>NC_133457.1:124284560-124889034 GCF_048565385.1 Saimiri boliviensis
GAAGGAGGTATTGTGGTCGGGCAGGGACTCTGTCTACCCGCTTCTCATCAACCACATTCTCCTGGAGATCGACTCAGTCTCAATGCTCCTCCCCAACAAGGAGTTGGGATTTCACTTATGTGGTTGCAAAGAAGGTGAAAAAAAAAAACCTATATAAGAGAGGCCAGGTACAGTGGCTCATGCATGTAATCTCAGCACTTTTGGAGGTGGGTGGATCACTTGAGGTCAGGAGTTCAAGACCAGCCTGGCGAACATGACAAAACCCCATCTCTACTAAAAATACAATAATTAGCTGGGCGTTGTGGTGTGTGCCTGTAATCCCAGCTACTTGGGAGGCTGAGGCAGGAGAATGGCTTGAACCCAGGAGGTGGAGGTTGCGGTGAGCTGGGATCGCACCACTGTACTCCAGCCTGGACAACAGAGCAAGACTCTATCTTAAAAAACAAACAAAACACACAGACAAACAAAAACCTACACCGATTTGGCCTGGCGTAGGCAAAACTACCACTGAAAGTCACTGCAGCGGTCCGGAACGCACAAGGGCCCCCGTGCAGAGACTCGCACGCAGGCATGGTTTCAGTCGCCACTCACCAGGCTCAAGAAAGGAAAGAGGGCAACTGCCTACAAGCAGAGACTTGGGCATTCAAATCACCCAGTGCACACAGGTCCAGACGCCCCGCAGAGAGGTCGGAATGGTTCTGCCACCTGGACCCTCTTTTCTGGTTGTTGCAGTTTGCTAGTTTCTTTATCCTTAGAACCTTGATCCATGCACTTGGTATAAAAATTACTATTCATACGAGGAAGCCATGTTCACAGCCTCCCAGTACCAGCTACCTGTTGTCACAGTAACACTCTGTTCACAACCAGCCTGAAAACTCAGAGGCTTAAATAATAAGCGGGAGCTCGGCCCCACATCAGCGGAGCATCAGCTGACAGGAGCTAGCTTCAGGCGACAATGGAAAGGCTGAGGTCCAGCCATGCTCCACCTGCAGCAGGCAGAGACAGGAGCCACAGCAAGCAAGTGCGGCCTTCCACGGCTGCCCCAGCCTCGGCTCTGTCCCCTTCACGCGCACCCCAGGAGCCGCAGCAGGTCACACCATCAGCATAGGACGCCGCAAAGTTACCTATCCCAGGTGGAACTCAGGATATGCAAGGAGTGAAGAATTAAGGGCCCACCTGACCTTCCACCCTGACACACAGTGGGCACTCTCCACAATGACACACAGTGGGCACTCTTCACAATGACACACAGTGGGCGCTCTCCACAGTGACACACAGTGGGCGCTCTCCACAATGACACACAGGGGACATTCTCCACAATGACACACAGTGGGCGCTCTCCACAATGACACACAGTGGGCGCTTTCCACAATGACACACAGTGGGCGCTCTCCACAATGACACACAGTGGGCGCTCTCCACAATGACACACAGGGGACATTCTCCACAATGACACACAGTGGGCGCTCTCCACAATGACACACAGTGGGCGCTCTCCACAATGACACACAGTGGGCGCTCTCCACAATGACACACAGTGGGCGCTCTCCACAATGACACACAGTGGGCACTCAATAAAAACTGTGTTTACTTCAATTTCAGATCTTTCATGAACACACTCATGTATTCTGCAGAGAATTTGCCCACTGAATGGTACTCACCATTCCCTTAACAGCAACTAAATCCCACCTTCCCACCGTGGGCTAAATCCAGGAGGGCAGGTAGCATGTACCTCTCATTCATTTGTTTTCTTCAGCAAGGAGAAAAGAGATCGATGAAACGGCCGATTGACCACAGATCGGCTGGGCTGGCCTGTGCCTGCAGCGTCTGCCACTCTTCAGGCCCTGGGCATAAACGTTACGTAGAATGTCATTTTTTGACATTTCCTTGTGAAAATTTTAACAAATACTAAAGAATAACATAAACCCCTATATACTGCCTTGACTTAATAATGACTGTTAATATCTTACTATGTTTGCTTCAAATGATTTTTGCTTTGAATGTATTTTAAAAGTAGATTCCTGACATATGACATTTCATTTCTAGTTTAATACTTCAGTATATACCTCTTAAAGAAAAAGACATTTACTTATGAACCACAATACCATTATAAGACAACAAAATAAATGATCTTCCGTAATATCATCTGGTAGCATGTCCGTCTTCAAATGTCCTCTGTTGCCCTACAAATGCCTTTTTATAATTGCTTTGTTCCAGTCAAATCCAGATAACTTACATAAGACACATTTGGCTTTTCTGCCACTTAACTATCTTTTAATCTAGAAGAGGCATGCCTTTTTATTTATGTCACTGACTTGTTGGGGTAATGTATCTACTTTCGATCTGCACAAGAGCCATGCGATGTAATTGTACTTATCCCCATTTTCCGATGAGAAAACTGACAAAGTCAGTGTCGTTAAAAAGGAGATTTGCTTTCGTTCTCAAAATCACACTCCTTCTACCACTGCAGGTCTGTATCAGGAGAGGAGAAAGAAAGGCACTAAAACTTTCAGTTTACATTGTAAAAAGCAACACTCACATTTAAGATGGGTTTCTAGCACGTTTTGGCAAAGCTTGGCTATTTCTGCAAAAGAAAAAAGTTGGCAATGGAACAGTGGCAGTTCTGCCCTGGTGGAGGGTAATATTGCCTGCCCTCAGCTCACAGCCCAGTCTGTGCTGGGCAGAAAGTAACTAGCAAACAAAGCACATAAAAGTGAGGGTTTTGTATTTGCAAACACGGAGGTTGTCAGATGGCGCAAACAACCAAAATCACAGATCCGACTGTCTTTACAATTTTACACCCTGACCATCTTTTAAGTGATTTACCAAAAGCAAGATGCTTCCCATGGTCCCATCTAATATGAAAATGTAGGTTTCTGCTTCTCTCTGGCTGCTCCTTCGAAGAGGCATACGGTGGAGAACTCCTTAATAATACCGGGGAAAGAAAATATCATGGAAATCTCCACCAGGCAAATTAAGGAATATAAGGGCTCTTCTTCCTTCAAGTTCTTTTAAGCAAGGTTGCTTTCCAGAGAGAGATTTGTAGAACGGTTTCTCTAAAAGCAAACGCCGGCTGATAAAAGCTCAACAGCTCTGAGAATTGGGTTACAAGCTCTTTTCCTGTGCTCGCACCAAGAGTGCAACCGGCTTTCAAAATTCCATTTCTTCCACATTGCTGCAACTTAGGAATTCACTTTAGAAACCCTAATGCCTAATGGATGAATGTTTAAAATTTATGTCCCTAGAATATCCTGTGGGTATTTAACAGTAGATATGAAAAATTCCAAAAATCTAAGCATTCTGTTTTAGATCTGGCAGCCTCTCATAATGAGCTCAGCTAGATCACCCATAAAAGGCCTCTTGAGATCTACCTACCAGAAACGCAGGGAGCAGGTGTGCCCCGTGGTGGAGAAGGCTGTTGTGGGTGCCGTGCAAACCCAAGTGCATGATAGGGAGCCCACAAATGGGGGGCACGTGCTAACGAAGAAACCAGGGGTCAGACTCCAAAATCTCCTTGCTCAAAAGATGTTTCTTTTTTTAATTCTTTGGTCTTCATTTTAAATTTTTGAAACTCTTCCAATGAACAAGGTTTTCTCTTAGAAATGGGAAAGCGATATGAGAATCTGTTTAATAAAACTGTAAGAGATGGAGAAAATGTTTTGAAAGTTGATGCAAGTCTGATAAACAAGAATGACTCAGTACCAGAGTTTGGTGAGCAAAGCAAGTGAGGGCTGGCACGCTGATTTTTTTCATGGAGAAAGGGTGCTTCCTTTCGATGGGTGACGCAATGATGCTTCTGAAGTCTCAGTTGTCAGATCTGTCCCCATTCTCCTCCAGTTTCACAGAACAACCCATTTCCAAAGAGAATCCCAAGACTATTATCCTCTGACAAGTGTCTAAGAATTCCAGTGAAAATAAATATACATGTGTATATATATACATACACATACATATATATACACGTGTGTGTGTGTGTGTGTGTGTGTGTGTGCGTGCACGCGCGCGCCACCATGCACCATACCCGGATAACGTTTTTTCTTCTTTTTTTAAAATTATACTTTAAGTTCAACAATATTGCAGGTTTGTTACATAGGTATACACATGCCATGGTGGTTTACTGCCTCCATCCCCCTGTCACCTACATTAGGTATTTCTCCTAATGTTATCCCTGCCTGACCTCCCCACCCGCTGCTATCACTACCCTAGCCCACCACCCCCCAACAGACCCCAGTGTGTGATGTTCCCCTCCCTGTGTCCATGTGTTCTCATTGTTCAACACCCACCTATGAAGAACCTGCAATGTTTGGTTTTCTGTTCTTGTGTCAGTTTGCTGAGAATGATGGTTTCCAGATTCATCCATGTCCCTGCAAAGGACATGAACTCATCCTTTTTTATGGCTGCATAGTATTCCATGGTGTATATGTACATTTTCTTTATCCAGTCTATCATTGACGGGCATTTGGGTTGGTTCCAGGTCTTTGCTATTGTAAACAGTGCTGCAATGAACATACGAGTGCATGTGTCTTTATAATAGAATGATTTATAATCTTTTGGGTATATACCCAGTAATGGGATTGCTGGGTCAACTGGTATTCTTATTTCTAAATCTTTGAGGAATCGCCACACTGTCTTCCACAATGGTTGCACTAATTTACACTCCCACCAACAGTGTAAAAGTGTTCCTATTTCTCCACATCCTCTCAAATATCTGTTGTGTCCAGATTTTTTAATGGCCATTATTGTAAGTGGCATGAGATGGTATCTCATTGTGGTTTTTATTTGCGTTTCTCTAATGACCAATGATGATGAGCATTTTTCACGTTTGTTGATCACATAGACGTCTTCTTTTGAAAAGTGCCTGTCTGTAGCCTTTGCCCACTTTTTGATGTTTTTTTTTCATGTAAATTTGTTTTAGTTCTTGTAAATTTGATAAAAGATTCTTTTATCCAGAATCTTTAGATTCTGGATATTAGCCCTTTGTCAGATGGGTAGATTTAAAATTTTTTTTCCCATTCTGTTTGTTGCTGGTTCACTCTGATGATTGTTTCTTTTGCTGTGAAGAAACTCTTAAGTTTAATTAGATCCCATTTGTCTATTTTGACTTTTGTTGCCAATGCTTTTGGTGTTTTGGTCATGAAGTCCTTGCCTACGCCTATGTCCTGAATGGTATTGCCTAGGCTTTCTTCTAGGGTTTTTATGGTATTCGATCCTATGTTTAAGTCTTTAATCCACCTGGAGTTAATTTTTGTGTAAGGTGTCAGGAATGCGTCCAGTTACAGCTTTCTGACAATGGCTAGCCAGTTTTCCCAACACCTCTTATTAAACAGGAAATCCTTTCCCCATTGCTTGTTTTTGTCAGGTTTGTCAAAGGTCAGATGGTTGTAGGTGTGTTAAATTACTTCTGAGGCCTCTGTTCTGTTCCATTGGTCTATATCTTTGTTTTGGTACCAGTACCATGCTGTTTTGATTACTGTAGCCTTGCAGTATAGTTTGAAGTCAGGTTGTGTGATGCCTCCAGCTTTGTTATTTTAGCTTAGGATTGTCTTGGCTATGAGGGCTCTTTTTTGGTTCCATATGAAGTTTAAGGTGGTTTTTTCCAGTTCTGTGAAGAAGGTCAGTGGTAGCTTGATGGGGATAGCATTGAATCTATAAATTACTTTGGGCAATATGGCCATTTTTACGATATTGATTCTTCCTAACCATGAGCATGGGATGTTTTTTCCATCTGTTTGTGTCCTCTCTTCTTTCCTTGAGCAGTGGTTTGTAGTTCTCCTTCACATCCTTTGTTAGTTGTATTCCTAGGTATTTTATTCTTTTTGTGGCAATTGTGAATGGGAGTTTGCTCATGATTTGGCTCTCTGTTCATCTATTATTGGTATATAGGATCGCTTGTGATTTTCGTACATTGATTTTTGTATCCTGAGACTTTGCTGAAGTTGCTTATCATCTTAAGGAGATTTGGGGCTGAGATGATGGGGTCTTCTAAGTACACAATCATGTCATCTGCAGATAGAGACAGTTTGACTCCCTCTTCTCCTAATTGAATACCCTTTATTTATTTTTCTTACCTGATTCCTCTGGTTAGAACTTCCAATACTATATTGAATAGGAGTGGTGAGCGAGGGCACCCTTGTCTAGTGCCAGATTTCAAAGGGAATGCTTCCAGTTTTTGCCCATTCAGTATGATACTGGCTGTGGGTTTGTCATAAATGCTTTTATTATTTTGAGATACGTTCCATCGATACCTAGTTTATTGAAAGCTTTTAGTATAAAGGGCTGTTGAATTTTGTCGAAGGCCTTCTCTGCATCTATTGAGATAATCATGTGGTTTTTGTCTTTGGTTCTGTTTATGTGGTGAATCACATTTATAGACTTGCATATGTTGAACCAGCCTTGCATCTCCTGGATGAAGCCTACCTGATTGTGATGGACAAGCTTTTTGATGTACTTACTGTTGCATTTAGTTTGCCAGTATTTTAAGTTGAGGCAGCAATTAAGAGCCTACAACCAAAAGAAGCCCAGGTCCAGACGGGTTCACAGCTGAATTCTACCAGACATACAAAGAGGAGCTGGTACCATTCCTTCTGAAACTATCCCAAACAATACAAAAAGAGGGAATCCTCCCTAACTCATTTTCAGAGACCAACATCATCCTGATACCAAAACCCGGCAGAGACTCAACTGAACAAGAAAACTACAGGCCAATATCTGTGGTGCACATCGATGCAAAAGTCTTCAATAAAATAGGGCTATTCCCGTTTTTACCTATATTCAGTCCACATGGTATGAAACGTTCACATGTTGGAAGTTCTTTTACTAAAGGGACCTCACTTTGCGATGAGAAAAGTTTAGACAAAATTAATCATAACTGCAAACAAGATGGAAAAATCTTCATGGATACTGTCTTTCATTCGGGTCATGACTTCCAAATTCATGAATGACACATCACAGCATGACCTTGCTCATAAATAGGGTAAGACTTCTCCAGCACCCTCAGATACTCCTTTTCTTCCTCCTTTGCACTGGAATATTCCACCAACAGGACTCACTCGGCACTGATAGTGAGTTTTCCAGCACAAAGAAGGAGTGACCCCTTGAGTCTCTCAATATTGGCAAAGCGTTTCCTTTGCCCTGAGTTTCCACTCTGAAGACCTATCACTGAAAATGCCGCCTCAGATTCATCCGTGGGGAAATCAATAACAAATCAAGCAGCTATTCACTCAGATTTATTGGCATAACCAGGTGAGGCAGCCAAAAGTCTCCAAGAGTGGGTTGTTGATTATGAGTCAGGGAGTCGGAAACAAACTACTGCTGGATTTCATGCTGATGTGATAAATTCTGCCTCAGCCATGGGTGAGGCCAGTGGTAACTCAAACGGATGGTTCCTCAAGATGCAAAAGCGTATTTCATTCCACTTACAGCTTCATGCAGCTAATCAATCTTAATCTCAGCATAACTCACAAGTCCAGAAGAGTCTTCTGGAAGGCGCAGGTATAAGGCTCTTTTTGAACAGGCTCTTAATTTCTGTGCACTAAAGTCCTGTGGGGAATTTCCTTTGAGTCATGATTTGAGGAGAAGTTCTTTCCCAGGATATTTTTATGGAATCTCTTAATGATATCTAGTGATTGACATCCCGGTTTCTGTCACTGACACTTTGAGTGCTTAGTGGAGCTAAACAATTGCACAGAATGGGTCTGGGGTTTAGACGCTCAGAAATTCTGAAATTGAAAAAAAGGGGTTTGATGTGAGCTGACAATATAGCGCCTCTACAAATGCTAACACTTACTTTAAATTCTAAAGCCTAAATTTTTTTAAGCATGGAAATAAAGACAATTAAATCATTTTCATCTCTTGCCCTAAAATTCTGTGTTCTCTGTCCAGTGTCACAGGGGTGCTTGCAGCTTTATCATCTAATTTAGAACAAATGGCGCCTGCTACATTGACATTCCCTTTAATCCCCACCGTGTCACTGAAGAAGGAACTATCTCTCTACTCAGAGGTTTTACATCTCCCTAACCACTTTTACAGCTGCATTTATTTATTAAAAATAATTGGAAATGACTGATGAAAGTCAAACTTAATGCTCATGAGACTCTGTGGACTTTCCTGTCAAATGACACAAATCCGAACATACAGGTGCACATTTCTGGTTAACGTCCAAATTCTGTCAACACAATGCACGTTTTAGAGAGCAATCTAAGGAACCTGAATTGTCCTTGATTCAGAGAAAAATAGGTTATAATTCCAAACATCTGCTTCTTACGAATAACACCACTTAAGTGAGAAGTACAGAGTTCACACTCTGAAGATGAAGTCTGATGGTTTTGCCTACGACATCTGCACTACAAAATGGTTACCAGTGGCATGATCGCTGCTTTGCATCTGTGGGAAGAGGACAGGCTGGGATCCTGAGTGAACAATGGAGGCTCAGTGTTACGGTGGCAGAGAGGGATGTCCAGGTGTAGCCTGTTTGTACCAGTGGCCCCACTGGGTGCTGCAATGACAACCTTTGCAATGTGACTTGGCACCTCCTCCTATGGAATCTCTGTCTTCAGCTCTCGAATGTGGACTGAGCTTGCCACTTGCTAGGGCCACGGTGGTTTCATACTGAAGTCTCAGAAAGCCTGCAGACATGTTGCTCGTACCCTGGGAACCCTCCCTTCACCCCAAGGGCAGGTTCAGGCTAACTTTCTGGAGAAGAAAAGACCGTGTAAGGGAGGACTGAGGTTATGAGGCCAGCACCAGCAAACCTCTGGAAGCAGAGATACCTAGGCAATCACAGTGGACCACAGAGAAGAGAGCCCAGCTGAGAACATGTGCACCCAGTGTGGCTTAGCCCAATTTGCCAAGCCTCAGAACCAAGAATTAAAAAGTTGTAAGCCTCTGAGGCAATTGGTGTAAGCCATTAAGCTTCAGAGTATTCCTTCATGGGGTCTAACTAGTTCAGAGCCATAATAGCATCTCTGTCTCACACACACCTCTATGTCTCTCTTATCTCCCTCTCTCATTTCTATCTCTCTATCTTTGTCTCCATCTCTGTCTTCCCACAGTCTCATAAATTCAGCCGAGGATCCCCAGATCTGTTGCAGCACTTTCACAGGAGAGGAGTCTTATCTTGGCATGAAGGTGGAGGACGCAAGTGGCAGTATGTTTGCCAAAACTTATGGATTCAGAACCATTTTCACTCTTAAAGTTAGTAAGAACCTCAAAGAGCTACTGCTTATGTGGATGATGCATATCAGTATTTATCATTTTAGAAAAGCTGAGAAAATGTTAAAAGTCAAGAAAATGCAAGTGTGCACGCCTTTAACCCTCAGAGCAGTGACATCATCCCAGTCCACAGGACTGCTAGAAAACTCCACTGTAGCTCATTAAAAAATGAGAGTAAGAACTGCACATAACTGCTAGTGTGACTGTGAAAGTGATTTTACCCTCACGTACCTCTGAGAACTCCTGACTTAGGCTGAAATGAAAGAATCCTCTGGACCCCTGTCTCAGATATTCCTACGCTCTCACCCAGCTCTGTCTGCTAGGTTTTCCTTGTGATGAAAATAATCAGAATGTTAGTGTAGGTAGTTAGGCATTCATGAACAGGGCAGGAAAAGCACCCCCAACAACTCTGGGAATGTCAGGCAACTATCAGGGGATGGTCAGGTAGTTGTTAAACTGTTTCTCTAAAATAACAATTTGTTGCAGCTGGTGCCAGGGAAGGCCAGTCTCCCAAGAGATAGAAAATATCTGAAGTTGGTGATCAGCAGCTTCCGGATAAGATCTCGGGAGCCAAGTGGGCTCAAGCGTGAGCACGAAGAGGCAAAAGGCGGCGTGTAACCAGTGTGTGACCTTCCTCTGGAGACACTCGGCTGGTAAGGGAAAAATGCGTCAAGGAAGCGCGTGCACAGCTGCAGTAAACACCCCGCACATGCAGCCCCTCCCAAGGGCGGGCCGGCCACTGCACATACGAACAGCCCACCCAACAGAAGAATCAGGGGAGAAGAAACGCAGACCCAGAAGCACCCCAATGTATAAGACCCCAAGTCAAAGGTCAAACCATGCACTTGATCTTTCGAGTCACCTGCCAGGCCCTCTTCCAAGTATAGTGTACTTCCTTTCATTTCTGCTCTAAAACTTTCTAATAAACTCTCACTCCTTCCAAAAACTTGCCTCAAACTCTAACTCTTCACTCTGCCTGATGCCCGTCAGCTGAGTTATTTCCTTTGAGGAGGCAAGAACCACGTTGCCGCAGACCCATGCAGTTCATGGCTGCTAACAAGAATATCAACAATAAATGGCTTGCTCATTAGAATGCTGAGGAATTTACTACACAATAGTAAAATGCATGTAGTTAATAAGCATTTGTATAAGATAAATGCTGTAAAATTATGTAATTATTGCATCTCCATGGTAATATTTATTTTTAATGAATTACATGCTTACCTTGGAATTCATTGAGCTAATAGGGGAACTAATTTTGGGGAGCCTATTCAGATCTTACACCAAGTAGCTTCTGCTCTTTTTGGTGATAATTTTTCAAAGAATTTCTCTTCTTTCCTTAACCTGTGGTGCCATACCTGGGCTCTCCCTCAGGAAGCCCCTTACAGCTCCTTCAAGCTCGTCCTTATGCATCTCTGCCACCAGGCAAACCCTCCTGCCACCGCTTCTCGATTTCAACGCACTTCCGTCAAACGCCTTCTCTGTTCCAGGTGCTTTTTCACGGGTCTCAACATTGATTCATCAGCACACTATGATTCAGGCATTACATATCTGTTCTGTAGATGAGAAAACTGTCCATCAACTTGAGGCAACTTGCTCAGAATCCAGCAATTAAAAAGAAAAAAAAAAGATGAACTTCATTCCTTCACACAGTCATTCACTGATGAAAAACATCTGGTTTACCTATTCTGTCAGGCGCTGAACTAGGACTGAAGGAGGAACTGGTTATCTGTAAAGCCTGAAACAAACTGGCTTGGTCTGGGGGTGCCGTCAGACAGGCATGAGCAAGTGACCGGTAGAGATGATTGATCGGTGTGTGGTGGGTGTCATGCACAAATGACCACCAGGACCCCTGAAGTCCCCCAGAAGGTACAGTCACCTGTCTGTGGAGGTGGGTGAGGACTTCTGGAGCCGTGTGGCAGAAGTTGTTTTCCAAAGGTGGCTGCAGCATGATCCCCAGGTGCTGTTGTTACGGGTGAATTTAGGGCTTCTGGCGGCAGTGGGTGGGCCTGCGTTTCTCCCTTTGAATCTGAGCAGATAAGCGACAGTGGAGGAAGTGGTCCACAGGACGATGCCAGACCCCGGGAGACAGGGGAGAAGCAGAATCATTACAGTTTAGCAAGGGCTGAAGAGAAAGGAGGCAGGGCCCAAGAACTTCCCCGAGGTATAAGAGCACGCAGACACCGTCAGCTCTGTGTGTGGCGGAGGAGAGACGGGTGTCAGAGGCAGGGAAGGCCGCAAAGTATCCCAGAAATGAGGTCCCTGGGTTATTGACAGAAAACCTCCACCAGCCCCTTTTTCTTGGCGGGGAAGGGGGATCTTGGTTTCGCCTGCTTTGTCCCCTGTGAATCCATGCACCTAGAACACAATATTTACTGCGCATCTACTTTATGATAGACATTGTTCTCCACACCAGAGTTTAAGTCGGGTACAAAGTAGACACAAGTTCGCACCCTCGCAAAGTTTCCAGACAGACACACGTATCCTGAGCTGGATGTCTGAGGGCTATGAAGACAGGTGGAGTGAGCAGATGAAGAAGAACCAGCCGTGGGCGGAGGCGGAGCTGGGTAAATTCAGGGATGAGGGAGGAGGACCTCGATGAGGAGGTGATACTAAAGAAGAAGCGAGCGAAGGGGCTAGCCAGCAGGGAACGTTGGAGCGTGTACTCTGAATGGAGGGAAGAGAAAACTGAAATGCCCAGGGTAAGGGGCAGGGCTACCTGTGTGGATGCCAGCCAAGTGCCAAGGGTGCCAGGAAGCAGGGAGGGCAGGAGAAGGAGGCACAGCAGGGCGGAAGGCGCCAGGCCCTTTGCTCTCAGCTGCCAGGATTCTAATCCTGACTCCACATGAGAAGGGAGCCACTGAGGGACTCTAAGGTCCAGGGTGAAAGGACTTGACTTACCCTTTAGGAGGAGCCCTCTGGCAGCCACGGAGGGTGGGACAAACACAGGGGCAAGGGTAGATGCCAGGACATCCATGAGGAGGCTCGAGTGACTCCGGAGGATGCTGTCGCAGGAGCGGGGAACGTGGAAAAGGCGGCCAGTTGGATACGTCACCCAATACGTTTGTGGATTGAGTATCAGTGTGAGAGAAAGAACACCTCTAGCTTTTCATTTTTTCGTGGACGTTTTACACAGATATGTGAATGTAACTACCTCCAGATTGAGGACATTATTTTAACATCAATCAAACATATGGCCAGTGCTCACATAATCTCAAATTAATTCATGTGGACAACAGTAAGAGAGCAGAGGCAAATGCTATCGTAATTAAGAACTAGGGCTTGACGGTTCCGTGACCCTGACTTTGAAATGTGGCATTACCACTTACTAACCCGGGAATTGGGGAAATTGCTTAAGAACTGTGCCTCAGCTTCTTCCATTGCAACACAGGCACAAAACTAGTCGCTGTGTGAATTGTTTGATTTTGTATCAGGTTCCTTATGTGAAGCACTTAGGGCAGAGTAAAGAGTATGGTAGACAATCATAGCTCAGTAAAGAGGATTATAGACGATCATCGCCATCATCCTCATCATCCTTATTTAATTTTTCTCCTGGAAAATCATATTGCACATTTAGGATTTGTCCGCAGAAAAAGTGATTGCCCTTGAAGTAAAAGGGACCAAATGGCCCTTGATCCCTCTCAGTTCCCTGACACTGCTCATATTAATGACTTTGCTGACTTCACTAAGACAATAAATTTGGGCACTAATCCCTATGGGGGAGAGGATCCATTTTCATGGTGGCTCTACATCCAAGACGACAGGTTCATAGTTCCACATTTCAGTTAATTATAGCTCTGAAGAGTTTAGATGTTAGAAATCCATTCATACCATTAGCTTTTATGGTAGATTTTTATTTTTCTTCTTCCTGGTCTTCATTTCGATTAAGAAATTTCAAGTTTTATAAGGGATCAATGGGTGGGCACCACATCATTAACTTAACGAGGAAGTTTACATGAGTGTTCCATCCTTTCATCAATTCTCCTTCCCTTAATTTGTAAAATTATCAGGAAAAACCTAAAATTCCAATAGAGACAGAACATTTAAAGATACAAAGAATAATATAGCATGAACTAAATACACACACAGAGAGAGAGAGAGAAAGAGAGAGAGATGAGTGAATACAACTAAAACCTGAATCTGTCACAATCTGAATAAGATTAGCAGAGTGTATCTATATCAACACCCTGGTTGTGATCTTGTAGCTTCTTCCACAAAGTGTCTGTTAAAGTGTTTTGCCTGTTTCTATGGGGTTGGTTTTCATTCCACTGTAGATTTGTAAGAGTCCTTTTTTGTAATCCGGATAGGAGTCCTTCGTGAGATGGATGCATCGTGAATGTTTCCTCTCTGTTTGTGACCCAACTATTTATTCCCTTAACAGGATCACTTAATAAGCAAATACTTCTCATTTTGATAAAAAAATTCAACTTTATCTTTTATGGCCAGTGCTTTTTGTGTCTTATTTAAAAGACTCTTTGCCTACCTAATGTCCTAAAGATATTCTCCAGCATTTTTTTCTAGGATGATGCTGTTCGGCACAGTAGCCACTACCTTGTGTGACTGAGCTCTATTGCCCAAAACCTGGTGGCTTTAAACAACCTTTGCATTTCACTCATGGTTTTGTGTATCCCAAGTTCAGGAGGCTAAGCAGGGTGGTTCATCTCTGATCCAGAGTGTCAGTACAAACTTCCTCACTCCATGCCTGGGTGCCTTGGGGGCTCCTTGGAACCCCTGCTGCTCTCCCCATAGCATCCCATCCTCTCATTTCTCTCCATACGGCAGGGGCTTCTCAAAACACTGTGTTCTCAGAGCACTTGGACGTTTCACATGGTGTCTGATCCCCAGAAAGAATATGCCTCTTATGAGCTAGATTTAGTAGCCTTAGGATGTCATTTCCATCTCGTTTTACTGGTAAAGCAAATCACTAAGGCCAGCCCAGATTCAAAAGGTCGAGAGCAATAGGCTTCACCTCTCAATGGGGCAATTCATACACATATAGAGAGAAAAGACATTGATAGAATACTGGAATAGGCTATCCAATTGACCTTGAATGCTGGGCTCTTGTTAAATTCGTTTTCTATTTCAAGTAGTTGTTTTTGTAGACTTGGTACCATTTTCGATGCACACGCCTGTGTCAGCTGCTAATAGCCACAGTTTTCCTCCTTCATTTCCTCTCTGTGTGCCTTGCAGGCCTCTTTCCTGCCTCATTGCACTGGCTGGGACATTTGGTACAACGTTGAATGGAATGGTAAGAGAACACACTGTGGTCTTGTCCCCGATCTTAGAGGGAAAGCGTCCCATGTTTCATCATTTATGTGACTGTTGATTAGCAATTGACTCCAATAACCTGAAAGCCTCAGGATTGTAAGGGCCATACCCATGGCCTCAGCTTTATGTCACCAGGGCTTGACTCAGTGCCACGCACAGAGGAGCTACTCAAAACATATCTGTTGAATAAATCATCTTGACATGAATGTTGTCTAATCCAGAATGCTACTTGTGATGTTACTTTCATGTGTCGACCTGGCACCCAGGCCACAGGGTGCCTGGATAATTGGTTACACACTGTATTGGGGTGTATCTGTGCGTGTGTCCAGGGAGGTTTGCATGCGACTCATTTGAGTAGATTGCCCTCCTCAGCATGGGTGAGCCTCCTGCTAGCTGTTGAAGGCCTGAGTGGAACAAAGAAGCAGAAGAAGGGAGAATCTGCCCGCTCTGCCTGGCTGCTCAGCTGGGACATTAGTCATGTTCTCCTGTTCTTGGGCTGAAACTTAGAGCATTAGTGCTCCTGGTTTTCAGGCCCCTGGATTCAGACTAGAACTTATATCGCATTTCTCTAAGCCTCCAGGTGCAGATCGTGGGACTTCCCAGGCTCCATAACCATGTGAATCAATTCCTCACAATAAATCTCTTTATTTTTGTTTATTTTTTTGAGATGAAGTTTCATGCTTATTGTCCAAGCTGCAGCACAATGGTGCCATATTGGGTCACTGCAACCTTCGCCTCCAGGTTCAGGTGAGTCTCCTGCTTCAGCCTCCCAAGTAGCTGACATTACAGGCACATGCCACCACGCCTGGCTAATTTTTTGTATTTTTAGTGGAAACAGGGTTTCACCATGTTAGTCAGCCTGATCTCGAACTCCTGACCTCAGGTGATCCACCCACTTTGGCCTCCCAAAGTGTTGGGATTACAGGTGTCAGCCACTGTGCCCTGCCAATAAACCTCTTTATATATAGACAGTCCCCCACTTACCATGGTTCAACTTAAGATTTTTCAATTTTACAATGGTGTGAAAGTGATAGGCATTCAGTAGAAACCATACTTTCAGTACCCATATAACCATTCTGTTTTTTTTTTACTTTCGGTACAGTATTCAATAAATTACATGAGATATTCACCACTTTATTATAAAATAGGCTGTGTGTTAGATGGTTTTGCCAAATTGCAGGCTAATGCAAATATTCTGAGCATGTTTAAGGTGGGCTAAGCCAAGTTATGCTGTTTGGTGGTTTTGATAGATTAAATGCATTTGGGACTTACAATATTTCCAACTATAATGAGCTTATTAGGAAATATAACTTCATTGTAAGTCTAGGAGCTTATATACATAAAAGATAGATGTCTATATTTTTATATCTTCTATAGGTTCTGTTTCTCTTCAGAACCTTTACTAATACACTATTCAAGTTAGTTATTTAACTCCAAGCTCAAGGTTTTTGGGGTTTTAAAAATCTGTAAACTAGGGGTTTCGATAGCCTCTGCTTCCATATCACTAATATGAGAAAAGAAAGGTACACACACTCCAAATGTTTTGGGTTTTTTTTTTTCCACTTGAAAAGAGACATCTAAGCATTTGTTTCCATGCTATGACCTACTGCTGAGGAGCACAAATGCTCCATCTATTTCTACTATGTCTAAATATCAACCACAAAGTGGTTTCTTCTCCTGTGAAAGTAAATGTCTATGCACCTGCTGCTGAGCTGGAGACAGATGCTCATCGCCACAGGCAGGCGTCACAGGGAATCAGACTGTTTCATCCGTCTACTTGAAGCAAGTCTCTCACCCAGTTTTCTGAAGCTCAGGAGCCAAACCAAACGAGTTTCGGAGGATGACGGAGCGTTGTCCCTTCCCGACATGTTGTTTTTCTCTGCTATGTTAAAGATTGAATACTTAAAAATGGAGGCCAAGCGATGGCCCCTGAGATCCCCATCCGGCGGGCACAGGACACTCCTGGGCTCCTCTCAGCGGGTTCACGGGGACCACAGCTGGGGAGTGTCAGGTTAGGAGCCTGAATCCTTGCTTTGACACTTCACATTTTGGGGACCTTGGGCAAGCACATTAACCTCTCTGAGCCGCAGTTTCCTCATCTTAAAATGAAGATGTTAATTCCAACTTTCATGGAGTTTTGCAGGGACTCAGTGACATTACCTTTGTAAGAAACAAAACAAGAACCTATCATGTAGCACACATAATAGGTACTTAACGGTGTTTTTTACTATTACTGTCATTATTATTAGGATTATTATTATCAATTACTAAATAGATCCAGAAGTTCACCTGCTAGGGCTGCATTTCTTTTCCCTTCCCCTCTGTACGTCTGTTCTCACACTGCTCTAAAGAACTATCTGTGACTGGGTAATTTATGAAGAAAAGTGGTTTCATTGACTCACAGTTCCACAAGCTGCACAGGAGGCATGGCTGGAAGGCCTCAGGAAACTTACAATCACGGCAGAAGATGATGAGAAAGCAAGCATGTCTTACCATGGCAGAGCAGGAGAGAGAGAGCAAAACGGTCATCGCTACACACTTCCGAACAACCAACTCTTGTGAAAACTCTATCACCAGAACAGCAAGAGAGGTCCGCTCTCATGATTCAATCACCTTCCACCAAGCCCCTCCCCTGACACATGCAGATTACAATTTGACAGGAGATTTGGGTGGGGACATGGAGCCAAACCATATCACCTTCCAACATCTCTTTGATTAGGAGATACTGACGTCTCTGCTTTGAGATACGTTAGCACTGCTGCCCTTACCTTGAGTTTGGATAACTCCATGAGTTGTTGGAGATGTTCCACATTCGCTATCCTATTTGCCTTTAACCTCTTCCGTGTTCAGCAGGACAGGCGGCAAACTAATTCATTGAGAGAGAAAATCTTTTCAAATTTTCTGGGCTAAAGGGCATGAAGTGGTAGTCAAAGTCCAGAGCTTTTGGTCCCTCCTTCTCTCTATTATCCTAGCAGGAAAGTCTCATTAACGAATTTCCTTCCCATTTGCACCAGAGTTTCTTTTCTGCTGCTATTTAAATAAAAATATTTGCCTTCTCCAGAGACACTGCCTTCCTATTGAAAAATATAGGATCAATGAATGAAGAATACACATCAAAAACCCACATGTATTTTAATTTACAAGCAGTCTGTGGTCAAGACAAAAGCTTTTCCTCTGAGAGCCGGCTGGGACTGAACTAGAAGCTCAGTGAAGCAGCAGAGCATGGTCCTCCTCCTCTGCTCCCAGAGCTTTGTAACCATGGCCCTGTGAGTGCTTGGGGTGGGATGGTTCTCCCTGTGTGTGTTGCAGGGTGCTTCGTGTCTCTGCTGTCACCTGCCTCCAGCCCGAGCATAGCAGCAGCATCCCCGAGACCCCTGGAGCCAATCCCAAATGCCTTCACGTGGGGCAAGAACCATCTCCGATAAGAACCACTGGACAATAATTCTCTTCGACAGATGATAGCCCTCACGTTGACGATACCATCTTTTTCAGCCTTGGCTTTTGTTTTTTGAGGCAGTGACTGACTCATTAGTAAAGGTGTGCTCTGAAAATGAAACCAGCCATCTTTGAAATCACAGGCTGAAGTCGTTTCCTTGCACCTGAAACACTCAGGCATCAGCTGCATTCTCCAGGAAGAACATTCTGTCTGACTTGCTTTCTCGCCAGTCTTTGAAAATCATGCAAATGCAAGACTCTCTCAGGGACTGAGCCTCCAGGGGTTAATCGCTTCCTTGCAAAATCAGGTGGCAATGTAGGTCTGCAGCACATCCCTAGAACGTGCTTACTTTTCTGCATGTTCGTACCAACACCTCCCATGTGTGAACACACACTCACCAACTGGCGGAACCTTTAAAGCTGATCCCCAGAGGCCCCTCCAACAGCCTTCTCCCTATGAGAAGTGTCCTTGTAAGAGCGACAAGTGAAGCCTTCCAAAGAACGGATTGCTCATGAGGCCTGCAGCTTGTAGCCACAGTAGCAAGCTAGCATCCAAAACTGGTTTTCTCTACAGCCCCAGCCATCACTTCCTGGCTCTGTGCACACCAGCTTTCCTGCCCCAAGGTGGCTTCAAAATGCTAAGTGTCCCAAAGCCTCTTCTGGGGCAGCCCAGCAGGAATGCAACAATCCCTTTTCGGCAAAATCATTTTTATGAGAAGTTAGTGATTTGTGTCATCCAAGAGCTATGTTCGTCATCAGAGGGATAACCTTGAATGGCACCTGCCTTTTAAATACTTTACAATTCTGACAGTCCCCTAGTCAGAACCCCACAGCCTTTATCCCCAGCCTCTGCTCCCACAGCGTCTTGCAGGCAGACACTGCCCTCAAAGAGGTGTTGTACGAAAAATGTCGGTGGAACAAAATTTCTTATTGGCCACTGGATAGCTGCAAAGACAGCTCACTTGATCAAGTTTCTTTTGTGTTATGTTATTCATATCCCAACCTGCAGTCTTGAGGGTGGTCACTCGTGTTTTGTGGGAGCATGAGGCTTTGGAGAAAACAGGAAACTTGCCTCCTCAATCTGGCATCTGCTTGGCAGGGTTCAATCAAACCACCTAAAATGCCAGTGCCCAGTTAAGTCTGAGTTTCAGGTAAAGTGACAAAGACTTTTCAGTGATAATATTCCCAATTGCAACCGTACACGGAGGGTTAGCAAGGACCCGATGGCAAACTCACACAGTCCTTCAAAACTATTCCTGGCTCACTCACCCCCAGCTTTTCCACTGAAGAGCGAGGACACTTATTCCCTCCTTGTGTTCAAGGTTATATGTACTACGTAGGCACCACCTAAACAGTAATCATCATCAGACACCCGTGAGCACCCATGCATCATAAGGAAGTGAACATTGCTTGAAGTGCCATGTGCCCTTCTCTGATCCCAGCCTCCTCCCAGAAGAAACCACCAGTCTAAAATGCGCATTTTTCATTCCCTTCTTTGACTTTTTCCTTTTAGTGCGGCTAGATGGGCTCCTCTATGTCTACGGAGCGCTATGTGTTTTGAAATTTATATTTCAAAAGACTATACGATCTGTCTTTTCTGTAACTGACTCATTGCATTTACCGGTCCCTCCAATTAGGCGTTCGTGCGGCTGGGTGCAGCTGCGGCCCATTCATTTATGCCATGGACCCCACAGTGTATCCACTAATCTTGCTGATGAATATTTGGGTCATCTCTGTTTCTTGCTATTACAAGCAGTGTGGTTATCCATGTGGGTGCCTGTCTTCCTGTTCACAAGCCTGGGGTGCTCTAAGCATTCCCCTCGGAAGGGATCGCTGAGTCACAGGTAGGTGCCCCTACTTTACCAAGCACTGCAAAGCTGTTTTCAAAGCGGTTGCCCCAGTTGCCATTCCCACCCGGATTGCCTGAGAGAACCATTTGCTGCACAGCCTGGACAAGACAGTGATTACTGTCAGTCGGAGACAAGGAGGTGAAATTGTATTTCACTGCAGTCTTACTTTGCATTTCCTTTCAATTTAGTTTTTAGTAAGGGATACTTTTCTAGGCATTTTTCCATGGTTTAAGATTTCAAGAAACATAAAATTGATTTGCATTTCTCTGATGACCAGTGATGATGAGCATTTTTTCATGTGTCTGTTGGCCTCCTGTATGTCTTCTTTTGTAAAGTGTCTGTTCATATCCTTTGCCCACTTTGGAATGGGCTTGTTTGAGATACCATCTCACGCCAGTCAGAATGGCGATGATTAAAAAATCCGGAGACAACAGGTGCTGGAGAGGATGTAGAGAAATAGGAACACTTTTACACTGTTGGTGGGAGTGTAAACTAGTTCAACCATTGTGGAAGACAGTGTGGCAGTTCCTTAGGGACCTAGAAATAGAAATTCCATTTGACCCAGCAATTCCATTACTGGGTATATATCCAAAGGATTATAAATCGTTCTCCTATAAGGACACATGCACATGAATGTTCATTGCAGCACTGTTTTCAATAGCAAAGACCTGGAACCAACCCAAATGCCCATTGATGATAGACTGGATAAAGAAAATATGGTACATATACACCATGGAATATTATGCAGCCATTAAAAACGATGAGTTCATGTCCTTTGTAGGGACATGGATGAACCTGGAAACCATCATTCTCAGCAAACTGACACAAGAACAGAAAATCAAACACTGCATGTTCTCACTCATAGGCGGGTGTTGAACAATGAGAACACATGGACACAGGGAGGGGAGCACTACACACTGGGGTCCGTTGGGGGGAAATGGGGGAGGGACGGCGGGGTGGGGAGTTGGGAAGAGATAGCATGGGGAGAAATGACAGATACAAGTGAGGGGACGGAAGGCAGCAAACCACACTGCCATGTGTGTACCTATGCAACAATCTTGCATGTTCTGCACATGTACCCCCAAACCTAAAATGCAATTAAAAAAAAAGAAAATGACAAAAAAAGAAACATAAAATTTAAGAAAAAAATCATTTTGTTCTATGAAAAAACCTTAAGATTGACAGAGAACATAAAAGATTAACAATATTAAAAATCAAACAGAAGACAGAACTAGAAATACAAATGTAAGGGTTAATAAGAAAACAGTACAATCACCCCACGCCTGTACAGCTAAGCCCCAAATGGTGGACTTACTGTTGGGACTCTCAGGGCTCCTCTTCTCCGGCATTTCCCTCCATCCAGTGCCAAGACAGGGATGAGCAACTCTGCAGAGCCTCCTTTGGGGAAGTGAGTCAAATGAGTCTTTTCTATTTTTTTTTGGGGGGGGGGACAGAGTCTCACTCTGTTGCCCAGGCTGGAGTGCAGTGGTGCGACTGATCTCAGCTCACTGCAATCTCCACCTCTCTCAACCTCCCAAGTAGCTGGGATTACAGGCACCTGCCACCACGCCTGGCTAATTTTTGTATTTTTAACAGAGACGGGTTTCACCAGGTTGGCCAGGCTGGTCTTGAACTCTTAGCCTCAAGTGATTGGCCTGCCTCGGCCTCCCAAAGTGCTAGGATTACAGGTGTGAGCCACCGCACCTGGCCTGGTGACATGAGTCTTCATGCACCTAGTTTCCTCGCTGAGGATGCTGCCTTCTGGGGTCCCGACGTTAGGTCAGCGTTTCCTCATTTACATCTCCGTTTCTGTGGTCCCCATGTTTCCTCCTTCAGGGCTCCTCCCACCCTGGCTCTAGAGAGGAGCGCCAGCTACTTACCTCTTAGGATTAACTCACTATCGTTATTTCTGGATTCTAAGAATTTCCCTCATTTTCCCACCAATACTGCTACATGCTGAAGAGCTTTTTAGGGGACGTGGAAGTTTTCTTTGATTTTTTGTAACACCTTTTTCATGCTAGAGAAAGCTTTATATCATTTAAAAAACATGAAACGCAGAACCTAGGATAGCTAAAACAATTTTGAAAACGAAGAATAAAGTGGGAGAAAGCGCACTCCCGATGTTAAGGCTTACTGTAAAGCTACGGCAATTTAGACAGTGTGGTTCTGGAAGAGCCAGAGACAGAAAAATGGAACGGAATAGAGAAGTTACAAACAGACTCAATATTAATATGAGTTAATATTGAACCCCAAATATGCCTGAGGGGGTTTTCAAAAAGGTACAAAAATAATTCAATGGAGCAAGGACGGCCTTATTAACAAATGGTGCTAGAGCAATCGACTCCGTAGGCAAAAGTGAACCTTACCTTAAACCTTATTCCTTATACAAAAGTCAACTCAAAATGGACCATTAACTTAAAAACATCAAACTATAAGACTTTTAAAAAATAAAAGGAAAAAAAAAAAAACAAGAGAAAATCTCTAGGACCTAGGCTTGGTGGAAAGTTTGTAGACTTGACACCAACAGCAACACTCAGAAAAGGATAAATTAGACCTCAAGAAACGTAAAACTTCTGCTTCCAGGAAGACCCTGTTAAGAGGATGAAAAGACAAGCTACAGACTGGGAGGAAATTTTTGCAAACCGCATGTCTAACAAAGGACTCGAATCTAGAATATACAAATATACTCAAAACTCAAAACACAACATCTGTTAGAAAATAGTGAAAAGGCATAAAGGGACAGTTCACCGAGGGGGATATTCAGATGACCAGTGAGCACAGAAAACAACGTTCATCATCACTGGCCATTAGAGAAGCACAAATGCAAACCAGGACATATTACTCTATATGCATCATAAGGGCTGATTTTTTTAAAAATGCAATAACATCAAATGTTGTTGAGGATGTTGATAAGCTGAGTCACTCACACGTAGCTGGTGGGAATGTTAAATAGCACAATCACTACAGAAAACAGCTTGTCATTTCTTACAACAGCAAACACGTGCTTACCCCAGGACACGGCAGATTCACTCTCAGGCATCGATCCCAGAGAAATGAAAACAACGTTCACCCAAAAATCTACCCACAAATTTCCAAAGCAGTTTTAAAGCCATGATGCTCTGACACTGAAAACAACCCAAATACCCTTCGATGTGTAAAGGGCTAAACAAACTGTGAGTACCTGGACACAGGCTATGGAATACTATGCAGCCATGAAAAGCAGCATGTTATGGCTACAGGCAGTGACTGGGATGGTGCACAAGAGAATTCAGCTGAGAGAAAACTGTCAGTCCCAAAAGGTCGTATACTGTATGATTCTATCCATATGCACAGCTTCCCAGAAGTGACAAAATTAGAGCTGCAGAATACTTTAGTGGTTGCTCAGGACTATGGAAGAGCGAGGAAGACTGGTGGGGTCTTAAAAGATTAGCAAAGACGTCCTTGCGGGACTGTCCTGTGTCTTGACCACGGATGGGTAAAGGAACCTACACATATGCTAGAACTGCATAGAAACAGCACACACACACACACACGCACGCACACACACACACGCACACACGTGTACACAGGTATGCACACGCGTACATGACAACCTGGTAACATCTGAATCCTGGTGTGATATTGTACTATAATTTTGCAAGATGTTACCTTTGGGGAAACTGGGTGATGGGTACATGGGATCTTTCTGCATTATTTCCCACAACTGCATGTGAATCTGTAACTACCTCAAAATTCAAAGTTAAAAGAAGATCGTCATTACTAACACCCCACGTGCTTCTCACCTCTCAGATAGAGGAATGTTTTTAATCAGGCGAAAGCGAATTGCACCTTCTGTTTTGGAGCCATGGAGTCGGGGAACCCCTCACACGCCCAGTCCGCTTTGTGGGACGCACAAGTTGTTTTGTGTTTCTCTCCGTCGGAAGCAGCACCGTGATTAAAACGCTTGCGATCCATCTCCAGTATATCAGCGATGGCTCCCTCCAGGAGAAGACACTGGCTTCTTTCTGACACTGTGTTTGTTCTTAGTGAGGAGTGTGTTCTCAAGAAGCAAAGCTTAAAGTTAAAAAGACAGCAGGACACGGCGGTTCATGCCTATAATCCCAGCACTTTGGGAGGCTGCGGTAGGTGGATCATCTGAGGTCAGGAGTTCGAGACCAGCCTGGCCAACATGGTGAAACCCTGTCTCTATTAAAAACACAAAAATCAGCCAGGCGTGACGGCGGGCCCTGTAATCCCAACTACTCAGAAGGCTGAGGCAGGAGAATCACTTGAACCCTGTGGGTGGAGCTTGCAGTGAGCCAAGATTGCACCACTACACTTCAGCCTGGGCGACAGAGCGAGACTCTGTCTCAAATGAAATAAAATTAAATCAAATTAGAAAGACACATGGCGGTGTGTGGAGGAACGGCTGGCTCTGTGGGGTGTCTAGGCAGCTCCTCTTTAGATGGGAGGAAGGTGCCTTTTTGCAGTGTGTCTTGCAAAGACTCACAGGCCAGTTTTATGTTGATGCTTCTTGACCTGAGCCTGCTGTGATGGGTGCACCACAGAGGAGTAATCCCTCTGTCCAATTTCCAGTATCTGTTTGGAGGCTGTAAAGAGGGATACACATAGGAAAAACACAACGTAAAATTAGCGTGAAGCTTATAGTTCCTCTAAAATAATACAGACCGCTTCTCTGTACATCCATCCAGGCACAGGGGGCAGGGAAGCTACCATGACGTCCCTTCTCATCCCGACTCAGGGGCCCAGCGGCCAACACCACAACACGAGATGATCACGCCCAGCCCGTGGCATCCTTCCCCAGGCTACGTGGAAAACCCTTGGTTTAAATGTCCGGGGAAGAAAGGAGAAAGGAAAGGGGGCGGGGATTAAAGGAACAGAAGGAGGCGGCCCTGGTCCAAACTCACAGTCACCTTACAATGGTTTTCAAAAACGTACAATTTTGAATCATTTTGAACTTGCTTTATTCATTTTCGTAATTTTTTTCAGACTGTATCAAAGTCAACTCATTTCTTAATGAAACTAACATTCAACATTTTTGCAAGCACCTGATGACCCAATTCTCAGAGGCGTGTGTGAGGCATGGCAGATGAGGAATCTGGGTCTCAATTCTTGGAAGCACACACACACCAGGACGTCCCTTCTGCTATCAGACTTAGACCCTAGACCCCTGGTGTCTTACTCTTTAACCTTAACTTGATCGGGCTCAGTTCCCAAGACAACACTCTGAGGGTCTACGAGCATCCCCAGTTTTGGGAGCAGAGCAGAGGAGTGTGGACGCCGGCTTCTCTCCTCCTCATAGATCACTTCTGAGGACCTGCCTCTGCAGCCCTGGGTCCCCTGGAGTTAGTCCAGGCAGTGGGAAGTCAGGAAGGGGATTTAAGGCAGCAAGAGCCGGGACTTCCCCAGCAGCGGGGAGGAGTCTGTCTTTTAACAGAATGGTGGCTGGATGAGCCCTTTTCTGATTCTCACATCAAACTTTAGGAGCCAGTGACCAAAATCCACACAAAGATCCCACTGGGTGTGATTCGCTGAGACCAGCCAGGATGCCAGCTGATGGCCCACATGGCAGAGCTAGGACTCCAGGGAATCTGCATTCCAGGATGAGCAGTCAAGGCCCCTGAGAGGAGAGGTTAAAACCCAGGGCTTTGAAATTGCGTCTGACGGGCCCTCTGGTTGTTGGACTTTGGGGCACAGGGTGGGTGGGCTATGAGCAGTGACAAAGGGCTATGAAGACGACGGAACCGATGCCCACTGCTAAGGGGCAAGGCCCAATTTCTGTTTGGCACTGCACTCTGCATTCCTTTCCACTCCCCACAACCCGTGTGCGGGCCCCAGTCTGCCCTCACCGTGGGGATACCACAGGACGCGCCAGGTTTCCATCTCTAAAGTGGGAAATTTCACGTGAAGCATTCCATAGCATTTCAGGCCCTCTGCCTGTGTGACGTCAAATTCACCCATGTTTCACCCACGTGTTGTTCCTGGCTTTGTTTCAAATTCAAAGAAAATATCCCATCATATCGGGACACCTGCTCTCAGAGGCCGCTGCGTTATTTACTGGTCAATGCTACACCTTTTCTTTCTTTCTTTCATTTTCTTTTCCTCTCCGTTACTGTTTTTTAAAGCATTTAACCTTGTGTTATTCGAACCCCTGTCCTCTCCCCGCCAAATCCTGTAACAAGGAATTTCAGGAGCATCTCATCCTTTTATCTGCACTGAAGCGCTTTTGATCTGTTACGTCGGAGGGGTTAGTCACCTGCCACTGTAGCCGCCTCGCAGGAACAGTGGTCCAAGGAGGCTGACCTGGGACTGCTTGGAGCTTCTGCAAGGAGACCCCGCCGGCACACCCCATCCCCAGATCGGTTTGTGTTTTACTTGCACTCTGGGGCTAAACGCTATTTCAAAGAGACATCAGCTTCCACCCCAGAGTGGTTCACCATCTTCTGGAAATCTGGGTGCCTCTTGTCCCTGGCTTTGATTTTGCCAATGCCTGAGGTGCCATCCCCTCCCTCCTAGAGGCAAAGGTCACCCATCTGCCTCCAGAAGACAATGAAAATGAGGCAGCGGCCGTGCTAATACGGACATCTGGGCTCCGGACCCAGTGGAGTCCCACAGCTCCAGCACGTAGGAGGTCGGGCCTTGTTGACCGGCTCCCGGGGCTGATGGAGGTGGTCAGGTGGTCACTGAATCTCTGAGTGGCTCTGGTCTAAGCCACTCTGACAGGTACTTGTCTGGTCTATTTTATGTCACTAACAGAAATATTTTCATCTGCCATTTACTGAATTGTCAGTGGTAAACATTCACTGTGCACCTGCTGGGATCAAGCCCTGAGTGTGAAGTTATCAGCAAAGATCCTGGAGACTGCTCCAGCCCTGGAGATGGTTATGCAAACATCACACACATCAACTGAGCTTTGGGAGGCTTCCTTGTGTGGGGTCGGACCATAGGCTCAGTGGCCAGCCACACAGGTTTAAATCCTGAAGCTCCCCCTGCCAGCTGTGAAATATTTCAACAGGGGATGTAACCTCCCAGAGCCTCAGTTTATCCATCTGTGAAATGAGCATTTTGACAGCACACAGCACACAGGGTCACTGTAATGAAGATGAAATGAGGCTGGAATTGCAGGGCAGAGCTGCTGGCATCCGTCAGTGTGATGTTCTCTGAGCTTGGCAGCATAGCTGGGTCTATAAAACCAAGACATCCAAAGTCACAGGGCTCTTCCTGCAAGCCCCCGAAGGCGTTATAATAGGCACTTAGGCACTGGTATTTACTGGCGGAAGGAGCCCCTGACCAGGCAGAGGGCAGAGGCTTGGTGCTGCCAAATGCTGGGGCCCTTTGCAGGCTCCTGGCTGGAAGCCATGATGTTTGAGGGGACTTTGCAGCCCACAGCTGGCAGCGGCTTCTGACAAGAGAGGAGCACATTGAGCTTCCTCTATGGAAACTCGCAGGAGCCCCTACTCTCACGGTCACTCACAGAAGCCCCCACCCTCACGGTCACTCACAGGAGCCTCCACCCACACGGTCACTCACAGGAGCCTCCACCCACACGGTCACTCACAGGAGCCCCCACCCTCACGGTCACTCACAGGAGCCCCCACCCTCATGGTCACTCACAGGAGCCCCCACCCTCACGGCCACTCACAGGAGCCCCACCCACACGGTCACTCACAGGAGTCCCCACCCCCACGGTCACTCACAGGAGCCCCCACCCTCACGGTCACTCACACGGCCACCTCACCTTGTCAGAACTGCTCGGAGCTGGAAGACAAGGTCACTGAAACGTCTCTATGTGCATTTCCCCATTTTGAACAATCTGATCTTCCCCATGATTCCAATCTGAGGAGCGCAGCCTTTGAGAAAGACCAGGAACTCAGAAATCCCAGGAGGCAACCCTGTCCTTTCAAGAGCAAAGATAAGCACCCTTTCCTCCCCGACCCAGTCACAGGGACACACAGACCCCACGGCGAGACGGCTGGAGGAGGCTGGCAGCCCGGGCTGCTCTCGAAAGTCGAGTCGGGAAGAGTCAGGGGGTCCCACGTAGGCAGGAGGGAGTGCGGACAGAGCCCAGGCTGGAGCGCACAGTCACACGTGCCCTGTCGTTTGCGAACCTGGTACGTTTGTGAGTCTCTGCAGTAGCGACCACAAACCGGGCAGGGCTTAGCACAGTGAAGTTCAAACCCAAAGTGTCAGCCAGGCCACCTTTCTCCACAGGCGCTCGGGGAGGCTCCTTGCCTCTCACAGCCTCTGCTGGCTGCCAGCAGTCCCTGGTGTCCATGGATGGTGTGGCTGCACCTGCCCAGCCTCTGCCTCTGTCTCCACGTGGCCTCCCCCTGCCCCGCGTGCCTTCCCTTCTAAGGACACGGTCATTGGATTTGGACTCCACAAGGATAATGTTCGATGATTTCATCTCGAGATCTCTAATTACACCTATAAATATCTTTTTTTCCAAATAAAGTCTGTTAAAAAAAAAATCTTCAGCCAAATTACATTTAAAGGAGTTTCATTGAGCAATGAAGGACTTGTGAATCGGGCAGTTCCCAGAATCACAGCAGATTCAGGGAGACTCCAGGGGTGCCTTGCGGTCAGAACACATTTACAGTCAAAAGAGGAATGATGTGTACAGAAATCGGCACTGAGGTCCAGAAACACCTGGGTGGGTTACAGGTCGGTGTTTGTCTGATTTGAAGACAGTCTGAACACTCAGCGTTCTGTGAGCATGTGAAGTATGGCTGCTGGGACTGGCAGCACGCAGTCACTGTCACAGATGCATGCTCCTGAGTTAGAGCTTCAATCTTGTCTACCCACTAAGAGAGGCTGCAGTTCAGCTACATGGACTCAAATGTAGAAGCACAGGGTCCTTCTCAGGCCACATTTGGTTTGCTTTAAAAATTCACTTCTGACCAAGCATGGTGGCTCACGCCTGTAATCCCAACACTTTGGGAGGTAGAGGCGGGTAGATCATGAGGTCAGGAGTTTGAGACCAGCCTGGCCAACATGAAACTCTGTCTCTGCTAAAAATATAAAAATTAGCTGGGCCTGGTGGTGCCTGCCTGTAATCCCAGCTACTCAGAAGGCTGAGGCAGGAGAATCGCTTAAACCCGAGAGGCAGAGGTTACAGTGAACCGAAATGGTGCCACTACATTCCAGCCTGGGTGACAGAGGGAGATCCCATCTCAGAAAAAAAAAAAAAAAAAAAAAAAATTCACTTCCACAGGCCCGGGATGAACTTCTTATTTAGGGTGCTGGGGGGTGGCCACTATTCAACCCACTGCAGGGGGCTCCTTTACCATGTCAGCCTCGGTTTCTGCATTTCAAAAGTGGGAGCAAGAATAGTACCTTCCTCGAGGAGTCGAATGAGTTTCCTGAGTAAGGCTGTGTGTAAACAAAGTCCAGAACATTCTGCCTTACCTGGGAGCTTGTCAGGAACGCAGCCCCTCAGCCTGGCCCCAGACGATGGAATCAGAAGGTGCATTTTCACAAAATCTCAGGTGATTTCTGTGCACACCCAGGTGTGAGGGTCCCTGCCTTCTAACAGTGTGCCAGGTACCTAGGTGACACTCAGACACCGCTGTGGCTACTGCCCATACGGCAGTTCCAGGAGAGAGTCCAGAATCACGCCCCGAGCGTCTCTGCTTCTCTGTGAAGCTCGCAGGCATCGGTTTTTCACACTACGATTTCCATTTATTTTTGTGGCAACGAATGCAACTATTTTTTTTTCTGTACATAGCTTGCTTTTGGTTCTTTGCGGTGGATATTTGTATGTTCTTTTTTTTATTTCAACTTTAAGTTCTGGGGTACATGTGTAGGACGTGCAGGTTTGTGACCCAGGCAAATGTGTGCCATGGTGGTTTGCTGCACCTGTCAACCCATCCCCTAGGTATTACGCCTCTGTGCATTAGCTGTTTATCCTGATGCTCTCCCTTCCTCTCCCTCAGTGTGTGTGGTTCCCCTCCCTGCATCCATGTGTTCTCACTGTTCAGCTCCCACTTATAAGTAAGACATGCGGTGTTTGGTTTTCTGTTCCTCTGTTAGTTTTCTGAGGATAATGGCTTCTGGCTCCAACCATGTTCCTGCAAAGGACATGATCTTTTTCCTTTTTCTGGCTGCATAGTATTCCATGGTGTATTATGTACCACATTTTCTTTATCTAGTCTATCACTGACAGGTGTTTGGGTTGTTCCATGTCTTTGCTATTGTGAATAGTGCTGCAGTGAACCTATTCAGTGTGGCGATTCCTCAGAGACCTAGAACCAGAAATACCCTTTGATCCAGCACAGCAAACCAATCTATACCCAAAGGAATGTAAATCATCTGTTACACACAGACATGTGCCACTACTTTTAAAAGTTCTCTTTTGAGAAGAGTTTTCCTGAGTTACCACTTGGATGAGACTTAAAAAAAAAAATTATGCTTCTTTTAAATTAAATACTATCCAAATTAAAAATACATTTTCAGTAATGGTGCCATTGCCTGGTGTTGTGTTTCTTTCCCCAGGGAATTATTTTCAGGGAGGAAAATCACAATTCCCTCAACGAGCCCTGGGTCTGGGTCAGTGCTGGACAGGTGACCCGCCCTGAGCTGGACTGAAGCACCCAAGGAAGGCTGCATCCAAAGGCTCAGAGCAGATGGGCTGGCACACCTGTAGACACAGTGCCAACCCTCCATCCAGCCTGCTTCAATAAAAAGGCCTTAAAATCATGGCTTTGTGACATGTAACCCCTCCAGCCAACCACTTCCATCATGAGACATTATACTCAAACTTTATGCTCTTTAAGCATTTTAGTTCCTGTTGGAACGTTTTATACTTTCAGTAATAAAAGGCTAAGATTTTTCACTACCTACATTATTCGTCTCTTGATAAAAATTTCCAGCCTTTATCCCCTCCTCAAAGGAACATAATTTAAATATGAATAATGAAAAATGCTTCCAGAAACGTAAACTCAATAATGCTTTCTGAGGTGCAAACTGCTTAATGTGAAACTTGGATGCAACACAAAAGAACTGAATGTTAGCAAATTATGCTTTCTGACTTGGCATGTAATAAACTTCTCAATGGGCCTGGCAGCCGGTGTTGGGAGGGATGGTGGCGGTGAGGAGAGCATGATTTTTTAGGCTCTCCGTGAGGGTGGGAGCCCGTAAGCCTTTGGAATTAAAGTGGCAATTCTAAACACCTTTTCATCGCATGTTTTAATATGATACACATTCTTACTCTTTTATGAAGATGAGTTTTCAGAGAGAACCAATATGTTAAAAAGCTGAAGTGTAAATTTATTCCTTCGCTATTAAAAAAAAAACACACACACAACTTGCATACAAGTTATTATGGGGAAGTAAGGAAATTCTGATCTAAGCCAGGTCTTTGAATGTCCAGCTGACCTCTCTCTTTCTTCTCTCTCTTTTCTTCTCTCTCTTTCCTGCCCCCACCTCCAAATAATAAGCATGTGATTTAATTCTGCATAGAATTAAGTAGAATATTTTCTGCAGACTTCGGTTTGTTTCTTTTGCCGGTGTCATGGAACATCTGCAACAAAAGCCTTTCAGAGTTTCTGCCACTTTGGGAGTCGTTACCCACAGACAGATCTCAGGGGGTTCCTCCGACACCTCCCAGGGTCAGCGTGACATCCCCAGTCTCCTGGGTCCTTTCTCATTTTCACACTGATGGCAAAGGAAGCTTAGATTTCACCCTAGCAAATGCACCCATAAAACTGTGTGTGTCATTGTGTTTTTCCGAGTTCAGGCAAAGAGAAGAAAACCCGCATGCAGAATTTGAGAAGAACCGTCTGCGGAGGAGGCTGAGCAGAAGCGTCAAGTGTGCTGTATTCAGCGAATCTTCCAGCTCCTTCCTGGTTCCTCCCAGCCCTTTCTATATCCCTTGCTCTATTTAATCACATTGTTTACAGTAACAGTTACAAGAGAGAGGGTGTGTTTAGTGCTGAGTGTTTCACACCTTGGGTAAGGCAGTTCATGCTCCGGTTCTGTTTCACACTTTATTTATGAATGTGCAGTTTTACAAGAGTGTGGGGTGTGACCGCCAGCTGTGTGCCTCTTTTTAAAAAGGCAAGTCTCTCGTTGACAAGATAGGTTTATTGACACAAATTGATGGACTGTTTTCCTTTTGTATTAAGGGTACCACCACTAGCTGTGCTCCTAAGAACACAAATAGTTTAGCTGTACAAAACGTTTGCTGAGAAGGTGGGTCAACTATGAGACTTGATGGGTGAGTCAAAAGAGTTTCAACAGTGGGGAAAGTATGATCTTTCTCTCTCTGCAAAAGAAAGCCACAGCTTTTTTTTTTTGGAAGATGGAAGCTTTTCCCACCAGGTCAATCACCTGTTAAAGCCATTGTGGGTGGGGGGATAGGTCCAGGCTTCAATGGCCTTGTGCAATTGCAAACCCAGGTGTGCATATAATATAATCAAGTTAAAGCTTAGCCATTGCAAGGCTGCTCTCTAACCCCAAAGGTCTTACAAAGATCACAGCAATCTTAGGAAAAGCAGAGACATTGGGGAGACACCCCCCAGTCTTCAGGTTTTGTTGACATGCTCTGTGTCCAAGCCAACAGATATAATCACAGTGCTGCTGCTCCTGTGGATGATCCATAGGCCCTTCCCCAGGGTTAGAAGAATATTCTCTCCCTTCTTCCCTTTTTCCCTCCTTCCCTCTCTATCCCTCTCTCTCCTTCTCTCTCTCTCCTTCTCTCCCCCCTCCCTCTCTCTACCTGTATCAATCCACTCTCACACTGCTATAAAGACCTACCTGAGACTGGGCAATTGTAAAGAAAAGAGGTTTCGTTGACTCAGCTCCTCATGTCTGGGGAGGCCTCAGGAAACTTACAGTCACAGCAGACGGGGAAGAGGCACATCCTCCATGGCAGCAGGCAAGAGAGAGAGCAAGCAAGAGCAGGAACAAAGGCACTTAAAGCTGGAAATGAAAATCCAAAGAAGAAAGAAGTCATCTCTGCAGAGGCATCAAAATCAAAGTGTATGGATGTGAAACAGAAAATAAAAGCCCTAAGTAAATTTTCAAATCTCAGCACTTTAAAGTGCTGACAAGTCTCAGGCAAGATTGTGTTTTAATTATCATGTGGATAAAATAATGAGTTACATAGCAGTGTTCATATATTATTCTAAACCCTACAACTTTTTCTGTAAAGTGTCATTCCAAACCTTCAATCCATTCAATATTCATTAAATGTCTTGGGCACTCTGTACTCACTGTGAGTGGGGGATTTAAAAAATCAGCTAGAATTGATTGAATACATTCCTACCATAGCAATTCTATATTATTATATATTGTTAAAACATGGATGGAATTAAACATATAAGCCCAGGCCTTTGTTTGGAATTTCCCAGACTCAGGGAATCCTGGGCTACTTCCTGCCCCACCTATTTGAGGCTCTCTTGTTAAGTGTATAGGCCTTTAGGATTGCTATGTGTTCTTGGAATACAGGTTATTGTATCATTACACAGTACCACACTTTATCCCTGATCATCTTCTTTCTTCTGATGTCTGCTTCGTCTGGAAATAATGTGGCTACTCCATATTTTCTTTGAGCTTTAGCATGTTATAGCTTTCTTCATTCTTTACTTTTAACCTTTCTGAGTCATTATATTTAAAGTAGGTTTCTTATTTAAAAAAAAATAGTTGGGCTTTTATTTTTTTTAATCTATTCTAATTCTCCATTCTTTAATTGGTGCATTTACACGATTCCTATTTAAAATGATTGTTAATATATATGAATTAATATCTACTGTATTTGCAACTCTCTTCTATTCTGTGCATCCATCCTTTATTCTCTCCCTACATTTTTTGGTCTTTTGTGGTTTTAATTGAGCATTCAATATGATCACATTATAACTCCTTAGTATGTAATTGTATTTCTTTATAATATTTTAATGACTCCCCTATTGTTTCAACTGACATACATCTTTAACTAAGTTCACCTTAAAATAACAGTATACCATCTCGTAGTACAGGTGGCTGACAAGCAGGTATTCTCAGTTGCTTCCTTCTGCCCTCTCTAACGTCACTGGCATTCCTCTCACCTATTCACATGCTATGATTGTCCAGTACATTGCTACTATTATTTTATTTTAAACAAACACCTATTTTTGGATCAACTAAGAATAAGGAAACTAAATACTTTTTTACCTTCATTCATCACTTCTCTGATGCCCCTCCTTTCTTTATGTAGTTCCAAGTTTCTGAACTATACCATTGTCCTCTCTGAACATCTTCTTGCAGAGCAATTCTGCTGGGAGAAAAGAAAAACATCATTGTCTTGTCAGTCTGAGAGAGTCTTTATTTCTTCTTCACTTTAGAGGGATAATTTCACTAGATATAAAATTCTGGATTGGTGTGGAATTATTTCCCCCAACACTTTAAATGCTTCCGGCTACTCTCATCTTTCTTGCATAGTTTCTGTGAAATGCCTGTTGTATTTCTTTTCCTTTTCCTCCAGAAGTGCAACTATTTCCTCTGACCTTCTCAATATGCTTTTGTCTTTGGTTTTCTGTAGTTTGTGTATAATATGCCTAGGTAAGATTTTTGGAATACTTACCATGGTTGGTGTTCTCTAAGCTTTCTGGAATTGCGGTTTGGTGCTTATCATTAATTTTGGAAAGTTTCCAGGCATTATTACAACACATGTTTCTCATGCTCCTTTTTCTTTTTAGTCTTCTGGTTTTTCAGCAACATATATGTTATACCTTTTGGCATTTCCCCATGGTTTTTGAATATCCTATTTTATTTTTAAGTTATTTTTTCTTCTTGCATTTCAGTTTGGGGAGTTTCAAGCTCACTAATTCTTTCTTCAGCTGTTCCCAGCCTGCTGTAAGCCCATCAAAGGCTTTCTTCATTTTTGTTACCATATTTTTTGTTTCTGGCATTTCCTTTTAATTCTTTCTTAGAGTTTCCACCTTTCTTCCTACATTGCCCATCTGTTTTGCACATTGCCTGATTTTCCCATTAGTGCCCTTAGCACATTAATCACAGATGTGTTAAATTCCCTGTCTGATCATTCTGAGTTACAGCTGAGTCTTGTTCTGGTACTGTCTTAATGCTTTATTTTGTTCTTGCTTTTTGACACGTCTTGTGTTTGTTGTTGCTGTTGTTACATGTTGTAAGAGGCAATAAGGAAGTAGGCTTTCAGTGTGAGACAGCGTGCTGATCCAGGTGGAGTCTGGCTGGGCTTTGGACCTGCCTGCTGTAGCTGCTGGTGCCAGAGGCTTCAAACTTCTCTACTGTCCTCCTTTCCTTAGGTCTCCCTAAATCTTCCTATTCAGAAAACGTCTGCACCTTGCACCTCTTTCACTGTTTTCTGCAGGAACCTGTCAGTGGGGTGCTAAGGGGTGTGGAGGGAGAGTGTTTCGCAATATTCTGATTAAATCTGTCTTGTATTTGGCCTGTGTCTCAGGGCTGTGACCGTCACAGGTGTTTCTCTGGTGATATAACTACTTTTTTCCTTAGGTGAGGAAGGGGGCTAGTGGGCTTAATATGGAAGGAATGCTGCCATTTCGACATGAGGACAACATCTAATAGAATTAAATTAAGGCCATGTCTTTTCTCTGCAGAGTAGGCCTTGATGATGAAGCATGCTCTGGGTGTTCTTCACAAGGATTACATTCCCACCATGGCCATGAGACCGTTTTCGGATCTTCACCATGAGAACACGTTAATAGTAAAATTGAAGAAAATACGGGCTCCCCAGTAAGACCAGGCCCCTAGGAGATTCTCAATCCATGCTAATTCACACTCAGTCCCGTGAAGTCATCAGAATCTCTGTAGAAGTTCTCCAGCCACATTATGGCTCCAATAACCTCTGCTCAGGGCAGCTGACCTTGACTGGCTCTCTGTGCTCACCTCCCAGTTTTAGGGAGGCAGTTTTCCCTCTGACTTCAGTTTCTTGATAAATCCAAAAAGTCACATATTTCTGTTTGTTTTGCTTTCTTACTGTAAGGATGGGAGGGATGACTTCCACTCTTCACATGCAGTCTCTGAAACTGGAAGTCCCTTAACTATGAATCAGTTTATAACTATACTGACAGGTAACTGACAGGATCACGTTTATTTGCTCTTCAAGATTCAGAAACTGCAGATCAGAGGGGCTATAGGGCTTGCCTGAGACCACAGACGTGGTAAGAGGCAGCCCAGGGCCTGGACTTCAGACCACAACACTGCATTGCGGGAACAGTGACGAAATTTGAAGATCTTGATGCAAAATGAAAATGTGAGGCCCCTGCTAAAATTATGAATTCCAATCCTGTAATTAAGCATTAAGCCCATCGGGGGGACTTGCTGAATGTGGAGGCCTGTGAGGCTGCGTGAGTCCCTCTCCCACGAAGCTGGTTCTCTTCCACCCTGACCCAGGCACTCCCTTCCCCAGAGAGCCCCCCATCCAGGCTGCCACGTCAGGACTGAAGGGGTTCCAGGTTTTCTCTTGTTTTAATCACAGGAATGAACCAAGATTTATTGAGTCATATCTAACTACAAGTTGCCCCTTCATCATCCAGCAAAATCCTTGCCTATAAATGCATTCAATACATTTTTAGTCCACTGAATTTCATTTCAGAGGTTTTTGTATAGAAAATATCGTAAGTTTTAAGTTAAGATAGGAACGGTTTAATTGACCTCCTGGAAATAGATATTGTATTGAGGACCCAAATATAATGTTCCTTAAAACCATATTTTTAGGTTGGGCAGGATTTATTTTGCAAGTACATTTTCTTATATACAAACAATTTTTTTTTTTTGAGGTGGAGTCTTGCACTGTCGCCCAGGCTAGAGTGCAGTGGCATGATCTCAGCTCAATGCAACCTCCACCTCCCAGGTTCAAGTGATTCTCGCACGTGTGCCTCCAGAGTAGCTGGGATTACAGGCACCCACCATGCCTGGCTAATTTTTGTATTTTTAGTAGAGACGGCTTTCACTATGTTGGCCAGGCTGGTCTCAAACTCCTGACCTCGTGATCCACCTGCCTCGGCCTCCCAAGTGCTGGGATTACAGGCATGAGCCACGGCACCCAGCCACACACACATTTTAATTTTGATGCAGCTCTCCAGAGCATCACGTGCTCTTTGTGTGTCCACAGGCGCTGAGCTATGGCCGTGTTCCCATACACCCCAGGCCAGCGAGGAGCAGGAAGCTCAGTGCTTGACTGACAGCCACTCTGACTGAGGTGGTCGTGGGTGGTGCTGTGGCTGCAGAGTTTTCCTAAAGTCCCCAGATGATATTAATGTGAGTCCAGCCTGAGAACCACTCGCCTCCTACGTCCTACCCCAGGGACCCCAACACTCACAGCCGTTTCACACCATGGGGCACATGCCTCCCTTGTGTGACCCAGGAGCCCGCCTCCTTCCCCCACTGACCACCTCCTTGGGCAAGTGACCACTTTTTCCAGGCCTCTGTCTCCTCATCTGTGTGGGAAATGGGAATAACCGAAGAACGTCCAACCCAGGGCCCTTGCAGGGGTTGAATTCGATGGCTGAGAAGGGCCCATGGTGCAGTGTGGGCTTGGCACGGCACTCAGGGACAGTTCACTGTTATCATGTCCATCAAAGTCCCCAGAGTGACAACCATGACGTTCCTGCTGGAGGCCTCTTATGAGCAGGCAGACCCAGCGGCCCCTAGAGCCTCCAGTCCGGTGATCCAGAGCTCCCTAAAGAAGTCTCAGATCTGAATGCTGAAAACCTTCCAGGGAACCCTGTGATCAGCTATCTGCTGGGGCACCTGCTTTGATTGACGCATGAAGAACATGAAGCTCAGAGGCAGGAAGTGGCTACCAGGAGAAAACGCTGACCCTGAAGCTAACGTTTCCCATCACGAACGTGGGGCACCTTGCTTACATGGCATTTTACACAGGCTACGCTTTCCAGGCACACATGCACATGCACAGGCAACATGCCAACATACATGCACACGTGTGTCTTAGCGTCGCGGTACGCCCTGATGGTGGTAAGCACCAGCACCAGCTCTGCTGTCTTGTTTTAAGGCATCAGTCATTCTCATTCTCTTCTCTCTCAGGAAAGTAAATCACCTTTAAGAAATGTCCCATGACTGTTTCTCAGCGTGTCTCACTGACGTGCTAACGATGGCTCAGGGATAACTGCTTGCTTCCTGAGCAGAGTTTTGCCATCATCTCATCTCTATCAGAGGGACTCCGGGATGCAGAGGGAGCCAGCAACCTTCCCAGGACCACAAGGCTTGTAAAAAACAGAGCAGAGGTCCAATCCCAGGCTCAAGGGCACAGTCTGTCTCACTTAATCCCCCGTGTGACACACGCTACTGGTGTCTGAGGCCACTCATAGCTCCATGCTGCCCAATGAAGAGGCCATCAGTGTCCCAGAACCCAGAGCCCTCGGTGAGTCCGCCCCCCTTGCCTCCACCTGCAGCTCCAGCATGTGGACGCAAACCAGGAATCCTCCATGTCTGCAGGGCTCACGCAGGTCTCTCCAGGAAGAGAAAGGGGCAGACTCTGCTTGGCTTGCATACGCTTTTGAAGTGACGTGCATGCCTTGCTTTCTCTTAGAAAAGGTGAAAGGGAAAGGGGGCAGGAGGTGCAGGCCAGGCCAGGGCCCCTGTGTTCCCCTCTCCCTCCATGCCCAGGATCCTGTGATGGCCACGGTGAAACTTCCAGGGGATGGTTCAGATGCTTCCTTTGACCTCCAAGGCCTCACAGGGCAAACCTCCCCCTACCCAGAGTTTCTCACCAAATCGCCAACTCCACGCAGCTCCCTCACCTCTGCAGAAGATACCCCCGTTCCCCTGGGAGGTTCTGAGCCCATTGCTTCCCAGGCTGTGATGACATCGTCTCGGGGACCTGTTCCTCAGCTAGCACGATGCCCAGGTGAGAAGCATCCATAGGCTTTGGTTTGGAGCCATCTGTTGAAAACACTGGGATTGAACTGTGACTTTGTTTACACCTATTCAGGAAACAGGCCAAGTCAGAGTTGATTCATTCTCCACCAGTAAGAGACTGCATTAGGCCAGAGCGTTTCTAGGTACGTAGTCCGCCATGCTCCGCCAGTTCCAGGTCAAGAAAGCAAACCAGGTGTCTGAAAAGGGAAAATGTCCATTTAGACCCCCAGATGGAGGAGGCCACAGTGACTTCACCCCCAGACGGAGGAGGCCAAAGCAACTTCACCCCCAGACGGAGGAGGCCACAGCCTTTGCCTCTGCTGCACCTCATCCAGTTATTATCCCATCCCCAGCAGAACAAGTCGGTCTCCTTATCTCTGCACTCAGACGTCCCTCAAAGTCGACCTCAGTATCAGGTGGGGATGCAGTTTCTACACCTTCTAAAAAGAATCCCATTTGTGCTCAGCATTGCCAAGCCGGACTGCAGCCTCCAACAGCAGGGGCAAGCGGGCGGGACCAGCAGGAGCTGAAACACCTGCAAGGCAGCTGCTGTCAGCCACAGCCCAGGGAGGGGCAGCTGCCCTCCGGAGTGGCACAGCCTCCTGCTGGCATGGTGGGCGTCCTATCCTGAAGTCAGGATGCAGTGACACAGGCAGCCGAGCGGAGTGAAAAGGTCTGCTGCTGGGAAGTGGCTGGTCCATCTGACACACATCCATTGCACATCTAGTATCACTGAGCACTGTGTGTGGTGGGGGGGGGGGGGTCGGAGCCTCGCTCTGACACTGTTCTGTATGTGACCAAGGACAGGAACCCCCTGCACACACATACACACACACGTACACACACACACGCACACACACACATGCACACATACACACACATGCAAACGCACACACGGGCACACACATGCACACACACACATGCACACATACACACACGCACACGCACACACGGGCACACACATGCACACATGCACACACACACGGGCGTGCGCACACACACACACACGCACATGCATCTTACATCAGTCGCCTGTAGCCGGGCCTCTCTCCAGGTGTTGGTGGCAGAACATGAGCAGGATCCATATAAGGCACAGCGACGGGCTGAACTGCGTTTCCCCAAATTCCTGTGTTGAAGTCCTAATCCCCAGTCCCTCAGAACGCGCCTGTGGTTGAAGACAAGGGCCTTTGAAGAAGTGATTAAGCCAAAACGAAGTCTTTGTGTAGGCCCTAATCCCATGCCTGGTGTCCCTATAAGGAGAGAAAAATGAGGGCGCAGACACCCACAGAGAGGGGACAACTGCAGGGCGCAGGCACCCACAGAGGGGGGACAACTGCAGGGCGCAGGCACCCACAGAGGGGGGACAACTGCAGGGCGCAGACACCCACAGAGGGGGGACAACTGCAGGGCGCAGACACCCACAGAGGGGGGACAACTGCAGGGCGCAGGCACCCACAGAGGGGGGACAACTGCAGCGCGCAGGCACCCACAGAGGGGGGACAACTGCAGGGCGCAGGCACCCACAGAGGGGGGACAACTGCAGGGCGCAGGCACCCACAGAGGGGGGACAACTGCAGGGCGCAGGCACCCACAGAGGGGGGACAACTGCAGGGCGCAGGCACCCACAGAGGGGGGACAACTGCAGGGCGCAGGCACCCACAGAGGGGGGACAACTGCAGGGCGCAGGCACCCACAGAGGGGGGACAACTGCAGGGCGCAGACACCCACAGAGGGGGGACAACTGCAGGGCGCAGGCACCAACAGAGGGGGGACAACTGCAGGGCGCAGGCACCCACAGAGGGGGGACAACTGCAGGACGCAGGGAGATGCCGCCTGCAAGCCGAGGAGAGGGTCTCCGGAGAAGCCAACCCTGACCACGCCTTGATCTTGAACTTTCAGCCTCCAAAACTGAGAAAATAAATGTCTGCTGTGAAGGCTCCCCATCTGTTGTTCCAGGTTGTGGCAGCCCAAGAAAATGAACGCGGGCCCTCAGCACAGGGTCTGGCCCAGAATAACCATTCTGCACGTCGTGGCGATTAGTACGGTCCGCAATCATTAAGCGGCCACTCTGGTCAATGATCAATCCTCTACTGTGACTGAGTCACTCGTTTTAGTCACTCCAGAAATATTTACCGAGAACCTAGCAAGCACCAAGCGGTGTTCTAGGCACCAGTATTCTCACCGCCGTGTCCAAAAACTGTCAGACTGATGGAATGGACAGAGCGCCTGGACTCACTTCGTCCTGCCTCATGGTGCTGAAACCGTTCCTTCCTGACCCGGCAGGGACGCCCGGCTCTCCAGCAGTGCACTAATCCTACACGAACAGAAGCAGCCCTTCTTGTTTGAGTTAAGTTCCCGGGAATATGTAGTATCCACAAATGCTTTCTGGTGTCTGAAAACAAAAACGATGTGTGCTGTAGCTGCCAGGAAACTTGGGCCACATTTGTTCTCTAAACACAGTCATCTGTTCGGCGCAGGTGCCGCCCGCATCCGCTCCTTCTGTCTCCCTCCCACGGCTTCTGTTCCCTTGTAATTTTCTTTGCATTGGGCTTTCCAGTATCCTCCACCCAAGTCCTTTTAGAAGTGTAAAGCAAGTGTAAATCGTACGTGAATTACACCCTAGGTCACCGGGGCCATGTCAAGGTGGAGATGAGTGCCTATCTCATAACACCATCAAAGCACAGAGGTTGTCACCGACCACCCTGGCGTGAGCTGGGAGAAGGTACCATTCGAGTTCATTGCATCTATCAGTGCATTTCTCCACTGTACTTGTATTAATTCAGTCCCTTTTACCTACCAGACTTTAATCTGGATTCCGGAAATGCATCGGAAACACCAGTTGCCCTCAGGGAGCGGGCTGGGAACTGAGGAAGAAGTCAATCACCACTGGCTGTGGAGTGCCGTGCCAGGGAAGACGGGGGCTGCAGCGCCATGAGCCTCCTGCATTTGCCGGGATCAAAAACGCCTGCAGGAGACCCTGCCATGCCGGCTGAGACCACAGGCACGGAGATCAGGGGGCTGCGAAGGGTCTTGAGCTGGATTCTGAAGCCATGTGAGAGGCTGGATAAGAGAGCCCCACTTGGGAATTTTCACTCCGCAAGTTAACCCCAAAACAAAAATTACACTTTTGTTTCACATCTGGCAACAAAGTAGATTCCAAAATATCAGCTCGTTTTCTAGCCCTGGAAAATTTAGCTCTCCTTCATGATTCTATGATCAATCACCTTCTTCCTGGGAGGACTGGCATCTCCGTGAGGAAATAGCCTGGGAGGCCTTTACTCAACACTGAGTCCCAGCTCCCAGTGTCTTGCTTGTCCTGGGGCAGCGGGAACTCAGTAAATACACCCCTCATGCAGAACCTGGATTTCACCATGGGTCTGTGCACACACCCAGGACGGCTGCGCTGGCGAGGCAGGGAACACAGCAGTGCCGCTGTACAGAGAAGAGAAGTTGGTCTTTACCATGTGGGGGCATCAGGAGCCCCGTGGCGCACTGAAGTTGCAACCGCCTGGGACATTCTCCGAGAAGTTGTGATTAGGCAGATGCAGGTGGGGCTCGGAGCCTGCCGTCATCTTCATGGCCCCTGCGCGACAACAGCTGTAATCAGTGAAGTCTCAGCTGGAAAAGTGAAGGTGCTCGCGGGGGCTGGGGGTGCACAAGTTGCCCGAAGGGTCCCCCCAGTCCCGTGCTGCTCTCCGTCACCTGTCTGGGTGGACACTGGTGGAATAATGATCAAAACTGTAGATGATGCAAGTGTGAGAGGGACAGCAACCCAGCGACCGCAGCGGCAAGGAGAGGCTTCATCCAGCAAGTTGACACTGAACAGAAGTAGACGTGAGGGTCTAAGTTGATGCCTGAAAAGTGCAGACAACAAGTGCGTGAAAGAAACGTGTAGGAACAGTGTGAGCAGCATCTTCAGGGCTTTATTCAAGTCACCTCATAATGCACCTGCCAGGAAGGATTTAACGGATACTGGGATGCATTAACAGGGGCATATGCTTAGGAAAGCTGGAGGTGATAGGCCCATTGGAGGTGGTCCTCACAACTCCTCCCAGGAACACTCTGCAGATGTCTACACAAAACAATCCCCTGTGATGGGACAAGCCAGCCAGTCTCCTAAGGGGCATGGCCAGGGCAGTAATGAGGTATGTTCATGTCATTTGAGGGAGCACAGAAGGAGCAGGATGTGTCTGCTCATACAGGGATGCCTCTGCAAAGGACAGGTCTTCACTGGCCCAGGAGGCAGAGGGAGGCTGGGTGCGAGATGCTTCAGGAAACATCTTGATGTTAACGTACGGACAACAGAGCTTCAGAAGAGCTCAGGCCCCACGTGGCATAGGAAAATAGTGAGTTCCCTGCCACCAGCACTGCTCACCCAAAGTTGGGGGTCACCAGGCGGGAATGACACAGAGGAGCGTCTACCCTCACACTGTTCTCAATAGACGGTGGTTACAGAGGACGTTCCCAGGCAAGCGTGAGAAAAGTGTGAATGACGTCTGTTGGGAAACACAACATCCTCTGTCCTCCTTGGAAGACTGAGGTTGAACTTATGGGCTCGAGAAAGGCCCTGAAGAGCCCTGTGGTAGACACATCTGGCCACCTTCATGACACGCCCGAATATATTGGACCCAAGAACTTTTTTAAGAAAGATGTTCTCTGCATGCGTCACAGCACTGGTAATTGGTGTATTTGGGGGATGCTGTATTTCCAGGGACTTAAGGGCAGTGTTGGGGCTGGCAAGTGGGGATTTAGGGCCCTTCTCAACACACGAAGGCCTAGACTCACGGGCCAGCCACCCTTCCCGTCAATCAAACCTACCTGCAGCAAAGCCTCTAACTGATCTGCTCACAGAGAACCGGGTCTCTCTCCTGCTCCACCAAACTCCAGGAGCTTAGCAAGCACAGTTAAGCCTCCAGCTCCAAGCAGAGTAGGCAGCTCATAGCTGATATTTTTAAAAATATTTGTTTAATAAAGAATGGTAAAGAGAGGGGCGGCTGGGCACAGGAGCTCATGCCTATAATCCTAGCACTTTGGGAGGCCAAGGCAGGTGGATCACTTGAGATCAGGGGTTCGAGACCAGCCTGGCCAATGTGGTGAAACCCTGACTCCACTAAAAATACAAAAACTAGCTGGGCATGATGGTACATGCCTATAATCCCAGCTACTTGGGAGGCTGAGGCAGGAGGGGTCGCTTGAACCCGGGAGGCAGAGGTTGCAGTGAGCGGAGATGACGCCACTGCATTCCAGCCTTGGTGACAGAGCAAGCTTTCAAAAGAAAGAAGAAAGAAAGAAAGAAAAAGAAAGAAAGAAAGAAAAAGGAAGGAAGGAAGGAAGAAAGAAGAGACAGAAAGAGAGAGAGAGGGAAAGAAGAAGAGAGCGAGGGAGGGAGGGAGGAAGAGAAGGGAGGGGCAGCACGCTGTGCCAGGTCTGCAAGTGCTGCAGTGTTACCAGCTCCAGTGATACTTATTACGAGTGCAATCGGTGGGAATTCCATCCAGAAGATTCCCAAGGCCCCTTTTCCATGCAGGAGAACATCCTAGAAGAGGCTTCCTCAGGGGCCGGGGCTGGCTGTTTGTGAATCGTTTTCAGCAGAGCTGTGGCATGCAGCTTTCTGTCCCAAGAGAGCCTGGGCAGTTTAAAGAGGCAATTGCTTCTTGGGCTCACCCTGCAAATTTGGAACTAATAGAGCCACAGACTCCATCACAGGAGCTCTGGGGAACTGGATACAACCCAAGAAAGAATGATTGTAGACAACATCAATATTTGTCCCATTAAAAAGCGCAGTACAAAAATCGGTTACGTTGCTGACGATGCTGCCTGGGTACTCCTGGGCTAATCCCTCCTTAGGAAACCAGCTCACTCCCATTCCGGCACATGGAGCGCAAAGAGCTTTGCAAAGGGGCCGGGGCGACAGGCCCCGCACCCCCCGGGGCTCCGTCGTGACGATGTCCCCCGCTGACCGCATTTCGTCCGTTCCTTCCTCCGTGTAGCTAAGTCTTCCGGCACAGTCGCCAATGCAAATCACCTGCTTATGTTCTCACACAAAATTCAATTGCCAATTTGTCTTTTTATTTCTTACACTTAAAGTGATTTGCCTTCAAATAATCCACGATGAATTGTTCCTTTTACTACCACAGGAAGCAATTGGTTCATCCAGGGAGCCGCTAAGTTTCCAATCGTTGTCGGAGACCCTGGACTCCTCCAGCTTCCTGTGCGGCAGCTGGGAGAATTCTCGGGGGGCTGCTGAACGGGGGGTGCAGTGCTTCCCCCAATTCCTTCAGCCCACCCCACCCATGGAGTCAAGAACCAGCTGCTTCTTCCCCTGCCTTTGGGTGGGGCTGGGGGCGGGAGTCTGTGCTGGTTCGGATGGTGCCCTGGGATGCAGGTTCCTCTCTGGGAGTCATTAATTAGCTTTATTCGCCTCACTGGCCCTGGAGTTCGGCCATAATGGAGATAGATTTGACAGCGTAATCCCTCGTGGTAAATGTGAACGAGCTCCAGAGGACGGGGGATTGGCCTGAGGAAACGGGGGGCCTGCTCTGGCCCAGTGCTCCTCCTCTCCCGCATCCACGCCATGCCACCGCCCCAGCCTGGGCCTGGCCCCCACCCTCCAGGAAGGGAGACGTCCTTGCTGGGTGACCAGCTCTGAGGCCACCGCCTCAGGTGTTACAAGCCTCTGTTTCTCCTTTCACAACAGACTCAGATGTTGCTTTGTCAGGCCTGGGCCATCCAAAAAACCTAAAGCCTTAGAAGCAGAAGGAACCTGGTCCCGTCTGCCCCTGGGCCGGTGCGGCTTAGACAGGAGGGCAGTCCTCGGCCCGGGACACGGGTACCTGCCTGGGAAGGAAGCCGAGTGTGCGGCTCACACTGCTCTCATCTTTCCGTTCATCTTTTATCTTTGCAGCAAACGTGTGAGGCATCGTACCTGCTCTCCAAACACCTGTCGCTTCTGCTTTGTAGAGGGATGTCGGGGGGAGGAAGTGAGGGATTTCGAGGTAGAAATAGTGTGATGCATTCTGGTCAAGGCACCGGCTCCTTATCCACCTGCTGACAGAGATCCTCAAGCCAAGAGAAGGTGTAATATCAAAAGCAAACAGTGGAATTTAATTGGCAATTAGAGAGGGTGGCTTCCAGCTGGCCATCTAATGTCCTCTTTCAGAAAGAAAAAGCGGACTATAACTCTGGAAGTATGTGACCCAAAGGAACGGGACGTGCCCAGAACCGGGAGGCCAGGAGCCAGCTCGGGTCTCACACGGACACAGGGACGCTCCAGAAGCACAATGCATTATTGATTGTCATGAAAGGAGAGACTCAAGTTTTACCATAAACGTATGTCTGCATAAAAGAACCTGACAGAGCAAATCAATAAACAAGAGGATTGCTTGTCGGGAATGGCCTTTTTTATTGTTTTTGTTTTTTTAATGCAAAAAAACGCTCAAAGAAAGAAGGATGTCTTCCTAGCCAGGCAGGTCAGAGAAGGCAGCGTAAGGTGTAGAGGGAGGCCTGGGGCGGGGCGGCCTGGCTGAGCTTGCCCTTCCTCCGCCGGCAAGGAGGAAGCAGACACAGGGCCCTCCCGCGCCACCACGGCCGACGCTGCCGCTGCCTGGGAGGTTTTCGTGGACCTGTGGACGTGCCTCACAGCAGGGACTCCCTCCCAGAGGTGTGCAGACAGACACGCGCGTGCACTCAGGTAAGCAGCTACCTTGGACACTGTCCTTGGCTGGCTTCCCAGAATTTTCATATCACCGTGATTTCACCGAATCTTCACAGAAACTCTGTGAGATGACCGTATGCCCGCCTTTTGCCGAATAGGACATCCGAGACCACCTGTTCAACCAAGAAAGCCCTTTCCACCGCTCACCTGTGGACACCAGAGGGAGACACTGTGGGAGCCAGCCCTCCTTCATCCGAGGACTTCATGGGAGGCGGCACTTGGTGAAGAAAACAGGGCTGGCCCTGACGTCCACTCCAAGCACAGCCTCAGAGCCAGACGTCCTCCAGTGACTGGCGGGATCCTACGACCTCCTCAGTCTCAGGGCCCCACTGTGGAGAGCAGAGGGCCCACAGGTCAGCAGAGTGTGACGCAGATGAGGGACGTGGCTCAGACCCCTGGATGGTGCCAGGCACCCAGTCACTGCCAAATCAGTCACAGCGGCTGCTGCTGCTCTCACTGGCTCCTCAGGTGTTCTCTGGGTTCCTGTCCCTCAGCCTGGTCTGAAGTCCACCTGGCAGGAGACTTCCGCCGACCACCTGAGTGAAGTGTCCAGGCCCCAGGTGTAACCCAACCCCACCGCTCCACCTTCGGTCACAAATACGCTTATTTTCCCCTTGCTCATTTTCTGTCACCCCTACTCTATTTCAACTTTTATAAAGAAGGAAGCTGGAAGATGCCTAGCAGTTGTGTTCCGTACCATTGGTCAGGTGAGTGGGTGGATGGATGGCTGGATGGGTGGATAACGGACACCTGTTTTGTGTCAGATCTCAAGCTGGAGTTATAGCTGGAAGGAAAATTGTCAAACCTATAAATGACAAAAGCGAATTTCAAGGTACGGTCAGAGTTCAGGGATTGTGGGGCAGGACTAACCTGATCTGAGGGGCTCAGAATGTCGGGTGGTGGTCTGGAGATGCAGGGGAGAGGGTGGGGAGGATGGCCCGATGCTGCCTCAGGCCCGCAGGTCCCCTGCCTGTGCTCTGTCAACTCTCCGCTCTGTAGAGGGTCCGGTTAACATATTTAACCAAGTTGACTTGATCTCAGATCATGCAGAGCCCCTCTTCCATCAGTCACTCCAGCTTGCGGCCCCTGAGGACTGGAGCACAGCCAGGCACATCCAGAACCCACAGGGGGAGAGGGTTCTGTGGGGCTGCGGCAGGCACGTTCACGTTCAGCAGCATCTCCATCCCGAGGAGGCACCAGCCTGAAGAGACAGCACTCCGAAAGCCTCACTGGTCTGTCACTAATGATCGTTCGATACTGTTCGGTATCAGTTTGGTGTACACACTTCCAAACAGAGTAAATTGCATGAGGGTGTTTACATTTAAGGAGAGCTTCTGTGTTAGAATTGATACAACTTTAATTTCCACGTGGCTTCCACAGTAAACATGCAAATGGCCCGTCTCAGTATTACCAAGCCTTAGTTATTTTTAGGGAAGCAAAGTGTTTTACGTTAGTCCCCAGACCGAATGGAATCAAAAGCAAATCCAGATGGGGCCAGGACTGGAGAAACTGATGTGGACAGAGGCAGCATGCCTCTCCTGCCTCCTTCCTCCGCTCCCCTGAGCCCCAGGGACCCTGACCCATGGCCAGAGCCAGCTGGGGCAGCCTCTGCTGTGGTTGTTTTGCAACCCGGCAGAGGTGAAGCATCCCACGTGGAACAGCAGTAGGCATGGATCACTTCTGAATGGGATGAGATCTCCTGCAATAGGGATTTAAGGCATGCATCCCCGGGGAGAAGAAACAGGACGGAAGAGGAAGCAGAAGTCTTTCCCAGCTCGTCTGAATCTGCCCGGATGAGAGGCACACAGTGGAGAAACCCCACTTCTGCACATACCGCCAAGACTCAGGGACCCTGCATTCCATGCGATTCAGTTACCCAGGCTCCCATCCAGGTCTGTAAACTGGAGGCAGAGGTGGAAGCTCCGAGCACAAATGCTGACTGCTGCAGGAGTGAAAGGAGATGATGGCGAGGACCACCCACACCGGGACTTCCCCTCCAGGGGCAGTTCTACCTCCCAGGGGCAAGGAACAATCCCTGGAGACACGTGGGTTGTCACAGTCGGGCAGGTGCTATCAGCATCTGCAGATGCATCCCCAGCCCTCTGTCACACTGCAGAGCTGCCTTTAACTAACAGCAGTGGCGAACCGCCACAGAGTGAAAGAAAACAGCTCCTTCTGCATCTTCCAGGGCCTCCTCCCCACCTGTGTCTCACCCTCAGAGGCCGGGGAAAGAGATGGCTAACCCTCCTGGTGAGTGGCTGGAGCTGTGGGCTTAGACAAGCCTCTGGCTTTGGCATTTGTGCACAGATGAGCGTTTTCAGGGCTGGAGAAGGCAAGAGGGGCTGCTCTGCCTCAGGGCTCCTTTCCAGCCAGCTCACCTCTGCGCTGGAGCCCATCTGCAGAACAGACCCCGGCCCATGCAGGAGCAAGGAGAGACGCTGCGCTCCCCAGGGCACTCGGTGGACCCACCTGAAAGCCACCTTGCCAGAACACAGGGGCTCCTGGATGGACAAGCAGCTTCACGGCTCAGCACACGGATGACTCCTCGGGGGTCCACACCCAGCCGCTTCTGCAGGGAGAGGGGGCTCACAGCAGAACCACCAGCTTCCACCTCAGGGGAGCTTGGAGATGGCAGGCCCAGGTTTCACTCTGCAGCGGACGACAGTAAGCCCTGAGGGACCATGTTGGACACAAAGACCCTGGTGGCAGCAAGCTGGTGCCACGTCACTGGGGGGCGAACATGACCTGGAGTTCAGCAACATTCCAGGAAGCTCAGCAGGCCGGGAGCCAGAACCTCGCACACCAGAAAGGGGTTCCCAGTGCCCAGAGCTGCCTGCCCCTCCATCAGCCCCTGAGCTGACCGTCTTTGCTTTTTGGGGGGAAGTTGACTTCATTCTCCACCTGCTGGGAGACCAGGCCCTACAGCCCAGGGCTGCATTATTTTCTGACCACAAGAGGCGGGGTGTGGCCAGCCTTACACCTCCAAATCAAAAACCTGGCAGGCGCCTCCAAATGTTGCCTTTTGTAGCCAGCAGCAGCACCAAGGCTGAGTGTCCTGGGGGGCCTCAGGCAGGTGTTTCTCGCAGGCTGAAACGTGGGAGTGACGGGAGGGTGGTGGCCAGCCCTGAGCGCTGCCTGCCCCAACTCCATCCCGGGAAGCCCGGAGGTCATCAGAGAGAACTGGAAAAGGTCTGGGTGGCAGAAACCCTGAAGAGGGCATGGCGAACTGATGAGCCTGCCCTCTCTTGCCACCTTGAAAAAGAAAGAAATTGAAGAAAGGATGAAGGCAAGTTCGGGAAACACACAGACGGCTCCTGTCATTTGCCCACGAGTAAATGGAGGGACGATGAAGAGCGGCTCCTGCCCCAGGAAGCTCAGAATTAGTTGGGATGCAAAATAATAATAATAAAATAAACTGGGCTTATCAATGAGGCAGTCTTCAATATCACATTTTTTAAAAATCAGAAGAGATTCGGCTTGGGGTCAGAAAGACCCAAATTTGGTGTCCTGCAGACTCTGGGAGCCTCAAATAAAAAGTTTTATCTTATAAGCCGTCACATTCTTATCTGTACAATGGGATAAATGATACTAATAGAATTGTCTGGTGGGACACGAGCCCATCTTTCCCACCGGAAAGCTTAAGAAACTACGGGGGGATGTAGTGATCATGGTGTGAGGGGCACACGGGCAGATGGGGCTGAAGTGTCTTTCCCCAAAGCCTTTGTCCTGGGGGCAAGTGCTCCAGAACACGTGTCCTGAGAAGGAGCTGAATTCCCACCCCACTCCCATCAGGGCTGCAGGGAAAGGGAGAGGCGGGGGCGGTGACGCCTGCAAGCCTCCAGTGTGACTGCAAATGTTCTAGTAGCCAGACTAAAACTGGGAGAAAGAAATAGGCAAAAGTAACTGTCGTCATTTTATTTGATTCACTATATCCAAAATACTGTCACTTTGATTACAACATGTAATCAATATAAAAATATTAATGAGATATTGAACATACTTGTGTTACATCAAGTCTTCAAAATCTGATGTGTGTTTCACACTTGCAGCATATCTCATTTTGGTCAAGATAAATGACGAGTGTCCAGAGGTCCCAGGTGGCCAGCGGCCCTGGTGCTGGATGGCTCAGGTGTGCTGAGGAGGCGTGTCTCACACAGGAGCCTTCACCTGCTGAGCATCGCCTCACAGAGCCCACAGTGTCGGGACCTGTTCCCTCTGTGATTTCAGGGTGAGGTGATGTGGGAAGTCCCCAGTGCCCTTGCTCTACATGGCAAAAGTCATATAAAGTGGTTTAAAACTTTCTGTAAAACATTTAAAGTTTTTAACATATCTGCAGAGGACTTTAATGGGATTCCATAAAAATTGACAGACCTCAGAACGGGCTGGAGGAGTCAGTGAATGACCTTGGTGATTTTAATTAAATCCAAAGTGAAGAGTCAAGAATTTGAGAGCTCCCTGCAGCTGGTGACTCAAAAGGAATCAGGAGCATTCAAAACACGACCAGGTGAACAAATGGACCCCTCTCCCTGCCTGGCTGATTCAAGGGTTGATTTGAACCCAGCTCATCCAGGTGTGCGGTCAAAGAAGTCACATTTCACGTGCCATTCCCTGATAGAGCTTCTTCCAGAAGGGCAGAACATAACTTCTGCACAAACCCCACTCCGTCTCTGCCTCTCGGCTTAGGGAGCCTACCTGGTTCGTGATTGCAGAGCCCACAGGAGTCATGACCATCACTCTTTAGAGCACCTGTGTCTCCTGTGGGGCAGTCGTTCAGGGCAGCTAGACGTATGTGTCCATTTGTGGGGTGGAAGCAGGAGGATGCCTAACGTGGGGACTGGTTGGTGACCAGCTGTCAGTCAAATTTATGAATAACTTATTTAATTACAGATCCCAGCCAGGGTTCTAAAAGGCTGCACACTGCTCCACCTACTCCTTCTGGTAATGCTAGTCATTGGCATCAATCGGAACAGCGAGGTCTAAGCCAAAGGCAGCTCCCAGCTCCAGCCGCCCCGTCACCTCCCTGGCCCAGGCAGGGATGCTCCCTGAGTTCTCTGAATCTCCTTGTTGCTACCTCTTCCCAGTCCTCCTGGCCACTCACCACGAGCACGGTGCGTTACAAGGATGTGTGCTCTTGTATTATGTCCACTGCTAGATTAGAAGATGTTTAAACACCGGATCTGGCTCACTACTGTTCCATTTCCCAGAAGTTCCCATGAGCAGAAGAGAAAGTCAAAAGCATGTGTTGAGAGACTGCGTCAGGGCATTTGACTTCCTCTGGCTCCTGGCATTGCTTTTAGCCCCAAAATCGCTGCAGTCTGGGCCAGGCCATCTTCCTCTTTCTCCCTCCTTTTCTCTACATTTTTGGCTTTGCAACTGCCACAATGGGAAGTCTCAGTCAACTGCCAGGCTCGGGGAAGATGTCCTAGTTAACAGAATGAAGGATTAAAGCTAACTAAAGAGTAATCAGCAAACGTTTTTCTGGTGCCTATGAAAACCCTCATCGTTGAACGTATTTCTCAATGCAGAAGTGCCCATCTATCTTAGCGACAGTAGTACCATGAGCATAAGCACCTTCTGCTCCATGACTGAGGACCACTGTGTGATCACGATTTCTCACTGCAGGTGACTCTCCAGGCTGTCCACTCCTCAGCCACTGGTGCTCACCTCCTGCAAACTTCTCATAAAGGACTGCACGGCTTCCAGGTACATCCAAACCTAAGTGCAAATCAACGGCTCCCTTGCCCACTGCAATCCAAAACTCTAGAATGTGCCAGATTGTAGGCTGAGAACATTCTATGAAATGTATTGTACAAAAGCCACAAGAGAGGTTGGTACCTACTGTCAACCCAAATCTGTCCCCACCCCTTCCTCTTCACTTAGGGGCCACACACATACTTTATTCATGCATCAAGTGGCCATGTGATTTAGAAGAGCTGGGGACAATCGTCCTGATTAGATAAGCCAGTCTGCTCAGCAGTGATCAGTGTGGTCCTAAAACGACTGACCTGGGCAACAGGAACAGGAGTTGGGTCATGAAGGGCAGTCTCCAGGGGCTCCTAGAGATTTTCTCTACCTTAAAGGGAGACACACACTATTCTTTCTTTCTGCCTTGGGGCAAAGTTGTCTATGGATAAGATGCTCCGTGCAATAGCAGCCACTTTGTGAGCATGAGGCTCAGGTCTGAGAACCAAAGCCAGCAGGATGACAGAGCAGAAAGGTGAGAGACTTTTGTCCTTACCCACATATCGATCACAAGATCAGCCAGCCTGGAATCTCCAGGATTTTCCATTTTGATTTAGATGGTTAAGTGAGGCTTTCTGGGACTTAACAGCTGAAATCCTAACTGTTACACAGAACTCTTCCCTCCTTCTTCCCTTCAAGTACATGGCAGTGGAAGATAAAGAGGAAAACCCAGTACCGCTAATTTTGTATTCTGAGTGCTCTGGTTCTAATTAATCGTAATTTTGTTTATATCTTTAACTTGCTTTGTTGTTTTCTAGGGGCGTTTTGCAGCCACAGCTTCCAGGCTGTGGGAACTTGACCACATTGCCCTGGGAGTCTGCCTGGCTGCGCCCCTGCCTTCGTCTGGTCCCCTCACCGCAGAAGCTCTGTACTGGGGCTTCCTCTTAACCCTCATGCCTGGATCCTGTACAAGCGTATCTGTGCTCTGCCTTTAGCCGAGATGGTAACTCCTCGGTAAACATCTGAACGCTCTCACAGTCAAGGAAACAGCAGAGTGGGAAGGCTGTCACCCAGCATACCAGGAGGCTCATGCCAAGGCCTGGAAGCCTGTCCTGGCCACTCTGCTTAAATGGAATAGGTCCAAGTACAACCAGTCATAAGAAACAATCTTTCCCTTTGTCCTCTAGATTTTAATTTTTGAAAATTCACATGCAGTACAATTTACCTTTTTGGTTTACAATTCATGAGTTTTTCCACATGCAGAGCTTCTTGCCCACCCCCCACAGTCAACGTGCAGAACCATTCCGACCCTCCTGTGCTCTGCCCACTTCGACCTGTAGCCACCGCGGATTTATTCTGTGTTCCTACACTTGTGCTTTTCCAAGAATGTCATATCAGTGGTAGGAGAGGGTAGACGGCCCTTTGTGACTGCATTCTTTCATTTACCGTAATGCATTTAGAGTTCGGTTCGTGGTGGCATGCGTCTCGACACACAATCCTCGCTCCTGCTGAGTAGTATTCCATCCTGTGGGTGTGCCATGGTTTGCTTACCTAGCCGCTCACTGAGGGATAACTGGGCATTTGTGATTATAAAGAATACTGCGTTCTGCAGTGAGCAGACCTATGCAAATGTTCCCCCAAGTCTGAGGAAGCTGAGAGGCCAAAGAGGCTGACAACTCCAGTGTCTCAGAAAGAAAATGTAACACAAGTCGCTTCTGTGTTTCAGGTGGCATTAAGAACAGGCCATGGCCCTGCGCCATGACCTCCCAGACAGAGGGCTTGCAGACCACAGGAGAGGAACGCGCAGGACACTTGGAGCTGACCGACTCCTAGCGCAGATTCTATTGTACCAAGGCAAGAATGCCGTGTGAATCTGCCGAAGGGCGGGATTAATGGTCAGGATTGTTTTGACGTAGGGGCAGAATTTAAGGTGAGTGCGTGCTCCTCCATGAAGAACAGTAGATGAAATAGGAACCTCAGAGGCATTCCCAGAACTCGGGTGAATCACAAGTCAATGTGCAGACCAACATCCAAGAGGGAGCTGCTTCAGCCTCCAGGTACTGCTTTAAACACTCACGGACAATTCTACGTGAACATCAATTTTATTTCTTTAGGGTAATACCAAGGAGTTAGAGTCCTGGGGGACAAAGTAACTGTAGGTACAACTTTTCACAAAACTGCCAAATGGCTTTTAGAGTGGCCAGACTCTCTCTTTCACATTCGCAACTGCAATAAACAAGCATCCTTGTTGCCACATCGTCGCCAACACTTGGTATTATTGATATTTTTAATTTTGTCCATTCTACTAGGTGTTAATGGCATCTCAACATGGTTTTGATTTTTTTATTTCAATACTTTTTGGGGTACATGAATAAGTTCTTTAATGGTGGCTTCTCAGATTTTGGTGTGCCTGTCAGCCAAGCAGTGTACAGCAGACCCAGTATGTAGTCTTTTATCCCTCATTCCCCTCCCAACCTTCCCCACCAGTCCTCAAGGTCCATTGCATCATTCCTATGTCTTTGCATCCTCATAGCTTAGCTCCCCCTTCAAGTAACAATATGACATTTGGTTTTCCGTTCTGGAGTTATTTCATTTAGAATAATAGCCTCCAGCTCTATCCAAGTTGCTGCAAAGGCCATTGTTACATTCCATTTTATGGCTGAATAATATCCATGGTGTCTATATTGGTGTGTATATACCACATTTTCTTTATCCACTCATTGGTTGATAGACATTTAGGTTGATTTCATGTTTTTGCAGTTATGCATTGTGCTGCTATAAACATGCATGTGCCTGTGTCTTTTCCACAGAATGACTTCTTCGCCCGTCGGTAGATGCCCAGTAGTGAGATTGCTGGATCCATTGGCAGCTCCACATTTAGTCTTTTGAGGAACCTACTTGCTGTTTTCCATGGTGATTATACTAGTTCGCATTCCCCCTAGCAGATCGGCATTCCTCTACTGCTCATGATACTGGGCGTCTCATGGCATGCTTTTTTGTAGATCTTTTGTAGCTCTTCTCCAGTGAAGCATCTGTTCAGACGCCCTCCCGAGACACTGACCTTCTCATTCTCCAGCACCCTTCCTTACTCCACCTGCAATTAAAATCCCTGGTGGTGATCTGGACTCCCTTAACCCAGAGTTTAGCCAAGGCCCCTATGCAGGATTTCTATAATTTTACTGTTCATTTTTTCTATGCTTGGGCCCTGGAGATGACATGTAGATCCCAATGGTAAAATCCAGTCCAGTAAAAAGGATTCCTTGAATGTATCTTGAGATTTCTGCAGTGCCAGGGTGGGTGCTGCAACTAGAAGGACACCCCGGGACCACCAGGAGAGGACAAGGTCACCGACGAGACTGACAAGATGGCCAGCAGCAACTTTCCCAAGCTGGGGGCGAAGGTTTCAAGGTCAGGCTCACTCCCTGGCCACACATCCCGGGCTGGTCACGCAATCCGGGACCGAGGCTGTCATGGCGATGGGAAGGATACCTGGGCCGTCATATGAAAAGCTTTCCGTGGGAGGAGGCTGTGGTTTTTGTTTGCTTAACCTGCATTTGCCCGTGCCAAATTGCTTTGGCTTTAGGAAAGCTTGCTGCCTGTGTGATGGGATGGCGGGGGAAGCAATTTTTTTTAAATACTAAAGCTGATTACATCTGCTGATTCGTTTTAGGAAAGTGGATGAATTAATTTCAGCTGTGGATTTTTTCAGTTTAGGAAAAATTGTAAATGGATCTTTTAGCTATGAAAGGGAAAGACCCATTGACATTCGCCATGGGAGAGGTTAAGACAGATGAGAGGGAAATTGCTCTGCCTAAAAAGGAATGCAAAGGTTCAGGTACCAGTGGCCTCCTGAAAGAAACGGGCAGGCATCCCGGAGTTCCAGTGGAGAAGACTGGGGGCAGGCCCTGCTAGAGAGACTGAAGGCCAGTCCCCCAGCAAGGCAGCAGAGGGGCCTGGAGGAAGGGGGTGGGGCCAGGGTAGCATCCTGGGGCAGATGCAGATGCCCAGGAAATGGGATTGACAGCGACACGTGGTGCTCCTCGGCCTGGGCTGCAGTCGCCCAGTGTTACCCACAAACCACATTCCATGGCCTGTGCTCCCACGTACACAAAAGTCACCGGTTCTGGGGATTAGGATGTGGACATCTTTGGGAGCCATTATTCTGCCGACCACACCTAGGGACAGGAATGTCTTAGAAAATGGCAGAAACATAATGCATAGCTGGCAGGGGGTTCCGGGGGAAGGATGGTCATATTTGGTCAAAAGGTCCTTTCCAGAGCAATAATCGTACAGCCCAGGGAGGAAATAATGTATTTCCACGGATCCAGCGAGACCCCAAGCTTTATATGAGGCTGCAGTCTCTTTAGGGGACCCCCAGAAGCCTGTGCCCTCAAGGCCCTGAGGGGCAATGGTGAGACTGTGCTGAGCAGAAGACCCCCCCTGGCAGGGCATCCGCTGCAGGAGAGATGAGGGGGACCCAGGAGCGGGTAGAGACGAAGACCAGACGTGACCGCTGCCCGGCCCTGTTTAGGAATTCTCGGAAATGCTGGCCCACCCCATAGCTGTGCAACACAGAGGCCTGAGCCGCAGGTTCCTGGGCGTTAAAGAAAGGGAGGCCGCAGAGGGCAGGCAGACGGGGCCATCACCATGGAAATGGGTACCATAGTAACCGAATCGCCTATGAGCCTCAAACCAGCCCGGCTTTGCCTCTCCACCCTGGAGGTCCCTCTGCAGAACAAGCTTCGTCCACACTGACCGTCTTCCGTGAGTGAAGCGGCGCTCTTCATAATTACACACACCCCGCCAGTTCCAGGGAGAGCCTCCTTCGGACCAGAGCGGGGCCTTTGCGCCAATCACTAAATAAAAAACTCTCCCTCAAGGGCCTTTCTGAAATCACGCACGCCTTCAGGAACCCGTCATACCCTGAGCAGCTTGTTACACAGGGAACCAAGCAAGGGAGATTCAGCTCCTGCCCCGTCTCACATACCCAGAGGCAGCGGTGCCAGGAGGCTGGTCAAAAGGCCTGGCTCCAACCGTAGTCCTTCTCATCCCACCAAGATGGCCGTGGCCAGGACAGCGGAGCGGACTCCAAAGTCCCTATGGACGCCATGCTTCCAGACGAGTGGAAGGAGACCGTGCCCATCTGCAGCCATCGCTGCCTGGCAGATGCCCCACATGATGGATCTCTGTGTGCATGGCTGGCGGAAACTTAATTGCCGAGAGAATTGTCAGAAAGGATTGTGGGTGTGTTGCGGGGGTGTACGTTAAAGGCAAATCGAAAGGGAAAGCAGCATTGCTTTGGAATAAAACGTTCTCCCATTGTAATTTGTAATATTTCCCTGAGAAATCATCTCCCTAATTTTTCTAACTGAGATTTTAGGAATCAATCTCAGTCAGGTAACCAGGCAGCTCTCAGCAAATAAGATGCATAAAGCGTACACATTTCTAGTATCCAAAGACAAGAACGCAATTTGAAATCTCCCGGGAGGGCAGGCCCCGAGCCACAGTGCACTTCAATTTTGGGAAAGCAGACGTGTTTGAAAGGGCCTTGATCATGCACTGAGGGTGCAAGATGCAGGGTGCTGGGTGCTGGGTGCTGGGTGCTGGGTGCTGAGTGCTGGGGGCTGGGGGCTGGGGGCTGGGTGTTGGGTGCTGGGTGCTGGGGGCTGGGGGCTGAGGGTGGGCAGAGCAGGGAGCAGTGGCAGCAGAGACATCCCAGCAGCTGAGACCCAGAAGCAAAGACACTGCCCCTGAGCAGCCGTGGGACCCACTGTCCAGTTATTTCACAGGCCGGGCTGCAAAACTCAGCCCAGAACTGCTGGGATGACGGCTATCGGCAAGGGTTCTTTGTCACTTTCGGATAAAATAGGATTGACAAGAGCCTGGTCATGTGTCCAGAGGACGGGGAGGTGGCAGTGAAGCTCCTGAGGAAGTGAGAGGTGCCGGGGTTCCGGAGGCCCTTCCTGCCTGCAGACCATGCACACGCTCAGCACACGGAATGGGCATGGTGGGCGCTCCCTGCACCCACACGCTGAGCTGCCAGGGTCTCCGTGATCTGACGCAAAGTCCAACACTGGGGACACCCTTCGGGTCGGGTTTCTTCAGGTTTCGTGCTGCCCACTGCGGGACAGGGCCCTCAGCACCCCGCAAAGTCTCCCGCTGCTCCCACACGTGCGGCACAGACCAGCCCAGACTCCCGGAGTCTGCTCAGGTGTGGGCCGCCCAGGGCCCCCCGTTCTCCTGTCACTCATGTCTGCAGTGTTCCTGGACGTCCGGCAGCCGGGGACCCTGAGGCGTGGACACTCTCCTGAGGCCTGGGTCCTAGGACCCAGGGCCGTTCCCCTCACATGCCCCGAGGCTCACTCCTGCTCCCTCCCTGTCCCTCTAGAGGGGACTTCTGGTCACCCCACCAAGGACACACAGCTCCCCCGCCGAGACCCTTACCGAATAGAGGGCCTGCACCGCTGGCCTCAGAGGCGGAAACGCTGTGAGGCACACACCGTCCGGTTCCAGTTTTACTGACAAGGAGTGGAGAATCAGCAAGTCCTCGTGCAGCAGAGCCAGGAGCAGAGACCCCACACCTTAATGCCCGCTGGTTCCTGACGGCAGTCGTGACAAATGGCCACACACAGCACCACTGATTCTCCTGCCGCTCCGAGGTCAGGACTCCCACATGGCGCTCCCTGGGTTCGAATCAGGCCTTCCACAGGGCTGGCTCCTTCGGGGGGCTGCAGGGGAGGGTTCATCGCCCTGCACTGCTGCCTAGAGGCTGCTGCATTCCGTGGTCCCTTCTTCCATCCTCAAAGCCAGTAAGGGAAAGTGGAGTCTTTCTCAAACAGAATCACCGTAAAGACCCCTGTGGTGACAGCAGGTCACCCAAACAGCCCAGCACCACCTCCACCTTCCGAGAGCCTCAACTTAACCCACATCTGCACAGCCCCTTTCACCAGGGAGGTGGCGCATCCGCACCTTCCAGGGATCGGGATGTGGACATCTTTGGGAGCCGTTTTTCTGGGCACCACACCTAATGGCAGAAAAACAATGTGGGGAAGGATGGTCATATTTTGTCAAAAGGTTCATTCCAGACCAATAATCCTACAGCCGAGAAGGGAAAGGATGCGTCCCATGGATCCAGCCCGAGGCTGCAGTCTCTTCACAGGACCCCCAGGACCCCGCACCCTCAAGGCCTGGAGGGGCAGTCAGGGGATTGTGCTGAGCCGGGCCCTGGAAATAGTCTCCACTGCACCTCGGACACCCAGATCTTCCCTGAAATATCAAGGTCAACTCTCCATCATCACGTAGGAAAATCCTGTCCCAAGGTGACCACGGACAGCCTCCTACGTCTCCCCCGCTCAGCTCAGAGCTTAGTAGGCTGGCTGGGCCAGGAATCCGCCAGTGAAAAGCTCCTCTAACAGCAGCCAGCTGAAGCTTTTAAAAAGTGTGCAGGTGAGGACTTTGAGCTGTCACTGGGGAGTTCCAAGGAAAAACCTGGGCATCTCAGTGACAGCTTGATCTCCGGGCTCAAAAGATATACCCGCATTCTGTTTCTACGTCTTCACAGGTGGGCTTCATTCTCAGGCCTACCTGGTGACCTGGCCAGGCTGACATCTCCCAGGTAAACCCCAATTAAGAAAGCAAAACAGCAACACACGTGCCCCTCCTTCCGGGATGCAAGCAAAACTCTAATCATGTCTCATTGGCTCAGATGTGGTCACATGATCACTGCTGACCCTGATCACCTGTCCTCACTCACCTGCTTATTCCCGGGATAAAACGGCATCAGCTGCACGAGAAGCACGTGGGCTGAGCGGGAGCCGGTAGCTCTCCAAGGAAACCTATTCCTACAAGAAAAAGACGAGAGGTAAAGGGAGAAAACCGTCCAAATACTTCCTCCCCCTGATGTGGACTCTCTAGTTGAATAGCCTGCATCCAGCAGCCCGAATGCAAAGTGTGGCTGTCGGGCATGAGTGAAACGTGGTGGCATTGCCTCAAGGCATCCCAGAAGTCTTTTTCAGCCCTGGGTTGAGGTCAGGGTCAGCACAGAGTGACTTCATCTCGCAGGGGACACAGTGTCAGGACATCAACCAGGGCCTGGCTTCTCCAGTGGGGTTCACCCAGGGTGAGGAAGTCAAGGTCTGTGCATGAAACGTGCTGGCCTTTGCCTCCCACCAGCAATCTTATCTGCACCGCAATACTCCTTTTTGATCTAGTGGTTGATCTGGAAAAGCTGTGTTGGGTCTTGGTAAAGGGCTGATTTCCCATGCACATAGCAAAATGGGGCTTTTTCATAGTGTAGCTAATCCGTGAATATTAAAAGTAAAATATGTTTGATCAATGAAGTATCTGTTTTCAGCAGAATAGTCCTGGGTTCAGCCCTACCTGCTCTCACTGCTTAATTACTGTCATCAGACTGGTTTCCAGAAGAATAAGGGTATTTTGATGCGCATCGATCTGGCGTCGTGGTCACAGGTATTCAGAGATGAGTAGCCCCCTGTCGCCTTTCTAGTCTGTATCGGGAACACGTCAGAACCATCGATGTGAAACCACCTCATATGGATAAGCTGGTGAGCTAAAAATGCCTGTGATGGCATGATTGATTATTGCATATTAACTAAGGTTATTAGAACAGGAAAATACGAGGCTTTCACTGCCTCCTCACAGCGCTCAATTTAACAATCCATCTTCATTTCCCTGTGTTTCTTCTTCTTCTGGGCCTGTTTTTTTTTTTTTTTTTTTTTTTCTTATCTTCAATTAATTACAGTCAGTTAGATGATGAACAAAATGACTTTCATGGTGTACATGAAGATTATGCTCTTGGGAAGACTGTCTCAATGCAAAAATGTCGCAGGTTAGTTCTGGAAGATTTAGTTTCTGCTGGCAGGAACCTGGGAGCTTGGAAGAAGGAGCCAAGAGCCATCACGAGCATGTCCCTGAGGCATTCAAATGGAGATGAAAAGAGCCCTACCCTGGCTCACTCTACGACGCTGGTTTCTGAGCACAGGTGTCCTCCGTGTCCTTGGACTGGACAACAGGGAAGGGAGAGGGGGGCTGGGTCCCACTTGGTTTCAGCAAGGAAGGTCATATTCTAGGTTGCCTGTTTCTAGACATTTCTCTCAGTTTGTGAGATGGAGTTTTCTGGGCCCTGGAGGAAAGTCAAGAAGTCAAACTCAAAACTGCTAAGTGGAGGGCGAGAGGGACCCCAGCTCCATGGCATCGGTGTCCCCAGATTATTTTGACTTGGTCTGTGTTTCTCTGGTTATGTTTCCTCTAATGTAGCTCCATCCTATATTCTAGGAATATTCCCTTGAAACAAAATAGGGAAACTCCACCGAAGCCTCACAGCAGATTCATTGTTTCTTTCAGTTCACTTTTATTGGGCCCCTATTGTATGCACAGAGCTGCAGGAGGGGTTGTGGACATGGAGAGGGACCCAAGGGACCTGTTCCCCACATGAAGCAGCAGATATGGGACAGGCCCTGGGAGAAGACTCTCTGACCTTGAATCTGAGTTGGTCATTTGACGCCTCAGATATGCTTTAGCTGTGTCCCCACCCAAATCTCATCTTGAATTGCAGCTTGCATAATCACCATGTGTCGTGGAAAGGATACAGTGGGAGGTAATAAAATCATGGGTGTAGGTTTTTCTCATGCTGTCTTCATGATAGTGAATACGTCTCACAAGATCTGATGGCTTTATAAACAGGAGTTTCCCTGCACACGCCCTCTCTTGTCTGCCGCCATGAAAGACCTACCTCTGCTCCTCCTTTGCCTTCTGCCGTGATTATGAGGTCTCCCCTGCCATGTGGAACTGTGAGTCCTTTAAGCCTCTTTTTCTTTACAAATTACCCAGTCTTGGATATTTCTTCATAGCAATATGAAAATGGACTGACACAGCCTCCAAGCCTCTGTTTTCTTCTCCGCAGAGTGGAGGTAGTGACAGTGCATATTGTCATGGCTTTGCAGGTTAGATGAGATCACCTTGCATTTGCAAAGCCCAGGACAGCAGCTTACCCCTGCTGACTGCTCAATAAAGATCACCTGGAAATGTTCATCAGGCAAGAAGAGCCCCATCCCAATGAGAGCAATGTGAAGCAGGAAGGGGTTAGAGCCACAAGCAAAGCACTAGTAATAAATCTGCAGTTCCCAAAGTGTGACCAGCAGCAGCTGCATCTCCAGGGCATGTGCTGGAAATGCAAAGTCTCAGACTCCACTTGCTGACTAAGAAGCTCTGGCTGGGAGTGAGGGGAGCCCTCTGGGGTATTCTGATGCTGGCCCAAGCTTGCCTGCTGTGCTCACCTCCTGGAGCTGGAGACTGGAAGGAGGGGGCATTTGCTGCTGGGAGACCCTGTAGGTTCCCTGAAGGAGGTAGCAAGGGGCCAGAGTGAGAGGGGACTTGGCAGTTCAGAGAGAGAGAAATAAACGTGTGAACATTAGGTTTGTCTCCAAGTTTCCAGCGTTTCCACATCGAAGTTGTTGGGTGTCAGGACTTGCCTCGAGCCCTTCTCATCCTACCAGGCTGTGGAATGGTCCTGAGCACTGTGAGGTCCTCTGGGCAGCCACCCTTGTCTGTAGAGCTGGGAACTCGTGGGGGCTGGGATCAGCGAGTATAGCAGTTCTGTGACAAATTAGCCGAATTTAGCAGCCAGGGCAACACAAATGTGTTATCTTACATTTCTGTAGGTCAGAAGTCAGACATGGGTCTCCCTGGGCCCAAATCAACGTGTCTTCAGGGCTGCTTTCTTTCTAGAAGCTCAAGGGGAGAATCCATTTCCTCACCTTTGGCAGCTTCCAGAGCCCCCTTCCTCCACCTTCAAAGCCAGCACCATGTGCCTCTCATTGCTGTGCCCCACAGTTCCTCCCTGACCCCTGTGACCCTGCCTCTCTTCTGCACCTGCCTATGAGAACCATGAGACCATGGTGGCCCCATCTGGATGACTGAGTGTAGCCTCCACATCCGGGTCAGCTGCTCAACAAGCTCAATCCCATCTGCAGCTCCAGTTCTCCTTTATCATGTAAGGCACATACTCAGTCTGCAAGTTCCAGTGATTAGGACAGAGACGTCTCTAGGTGCAGCATTCTGTCTGTGTTCCTCTCCGTCTATCAGACTGGGGCCCCAGCTTTGTAGGGTGTTGGCTAAGAGTGAGCATTTGAGAGTCAGATCTATCTGAACTCAGTTTATGGTCCCCTGCTTTTCCTGTGTGGCCTTAGACTCTGTGACCGTATGCCAGACTCTTGCAATGCCCTTGTCACTGTTGTGACAGTTGGAAGGAAGATTAGAGCTCACCTGCTCTGATCCCACCTCCTATACCCACCGTCTCTCTGTCACCTCTGGCAGATGGCGCGGTGGTGCAGACCGTCTCCTGGCCAGCAGTTTCTCCCCACCCCCTGGCCACACTGACCGTGCTGCTTGAGAAAACAGCCTGGCACCATTGCTAAGCCACATAGAGTGACTGTAACTGACCACATACTGCGCCCCAGGATGGGCCATGATGGACTGGAGCCAATCGGTGGACCCCAGACTGCTAACCAAAAACATGCATCCTGGATGGGATCCTATCCACCCAGCTGTGGAAGCACAGGTCTGGGGCCCACACACCACGTCTTCAGAGCCTGAGTTGGCCACAGGCATGATGGAGAACCTTTGGATGAAGATGATGTTGAAACAGGTGAGAGAAAGACAACAGAAGCTCAATCGTGTTTTTAAAGATCATTGTTCCAGCCCCTAGATCCAGCTTTGCCTGAAGGCAGCCCTACCGGGAGACATTTATGTAGATGACCCAGAGACCATGGATTCTCTTAAGGACTCTGGTCTTTCACCTCTATTCAATCTTCTCCAAAAATAGCACGTCTCCTGTGGACAGGATTGAAGAAGACACCTCCTCATCTAGGAAGGTTGTGTCCATGTGGCTGCAGCTCATTTCCTAGAATTTCTTTCCTCCAAAGCAAAACTAAAAAAAACCCAGCTCATTTGTTTCAAATTACAAAGTGCCCCCTCCTCTTCTGTTCTGAAGCTCTCAAATATTTTTTTTTAACGTCATGAAAACTCACGTTTATTTGTGCAGGCCAAAACGCTTTTTAACATTTTGCTTTATTTTTTTTTTCCCCATTAGAAATAAAACATTGCAGTTAGAGTAAGATCTAGTAACCTCAGCCCTGAGTTCTATAACCCTTTCTATACCCAGAAGCAGTCATTAAGTTTCAGACATATTTGTCCAGCTCTTTTTAAAGACAGTATTTCATGCATGTAAATGCATTCATAAACAATACAGATTACTATTCTGTATGTATTTTAACTTACATAAATGGTATCATATTGTATTAGTCTGCTCAGTCTGCCATAAAAAGCATGTTCATTCCTTTTATTTTATTTTATTTTTTTATTGCATTTTAGGTTTTGGGGTACATATGAAGAACATACAAGTTTGTTACATAGGTACACACATGGCAGTGTGATTTGCTGCCTTCCTCCCCCTCACCTCTGTCTGGCATTTCTCCCCATGCTATCTCTCCCCAACTCCCCACGCCCCACTGTCCCTCCCCTATTTCCCTCCAACGGACCCCAGTGTGTAGTGCTCCCCTCCCTGTGTCCATGTGTTCTCATTGTTCAACACCCGCCTATGAGTGAGAACATGCGGTGTTTGATTTTCTGCTCCTGTGTTCATTTGCTGAGAATGATGGCTTCCAGGTTCATCCATGTCCCTACAAAGGACACAAACTCATCGTTTTTGATGGCTGCATAATATTCCATGGTGTATACGTGCCACATTTTCCCTGTCCAGTCTATCATCGATGGGCATTGCACACGAATGTTCATTGCAGCACAGTTTACAATAGCAAAGACCTGAAGCTCTCAAATATCTTTAAATCATTGTCCTTCCCTTCAGCCTCCTCTCTTCTGTCTTCACGTGACCAATTTCTTTACTCAGACCCTACATAACGTGGCTGGTAGATCTCCCATCACCACAGTCAAACTCCTCCAAATGCCACTTTTCCAGGCTTTTTTTAAAAATTCTGAAGTCCCCAACAACATTGGCTGGCACATAAACCCACTCTGGAAGTGGCCAGATGGAGCTGATGCCAGTGACATGGTGTGTCTGTTGATAGCTGGCTGCATCTGAATATGAAGCCATGGTTCAGATTGTTGGGATGTCCAGTGGGAAGGCACTCTGGTCAAGAAGGCTCTGCACCTGTGATTTTACGTGACTCATGCCTGCTACTGATGGCTCTTGACGCCACTGGGAACCACCAGCAGGAACAGACATATAGTTATGCAGCCGAAGCCTATCTGTCCGGTGCTCCTGGCCAGCCTCAGACAGGGACCCAGCCCTGAGCTAACACAGTAGATGGTCAGCAAGGTGTCAGCTTGGATTTCTCAAAATAAGGCTGAAACGGTTAGGCTTTCTGTCCCCACTCAAATCTCATCTTAAATTATAATCACCCCCTGTCTGGGGCAGGACCTAGTGGGAGGTGATTGGATCATGGCAGGGTTCCCCCACACTGTTCTCATGATAGTGAGTTTTCAGGAGTTCTGATAGTTTTGTAAGGGGCTCTTTCCTCTTCACTCGTACACACTTCTCTTGCCTGCTGCCATGTGAGACATGCCTCTTCCCCTTCTGCCAAGATTGTAAGTTTCCTGAGGCATCCCCAAGGCTATGGAACTGTTAGTCTTTTCTTGATACATTACCCAGTCTTGGGTATCTTCTAGCAGTGTGAAGATGGACTAATACGAAAGCCATCTCTCCACCCCTTGCTTGCATGGGCCATTGCTTTGGACTTGCCATCAGGGCCCAGTGACTCTGGATGGGCATCCCTTGGACCACCCCTCACACTGCCCCGGACAGGGCATGGGCCTGGAAAGGCCTAGCTTCCTCTCTGCACAGCTGCTAGGCTGATGAGCTCTGAAAGGCACAGGCCTCCAAGAGCCTCCATTCGGCCCTCAGTAATGAGAGGGAGAGAAGAGCCATCTCTCAGCCCACAGTCAGAAGGAAGTGGGCTTCGTATACATTTGCACAGCTCCATTCCACCTGATCTGACAGTCCCTTTGCCATATCTCCCCCACAACCGGGAGTTACACTGGACTTCCAACAAGGAACAGAGGCGGCCTTATCCCCATTTCCCAGATAAGGAAACAGCATCAAAGAATGTACAAGCAGCAGGTGGCCAATTCCAGAACTCAGATGCATGTCTTCCAGGCTTCCAAGGCTGTGCTCTCACACACCCTGCAGAATGTGCCTTGCAGATAAAGGGACTGGGGCTTAGCAGCTTGCCCAACTCCCACAGCTGAGAAGTGATGAACGCAGAGCTGAATTGCACCACTTCCCGTGCCAGGCTCTTGCTGCTCTAAGATGCCTCCTCCTCAGGCTCCAAAGAAGACGGAGCAGCCTCTGGTCAGATGGCACCACGTGTTGGGTTACAACGCAGAAAATCTTCCCTCCGTTCTTCCTGGGACCAGTGTCTTGCCTCATCCCACTGAAGTAGGGCTTGGATAAGTAGCTTGTTCAGGCCAATGGAACATAAGCAGAAACAACATGCCAGTTCCGAGCCAGGCCTAGCGGGCATCTGGTGCTTCCTCATGGCCTGTCGTGTTTCTATGGTTACCACAAGAAAGCGTGCCCTGGATAGCCACTAGTTCAAGGATAATGGGAGGCTCATGGAGCAGAACTCAACCCAAATCACAGTTGGAGCCTGGAACCTGGAGCCAGGAGCTGGGAGTCTGGAGTCCAGCATTAGCCCAGCCATCGTGCTGTGCAACTCTCTTACTGGCTCATAGTGATAAATACTCATTGTTTTCAGCCTCTGGCTTGTGGAGAGATTTGTTACTCAGCATTATTACAGCATTGCTAACTGATACAGATGAGTCTAAACTTGGATGGTGAACAAATATGAAAGCTATCTTAAGAATAGCGGATTATTCTCTGACACAGAAAGAATGCACAACATAAAATCCAAAATAGATGGCCCCATGCTAACTGAAACCAATATTCAATCTAGCTGTTCACAATTTAAAAGGAAATTTAAATTTGAGACAGGATGGGAGTTTTTCATTTGCAGTGTTTTGAATGGAAACATCAGGATCTCCACAAACGTGCTTCTTGCTTTTCAAAGGCTTTTGTTTATATCTAACACTAAACTGATGCTAGATTGAAACATCAATTGACGGTCTGGTATGGCCAATGAAGAATGACCAACTTACATGCAAATCCATGTAAAAGCACGGGCCTTCCATTCAGTCAGTCTCAACCGAAAACTGCCTTCTCAAAATTCACCCGAACATGTGGATTGCATTTATTTATGGGTGACAGCTAATTTGCTTTCTTCCTCTAATAAAATAATTAAAATATTTTGCTCTCCAAGTTCTATTTTTTTCAGGATAATCCTTTCATTAAAAGTCGTTTAATATCCTTCTGTTCTGTTATCTGCTACATTTCAACTTCTGTGTTTTCTCTGCTGCCCTTGTCTTCTGTCATATTTCTCATTAAATTTCCCCTTCTTGTTCTTTTGTTATGATGGCTTATTTTCTGCCCTAAAACACGCTTTGAACTTAAAAACCTGAAAAGCATTTTATTTGGAATAAAAGAATCCGCAGCGTCACGCATTTGTCAGCGAACGTGTTCCTTCCCACGCTTCGTTTTAATTTTTCAGCGTGATTGTTTATGAACGAGGCCTTTGGTTTCTCCGAGGCTGGTTTGGTCTTTCTACCCATTCTTCACAGAAAACGATAATCCTCTGATAACATAATCGTCGCCGTAGCAACCGGAGGCAATGTCATAAACAGGATTATGACTTCAAGAGCCCAGATTTGCATCTCGCACCCACTACTTACGCTCCAGGCGCCTCTGTGGACGCCACTCCGCAGTCTCGTGCGTTAAGAGGTGCAGGAGAGCTGCCTGGTTGGCTCCCAAGCTGAGAACCAGGAGCCCCAGGGAAGTCACGGCGAAATCTGAACCCGATGCGGCCCTGTCAGCATCAGACGCACGCTCAGAGCAGAACAGCCTGCTCTTCAGTGTGTTTACTTTAGTTCCACTGTCCTGCCCACCCGTCCCACCCCTCCCACCACTGACGACTGGTATTCAAAAGCACAGGTGAGTGCTTTGCAGGTGCCCGGTGCGTGATTTAATCCTGGGTTCCTCAATCTAGTAAAAGCTTGGGAAGGACTGATCAGAGAACCGACAGGCTTCTAAGACAAGAGAAAGGCCGTGGCTCCCATTCAGGTGCAGCCAGGAGGGCCCTGGGGATGGAAGCCGCACTGAGTCCGAGCCTGGGGTGATGCCCCCCTGCGTTTTCACTCCTCCTTTACCTTTGGCAAGTTACTTAACTGAGTAAATCTCTTTCCACCAAGGTAAAGGAAAGATTGTGTGCGACTATTATGTTTTTATTCCAGATTGAACCACTCAGTGTATTCGCAAGGTCAGTGACGGAAGCACACGGAAGGCAGCATGGGCTGGTGCTACGCTCGTGAACTCCACAGACACCTCAGGGGGTGCCAGGGTATTATCTGGGTCTTCTAGGCATCCCCGTGGTTTGGTGGGCAATTGTTCACCCATTTCGCAGATGGCAAAACTGAAGCTTATGGAGTGCCCTGTGATGCTCCAGGTCACAGAGCCAAAAGGTGCAGAGTGATGGCTCAGACACAGGCCTCCCAGCTCAAGCTCTGTGCTCTGGACAGAAAGCCAGTGTGACCCTGAAGGACAGGGCAGCTGTGTGGGGACAGGATAGGCCCATTCTGGAAGGCTCTTCGGCTAGGGGAGAGAGGGTACAGAGAAAATAATTCCCTTTCATCCATCCATTTCTGCTGTTGCTCCTAAACTTCCCTTCCACCCCCAGCTGCTTTCCTTTCTTCTCCTCGGGACTCAGACAGTGGGGCTGCCATCTCTTTCTGCCCACTCCACCATGGCTAGGGACAGATTCTCTCTGCTCCACACAGAATTCAAGAACTATATCTGGATCTGCTTCACAACAGTAATCCCCGCAGCCTTCGAACATGCAAAATAAAAATAAGTTAATCGCCCCTCAGCATTTTATGGTACATTTGTAATTTTTTATTTAAATGTTTAATATCATAAAAGAAGCTTGGCTCATGGAGAAACTGTTGATTTCATCAGAAGAAATTGCTCTCTTTCAAGTGAAAGTAAATACTCTTCAGGGCATCCCCAGAGAGGAAATGAGGAAGGAAACCGGTCTCAAGTTAGCCAAACCTGGCAATTATTCTTTCAAAGGCAGCAATGTGTCACAGCAGAATGTGACAATTCCCTAAAGTGAGCTCTGGTGAGACTGATTCATGAGCAAAAGCAAAGACAATTGTTTCCCCAAATGACCTTTGAGTTGCTAACCACCTGTGAGAGAAGACCATGGAAGGAGAGGACCCGGGAGGCTCAAGGGTCCAGATCAGCCCTGAGAAGGACCTGTCTGTCACCCTTCCTCAAGGTTTTGTTATTTCAAATGGCAGATCACCATCACCTTCAAGCCCTGGCCTTGTTCTCTGACTGGCCCCTCTTGGAGAGAGATGGGCTGCCCATTAAGACCCATTGTTCTGACTCTGAAATGAAGGAAAACGAACCAGTTAACATCTTGGCGATGGGCAGAATTCATCATGCTTGATCGTTTTTATTTAAGTTCTTCCCCCGAATGCAGCACAGAAAGGCATTTATTAGTGCACACAAAGAGGCATGTCTGAACACCAAACATTCAATTATTCCAATGTTTAGTGTTGAGAAAACTGCAAAAGAAAATACGCATTCAACAGACACCTTCTGAAAGGTCTTATAAAAATGAGACCTTTTCACCGTTTCTAAGGCATATCCTATAATTTTGTTTTTTAATCATTGCAACCTACTGGATTCAATATTAGATTCTTATTTCTACATCTCCAAACCCTCATCATAGTCTTCTGGCCTAGGTAGCCACCTCGCATTCAGCTTTGCAATGTCTTACCTCCACTGTCACCAAATTAGGTGACACCTCAGATCAGGTTAAGGAGAAATGACACATGAGATTTGTAGACTGTCTTCCTCTCCTCTGTGACCATCATGGTCAAGTGGTGGCACTGATAACCTGATGAATGGCCTCCTTGTACCCCTGTCCCACTGAAACTGGGCTCAGCCAAGTGGCTTTTTTTGGCCAGTGGATGTTAGCAATGTGACCCAAGCCGAGTTCTGAAAAGATATTCACTCTCTTTGACCTCTGCAACCACCGTGAGAACGTATTCGGGGTAGCTTGCCAGAAAAAAAAATCTAAAAGATTTCTAGAGGAGAATGCTCTGGCCTCCAGAACCTCCCTGAACCAGCAGCCCCCATCCAGCATGCAGCTGAGCCTGGCTCAGATCAGCAGAACTGCCCAGCCAACCCAAAACTCAAGGAAAAATAGTGAATGGTAGTTCTTTCAAGCCATTTAGTGCTGGAATAATTTGTTACATGGCACTCTTGAGGCAATAGGTAGCTGCTACAGACCTAACCCCAGTTGTGATTCATTAAGCACATGTTATGTGTCAGGGATGGCGCCTGACACGTTACAGACTCAACTCCGATTTGCCCAATGATGCCTGCATGCTGGTGTCATTATTCCCATTTTTATAGATAAGGGCACATGCCTTCCACAGTAGAGTTTAGTGAGCATGTGAGAAGCTGTGTTTGGACCCACTCCTCCTCCCTCCCATCACCTGCCTCCACCTTGGCAGGCTTCTCTAAATCCCTGGCTCTGGTGCCCAGCTCTGAGCATAAACAGGTTATCACGTGAATACCAACAACCTCATGCTGACCGGGAAGGACTAAGCTGTGCCATGTGGCCGGCCCTGGAAATGCTATAGGGGCATGAGCGAAGCCCACCTTGAATGTCTAAAAGCAAACAGGAGCCAGGAGTTCCCATCTGCAGCCACTCATTAGCATTTTACCCTCCCAGCTCACCCACTCATCACACTGTGAAATGTGATTGCTCCGAATAAACCCATACGAGGCAGATGCCCAGCCCACCACACATGCCCAGTGACGGGGAAAACTGGTCGCTCCCTCACAGCCTCCCCCTGAGATCACGCCCTTCTGGCATAAATAGAGTGTACCTGCAATGGACCGGACTCATCCATCTTGCGTTCTGAATGTCCTCCTAGCAGAAGCTGGCTACTTTTAGCTGAATTCTGCCTTGTTCCCTGATAGGCACTGGCCTGGATGCCATGGGAGGGCCAGGGGCTTGCTGATCCTCCTCACTGTATCTTCAGCTGTACGCATGATAAGAAACACAAGTGTTTTTAGACGAATGAATGGTCTAAATGTACATATGGGGAGTTTTTCAAGTAATGCCTCACAGCTCCAGCACACATTCATTTACATCTGCTAGTGTTCCTTGACTCTGGTTACATACTAGACTCATCTAAGCTGTTCTGAAAAACACAAACGCACAGCCCCACCCTGGAGCAACGGAACAGGCTATTGGAGGGATTCCTGAGTGGAGCTATTGCTTGAATTCTCTCTGGGTCAATCTGATGTGCAGCCAGGGTTGACGGCTGCCCTCCTCTCCCATTTCGATTTAAACACAGAATTTTAGCCAGCTCCCTTCTAACCCTCGTGATGTGAAGTCATCTCTCCAGGGAGATCTTGCACGGTGTCCCCAGGAGGAAGTCCAGCAAACCCGCAGCAGAAGGAAGTGAAAACCCTGCCCGCTCCTCTCTCCACGCCTGCAGGTGGCTGCACAAACCTGTTTTCCCTGCAGCTGCTGGCACACGTAATGGCTTCCAGGATGACTGACGAGCTGGAACCAGTAAGACATGGTGGAGGAGGGGGCTTCTCATCTGTCAGCTGGGGAGCCTTGTGGAGCCTTACATAGACTCAGCTTTCACCAGTCCCAGAAGAGCACCCCAGTGGCCCTGGGATTTTCAACTCTGGAGCACAAGGTGGGAACCCAGCAGCAGGCTGGACCCTCCAGCCCCCTCCCTGCTGTCCTCCCTGAGCTCCTGGGCCTGTTGGTCTCAGAGCAAAACCAAAGCTAGTGGGACTTAGCGGATTTTGACAGCATGTTGATTAGGAATATTGTCCCTTTCAGGCAAGTTAATGAAGCATCCAATTCACGCCAGCTTTTATCTGTCAGAGAAACACCAGCGAGCAAGGTAGCAACATCCAGCCAAAGCCTGATGTGAAGTATGAACTTCGTGTTAATTAGGAAACAGAAGAATGTGTGGATTGCTCTGATGCAGACTCACGATATGAAGTCAGCTGATTAAGCTGCTCTCAGTCTGGGTTTGGGGTCATTTGTGTCAGCTCTAAGGCCATCTGAGGCAGAAGCATTGAACATGACCTTGAGAGTAGCCTTGACCACTTGGCCAAGAGGCCAGAGACTCTACAAGTGTGCCCAGGCTGGACAGCTAACCCAACCTGTGCCTATCAGGATGCCAGGATGCCAGCTTCTCCCCTAAACCATGTGAGCTCACTGATATGCTGCCATTTTAAACTACAAAAACAGTGATTTCACCCGAAACACTGAACACTGACTGTGTTACTGGCATTTTCTCTCTTAGAGTATAATGGAAAGAGGACGGGGTGTAAGAGACCTGGCTGCAGGCTCACCTTCTCCACGAAGCAGCCATAGACATTTTGGCCACCAAGGTGCTGAGTCACCTTACTCCTCTGGCCCGCAGCTTCTTCATCTGGGAGAGGAAGACACTGGACTGTAAAGTAAAAACAGCCCGCATTTTTTCAGCATTTGCAATATGCTACGCAATGCACTAATTGCTGAATTATTAAAGAGACCACCAGCATTGAAAAGTAGTTATTAACGCCTCACCCCCGCCAGCAGGTGGGGACCCAGTGGTTCTTCCTGTTTATCAGATTGGGTTATGGAGCTCAGGATGGTGCATGTGCTGCTTCTGAAAGGCTGGGGTCTGGAGCTCACTTCTAGGTGGTTGATGACTGGGTTCAAACGCATCACTGCGCATCCCTTTCTTAGCAGGGGATTCCTTCCCGCTCTGCTACAGACAATTCATCGCTTTACAGTCTTTTCACTGGAGATCACTCCCTGGCAGTGGCATTTCTAGAAAGTAGCATCTAAACCGCCAAGCCCCACCTGTCACCGAACCTATGAAGGGAGATTCCCACTTGACTTATGATGTCCAGAACGCTCCTTGTGTAGCTGTGTGGGTTTTCTTTTCCTGTTGTCCATTCGACATGGTCAACTGGCATTTACCATGAATTCCCAGCTCCTCCACAAGTTCTTCTTATACTGCTAAGGTTGAAAATTAAACAATACATTTTCTCAACTCTCTTATAAAGCAGCTAGAAAGGTGGTCTCCAATGACCCCTGCTCCCTGGCACTCAGGCTCCTGTGGAATCCCACATCCCCATCAGTGCAAGGTGACCTAGTGACATGTTCTAGCCAATAAGATGACAGGATGATGTGTAATTAAGGGGATAAGATGTCACATCCTTGATTAGGTTGCAAGAAACTGTAACCTCCATCTCTCCAGTAGATTCTCTCTGACCATCTCAGCTTGCAGAATGTAAGGAAGTAAGCCTCCACCTTGCAGAGGTGCCTGTGGTAAGGAACTGGAGTGGAGGGTGGCTCCACACAGAAGCCAGCAAGGAACTGAGGCCTCTGTCACCCCTGGAGCAACTGAGCTCGCCAACAAGCCCAGTGAACTTGGGAGCAGAGCTTTCCCAAGTTGGACTTCAGATGAGACCCCAGCCCCAGTTAAGGCACCATGATGGTAGCCATGGTAGCCATAGGAGGCATAGAACCCAGCCAAGCCCACCTGGATGCCTGATCCACAGAAACTGTAAGATGAGAAATGTCTGCCAAGTTTGTGGTGATCTTCTAACCAGGGATGGGTCACAAACAAACCTGCACCCACAGACGAGACTGAATTCTGTCAAGCATCTCCCTGGGGGGATGTGGAAGACAGAAGTGAGGCCATCTCCTGGCTTCCTATGGCTGATTCTGCCAGCACCTGTGACAGATCACCAGCTGAGCAGGTGTGGAGATGACATCGTAGCCTCTGTAGCTGCATGATCCCGTCCAGGTGCCCTCATAGTTACAACGGTGGCGGCAGATTTCTGGGCCCCGTTGGCCAACCAAGAGATCTCCGTTTTCGTACATTGTTGGGATCCACACTTCCATGGCTGTCTCCTGATTGCCCACCTTCCTGATGGCAGAAGAGATGGCAGCCGCCTGGCAGGTCATTCTGCAGCACACACTCACTCTGCAAGCTGGCAGGGCTCTGAATCCGCAGAGTCCACTTCTTCCATCTGGTAATTTTGTGAGCACCTGATTCCCTGTATTCAGCCACTTTCACCTCAAGTACTTTCCGTTTCCTGCACAGAGCCCTGACGGATCCACCTGCTAACTGGATTGTTTCCTAGAAAGTCAAGAAAGCCCTTCAATCTTCTTACCATGTACCTGAGAGCTTTTTCTCCATGAAAATTCAAGATACTTTGAATCCTGGCCAAACACGAATTAGACAACATAATCCTACCTCCAGTACATCTGGGGCTTTATTACTTACCGAGCTGGCCACAGAGCTCCTTTCTTTCACACTCCACACAACTTTCTGAAGTGGGGGTACTTCCTCCCCTCCCCACTTTGTAGATCAGAAAACTGAGGCTCAGAAGCAAAACATCTGCTGACCAGCTGGGAATGACAGGGCCAGGACTCCACCCAGGTTCTACGCTAGCTTTAACGCTTTCTTCCTTCCATACGATGGTGGTTCCCGGGATTTCTTATCCTTGTGACTTCACCAATGATGCCATGGTTAAACCCTCTTACAAACGTGAACCACAAGGTGGAAATGTCCTCAGTTTGACTTCTTGGACATTGTTCTCTCAATCCCATCCCCGGATGCTTCCTTGGCTGCTGTGTGGGAACCAGCTCACCCACTAGTGTTTTGTTTTGATTTGATTTTGAGGTAGGGTCTCACTCTGTGGCCCAGGCTGGAGGGCAGTGGTGTAATCATGGCTCACTGCAGCCAAAACCTCCTGGGCTCAAGCAGTTCTCCACCTGAGCCTTCTGAGTAGCTGGGACTACAGGTGCATGCCACCACTCATGGTTAATTTTGTATTTTTCATAGAGGTAGGGTTTCACCATGTTGCCCTGGCTGGTTGTAAACTCCTAGGCTCAAGCAATCTGCCCACCTCAGCCTCGCAAAGTACTGGGATTACAGGTGTGAGCCACCGCGCCCCACCCCATCCTCCTACTAATTCACAAATGTACAAGTGCATGTTGTTGACAAGATCAGAGCACCGTCCGAATCCCTCTCTGTCCAGGAGAAGCAGGTCTGGAGGCCCCTGCACTGTCCAGTGCCTCTTCTCCCTTGCCCACAGTTGGCATTCTCTGGCGCAGCCCCACGTCCACGGAACCACACTCATTCAGAGGAAGCGCCTCTCCTGAATTTGTTTGCCCCGACTTCTGCTTTTCTCTAATGTTCCCAGTCTGTTAGTCTATTCTCACTCTGCTAATGAAGACATACCTGAGACTGGGTCATTTATAAAGGAAAGAGATTTCACTGACTCACAGTTCCATGCTGCTGGGGAGGCCTCACAATCATGGCTGAAGGCGAAGGAGAAGCAAAGGCTCATCTCTTTTTTTTTTTTTTTTTTTTTTTTTTGAGATGGAGTTTTGCTCTTGTTACCCAGGCTGGAGTGCCATGGCGCGATCTCGGCTCACCGCAACCTCCGCCTCCTGGGTTCAGGCAATTCTCCCGCCTCAGCCTCCTGAGTAGCTGGGATTACAGGCACGCACCACCATGCCCAGCTAATTTTTTGTATTTTTAATAGAGACGGGGTTTCACCATGTTGACCAGGATGGTCTCGATATCTTAACCTCATGATCCACCCGCCTTGGCCTCCCAAAGTGCTGGGATTACAGGCTTGAGCCACCGCGCCTGGCCCTGCAAAGGCTCATCTTACATGGTGGCAGGCAAGAGAGCGTGGGCGGGGACCTCCCCTTTATCAAACCATCAGTTCTCATGAGACTTACTCACTATCGCAAGAACAGCACTGGAAAGACCCCCCCCCCCCATGATTCAATTACTTCCTACCAGGTCCCTCCCATGACAGATGGGAATTATGGGAGCTATGTTTCAAGATGAGATTTGGATGGGGACACAGCCAAACCATAGCACCCTGTCTCCTATCAAATGAGGGCAGCCCTGGCAAAGCTGAAGATACAGCTGTAAGCAGAACATTTTGAAACTCCTCAAGTAGTCTAACAGCACCAAGGTGGCTTCCTAAATGTCCTTGAGATCCGTTTCAGCACTTCAAACATTCTCACTTCAGTCAAGAGTTCCTTCCTCGTCTGTGTGTTCAAGAGACCAGAATTAAGAGCAATGAGCAGGCTGGGCATGGAGGTTCACACTTGTAATCCTAGTACTTGCGGGTGCTGAGGCGGGCAGATCACTTGAGCTCAGGAGTTTGAAACCCAGTCTCAACAACAAAAATCTGAAAATTAACCGAGCATGGTGGTGCATGCCTGAAGTCCGGATTGCTTCAGTCTGAAAGGTCGACGTTACAGTGAATTATGATTGTGCCACTGCACTCCAGCTGGACAAGAGAGTGAAATCCTATCTCAAAAAATAAAAACGAGTAATGAGTGGAAATGTCTGGGAGACAGATGGCAGGTGGTAGGGGGTGGGGCGCAGGTTATTCAAGCTCACTGCAGAGTGCCTTCTCTCAAATTAATTGGGCCTGATTTCCAGAGAAGACCACGCAGATCCTGGACACCACAGAACAATTCAGAAGGAAACGGCACAGCCTTTGCATGAAGCAGCATCTTAGCCGGTGACGTTCCAGGACTCCCCGGAAGTCCCTCCTCAACACATAAGATCACCTTTCAGCTCATTTACGTGACCACTGGGTGGGGAATATTCTCGAAAGTAATCGTCTTCATCTCTGACTTCATTCCATGCTTGAGATAGACAGGCCAAGGGCTTGAAGCAGTGGTCCCTGGACCATTTTACCTTTTAGCTGATCTGTGACAGGAGGCAGGTGGACCAGGAGACATCTGTTTCTTGTGTTTCTTGCAACCAGAGAAATGGTAAATTGCAAAGACGGGAAAGAAGTTCATCTTTAAAGTAAAAGGCAATATGCTGCCTTGACTATATTGTGAACATTTCGTGCGCTAGTGGGATGTAATTGGGTTTTCTAAACACCTTACCATCTGATTCAGAGTCGGGAGGACTTGAAATGGACTTCCAATAAAAACTTGCAGTTGTCTCTCAGAGCCCAAGCCCAGAAGCCTGACTACCTGCTGAAACTAATTGCTCCCATCTGAGCCTCCTGCTGGACCTCCCCCCAAAGGGCATGAAAATGAGATGGGCCAGTAGACTTGCAGGCCGGAGCCCAGGAAAGCAAGATGTGCTTGCAGAAGCTGTGCGCGGGTGAGAGAGCTTGTTAAGTGACTTCTCTTTGAGCTGCTCCTCACAGAGCCAGCCAGAGAGGGAGAAGCCTGCTTCCTCTGAAGGTGCCCAGAAGGACTCGCACATCTCATTGAAAGTGGCAGGAGGGAAGCAGGCGCTGGATAAAACGATGCATGCACACACACTTTGATCTCAATCAAGGCGCTCTACAAGGGGACCGTGTGTCAACACTCGGAGAAGTTGACGCCAAGGAGAATGACAGCCGCCTTCAGAACGGGAGTCACTTCGCCTCCTCCCCCAGGTGCCGCAGAGAAGTTTCGTCAGAAGGCCCATTCCTGCACCTCTGTTGGCACCATCGGAGGGTCGCCGTCTGTATCCCCAGGGGACGCTTTGCATTGTAGCAGCTTTTCTTAGAATGTGTGTCGGCTCCCCACCCCAATCCCTGCTTCTCTGCTGGGCTCCAACCTCCTGGAAACGCCTCCCTGTGTGCGAGGGAGCTGCAGAAGGAGAAATGGGTCCTCCAGAAGAAAGAGCTCCCAAACGCGATACTGACACTTCCGTTCTTCACACCCGCTCCCAGCTCTCAGCAGATGTGGTCGGCACTACCCGGTCCAGACCCCGTTCCGCTTGCCCACCTGGAGCCAGGCTCCCATCGCGCCCGATGAAGGCAGTGGCAGCCAGGGATCTGCAGCACGCCATGGTCCTGTGTCAACCACTGCGAGGTTAACGGCCCAGGCTTCTGTTGGCTCCATCTGTCTGTCATCTGTCTTTCTAGCCATTGTATATGCATGTAACATGACCACAGTCTTGAAGATATTTTACTTATATACATATGAACATACATATATGCATATTTGTGTGTGTGTGTGTATGTATATGTGCCTATGTAAATATTTTAACATTTGTGTTGGTAAAAGGACAAACACAATCCAGGCAGGATTGTATTCCTTTGCTTCTTTTTTTTCTTTGTGAGACAGGATCTTGCTCTGTTGCCCAGGCTGGAGTGCAATGTTGTGATCCTGGTTCACTGCAGCCTCGTCCTCCCGGGCTCAAGCAATCCTTCCACCTCAGCCTCCTGACTAGCGGGGACTACAGATAGGCACCACCACACCCAGCTAATTTTATTTTTAATTTTTTGAGGAGATGGGATCTTGGTATGTTGCTCAGGCTGGTCTCAAACTCCTGGGCTTAAGTGATCCTCCTGCCTTGGCCTCTCAGACTATTGGGATTGCAGGCATAAGCCACTTCACCCAGACCCTTTGCTTTTTCTGCTTTTAAGGGGAAATTAAAATGGCCCCTAACATCCAGTGGGGTCTGGACATGGCGCCTAATAGAAAAGGTGCTCAGGCCACAGAGGGCGCCCCCGGGCCTCCTGCCCCACCGTGCAGCCCCACACTGCTGCGCCTCTGTTCAAACCATGTGTGGTCTTTGGGAGGACAAGTCCTTACCTCAAGCACGTTATTCCTCGGCTCTAAGCCTGCCCGTAGCTTCCATAGTGCTCAAAATTGAACCCAGGTGCCTGACCTGGCCCAGGCTGCCTGGCCTCTCAGGAAGCACGCTGGCTCTCACGGTCCGGTAGATAGATCCAGTCGGGCCACAGGTGCCTCTTTGCTGCTTCCCAAGCATATTGTCCATTCTCCCACCCCAGGGCCTTTGCACTTGCTGCACTCTCCAACTTGCAGGGAGGCTCCCTCATCCCCCCAGCCCCCAGTCAGGCATCTGCTCAGACAGCATCGCCTCAGAGGAACTCCTGAGCACTAGCCTGGGGCGCCCTGCTCACCACCGCCCGACCCGTACCCCGCTGCGTCCCTTCAGGACATGTTTTACCAATTTGTTCATTGAGTGTCTCTTTCCTCTGACCTGATTTCAGGTAGAGATTCGATCTGTGTGTCCAGGTGCCTAAAATCCTGGGTGGCACATCGAGGCAATCTCCAGTGCTACTGGTTTGCCTCCACGGTGAAGCAAACGGCTGTACACCACGAGCGCTACGTGAGATGAATTAAGGTGATAAACTGGATACAGGTTTTTCATTGCATGAATTCATTTTCATTTGTACCAGAAAAACATATATATTTATATAAAATTATCTGATAAGGCATTGACCTAAACCAAGTTCCCCTTTGAAGGCCTGGATGCCAAAATAACAAAGAATGGGTTTACGTTTCTGTGGAAGAGGAAGTAAAATTTATGGAATTAACAAATGGAGCATGCCCACCTGTGCCAGGCTCACAAAAAGAGATGCCACAGGCAGCACAGAGCTGAGCAAGGCACCCCTGCAAACCTCCAGAAGAGGCCCAGCTCCGTCCAACCCGCCCCGGCCGGTTGGCTGCCTCCTGCAGTGTCGCTGTGACTCCAGGGGTTGCTAACAACAGGATGCTCAGTCATCCCACTTCTCCCCAGGGAAGACAATAAAACATTTCTCCCTTGGCTGCGGCCCCGGAGAAGCCTCACAAACCTTCTGGGCCTCTTCTCCCTCTTAAAAGGCATCCAAACCACTCCAGCATTTGACAGAAGAACTTTCCTGGGCAGGAGCAGAAGTCAGTTTAGGGAGCAGCCGCGTCCTGACGGTTCAGCGTTATCTGGGGACAGTGAGCCAGGACCAGGACAGTGGAACCAGCCCCCACTGGCTTCCTCTCTACACAGCCTGCAAGTTCTGCTGTGCGTGTCCCTTCAGAGAAACAGGTAGAGCCCAGAGAAGAGAGACTTCTGACTTTGACAAGGGTCTACATCAATGATGAATTTTCTATTTGCAGGCAAATTATACTGGTTCTCCATTTTTTAAAAATTGAGGAGTACTTATGTGAGAATGAAGTGCGCAGATCTTAGGAGCTGAACGAGGCCTTCATTACACAGCCATGTAATTGCCTCCCGTGTAGACCCCGAAGCTCCCTCCCGCACCTGCAGCCGCGGCCCTGGGAGGAAGCCACGGTCTGGGCTTCTGTCAGCGTGGACTTCGCTGCCTGTTCCTGGGCTTCGTGGAAATGGAGTCACCCAGCACCCACCTTGCCACGGCAGGCGTCTGTTGCTGAGGCCCCAACCCTAGGCATTTCCATGTGGCCAAAGACTTTGAAATGCCTTCTTTTTTACTCCTGCGTGTCTTTCTTAACTAGTTCACATTAACACATGTGCGTTTGGGGAAAGTCGGTTGATGTTGTTGTTGACCCGGAGTTAACTGCGGCTTACGGGCCAAAGACAAGTAACTCAAGCCCGGGAAAAACATTGTTCCAGAAGAAGGTAGCTAATGGCTAAGAGTCAAACCCATGAAGTCCCCAGATCAGGGCAGAATTTCCGACTTAATGGAATTATGACTGTGAAAATAATATAAAGCAGTCCACAGAGCCCTAGAATGAAGGCACGTACTGAAAAGGAGATAGGTCTGACCCACCATGAGTTCAAAGGGAGGGGATGGTCAAGTTAGAGCCTGGGCGGAGATGAAGACGAGGAGGTGCTGATGAGATCTTACCAAGTTACACTCCTTGCATCATAGAGGCGACTTCACTGAGTTCAAGGCCCCTTATGGTCAAAACATTCGTGGGCGTGGACTGGATGTCGGGGCCCACCATCCTCAAATGTGAGTCTCACTGAAGGATTTCTCTTGCTTCTGGCGGCCAAGACTGAAGGGAACACACTTTCCAAAGAGAAGACACCTTTGTCTGCAGTCCCTTTGCAGCAAAATGATCAGCTGCACCACGTGCTGTTCTCTGGAGTGAGAGGATGCACCTGTTTATTTATTTATTTTCAGCTCCGTGATCTCCCCAGAACATAGCATCACCTCCTGCCTCTCGCCAGCCTGAGCAGCTGACGTCACGCAGCACTTTGGGGGCTGCCACCATGGCAGCTTCCTCTGGATGAAAAGTCTCCGTGTCAGCCACTCTTGAATGCCTACCTCTCCAGGCCCGCTCGTTGCTTGGTAACTATTTTCACGGCTGCATGAAAAGGAGAGTTCTGAAAAGAGGATTGCTTAAAACCTGACAGCAATTACAGAGAAGGCAGACCACTTCTTTCATGTCGGAAACCAATACACAAATGGATCTTCCCATTCAGTTAGTATTTTATTATTATTTAAATGGGCTTCCCACTCTACGTGAAGCCCAGCTTTGTGTCGGCACTGGGTCCACACCCCTCGACTCTGAGCCTCTTCAGAGGAGGAATCGCAGCCATTCCTCGGGGGAGAAGGTTCTTCAAGATGACCTTTGACTTCCTCTTGGCTTGTGGTGAACAGGGGAGTGGTCATTCCACAACCAGAGCACAGCCCGAGAGAAAGAGCTCTCCCAGCCACCTCCTTCCTGCAAGGGGCCACCCCCCACAGCCATCTCTCTTTTACCATTGCAGCTAAAAGCAGGCCAACAGTAACCTGCCCATTAACCGACTCACGCGTGAATGTTCTGAGCTAAACTGTGAATTCCTTCAGAGCAACAACAATGGGTGGATTATTTGTTTCTCCAGAGAGCCCAAGAAAGTGCTGAGCCCAGAGAGAATTGCCAGCATACAGTTCCCCGATTTCATGGCCAGCGAGCTCTTCTGCATAGTGGTAGATCACATCACTGATTAGTTTCAACCCATAAATAGGATGTTTGGACCACATACTCAAGCCTGCAGAAAGACCAGGCATGCCCAGTTTGATAGGAAAGAACGGCCCACCCTTTCTCCAGTCTCATTTCTTGCTCAATTAAACTGAGCTCAAGAAGGCGATGGCAGAATCCTGTGGAAGCCAACTGCATGCCCGCTGTAAGTGTCCAGAAGTACCAAGCTTACCCGGGAGGTTCTCTCCACAGTTCTCAGCCTCAGCGTTTGTAGCACTTTGGATCAGATGATTCTCTGTTGCGGGGTCTCTCCTGCATATTGCAGGGTGCTCAGCAGCATCCTGGCCTCGACCCCACTAGATGCCAGTAGCGCCCACCCAGCTGTGACAACCAAAGGTGTCTGCAGACACCGTTACATGCTCTGGAGGAGAGGGAACAGCATCACCTGTAGCTGAGAACCATAAATCTAGGTCGAATGTTAGCCCATAATGGGATTTAAGCAACTGCCATTCAGAAATGTCCACCCATCAGTCTATCCACCACTCAGTTTTGTTTCCTTCATCACCTTAATCACAGTCTGAACTATTTTATTTGCACTTATCACCTATCTCCCACTAGAATAAGCTCTTACAACAACAAGAACCTCATCTGTCTTCATCATCACCACATCCACAGCACCAAAAGCACCTCCTGGTACATAATAGGTGCTTGGTAAATATGTGTTAAATAATAAACATATTTCCAATGCAGCACTCCTTGCTCTAAGAGGTGATGTGTTATCTAACCAGTAGCTGACTGGAAGGTGCTTCTCCATGGCCTGCCGGTGGACAGTAAGCATCAATAGTATTATATGTGATTGTAATGATAATCAGAGTCAGACCTGAGAACAGATGGCAGACATGGGTTCCAGCAACTTCTAGGAATTAGTTAAGCTCAACTTCAGTTCTGGCCACATCAGAGTGACAGGTTATTGGGCTTACCCTCCACCCAGCTTCACCTTTTTCAGTCATTTAATAATCCTGAGTGAATAGAAACACACAAGGTGAGGTCCACATGGACCCAGGCACTCCCTCCAAGAGGACTTTCCCACATGTCACACAAGGCATTAGAGCTGAGTGGAGATCAATGGTCTCACTGAGAGAAAGAAACAGAAATCAGAACCGGGACTGCTGAGTTGCCTGGAATTTGTGTGTACACAAATGGGAGGCAGAGATGGGAAGAAGCTGTGCAGAGAAGGAGCTTCAGGTGTCTACGTAGATTCCACTGACCACATGGCTGAGTATTAAGCTGCAAGTGCACAGGGGAAGATTCTGCAAAGATGGGCAGATAACAAGTCCTGGAAGCTGTGGGCTAAAAGGAGACTAGGGATTTTAGAGGATGCCCAGGTTCAAGGGACCTTGGAGTCCTGAACAGTCAGTGCAGACACTGACCAAGCATCTCAGACAGTTATTTGATACCCAGCATGGCAATGTCTTAAGAAGAGAGGTTCTCTGTGCCTAGACCCATCTCCTAACAGAGCCAAAAAGCAAGGTCCAACAGCATAAAACTGATCTGCCAGTAAGTTAACTGCCTGCCAGAGAAAGGCGCACCACTCTTAACAGAAAGACCGCGTAATCATTCATACTGTCCAGCATACGACAAAAATCACCAGACACATAAAGAACAGAAAAAAAAAAAAAAGTGGCCTGGGAAGAGAACAAATTCGTTTGATATTCAAAGATGTTGCAATGTTCTAATTATCAGAAGAGGATTTTAAAGCACGTTATAAATATACTTAAGTATTTAAACTAAAAGATGGACATAATGAGCATGTGACGGGGAATCTCAGGGGAGAAATGGAAACTATAAAAAGAAAAATCTGGTAATTTTATAATGAAAAATAAAATATCTGAAATGAAAAATTCACTGGATATACTTAGCAGCAGAACAAGAACTACGGAAGGAAAATAATCAGTGATTTTTGAGACCAAGACATTAAAACTATGCAAGATAAAACAGGGAGGGGAGAGAGAAGGAGAAAAGATGGAAAAGAAAACTGAATTTGATGGCCTTTGGGACAGTACCAAATGGTCTGACATGGATGTAGCTGGAATACCAAAAAGGAGACAAGAGGCAATTTGATCAGAAAAAAATGCATGAAGAAATGATGGTCAGGAGTTTTCCAAAACTGTGGAAAATAACGTCCTGTAGAACCAAGAAGCTTCATGAACCTCAAGCAGAATAAACACATGCACAGCACCCACCTGGACATACCAGACACATCAGAGTCAGACTGTTGAAAATCAAAGAGAAAGTGTTGGAAGTGGATAGAAAAAAATTAAAAGATTCATCCCAACATTTTTGGCTCCAGGAACTGGTTTTGTGGAAGACAATTTTTCCATGAACTGGGTATTGTGGGGGGTGGTGGCTTTGGGACGATCCAAGCACATCTTATTTATTGTGCACTTTACGACATTGTAACATAGAATGAAATAATTACACACTACACCATCACGTGGAATGAGTGGGGAGCTCTGAGCCTGTTTCCTGCAACTGGACAGTCCCATCTGGGGGTGATGGAGACAATGACACCCAGAGTGTGTTGCTTATGTCCAGTCCACACCGTGGCAGCAAGAAGGGCCTGAGCAGGGTCTCTGTCGGTAGCTTCACCCTCCCAGCTTCGGCTACACTGCGGTCTCACCTGCCTGACAGTTCTCATGTGTTTGTAATGCTGGAAAATGATTACTAACAGCAGCAATATATAATGTTAATGGAGGGCTCGTGTCTACTAAGGACTAAAATGCATGGGTAATAATGATCATAACAATAGCACAAATAATAAGGACTCAAACCATGGGTTTGGCACTGTGGTGGAGCCGGCACCATACTCAGCATGCTCTGTGAGCATCCCTGGTTCATCCCCGCCTTGCCCTTGGGTGCCAGCCTCTCACTTATCAGAGCTCAATGCCTGCCACGCCCTCTTGAAAGGATGTTTCATTTTGTTCACTGTCATATCCTCATACCTACGCAGTGCCTGGCACAAATTTTGTATTCAATAAATATTTGTTAAAAGATAAAAAGAAGGCTGAGAGAATCTACATAACTGGCCAAAAAGACCATGCTGCTGGCAACACTCAGAGACGAAATTCATCTCCAGCGTTATGTGACCACAGAGTCTTAGCAGTCCAGGCAGGAGCTGGAGGAAGGAGAATCCCACGTGAGGATGGGGCACCTCTGATTCAATCCCTGATCCCATGCTGGGTGCCCTGACGTGAGGTCCCAGCCTGGAGGGGTGGGTATCTGCCTCTCTGCCTTATGTCTGGCTGCACTGGGGATAAATCACCACCCAGGTCACGTGTTTTGCAAGATGACTGGGTATGATTCCGTGGTCCCAGGTTAGTCTTCTCAGCCGCTGCAACCTTGTCCTCGGGTATAAGAGCCCTTCATGGGCATCTTCGCGTTTAACCTCATCGAGGATCTGTGAATTTTGCAGTTGCATCCGTTTTTACAGACTCAGAGGAAGAAACTGCCTGCCTAGAGTCACACAGCTCGTATCTGGAGGCAGACCTTTTGAACCCCAAGGCCTCACCTGGTGCCAGCGCCTCTCCCACCAACTCAGCACTGCCCTGGGACAGCAGCTTCATCAGAGGCAGGCAGCACGGTCATGGCCGGCACCTAGGCAAAAGCAAGCCCAGCCTCCCCTCACCCCGCCTCTTTGCCCTCTTGCATCTTACGCTTCACAAAATTTCACTTATTCCTCCAAGTATCCAGAATTTTTAGCCAGCAAAGAAACAGAAGGCGAAGCGGGCTGTACAGAGCAGTGGAGGCCTGGCTGGAGCACCGCCCAAACTGGCTCCTTCCATCACGCCGGGCACCGAGGAGCCAGCGTGTCTGGCCCTTAACGGACGCCTCCCTCTCCTGCTCTCTCCAATTTCTTGGCCGAGTGAAAGAAAAGGAGACCCCTGATTTAATGAAATGTTCCAGCGAGAGGATAAATTAACTTCCTCTCTGAGTTGTCCAAGCTATTTACTGTAAACCAAGCAGTCAAATGAAACTGACTTCAGCAGCAGAGCAGGGGCTGCAGCCTCAAGTACCTGGAAGGAAGTCCCCGAAAGGCTGTCCCTGGTGCTGTCCACGCTGCTTCTTTTCAGGTGGTTTCTCAGACGTTGGTGCATGTGCAGATTTTACAAGATGACAGGACACCAGGGAGACCCCGGGCTTCACAGCAGAAGTCTGGTCAGCGGGCAGGCAGACCCCGAAAACTGTATTTAAAACAAAAGACACCTGGAGAGACCCCAGGTGAGGGGGGACAGCCACCTCCTCTAATTCCTGTGCCACAGCTGGAGAGATTTCGAGTGAGGGAGGAAGGCCACCTGCTCTAATTCCTGTGTCACATATGGAGGCCACCTCCTCTAACAATTTTTTAAGAGTTTTATTGAGGTATCATTTACACACCAGAAAGTTCACCCATTTCAAGCATATGATTCAATATTAAAGCTTAATCCATGTTATTAAATTTTAATAAATGCTCAGAGCTGTGTAACCATCCACCTAATCCAATTTTAGAGCATTTTCGCCGCCCCCGGAAAGATTTCTAGTGCCTGCTGCAGTGACTTTCCAGACTCCCAGCTCCAGGCCTCTCCTCACAAATTCTCACAGCCAGCGCGTTAGTACCCATGTGTTCGTTATTGGAGTAAGAGAGAATTATAACTGATTCTATGCTCAGCAAAGAATTGCTGCCTTCTTATAAACAAGCAAGAATAGTGCACCTGCTTTTCTTCTGTGTGAATCCTGCCCATATGCAAGAAGAAGCCATAGGCCTTGGTGTGGTTTAAGGCAAAAGCCATTTCCCTTCCCGTTCTTTCCAATACCACTCACCATCCCAAGGTGGGTGGAGGTTTTGTGAATCTGGTGGAGATGAAGCTTTGAGGCCTCTCACCTGCGTGGGCTTCCTCTAAGCCCTAGGAAGAACCCCAGCAATATGTTCATATAGTCAAGTACTTTCGTAAAATTTGGAAAAATAAGCTATTTTCAGTGGTGTTGGTTAAGACATCTGCGTTTCCACTGAGACTTAGCTTCCAGCTCCGTGAGGACAGCCAGGCCGGTGTAGACACAGCTTCCAGGAGTGTTTCTGCTCCCCTTCCCCACATCAATCACTCAATATGCACACAGTATGGCAAATCCAGAAGTTATGGTGTGACAGACACAAGCACTCTGGTGCTAGACTCCAGAACAGGGACAGTGGGGGGGGGGGGGGACGCAGGGCAGCAGGAGCCAGTCTGTGTCAAATCCTTCCAAATCGTTTCCTTTGTAGGAAGGAAACTTGAAAAAAGACTTCCTAAATTTGAAAAGTATTCAAAGTTTGCCTCTGACATTAATAAGAACACTTTGCGATATAAAAGGCAATGTTTTAATTGTTAATAGAAAATCAAACTTTGATCAATGATGATACATTAAAGACTGAATCACCCTTCAGCAAATCATTCCGCTTCCTCGGCCTCTGGAGTCATTCCCTTCCCTGATAATTGTGGCTCAAATGGTGCAGGGAGCACAAAAGTGCTTTGTAAACTGCGCAGTGCTATGGCAACCGGGGTCATTATCGCCTTCATGGCTGCTATTGACAACCTGGAGTAATGCTCTTTAACTTTCTTTAACATTGCATCACGCAGCTGACCGTGGAAAGTATTTAGCTCAGCGGGAGTTGCAGAGATAGCTCCAAGTGGAAGCTGTTTTTAAATAAAATCTTCTTAATTGAGGAAGTGGTGGTGGTTGTTTCTTTGCATTTTTTAAAGCATCTATGAAGTCTCCTTCCTGGTTACGGTCTGCTAACCCTGTTTCTCCCTGGAACTGTGTTCATTATCTGACATTCGTCAGGTTCCATCTGATCACAGCCTTCAGCCACAGATGTCTCTTTCCTCCATCCCCCTAGCTGAGTTTCCAAGCCCAGAAAGGAAGAGCAACGCCACCTGTGTTTGGGGCCCCCTTCCCTCCGTTCTGTATCCATTTTCCCTGAGCTGGACGCGGACTTCAAACACCATCTTTCTGTGCAATTTTATCTGTTAACTCACCGTTCCACGTGGTGCTACTCTCTTCTATTTCACAGAATTAATTATCTGAGATTGCCAGAGATAACCTCACACCTCACAGCAGTTACCCCTACCCATTAGTGGGAAAGTGGCTGTGGTCTCTCTCCCTGGAATTATTGTGTTTCGAGGTCACGGATGGCAAGCGTGGTGGAAGCTATCTGCTTTAGCACCATTAATGCACTTTGTAGATAATCATGTCATTTTTCAGACATTCCTGGGGATTCACTTTAGCTGCCCAGTCTTACGAGTGAACTTTGACAATAAAAATTGTGGCTGATTTCTGTTTGTTTGGGTACTGTTCCCATAGTAATGATGATTAATAAATGGAGAAAGTTGTGCTAAGGGCTTCAGTCAATAAGTAACCTTAATTTTTTTTCTCTAAATGCTCACAATAAAGATCTAAAGCAGAAAGAAGCAAGGACATCTCATAGTAGCTCTTCTTTTGGGGCTTATCTTGGAGGTGAGATATAATTCTCAATTTAATTAAAGTCCTGAGGAGTAAGCGGCTGCCGGACTGTGTCTCTAGCAGGGATCTCAAATGTCAGGGAGCTTGTGAATTTCTTTAAGAGGAGAAGGGTAAAGGTCACCCATGTGTTTTGAAGACAAGTATTCGACTTTCCCCCACCCACCCCCATCAGCTTGTAAGTCGCGATAAGGCTTAGCACATCTCCCACCGTTGAAAAGAAAAAGAAAAGAATACCAACACCACCTCTGCATATAAGACTGTTTCTCCAATATTCAAACCATCAGGCGCTCCTGGGCCCCCGGAGCCAGCAAGTGTCTTTGCATTTTCTGGGTGGCTGCGTAGTGAGCTGGCATCATGCCCTCTGTCTCCACACATGTTCGTGGAAACCTGGCCACGTGCTGGGCAGCAGACTACAGATTGGGGATACACGGCCGGCATCCTACAGATTGGGGATACACAGCTGACATCCTACAGATTGGGGATACACGGCTGGCACCCTACACGGCCAACAACACCCATCAGGGGCCTCATGGAGCTCACCTGGCCAGTGAGGCTTGTGGTGGGAACTTCAACAGCACGTCAAGGGTCTCCGGATTAATTCCAGCTCCCCCGGAAGCAGAATTCAAGGCTTTAAGTGTTTATTTGGGAGGGAATCCCGGGAAACGGCAGCAGTGGAGTGCAGGGATTAGATAGGGAAGGAAAGAATAGACAACAGAGTGTATGTTATTCAGCCAGCTACCCCTGCGGGATACTGGAGTGAGCCCCTTAGAGCAACTCTGGGAGGCAGTGTAGACATGCACTGCAGAGCTGTTGCACCTGACGGGAGAGGGAGCTGGGGTATTTATACACTCACTTGCAAGAGTGATTGATGGACAGCTGCTTTTGATCACTATTAATCCTCGGGTGTTTCTGACCCCCTGGGCATGGAGCAGGGTGGCGGCTGTGCAGAGGGCAGTGCAGCCAGAGAAAAACCTGGACAGAAAGATGCAGAAGCCCCAGAAAAGCGAAGTCTGCAGGGACAGCCCCCACACCCATGGCAGGCACCAGGGCGGAGGAGGAGCTAAGGCTCCTTAGTGAAGGGAAGGGAAATGAGATAGCCACAGGGAGCCTGGGAAGATGGGAGGAGCTCTTCCCCCAGGAGGAGCTAGAGCGCAACGCTCCGTTTGCAGGGGCCAAAGGGGATTTAAGGAAGAGTGATTTCAGGGGCCTGCCCGGAGTTTAATCTCACTGGGGCAAAGGTGAGATGGGGGTGGGAAGATGGTGCTGGAAGTGACCCAGGCCAGACAGTGGGAAGGTCCTATAGCCCTGGAGAGGAGTTTAAAGCAAAGGCCTGAGGCGACGTCCTGCCTCTGCAGGAGGGGCTGTTTCTGCAGTTTCCCGGAGGGAATGCAGGCCTGAGCTGGCTGCAGCGCTGGAGAGAGGTGGCTGGTTAGAAAGGAAGGTCCATCAGAGTCAGGGGCAGCACCATTTACAGAGTTGGGAGACCCAGCTTAGAATTGTAAACAACGGAGTCTCCGTGCAATTTGCAGATGAGGGATAAGACCAGCCAACCAAGGCCGCCCGCTTGGCCGTGGGGCCTGGAACCTCCTCTGGGAGGATCCCGTGTGTCTGCCTTCTCCCCTCCTCCCCGTAGCCCCGTTCGACTCTGTAAGAGAAGACACTCGAAGGCTTGAGAGGAGGCTGGGGTCTCCCCTTCCACCCTTCCTTGAGCAAAGCCGTCTGACACTGAGGCCGAGCTGCTCCCCCACTTCCTGCACATCCTTGGCTCTCAGGAGCAGCTGCCAGCGTGGTCCCAGACACACTCGCTTCCCAGACCCCAGTCGCATTCGTAACGTGACAGTTGGAGCAGCGTCCGGCCTGGCGACTTTGCCCCCAGCATCGTCTGACTTCCTTTCTCTGTAACTCCACCCTCCACTGCAGGAGTTCAAACCACCGTGGGTAGGTGAAGCGAGTCGAACCAGACTCCTCGCTGTGTTCCTTCCTTCTTGATGCATCCATTGCAGAATGATTCCAACGTGCTCCCTTGAAATGGCTTGGCCAGGAATTGGCTCCTGTTTCCACGTTTCACAGAGCAATAGCCTGACCTGGTCCGTAGGAAGTAAAAGGGGCCGCTTGCCTGTCAGCAACCCCGTGAGATGTTGCCAGTGCATTTATCACAGAAGCCACACTGCGATGCTTGATTTTTTACGGGGAGACACGGTAAAAAGTTGGTGACATGATGTCTCGCCAGCAGAGCATACGGGTCTGTAATGGATGTCTTCACAATTTCCTCCTGCTCCTGACGATGCTGATGGGATATTCACACATGGCCGTGAACGAGCCGCGTGGACGCCATTAGAATGTGCCCAGCATGAGAGCGAGACCTCTTCGATGCCAGGCCCGCCTGGTGGACGGGATCTCCTGCTTGTAACGCCAACCACAGACACCCACAGATAGAGAAGAGGGAAGGAGTCTGGCAGGAGGTGCTGGGATCTCTGAGAGCTGAAGAGGAAAGTTGAACAACTGGGTCCCAAGGACAGAACTGCCCAGCTGGGGATCTCCGCTGCTGGACGTGATGGTGGCCCTGGGTTTCTGCACTGCCCAGCTGGGAGACTCCATACTCACACGTGGTGAGAGTCGACCCGCTGTGCCTCGGCCTCAACCATCTCAGCTTGGGGTTAAACACAGTCAGCTGCTCATCCTCCGTGCCTTGCACAGCCTGAGCGCTCGGTAGGAATTTGTGGAATGAATGCTTTAAGAGGTCCCAATTGGCTGGGAGCTGTGGCTCACGCCTGTAATCCCAGCACTTTGGGAGGCCGAGGTGGGCAGATCACCTGAGGTCGGGAGTTGGAGTCCAGCCTGGCCAACGTGGTGAAATCCCATCTCTATACTAAAAATACAAAAATTAGCTGGGCCTGGTGGCGGGTACCTGTAATCCCAGCTACTCAGGAGGCTGAGACAGGAGAATCGCTTGAACTTAAGAGGCGGAGGTTGCAGTGAGCTGAGATCGCACTGATGTACTCCAGCCTGGGTGAGAGGGTGAGACTCGATCTCAAAAAAAATGTCCCAATCGATTGTATACATTTGAGGAGATTCCTCTTTCTCTGTCACAGATTTGGCCATTTGGTGGGAGGGGGAAGAGGTTTCAGGAGAAAATTGTTTAAAAGTCCATTGTTTTCATTCAAAATGAAAAAAATGGAAGCTTCACCAAGCTCCATAGAGGAAACATACACTGTCAAATGTTAGTTACCTGCGTTATTGCCTGAAGCCGGATTTGCAATCTAGGGCCTACTAAGAAATTTCAGCCACCCCCTGCTTTCGTAAATACAGTTTTCTGGGAACGCAGCCCACCATCCCATTATATCTGCTTTCACACTGCCCTACCGTGGTTGAATTGTTGCAACAGAGACTGCATGGCCCTCAAAATGGGAAATATTTACTCTCTGACCCTTTGCCAAAAAAGGTCTCTGACCCTTGTTCTAGGAGAACATCAGTAAGACAAGACTGCTGCGTTCTAGTCTCTGAATTATGCGACATTCTGGACACAACTGTGAGCAAGCAGGGAGAAAACGTAGATGCAGACCCACCCTTTTAGAACCCCTTGAGGCCGAGGCTCCAGGAAGATGTTCTGGTCGGATCAGTCCTAGCCCCAAGAGCCCGCCAGAGCCTGTGCAAGAGCCACAAAACCCTGATGGTCTCTCCCCCTACTCTCTTGGAGGAAATGCCCACCAATGAGAACCCAGATCTGGGTTTAAACCCTGATTCCCCGCTAGCTTCAACGAGGACAACTCACAGAAGACCCTCCAAGCCTCAGCTTCCTCGTCTGAAAAGCTGGGTCATTAGCATCATCCCTCTGACGGAAGCTGCTGTCGGGATTAAAGGTGACAACCTGTGAATTGAGCATGGTGTCTACCTGCAGAAGGTGCCCAGAAACACTTGTTTCAAACTCCACCATATTGCAGACCACCGTATTACAAACTCCATGTATTACAGGCGTGAGCTTGATGGGGATTCTCCCCACCCCTCATTAGAACCACCTGTGCCTTGTTAAGGGTATGCCTGAGCCAAAGAACCGGCTCCTCCTGGACACTGTGGCTTCGATGTGAACGTTCCAATCTGGAGAAGGATTCCCCCACCCCAGGCTAACATCCGTGTTGTGCTGGTAAACGTTTAGCAGCCAGATTTCAGTTGTGGAGGGGGAAGCCCTGACCCACAGCATCTGCCAGCTGTCATGATGAAAATGGCCCTACCCTACCATGGCTGATTTCAAGCCATCCCTGTGACATCACTGAACCCAGGGCAGGGAAGAGTCACAGTCAGGTCTCCCACATGAAGGGGGCCAGCCGCAGCACATCACAGTGAAAGTTTAGATTGTGGCAGGTTTCCCAGACATTGAACAACTGCACTGGGGTTTGGTTAATCCCCACATTCGCTGGGGTCCCTCTTGTTAGCTGCAGCATTCTTTCCTCAATACAAGAGGCTCTGGCACACGGGCAGGGGGCGAGCTCTGTGCATCTCCCTCCCATCGACACAGACCGGGGACGGCCCCGCCACAGCCCACGACCTCCTGGACTAAACGCCACGGGAGGGTAGAACGTCAAGATCTCCACCCAAGGAGGCCAGTGCATTAGCTGGTGGCTGACCTCCTTTCCTCGGGTGGAGGCAGTATTGTATTTTAAAAGTTGGGATATGAAAGTACACTTAGAATGATCTCAAGACACAACATCCTCTTGTCTCTTTGATGGGCACACGGAGGAGGCGCCAACAGCCTGCATTTAGCCATCTGAAGGGGCAGCTTGATGGGGATTCTCCCCATTCCTCCTTAGAACCACCTTAGCCCTGTTAGGGGCATGCCTGAGAGGCAGCTCCTCCTGGACCCTGTGGCTTGGATGTGAACCTTCCAGTCTGGAGAAGGATTCCTCCTCGGCTTTTCCTGGCCGCTTTTCTTGGCAGAGCATCGGCACCCAGGGTGAGCCCTGCTGATGGGCCTTCGCGGCCCGGCTGCTGCAGAGACTTCATGCTCTCCGTTACCAGACTTGCCTTATTGTCTGCTGACTGAAGGAGGACAGTAAGAAGTCATTTATCCCAGCAGCATTTTGCATTAGTCTAGCTCTGGGTCACATCAAGCTCTCGTTTCTCTGGGTTTTTTGCCTCCCGTTTCACCAGTCAGCCTTGCCAGGCACCAGCTTCCCCATGGCCACTGCCAGGGGCACCAGGCTCCCGTTCGGCAGGGTTGTGGCCTGCGTGTTTTCAGGGAAGCTGAGTGTGATCAACTCCATGGCACTAATTGCACAGGCAAACGTGCTGTCTCTGCGAATCAGGAACAGATCATGGACCAGTTGGTTTTAATTTTTTTAAGGAATAATGGTACCTGGTAGGATATGAGTGACACAGTTCTCGGTTTTTTTCCCCCTCTACAATCTGCATTATAGCACTTTTCATCAATTCAAAACATTCAAATAAAGATCACCTAGCGTACCTGGATAATTATGCCTATCAAGGAACACGCGTTGCCGCGCAGAGCCGGGAACGCAGTGCCATTTGTTTTGAAGTGGCACCAAGGAAGAGGGTATCTATAGAAACCGCATGCAGGCCTCCAGTGCCACCGCGTTTCCTGATAATGGGCCCATTAATGAAATAGCGGTTTGATTTTTCAATCACACTTAATGATGCCTTTTGTGTGACCAACATCCATATATACCAACATGTTCCAATGGCCTTTACCAAGGGAGGCACAAGACCCAGAGAAGGGGGCAAAAGGGGTGGGGGAGGGACAGCATTTGCAGGCACAGTTTAAAGAAAGGCAGCCACGTCTCTCCCAGAGCCATCGCTAAAAAGGCCCTTGCCTGCTGCTGACTCATCAGATAAATTCTTTGGTTTTTGAGAAATTAGCGTTGCCTCCCGCGTGTTCTGGCTACTCATGTGGTCACGGTTAAAGGAGGTAACATATGCACAAGCGACGGGCCGAGCCCGAGCCTCCGACGCTGGCCCTGTGCCCCTGCTCTCTAGACCGCTAGAGCCTAGATGTCCGCAGAGACCAAGCAGGAGCACAGAGAGCCAGCCCAGGCCCTTCCTCCTTCTCGGAAAACCCATGCGTCCTGCCCCGGCTGGAGGTTGGCTCATCTGTGGCCCTGGCCACAAGGAACGAAGCACAGATGGTCACCCCGCTCAGGCTGAGCCAGTCGGCGTGGCCCTCAGTAGAACGTGCAGTTGAGCCACAGAGTCAACTCCTGCCAGTCGCCTCACATGATGGCAGGGAAGGGAGAGAATTTCGAGGCAGCCGCTTTGACCCAAACACACAGAAAGTGGGAAAGAGAGGGGTCCAGGGTTTCTGCTGGAGGTCCTGTTCTAGCTGCATCCCCTCCTGGGGCACTGGAGTCTGCCTGTTCTTGGGTTGCCTTGGGTCCTCTTCATAAAGTTGCCCTTTCTCTAGAGCCACCTGCAAACAAAGGACCCCAAACTGAGGGGCACACCCTTGAGAGGTCAGGTGCTTCCTGCCAGGCAGCCACTCCTGAGCAACACAACCTGGGAAAATCGAGCAACTCTTCTGCCCTTGAGCTTTGGGGTCGAAAGAATCGGGCTCCAGTGTGTATCTTACCCCACCCTACGTGGCTGGTTTTCCTCTAGCAGGACTGGCAGCCCTGGACACCCCCACCCATCCCCTGCCTGGCGCTGGAGTGGAGCCTGGGCGCTCGGAGTGCCCTGTGTGTCACGGATCGTCAGGGATTCTGCTGCACCGTTCCTGGTCCTCTGTCCTGAAATCCCTCTGTCTAATCAGCAGGGCACACCAGGAAGCTGGAGGAGAAAACACTCATGTTTTGAATGACGTAGGTTTTATTTTGGATCACCTTTTTCCTTTCACTTAGAAACTGATGGTGCCATTCCTAAAAGGCTTCCTCAGGTTTTTACATCTCCGAAGAGGCCTCTCTTGATCTGGAAGCCGGCAACACATTCACTCTGTGGAGATTGTCTGAAACCAGAGGCGGCCTTGAGCCCTTCGGAAATCCTTTCTCTTCACATCCTCATTTACAGGCTAAGCCACAGTCCCAGCCCTTCAGCCAGGAGCGAGACCCTGCTTATAAGGTCAGTAGCATCTGCCGAGCTGGGAGTTCAGGCCATGCTTTCCAGCACTCAGTCCCTGAGCCCAGAGGGCAGGCACGCGTCACTCATCTGAAGCATCACTGGATCTACCCAGCAAACATGGCCAGAGACTCACCTAAAAGGATGTTGTGATATGGCAAAGTCTATCTTTGATCCTCCTCCTGTTTCCTGGCATTCAACTCCTACAACCCTTGGACTCTCCGAAAAGCTGAGTGTCTCTGTGTGTGCTGATGAGATGGTGGGTGGCTGGGGACCCCTAGTGAGAGGATACCAGGATGGAGATGGTCACTGGAAAGACCCTGGCAGGATGACATTGATGGGACTTTCAGTGCTAACCTTCTATCCCCCACCTCTGGGGAGGAGGAGGCTAAAACTTAAGCCAGTCACCAATGGCCATCACACGTGACATAATCAAACATGCCTCAGGAATGCAGCCTCCATAAAAGCCCCAAAGGACAGAGTTAAGATGAGCTTGTAGAGAGCTGAAAGCCTGTGGAGGTTCCTGGAGGGTGGTGCCCGGAGAGGAAACGGGAGCCCCTCCCCGCTCCCCCACACACCTTGCTCTGTCTTCTCCCCCATCTGTTCTTTGGTATTCATGTGACACCCCTTTTAATAAACCAATGACATTAAGTAAGTGTTCGCTGAGATCTGTGAGCCACTCTAGCAAACGAATGGAACCCAAGCAGGGGGTTGTGGGAACCTTGATTTTTAACTGTGGTCTCAAGCACGGGCAAAATACCAGGGGCGGGGCTGGCGCTGCCATCGGAAGTGGGAAGGAGGGCTGCAGTCCTGGAGCTTTAGAGGACACCCAGCTGGTGTTTGCGGCAGAACTGACGGCTTTCTTGCTTTCTCCTTCCACGCACACACATCTGGCTGAAGAAGTCTCTGTGTTGTTTGTCAAGTGAGACTATCGGAGAAACTGTTGGTTTTTTTTTTTCCGTATAAACTCAGAGATATACACTACAACATGGTTAGTTACTGTGAAAAATTTCAGCCAGAATGTTCTACAGTGAGACACCAGCTGGAAAAATATGCCACCGACAAATGACGGGACATGAAACAGTTAACAAACCTGCCCTCGGAAAATATTTTGAGACTACGGGAAATTCTCGTGAATAAAAAAAAAAAAAAAAAAAAAAAAAAAAACAAGATAGAAGCATGTGCTTCAGGGGTGTCTTGGTTTTATGTTATGCACACACAAGGGTGCTGGGATTGCAGGGAGGTTCATTCTCTTCTGAATAATTTCCTGTATTTTCCAAAATTTCTGTAAAAATACAAACTTATTTGGTAATTAGAACAAAGATCACATTTTAAAATATAAAAGAAGTACTGGAAATATACTTACAACAGCTAAGCTTTCAGGAGATTTGAAACGTGCTTTAGCGTCACCACGAAGAGCTCGGAAAGGATGCCTTCTTTGGCCCGAAGACGCCAAAATCACGTTTGAAAATCCATGTGCATGAATAACAAATCTCAAAACCCTGCGAACCCTGTGCTCAGCAGTCATTCTCCAAACGTCGTCTTCCTTCCCTGCTCTGGGTGGTTACCAGGTCGGTCAGGGCTTGAGACCCAGGCGTCAACGCCGCAGCTCCGTGGGAAAGGTCTGTGCTGCCTCATTCTTCCCGCCCATCTTGTCAAGGGAAGAGGAAGGGACGCACTCACCATCCCTCTGCACTCACAGAGTGTCCTCTTCCCAAAGGGTCCACCATGGGAGCCAGGGTCTCCACCAGAGGACCACCCACCCTGCTTCCACCACGTCATCCTACCGGAATCCAGCTCCACCTTCAGGTTCAACCCAGGCCTGGGGAACCTTGAATAGGTAGAGCACCTGGGAGGGAAGCAAGGACGTCAGGCACATGCATCGTGGGGAGTTGGTGCACAGGGAGCCGGGCACGAGTGCCCCGTATCCAGACACCCTCCAAAGGGCCATCTGCAGAGAAGAGCACTGCAGGCATGCTGAGAGCTCACAGAGGGACGGATGGCACCAGGGCCCCCATCACCGGCGGGCGCAGCTTCCAGCAGGTGCATCCCAGGGCTCCTCAGCAGGGCATCTGGGTGCATCCCTGTGGAGGCTGCAGGGTGGCCTTGGAGAACTGTCAGGCATGTCACTTCACGCCCCCACTGCAGAAAGCATTCAGATTCAAAACAAAGGGAGCCACTTTTAAAATCTCCTGGTCTCGGAAGTCTAATTCCAGTTTGCCCTGACCTGTTGTTAACCACAGGTCCTCTGACCGAAACGCCTTTCCCAGTGCTCCCAGGCAGCTCTTTGTGCTCCTCTTGATTGGGCAGGTAGAAGAGAACAGGGGTCAGAGAGACCCCAAGCGCTCAGCCGTGGCTAAGGGCCGCTTCTGCCACTTCCCTCCCGCATACAGTACTTCCTTGTTAGACCAAACCGGTGAAATAAATGAGAAACCCAACAAAGGAGTGGGCTTGGGGAAAACATTTTTTAAATGTAATTTCGGTGCAATTTAAAATGTTTCTGTGCCTCTGATTTTAAGGACACATTTATTTCTTTTTTATTACAAGTTCTGGTACTTTTTAATGGAGCCACAACCTCAGACAAAATCGGGTTCTCCTTGGATTAATATCTTTGAAAATTAAGTTGATTTATAACCAATTTTCTCCTCATTTAAACAGCGACCCACAAAGGTTCCTCTGGGGAACCCACAGGATCTGAGAACTGATGTGTTGCCAAGATTACCCAGTGAAGCGGAATCTTTGCAAACATGTGCCTATCGGGGTAGGTGCTTCAGGGAGCAAAATAATGTATTTCCTTGTTCCACATCCCTGCCTTAATTTTGGAGTCATACATGAGCATTGGTGGGGATGAAGAAATGCTAACTGGGTAATTACAAAAACTCCCACCTGACTGCCCACTTTCAAATCAGTCTCTCTGCCTTGTCCTAACACTCCATTGTGGGCCGTGGGTGGAGGGCGTGGGTCAGGGTCCCCGGAACATGGGGCAAATCTCCCTCCACGTCCAGCAAGCCTGAGACCCAAGTCCCCCAGCAAAGCTAGGGAATGATGGACGGCAGTCCCTTCCCTACAGCCCATGTTGAAGGTGGTTTAGAATGATCCACCAGACGCTACCACAGATGCAGGAAAAACAGGGGACTGATCGGCCGGCACACCCATCTCTTCCCTTGAGAAAATGTGTCGTTACTGCAGTCTTGCTGGTGGGCAGCTTTTCCTAAAACTGGGTAAGAATTGACGATACCAGCTTCCTAGGGTTGCGTTTTTGTGCCAGCCACGAAGCCACCAGTTAGTCCTTGTGATCCCCGAAACCCTCGCTGCGGGTCCACAAGGTCATTACTTCACTGCTCCCGTGTTTACGGATGAGGACATGGAGGCTTGAGAGACCCACAGCCTGCTCTGAGCATCACCAGCTAAGTGGCACCCAGGGTTGCTTTTCGCCTTTCCTTTGCATGGCAGCATTTTTTTAAGGCTACATCCGACATAATCTATATTTTATTATTTGCTCTGTTCACTGTAAGTTCTGCAAGGGCAGACGGATTTCTCTTGCTGTTCTCTGGGTAGCACAGTCCCTGGCAAAGAGCAGTGCCCAATAAATATTTGCTAAATGAATGCATGCAGACATGCTCTTAGCCATTCTGTGCTATCTAGTATGGATTATTCCAGGCTCCCTTAATTCTTCCCAAATCAGGAAACCACTTTCCCGAAGTATTTAACACAAGCTGCCGAGCTTCGACTGGCGAAATGTTTTTGGCAGTTGGCCTCATCCGTAGATATCCTGCCCTCTTCAGACCTTCCAGACCTCTGATCCCCAGCGCCTTCTTAGAGAGCCATCCTACATTGGGTCCCAGAGATGAAGCTCTGCAGAGCAATGGCGTGGGCTCCTGATCGCCGTATGCAGGATGCAAAGCAATGGCATGGTCTCCGGGGGGCAGTATCCCGCCCTGTCCCCAAACAGCCCTGGCCGAGTGGGGCTCAGCCCAAGAGCAGCCTGGAGCCAGACAGATATCGATATCGACGAACAGTTTAAAAGGACAAGCCCGTCAGCACTCCTCCCTCCAGGGTCCTCGCCCCAGCTCTGGGTTGGTAATCAAAGGGAAAATGCACTTTGGAAATAATTTTGATTCACGGGATTTTGTTTCTCTGCAGTTCAAATTCCAGAGACCTTGTTTCAAAGCTCATTTTAATAATAACCAGAGCAATTAAAAATTCATATGAATTGCTGCTATTTATTGAGGGTGGGTTAAATGCCCAGGGCTTTTCCAAAGGCTTCTCTTGCACTGCGGCCCTGCAGCCCCCCGTTTGTTTTCTCCTTTTAAAGGGAAGAAAACTAGCACTTTGAGAGTTTAAGAAACTTGCATTTTTCTCCCCAAGAACTGGGGTTAAGAAACGGCTAGTCCTGGGGTCTCGTAGTTCCCAAGGGCTGTGCTCCCCAGCAGAGACTTGGCACCCGGGCAGCCCCCGAGGGCACGATCCTGCTTGCACAGCTACAGCTCAGTGATGCGGAGTCCTTCCTGTCTGAACTTTGATCGTCATTAGCATGCATGCTCTGGTTGAAGACCCAACTTTTTGAAAAACAGAAGAGCAGCTAAGGAATAGACCCAAAAGCTCAGGCTGACCCAAAGCTCTTCCTGGGTGTGGCCAGAAGGCCCGCACTCTATGCCCTGGGGGGCTGTCTGGAATCCGAGCCCCACCAGCTCACCTGCCCTGCGCCTTTGGTCTGATCTCCTGATGTGTCCCTGCCCTTGGAGTCCCACAGGGAAGTGACACAGTATCCCCTGTGTGCTAAGAGGCTGGGCTTCCTCACAGGCCTTGCCTCTAAGTTCAAGACCCAGCTCCACCCCGAGTAGCTTTGGAGAGATAAGGGAGCCTTTCGGACCCTCCAGTTTCCCTCTGACGTCTCGTGGATGATGTTGGCGCACAGGGCTGAGGAGAGGACAGTCAGATAAAGCCTGGATTCGCCCTGCATGCTGCCTGGCACAAGGGTGACCTTGAACAGAGGTAAAAATAAGATAGTCCCTTCCAGTCCTGCTCGCACTCACCGGGACAGGGTTCCCCCTCAAGTGCTCTGTGAGCCGAGCGGTCTCTGCTTTCCCGGGCCCCCACCCAGATGTCCAGAAGCCATGGCTCTGACGGCTCATATTGAGTGACGACTTGATTAGATTGAAGGATGCAAAGTCTTGTTCCTGGGTGTGTCTGTGAGGTGCTGCCAAAGGAGATGAACATCGGGGTCAGCGGGCTGAGAGAGGCAGACCCACCCTCGGTCTGGGTGGGCACCATCAAATCAGCTGCCAGCACAGGCAGGATAAAACAGGCAGAAGACCCCGGAAGGAACAGACTGGCTGCGTCCTTCGGCCTCCATCTTTCTCCCAAGCTGGTTACCTCCTGGCCTCGAACATGGGACTCCAAGTTCTTCAGCTTTGGGCCTCCTGGATCTTCTGCTGCGGACTGAAGGCTGCACAGTCGGCATCCTGGTTTTTGAGGATTTAGGACTCAGACTGGCTTCCTTGCTCCTCAGCTTGCTGATGGCCTATTGTGGTTTTGTGATCATGTGAGATAACAGTCCTTAATAAACCCCCCTTACTATAGACATCTATCCTATGAGTTCTGTCCCTCTAGAGAATCCTGACTAACAGAGTGGGTATCGCCCCAGTCTGGAGGACTAGCATGGCCCAGGCCCCTGCAGGCTCCACCCGGGTCCTGCATGACTCAGCAAACTGGTCTGGGAAGCTCCCTCCTTTGGGGCTGCACCCCCCGTGCTGGGTCCAGGGTAACCTGCCTAAGTTCTCCTGGGGCTGAAAACAGTCTCCATGAGACACCGAGTGTTTGCAATCAACGGCGAGCTAGCAAATGTTTAACAAGCTCTCAACAACAGCGAAGTCTGTCTAAAGCTCTGATTTTCAGCATTTGTCGATTTTCGGCATTTGTCGATTTTCACAGCGTGCCTTCATCAACTTCAAGACATCCGCGTAACTTCACTGAAGGCAACGCTGGGAAGACAGGCGTAGTAGCAGACAGTTATGCAGGGTGTCACCGTCCCCAGTAAAATAGACGCATAATCTCCACCGCATAGATAGTAGCAAAATGTAGTCAAGTAATGAGAAAGTTATGCATTTTTGAGTATTTATGACATTCCTTTTTAATATGATTTGTTTAATTGTAATTTTACATAATTTAATGTTTACAATGTCTTTGTTCAACAACCAGTGAGCACAGTTCCTGCAAAGTTACCATTTGGCTCTCCTGAGCCTGGAGGAGCCGGCTCCTGCCCACCCTCGGCTCTGGCCACCCAGCCTATTCTTAGCTCAGTTTCCACACCTGACTGTGGTCCAGCCCTCACTTCCAGCCCACCCGTGCTTTCAGGAGCAGTCTGCTCCCAGCCACCCAGTGTTCAGACCTCCAGAGACTCAATCCCAGGGCCTCCCTCCAGCTCCAACATCCTGACTCCTCAGCAGCCACGTCACCTCTCTCATCACCAGAACCACTTCGTCTGTCTCATATCCTGGGAGGCAGACACAAAATCATGCTACGGTGAAGAACTTGGGCTGGAAAGTCTGTCAAAGTGGGGGTGAATTCGGGCTCCTCCTTCTCCTGCAGGTGACCCACTTCCCCAGAGTCTGCCAACACATCTGCAATGAGGGAGAGAGTGTCACAGAGGGGTGGGAAACCCATTCATGCAAAGGTGCTCGGTGCAGTTCTCCTCACCTGGTAAGTGCCCCATAGAAGATGCACTTACTACTCACCTCCTGCCAGATTCCAGCCAGTGCTGGGGACAAAGGCAGACCCCAGCACAAAAGCCTCATTTCCCGTGGACAGTACCTAACAGCCCCTGTGTCCCCACGAAGTGAGCAGTTGAGAGCCACCAAGCCTCAGAGCAAAGTTCTGACAACCTACAGAGGACGACTTGTCTTGACTCGAACTGTCTTTGAGTTTTGGCTTTTTAACAGAATGGGAGGCATTTTGAGTCAACGTTCTGACATTCCTCTAGAGTTTATTTCCTAGTTCTAATGGTTATACCTGGTAGAAGAAGAACTCTTAAGACTCAATGGCAAGAAAATAATCAAATGGGACCTAATTAAACTCGACAGCTTCTGCTCAGCAAAACAAACAGTCAGTAGAGTGAATCGGCAACCAACAGAATGGGAAAAAAATTTTGCAGTCTACCTATCTGACAAGGGGCTGATATCCAGAATTTACAAAGAACTAAAACAGATATACAAGAAAAAAACAAGCCCATTCAAAAGTGGGCAAAGGATATGAACAGAGACTTTACAAAAGAAGACATACAGGAGGCCAACAAACGTATGAAAATAATCAAATTTTTTAAATGGGCCAAAGACCTTAGCAGACACCTCACCAAAGATGACAAACATGTGAATGTCAAACCAGCACATGAAAAGATGCTCCACATCCTATGTCATCATGGAAATGCCAATTACAACCACAAGGAGATGCCACTGCACAGCTGCTAGAATGGCCGAAGTCCAGAACACGGACGACACCAAATGCTGGCAAGGACATGGAACAACGGAACCCTCACTCGTCACTGCTGAGAATGCAAGACGGTAACTTGGAAGACAGTTTGTTGGTATTTTGTAAAACCAAACATACTTTTACCATATGATCCAGTGATCACCCTCCTTGGCATGTACCCAAATGAAGCTTGAAAATGTATGTGTCCGCACAAAAACCTGCACACAGATGTTTATAGCAGCTTTATCCATCATTGCGAAAACTTGGGAGCAACCACGATGTCCTTCAGTAGCTGAACAGGTAAACAAACAATGGAATATCCAGACAGTAGAATACTATTCAGGGCTAAAAAGAAACACGCTGTCAAACCATGAAAAGATGTGAAGGAAACCTTCATGTGCATGAGTCAGTAAAGGGAGCCACGCTGAGAAGGCTACACACCCTACAGTTCCAAATACGTGACATTCTGGGAAAGACAAATCTACACAGACAATCTACACAAACATCAGTGGTTGCCAGAGGTCAGCAGGAGGGAGGAGTGAGTCGGCAGAATACCGAGGGTTTTAGGTTAGTGCAACTACTCCTTGTGATACTATAATGGTAGATACATGTCATTATACATTTTTCCAAACCCATGGAAGTGACAACACTAGGTGAGCCCTGATATAAACTGCAGCCCTTGGGTGATTCCGGTGTGTCTGTGCAGGTTCATTGCTTGTTAACAAGTATACCATCTGGTGGGGGGTGCTGATGACGGCGTAGGCTGTGCGTATGTGGGGGTTGGGATGATGCAGGAGATCTCTGTACCTTCTGCTCAATTTTGCTGGAAACCTAAGACTGCTCTGAAAAATTAATTATTCAAGATAACCAGGAGCAAATTCCAAATGCTTCACCACAAAGAATGGTAAGTGAGTGAGGCGATGAATATGTTAATTCGCTTGACTTAATCCATCCACATTGTATACATCCATCAAACCATTACTTTGTACCCCATAAATGTTCATTAAAAATCGCATTCATAAAAAAAATACAGTCTTAAGCAAACCAACTATCTCTCTGCACATGAGGAACCCGGCTCACAACACCCCGCACCCTACCTGGTTTGGTTTTGCTTTGTTTTGTGATTCACTATAATCTAGTCTTTATGTTGATTTCACCCATTTCCTGTCTGATACGGTTTGGCTGTGACCCCAGCCAAATCTCCTCTGGAACTGTCATTCCCGTAATCCCCACGTATCTAGGGACGGAGCCAGTGGGGGGTGACTGGATCGAGGGGGCAGTTCCCCCATGCTGTTCTCATGGTAGTAAGTGCGTCTCCTGAAATCTGATGGTTTCAGAAGCCTCCGGCGTTTCCTCTCTCCTGCCTCCGTGAGAAGAAGGTCCTTCCTTCCCCTCCACCTCCTGTCCTGATTGTAAGTTTCCTGAGGCTTCCCCAGCCCTGTGGAACTGTGAGTCAATTAACTCTTTCCTTTAAGAATTACCCTATCTCAGGCAGGACCTCTGTAGCAGTGTGGAGACGGACTAACACACTACCCACATCCTGTCCAGGTTCCCACCCGGGTTCCTGCAAGATATTTACTCCTTCCGCCTCCTGGGGCTCCTCCCGTCTTTGACAGTTTCTCAGGCTTGCTTTGTCTTTCGTGACCTTGAGGGTTTTTTGAGGGCTGTCAGGTACTTGTCAGAAGGTCCCTCAGTCTTGCTGTCTGATGTTTTTCTCATCGCTAGATGAAGGGCCTCCTCACCATGCCCTAGCTGGGGCAGATCGTGTCCGCATGGCTGCGCTCGGGAGGCTGGCCTTGGCTCCCTGGCTGAGGTGGCGTTTCTCAGGTGTCTCCACCCTCCAGGCACACCTCTTCCCCGTTCCTCCTTTGCTCTTCGAAGTCACTAAGTCCAGCCCACACTCAATCTAAGGACAGAGAGGAGGATGGGGGAGGATTCAGCGCCACCTCTCCAGCAGGAGAGGATCTACCTCCATTACAAGTATTTCCAATTCTGCAAGGAAGAGGTGTCTCCCTCTATTTCTGTATTCACTCACTTCTTTGTGTTAGTGGAGACCTGAATATATTTATTTTGTACCTTGGGTTATCATCCACTGCTGCATCCCAGGACAGTGTGTAAGTCACCAAACAGGATCCTCCAGCCTCCCACAAGCCTGCCCCAACCCAAGCACCAGGACCAATGAACAGATTCTTCTGCAAAGCAGGTGTAAAGAAATCTTACGAGAGGGTGACGTAGTTGAGATGTGTGTCCCCTCCAGATCTCATGTTGAACTGTGATCTCCAGTGCTGGAGGTGGAAACTCCAGGGCCGGGTTTGGGTTGGGGGCAGATCCCACATGCATTGGTGGTATCCTTGAGATAGTAGTGGGTCCTCGGGAGGTCTGCTTGTTTAAAGCTGTTTGGTACCACCCCCTCCCTCCCACTCCGGCCGTGTGAGATGCCTGCTTCCCCTTTGCCTCCCGCCATGATTAGAGAAGCTCCTTGAGGCCTCCCCGGTAGCTGAGCAGATGCCAGGACCCTGCTTCCTACACAGCCTACAGAAGAAAGACACCTGCTTCTGATAAAGACCTCCCCCTTATCCCCAACTTGCACACCCCTGCAGACCTGGAGCTCATCACCTAGCAGGAAAGGCTCTCCTCATCTGGGACAAGCTCTTCCTTGTGCTAACAACCATAAACCCTATGGTGACTCAGAGGAGGAAGGGGCATAGTGCAGGTTGGCACCTGTACTCTGGCATCAGCCTGTAGACTCAACCCTGTGCCTGCCACTCATTAGCTAGGATTTGGTAAGGACAGTTGACTTCCTGGAGTTTCCGTCTCTTCACTGTGAAGTGGTGTGATGATGTTGTAAACGGCATACCTTTTAGATATGTTCTATTGGTTAGAATAAAGAGAAGGTCTTGGCTCCTGGAACTGCAGAGCACAGCGGGTGGATCTCGTTTCAGGTCCAGTTTGATCCACAGTACAAATGATGCCACCAGAGCGCCGCCTCTACTTCCTGACGTTTTTTCAGCACCATGCCACCCAATGAGCCAGCCACATACTTAAGCCTATGTCACGTAAGGCAGCGAAATGAGCACAGCTTACCGGGACCTCACCTTCTGTGGCTCTGCTGTGCGTGTTTCTCACCGTCCGTGTGTCTGAGGGAGTAGATGTGCCGTGTGCATTAGCTATTCAGGATCTACTCTTGAAGGGATGGGGCTGCTTACGTGGACCACTTGGCTGAGAATGGGAGAAGGGCCATTCCCCAGGAAGAACCAGGGTCCGAGGAAAGGATGGGCCCTTCTGTAACAGCCTGGCCCGAGGCACTGGAAGGCCCCAGAAATGAGCAGTAACACACTTTCCCACCTTTCCCCAGTTGCTGACCTCGAGATCCAGACCATCACCCGGGAGAATTTAAAGCAGACACCCTGACAGCAAAAGCTACACCTTCAGAGGAAGAGTGTGGAAGGCTTCTGTTGCGAAAGGCCGCGGCTCCCTGAGCTGGCCGCCACCCCCGAGTGATAGCAGAGACTCACCGTCTCATCCTGAGTGACAGCCCTGGGTGATTCCAAACAGGCCCGGCGCTCTCCAGGACGCTGACGTGGATCTGAACTTCACGGAGCTGTGGTGATGTGGCCGGCTCAGGTGCCACCCACAGTGATTCAAGGCAGAGCAGCCGGCACTTGCTACCTGGGGTCATAATGCCCACCTCGAAGAACGTCCTTGGTGAAAATGTTTAGATTTCAGATCCAGCCAGGGGAACCTCAGGAAAGCAAGTTCATCCAGGATGGCATGACCTCTGTTCTGGGCTGCCAGAGGAAAAGCGCAGGGTTGGAAGGGCTCAGGCGGGGAGCCTGACTTCCCCCGAGGAGGGGCCACATCCAGCCCCGGACAGACTTTGCCTTATGTACTTCATTTAATTTTGATCCGGATACAATCCGAATAATACGATATGGCCAAGAACCTGGTTCTCCTTAGAGATGTTGATCTCGTTAGCAGGATGCCGTCACTCACTCAGCAAATACTCACTGAGCAGATACCATGTGCCCCACAGATGCTCACCGGAGAGACAGCCAAGCGGCAGCAGAGTGAACCTCCGTCTTCATTGCACTCCACACTCCTAGGAAAGAGGCAACCCCAGCAGAGCCGCACGGCCCACTGCACATCGAAATGTGCAACAAGGAACAGCAAAGCAGGGCTGGGGATAAAGCGTGGCATTCTGAGACTCGCGTGGTCACTGTTTGCGTGGCTCAGCTTCCTGGGCCCTGCCCCGCGCCCACAGCTGGAGCTCTGCCCTGCAATGAGTAGTTTTGCTTTGTGTTTGGAGGAGGGAGCAGAGGGCAGGTTGAAGAGCACTGTGGGCACTCCATCAAGTGAGAGCAGGTCTGTGCCTGTGCTCTGCACCCTGACCCTGAGTCTCCAGCCACTGCTGTCACAACCCACCACACAGGGAGTGACTTACAACAACTCACATTTATTCTCTTACAGCTCTGGAGGTCAGAGGTCCACAATCGAGGCATGGGCAGAGCTCTGTTACCTCTGGAGGCTCTGTGGGAGAATCCGTTTCCTGCCTTTTCCAGTGTCTAGAGCTGCCTGCACTCCTTGGCTCCTGGCCTCCTCCTCCGTCTTCAAAGTCAGCATCTTCCCATCTCTCCCTGACTCTGACCTTCCTGCCCCATCTCATGAGGACCCTATGATGACATTGGGACCACCTAAATGATCCACAATGATGTCCCATCTCAAGATCCTCAATTCCACCTACAAAGTCACCATTGCCCTGTAAGGTGACATAGTCATGGGTTTCAGGGATGAGGACAAGACACGCTTTCAGTTGACTACACTGACACTGACCCCAGACAATCCTCTGTCTAATTAACTGAAATTCCACATCTGAAAACATCATCATGTGTATACATTTAGGCTTCCTCTGTGGCAAGGACAAACACATTATTTGGGGAATTTATTGTTTTCCTTGCCAAAAGGTGTTTTTTTCTTTTATGTAATCATTTAGGAGTGGTATGTTTTAGCAACAAGGAGAATGAAAATGGTTGAAATGGTTAAACTTGCTTGGTTTTTTTTTGTTGTTGTTGTTTTTTGGGTTTTTTTGAGCTGTTGGAGAATTCTTTGGGGTTTTGAACTTTCTAGAGTCTTCTCTCGGGAAGGTTTCTGAAACAGAAACTCCTGTTGGTAAAATTGCTTGGACCAAGGCCACCTTGGTAGGTCTGGCGGAGGATGGACTAGGGTTTGTTCCGTGCGTGTCTTGCTGCAAAGCAGCTCGGTCTTAGGACGCACCACCACAGAGAGAGCCTCAGCGATCAGAGAGGGAGGAGGACTGGGAACCCCACCTTGTCGACGCCATCACCATAGCGATGGCCTGCATGCTGGCAGGTGGCAGCTTTGACTCTGGGGAATAGGAAACATCTTCACAAAGCATCATTAACCTCCTCACAGTTGGGTGTCTACAGGGAGGGAGGCCAGCAGGTCGGAGTTAGAGGGATGAGAAGTAGGAAAGTAGGCACGCAGGGAGGGGACCACGTGCCTGGGCACAAAGGGAGCCAGTCCCTGATCCCTGGAAAGGGGATGGGAGAGGAGCAGAGCAGCCTCCCTGCACGTCCCTCCAGCCCAGCAGTCCCAAGAGACAAGTGGTGAAGGAAAAACACACAGAAGCCGCAAGGACTGGGATCCTGCCCCCTCGTGCCAGTCCCGACGCGTGCAGGAGTGGGAAGCTGGCCAGGGCGGCCCTGCCCTCCCGCCTGGATGCACAGCGGAGCCTCCAGACCACACTTGATAAGGACCTCAGTTGCCTCAGGGCAGGACTGTAGAGCGTGAGGAGACAGCGGCTCACATCAAGGCCACGTGGGGAGAAGGTGAAGTTTGACCCTCCCTGGCTCCAGGCCGTGGCGGTGGAGGACCCGCAGGACTCTGGTTTGTTTCTCTCTGACAGCTAGGCCCGCAGAGGCTGCGCCGACCTCACCAGCAGGAAACACCGGGCCCGGACCTTGGGTTCTCGTCCAGTCTGTGCCTCGCTTCACTTGCAGGGGGGCGCAGCTCCAGATGGGGATTCCGTGGACACAGTGTAGAGAAGGGCATTTGGGGTGAGCCTCCAGAAATGCGCCGAGTTCAACTGACTGCCCTCTGGCCTTCTAGGCTCCAGCCACCTGTGCTGCGCGGGGCTCCACAGAACGCGCCCCCCCAGGCAGGACAGGAGTGGTTGACAGCAGGAGCTTAGAGGCAGGGCTAGCTGGCCATGGAGGCTCTGAATGGAAGATAACAACCCAGGAGGCCGCCCGAAGGAAGGGGCCCCTGGGGAAGGCCGTGACAAAGACCTGGCACCAGCCTTGGTCTCTCGCCCCTCCCTGCAGAATACTTCACAGGGATGCTTTCCCCTCCAGGGTTGCTGCCACAAAGGCCCACAGACTGAGGCGGGAACAGCAGAGCTGCGTCATCTCACGGTTCTGGGGACCAGGGGCCTGAGGCCAAGGTGTGGGCAGGTCCGGTTCCTCCTGGGCAGTGCGGGAGGCCCCGCTCCAGGCCTCCCTCCAGCGGCCGCAGTTGCTGGCAATATTTGCTGTTCCTCGGCTTGTGGAAGCCTCAGCCTGATTCCCACCCTCATCTTCACACGGCGTTCCCTGAGTGTGTTCCCGTTAATACACGAGAGTCTCCCCCTGTATTAAGCACTCCAGTCATATTGGATTGGGGCCGCCCTAATGACCTTGTTTGAACTTCGTAAAGGCCCTGTCTCCAAATAAGGTCACCTTCTGAGACGCTGGAGGTTAGGACTTCAACACGGAAATTTTAAGAGAGCACAACTGAACTAATAATAAAACCCCTCCTGTCATTTTCAAATCGGAGAGTATTATTTTCCCCAACTTGTGGCTATGGAAAGTGAGGATTTAAAAGATTAAATAATGTGCTCAGGGCCACATACCCAGTTAATAGTGGAGCCGGGACTGAGATCCCAGTGAGCCCCAAGCCTAACTCTGCTAGAATACGTCCTAAACCATACATTAACGTCAAAACACCCCAAGTTATAATCCACCTACATTTCCAGAAAATAGCTGGTGATCCCCGTCTTTGGCAAGACGGCACCTCACCCGCCAGGAGGGGCCCAGGGAGGAGGACCCGAAGTCTGCCAGGTAATGAGAAATAGATGTGGATTACGCTGGATTTCTGAGACCCCGAATGAAGCGGCACAGAGGCTGCCCGTCCAGGTTTAAGACTCAGCGGGTGTTGGAAAAGGAAGACTCTGCGCATCGAGGTCCCCAGGGAGACGGCGGGAGATGCAAATGTGTCTCTGAGTGTGCTCCAGCAATGGAAAGGGATTAATAGGGATTTTTTTTTTTTTTTTTTTTTTTTGGTTGCAAGAAATGGAAAACAACTTGAACTAGCATAAACAGGAGAAGGTTCATACAAAGGACCTGGCATCTCCCGGGGCCCAGGTCAGAGACGCAGGCCCAGGGAGAGGCGGGGCAGGAACGGGCAGCACCAGCAGCCTCTCTTGACCCCTCGGTGGCTGTCCCTGCTGCTCATACCTGCGGGGCAGGTGCACCGTGGCCCCGCCCCCAGTCAGCATCCTATTGTGCTGGAAAGACACACAAGAATCTCTCAGACCCAGGATACAGAATCTGTCCCAGCTTGGATCGTGTGTTCACACCATGGGCCAACCAACTGTGTCCAGGTGTGAGATCAGGTGGTGTGAATATGGCAACCTGGCCCCACCAGGAGGGGAAGGTACAGAGTGACCAGGTTTGCTGAGCCAAGACCCCAGGAAGCCGCCTTCCCTGAGGACTGAGGCAGGAATATCTAGGCTCGGTTTTCCTATTCGAGGAGACGGAGGATAGAATAAGGGGATTGGAGAACACGCTCTTTGTTTAAAACCAGACTGGGGGGTTGGGGAGACAGCTTTGTCCTCCAGAAATCAAATATTTCAAACCCTGCAGTATCCGGCTCTGCCAGAGTCTTCCCCGAGCCCACCCGCCTGCTTCTCTACCGGTCTCTTAGCAACTCAACACCCGACTAATATTCAACTTTTTCCAGGGCTTTAAGAGCTGCCAGATATTAATTCCACACAAAATATGTAAATTGGTACTCTGGAAGCTTGCCTGTGCGTCCCTTCATAGGTTAGACGCTGAAAGGCCACGTCACAAGTATCCTTACTATCTCACCCTCGCCATCTCCAGAGGCAGGACGGAAGTCCCATCTCCACAGGGCCACGGCAGGAGGGGCGGTCCGGGCTCGGGTGAGCAGCTCAGGGGCAGACGCACGCAGAGCTTGGTATGGTGACCTCCGTGAGTCCTATAACGTCTCTGAGGCTCAGTTTGCTCCTCTGGAAACTGGGGAGACAGTCACAACGCACGGGATTTGTCCCAAGTGGGTGCTCACAGCTGAAGCCACGGCTTTATACAAACTTCTTTGACAGAAAAGAGCTAAGCCTTTAACACAAGGAATTAGGAAGACTCAGGCCTCGCTGCAGACATGGTGGCTGTCACTTCCTTTAATCCTCACAATGGCTGCTTGGGACAGGCACTCCATCACCCCCACTTTTACAGGTGGGACGCTGAGGCTCAGAGCAGACAGGAGCGTGCTCAGGACCCCAGGCCCATGAGCAGACAGTGGGGACTCGGATCCAGGCAGCGTGAGCCCCCTGCTTCCTTGACAATGTCGCTCCATGCTGCCCCCAGACAGAACACCAAGCAAATCCCGAAAAAGAATAAGGAAATTGGAAAAGAAAAGAAATAATAGAGAAGCAAAAGGTGGAGGTGCTCAGTACCACAGAAATCTGAGGGACCAGACCCCACCTCTTGCTCAGCTCCAACCTACACAAGGCCGCACAGCCAGGGCCCTGGGGTGAGGCCTGGAGGTCCCCATGGGACAGCCTTTCTCAGCCACCGCCCTCACCCACGGCGTCACAGTTGTGTTTATGTGTCAGTTTCTACTTATGCACTCAGAGAAAACGGGCCCGTCTTTCCAACCCTGGGGGAAATAACAGAAATAACTAATAAAATAGAAAAGCAAAATTGCTGATGGATGAAAACCACAAGATGTTTTTGTTTCTTACAGACAAATCGACAAAACTTAGCAGGTATGACCAAAGGGAAAAAAAAAAAAACCCATAAGCATTAAGAACAAAAAGCAGGACATAGGAAAATAAAAGCTCTCAATCTCTAAGTTGGAGGCCAGGCCTGGTGGCTCACGCCTGTCATCCCAGCACGTCGGGAGGTCAAGACCGGTGAATCACTTGAGGTCAGGAGTTTGAGACCAGCCTGACCAACATGGTGAAACCCTGTCTCTACTAAAAATAAATAAATAAGTAAATAAATGTATGACTTGGTGCCTTCGCTGTGAAACCCCGGCATCAGGTGAAAAAATACCCCAGGGCTTTTGGCCAACGATTGGCCCCTTAGCATCCAGGGAGTGTCAGGGAGGAGCTGTCACCCCATGCAGGGCATCCAATGAGCATGAAGCTGCCACGGGAGGCCTGAGGATCCAGATGTTGATCAACGCTGACTGCTGCCCCTTCACTCTCTCTGCGCTGACTTTACCTGCAATGTCTGTGCTCTGGGCAGGACCTGAGGGGTGGGGCGCTCCCAAGGACAAACACGGGTCTAGCTTGGGGAGCATCAGGAAGCGCTGGAGACACAGAGCCTCCCAAGTCCACCCGCGGAGGGTAAGAGCCTGACGTCCACCTGTGGAGCACTCTGGGCGAGTGTCTGAGCCTCTTTCGGCCCTGACTTTCTCATCTGAAGCCCTCCGGTTCTCCACTGGGAGTAGTAAGAGCTCCTGCTTCTGATGGCGCCCGGGAAGGGCCGCTCACCTACGCTGTTGTCTCACGTCATCTGCTCTGCTATCCTGGCAACTTGGGCTTGGTGAGGCTTGTCACTGTGTCACCTACAGATGCGGACGTGGAGGCCCAGGCCCAGTGGGTCCTGGCCGGCAGCCGCAGGAGCAGAGCATGTGCCAGCCTTCGCTGGAAGCCACACCTGGATCACCTGTCTGCGCCATCTCCCTAAAAGCACGTGGAGTGATGCACCTTTCCAAGTGGCCCCATGCTGAGTACAATAAAGCCGCTTAATTTGGCGTTCTATCAACTGGAAATCCTTATTAACTAGCGATCATACCATACAGTGATAATTGATATTCATAAGGAACTTAATTGAAATTAAGTTTAAAAATAGCTTTAGCGTTAAATGCATTTTATTCTAATTCCTGGAAAATTGGTCATCCGTGTATAGTAGATGAGGTAACAAGAAAACACGCTGAATAAAACCACTCTGCCCCGACTTTCCCAGATGTCTACGTTTCTTATGAAAGAAGAGGGGCTTCGCAGGGTCCAGCAGGCGCTCACCGTGCCGACACCAAAGACCACCCCGAGGTGCCCGTGAGGCTGCATCTTCTCTCCCCACCTGGCCCTGCCCATGGGAATACGGTGCCTCTCAATGTCAGCAACCCAGCACCACCCCCACCCCATCTAGGAATCTCTAGGGCGTTAAATAGTGGCTCCCCACAAGATATATTCAAGCCCCAGCCCCAGAACCTGTGTATGGGTCTGTATTCAGAAACGGGCCTTTGCAGATGGGATGAAGTCAAGAGGCTCAGGATGAGATCATCCCGGACTTAGGGTGGGCCCTGAATCCAGTGACTTGTCAGGAATGAGAGGAGAGGCCGTGGGAAACAGAGAGCGGGGTCCATGGGGACTGGAGGGCAGAGGCTGCGGTGCTGCTGCCAGGAGCCGGGCGCTGCCCGAGCTGCTGGAAGAACGAGGAGGCAGGAGGGACCTGCCCTCGAGCGGGGAGGGAGCAGGTCCTGCCCACACCTTGATCTCAGACTCTGGCCTCCAGAACTGGGAGAGAGGCATTTCTGCTGTCTGAAGCCACTTATCAAAGGTGGGCAGCATGAAGTTTTATATAGTATCCATAGCGCAATGGCTACTGCCATCCAGCCAATTAGTGTCTCCATCCCTTTACACAGTTACCGTGTGTGTGTGTGTGTATGTGTGTGTGTGTGTGTGTGTGTGTGTAGTAAGAACCTCTAAAATGTACTCTCAGCAAAATTTCCATATACAACATAATATTATTAGACCTCATGCTATACACCACATCTCCGGGATTTATTAATCTTCTTTAACTGCATTGGGCCCAGGTGTGGGCGTGTGGAGTAGGTGAGGCAGAGTGAATGGAAACCTCAGAGTCCGTCCTGGAACTCATGATGGGGATGGGCCATAAACAGCCCCGAGCACAGGAGACTGGAGGAGGGCATGTGTGAGCCCTCTCGTCATAGCAGCTGTCCTCCCGGGCAGTGCCAAGCTCTGTGCCCCACCTGCACACCTTGCTTCTAAAGGTGACTCCCTGCAGGTGCTCTGGCTATAATGACGCAGATGGCAGAGGCCTGGGGTGTTTGAAAGCAGAGGTCGAACAGGGAGAGTGTGGGGCAGAGCTCACCCCATCTTCAAATAGGCCGTGGGGCTTCAGCTCAGCCTGCCCTTCCTGCACATGAGCAGAGCCAGAGATCACAGATGCCCAGCGACCCATGGACGTCCCACTGCCTGGACCTCACAGACCCAGTGACCACCACAATCCCACTCTGCAGTCTGATTCTGCCCTTTCTTCAGACCCCGATGACAACGTGAGAACAGAGGAATTAAGATGTGGCTGTCAGTGATGAGCTGTCAATTCTAAAAAGTACTCATGAAAACGAGGCTAAGTCTTATCCATCGCAAACACCCCACCCAAGAACTCAGCCCGGAAGAACAATCGTCCTCGGCCTTCTGAGCTAGCAGAAAATAGCGACAGAGGTGCTCAGCAATGTGCAAAGGGAAAGCAGCCCAGGTACCTGCACCCCAACGGTGCTCCCGCCTCCCAGCCCCGAGGCCCCTGCACCCGGCAGCCCAGCCCTGCCGGATAAACATTCCTCATCGGGGACGGTACAGGCAGATCCCAAACCCAGTCTTTCTAATTATCTTTGAAGCACATGCTGAAGACTGATTTGCATATTGAAAATATGGCAGGGCAGGAAGGGGGCTCGTTGGCATTTCTCAACTCTGCCAGTGTTGTCTCCTGATGGTGTCAGAAGACACTCCTCTAATGAAGTAATAAAAACAGTGTGAAATTTCAAACCACCCCAGGACATCTTTAAATGACAGCACCTCCTTCCCTACAGTGACGAGAAAGGAATGGCTCGGAAGCTACCGACCACACCGCGCTTCCCGGGACCCCACCACAGTCCAGTGAGCTGTCTAAACACTCACATGGACGTCTCACTGTGCAGCACTCAGTCGCCAGCACGGAGGCACCCACCCTCCCGTGGTTAGAGCTTCCCATGCTAACTGCCTACCTGGCTAACTCCCACGCATTCTAATTTCCCAGGCAAGCATGCAGATGACTGATATAAAGTCTGCCGTGGACCGGGTATGGTGGCTCACACCTGTAATTCCGGCACTGTGGGAGGCTCAGGCAGGTGGATAGCCGTAGCTCAGGAGTTCAAGACCAGCCTGGGCAACACAGTGAAACCTCATCTCTACTAAAATACAAAAAATTAACCAGGAGTGGTGCTGTGCGCCTGTAGTCCCAGCTACTCAGGAGGCTGAGGCAGGAGAATTGTTTGAACCCAGGAGGTGGAGGTTGCCGTAAGCCGAGATTGTACTCCACTTGGAGACAGAGCAAGACTCTGTCTCCAAAAAAAAAAAGTCTGCTGTGTGTGCTCATTCCATCTTCAAAAAAAAGTGTTTAATTTGTTAGCATTTAAAGTATGTCTAAGTGTGAAGATAGCCAGGTGCTCCAGGGAAATTTTGCTCTAAACAAAGACGCATCTCACAGCGAGTGTTCTATGGGCCGCATCTATGTGCGTATAGAGCACGCCACGTGGGGCTCTGTTAAGAGGCCACTTCGTCTGTGCGAAACAGCACGGGAAACCTTGGGAACCCAATGCTGTCGCCCCTAGAAGAAGAGAAAGGTCTGACGAGTTGGCCTTGGGTAGAAGCTTTTCCCAATTCAGTGCCCCAAGTACCCGTCCAGGAAGCCTGTGTTGGCCCTGAGCTGCCAGCCCCTGGGCCCAGAATCCTCACCCGCTCCCCATGCACCTACCCTCAGCTCCAGTCTCTGGGAGGAACAGACTGGCCAGCCTGCAGTTAGCAGCTGAGAAACCAGTTCATGCTGGGGAGGTGCAGGCTTTGGGGTGGTCGCTCCCTAGTCTTGTCTTAAGATAAAACATCAATGCTTTGTCCTGGCCTTCCTACACAGTCTCGCCCCCGCCTGGATTATAGCTTCCTTCATGCACTCCCCTGCTCGCCCACAGTGGATTCTTCAGCCCTGGCACCCCACAGAATGTTCCTGGGTTTTGCAGGGCCAGGGTCTTCTCAACCCCAGAGACCCACTAAGCTCCCCGCACTCGCACTGCCCTCCTGGGAGTCACCCTGCTTTGTCCCTTGTTTCTTTGTTTTCTACAGCATCTGTCTGACAGGACGTCATGTTTGGCTAACATGTGAATCGCCCCTCCAGACCACTCAGCAACCACTACCATGTTGGTCCACGCAGGGAGTGGCCACGACCGCCACGAGAGCCCCCATCCCTCCACCTTGCACAGCACTGAATGCGCAGGGAAGCTCCCTAAATCTGCGCCACATGAATAAATGAACATCTTGACCCTGTTGGAAACCCAGAGCGGGAGAAAGAGGTGGTGCCCTTGGGAAGCATCCATGACTTAGACCTCTCAGGCAGCAGGCAGAGGGCACTTTCAATGTCACACATGAGAATGGCATCCTGGCTCACAGAAGGATGATGGACTCCGAGTGCAAAGGGCACTCTCTATCCCACAAGACACTGATGGCGTTCAGGTAGGCCTGGGCCTCTCAAACTGAGGCAGACAGAGCACCTGTCTGCTGGGAATTGTGATTGAGTCAAGGGGCAGAAACACTGCCACAGACCCAGACACAATCGGGAATTAAAGCGGGAGGCTGGGTCTGAAATGCAATTCAGTGTCGCGACACAGGCTGAACACTGCCTCCGTCCTGGACACTGCTTTACAACCTCCTTCGCACGCTCTGCTCCTTGCTCACAAGTGGATTCTTCAGCTCTCATATCCCATAGAACTATTCCAGGACTTTCCAGGGCCACAGTCTTCTCAGCTGAGCTGCAGGAAGCGCCAAGGTAAAGAAGCCGCAGGCCTGCCCCACGGTTCACCTTCTGACCACCAGCACAGGTGCGTGCCCCTCAAGCGGCAGCCTCCTCTCACTAAGCCACTGAGCCACGTTCAGGCTGTGGCTGCCCACTGCTCCAGACAAGAAGGCTTAGCCGTCTCTGACCTCATGGAGCACCAACAGGCATCAGCTGATGTCCCGAGTGATAAATATTGTCTAATTGCAGCTTGTGATAAGCACTGTGGAAGAAACATGGAGGGTGGTGTGAGAGCTCATCCCAGAGAGCTTGGCCTACATATGGGCCTGGGGATCTAACAGGAAGAGCCACCCTGGAGTCTGGAATGTGGTGCTTGAGCTGGGAAGGGTTGGCCAAGTGCTTGGCGTGGAGGAAGAGTCAGAGACAGGAAAGGCTGCGTCCTGTGAGGAGACAGGGCAGGTCTGCAGAATGGCAAGTGGGACTGGCGTGCGGGAGCCAGGGCAGGTCCAGCGAGGCGCGGCTGGGGTGGGGCCTGAGGACGCCATGCCGCCTGGACTTTCTGACAGTGTTAAGGCTGCTGGTCTTTATCTCCAGGGTGGGGGGAAATATCCATACATCTAACCCCACTCCTTCTTTCTCAGGTTAGGCTCTGATGTCCCCTTCTCTGTGATGTCTTTTTTTTTTTTTTTTTTTTTTTCAGACGGAATTTCATTCTTGTTGCCTTGGCTGGAGTGCAACAGCGCAATTCAGCTCACTGCAACCTCCGCCTCCTGGGTTCAAGTGATTCTCCTGCCTCAGCCTCCCAAGTAGCTGGAATTACAGGCATGCACCACCATGCCTGGCTAATTTCTTACTTTTAGTAGAGATGGGGTTTCTCCATGTTGGTCAGACTGATCTTGAACTCCTGACCTCAGGTGATCCGCCCAGCTTAGCCTTCCAAAGTGCTGGCATTACAAGTGTGAGCCACTGTGTCCGATCTTTGATGTATTTTTTTAAAGACAAGGGCTCACTCTGTCACCCAGGCTGGAGTGCAGTGACATTATCAGAGCTCACTGCAGCCTCAACCTTCTAGGATCAGTCGATCCTCCCACCTCAGCCTCCGAGTGGCAGTGACTACGGGGTGAGTCACCACCCCCAGCTAGTGCTGCCCTTCTGAGGCACCTTCCTTAAAATTAAACCCAGCCCGGCCTCCCTGCCTCCCAGCCCGCGTCTGAGTCTTCTCCACAGCAGTTTGCCATTTACAGACAATGTCATTGATCTCTTTTTATAATTTTTTTTAATTTCAATAGTTTTGGGGGTACAGGTGGTTTTTTGGTTACTTGGATAAGTTCTTTAGTGGTGGTTCCTAAGATTTTGGTGCCCCTGTCACCTGAGCAGTGTACGCTGTACCCAATGTGGAGTCTCTTATCCCTCAGGCCCCTCCCCCATTTCCCCGAGTGCCCGGAGTCCATTGTACCATTCTTATGCCTTTGCGTCCTCACAGCTTTAGCTCCCACTTAAAAGTGAGAACATATGATGTTTGGTTTTCCATTCCCGAGTTACCTCACTTAGCCTAATGGTCTCCAGCTCCATCCAAGTTGCTGCCAAAGACATTCTTTCCTTCCTTTTCATGGCTGAACCGTATTCCACAGTATATATACTCCACAAGTTGCCTCTGTTTATTCCATGTCTCCTTCCACTAGAGTAAACGCCGCAGGAGGACAGGGAATGGTCTTTTCTTGGCTGGATTTCTTCCCTGCTGTCTCTTCGGTGCCCTTGAGGGGGTTGCCTTTGGTGGCTCCTAGTTTTCTCTCACTCATTTAAAAGGCACACAAATGGCAGAAATCAAGCAGCTTTGAAGGTCACTGGGGCCAAGAGTGAAGGTTGTTCCCTGCAGGAATCTTAGAAACACTGTGGGCATCATTGAGGGCCCAAGGAAGCCAGGAATGTATGGTGACCGTAATCTGCGTGGGGGTGGGGGGTTCTCCAGAAACTCTCAGCAGTGAGGGTGTGGAGAATGCACACAGCTCAGCTGGCCCACACAAGCTCCACACTGACACAGGCAAGGGAGGAAGCCAAGCAGGGAGGCTGTGTCAAGGGAGAAAAGCACAAAGGTGTTGCTCAAAAGGTACGTGAGGAAAGAGATGATGAGAAGGATCAGGACGTGAAGCACAATATGCTTAGCGGCCAAGAGTGCCCAGCACATCCCCTGGTGAGCTGGAGAAGGCAGGACTCAGTCCTCCCTGTAGGCAGCTGACACCGGCTTGGGCCACCTTTTCTGAGACCCAGAGTCAGCATGGTCTGGTGCATCGCTCCAGGAGCAGGGCTGCAGGTGACCTAGCCCTCCCATAGGTGTGCACTGACCTTGGAAGCCAAGGTGATCAAAAAGCTGGTCTGTTCTCTGGACCATACGGCAGCCCTGCAGCATACCTAGAGCCATTCTTATTTTAAGCATGTCATGATCTCTCCACTGATGGATGGAGGGCTTGGGATGCCCTATGAAAGGTGGCATGGAAAATTCACAGCAATCTTGGAAATAGATGTTGGAAATGGATGCTTGGTGCTGCAAAGAAAAATTAGCACTGAGACAAAGGATCTTTCTACAACACTATTTTTATTTCCTGGAACGCAGGAAGAGTACTCTCACTAGCCATCTTGCCAAGAGAGTACAACGAACAAAGGAATACACACAAATGTATCCCTTACACATTTGGGGTCGTCCTTACTGCTGTGTCTGATCGCCATTGGCTGGAGCCAGACCTCACAATCTAAACTAAAACCTGATTAGCTAACAACTTAAAACTTTTCTAAACAGGTAAAAGCAATGGAGAGCTGGGCCATACCTGTGAGCACGTCCAGCACAGATATCTTGGTGAAAGTACAAGGACACGGAATGTACTACGTGCCTGTAAGCATGGCGTGTCTGACAGCTACATAGGATAGGGCTTCACAAAGTTATTAGCACACTGATTCCTTAACAAGAAAGGAAACTTTAAAAAGGAACTTTCTACTTCCCACACCTAGTAATGAAGCAGGAGGGCCTCGGATGGAGTTGCGGAGGGAACAGCTGAGGGAAGCGTGGAGAAAAGCGTGGGAACAGCGTGGACATTGGTGGAGTTCTCATTATGTGCTGGCCCTTCTACACTATCCCGTTTGATTCTTAGGATAATCCAATGAAATATGCATGTGTTTCCAATCGTGCAACATTTAAAAGGAAAATGCATCGGGAGGGGCATGTGTGCATGCGTAAGAGGCACATGTCTAAAACTCAAAGTACACAGGACGTTTTTGTTCTTTCAGAACACTTGGAAATATCCTCAAAGACTGTTAAAACCAGTCCCTGCAACTGAAATTGCTAGGCCTTTTACAGAGTTAACAGAAACACATTTTACCACATAGCTAATTCACCCAATTGATAAACTTGCAAATTGATTTCAGTGAATTGAATTATGGTCGATTTCAGGGACTTGGTCCTGCAGCAAAGCATTTATTTTGTGAACTGATTGACCACGGATTAGTTTTGAGAACCCATCTGTTTGGATCCAGAGCTGATCTCCCTACTCAGCCACAGACCTCCGGGACCACAGCAGCCTGCTCCAAGGAGCCCCTGCTTTCTGCCGACCTGTTGACATTCCACATTCAGAACCTCAAGTAGATCATTTGAATGTATCAGTCCGTAGGCTGGCCACATGCACAACTCTGCCAAGTACTGTTTCCAACACCGCAGGGTGCAGGAAGACTTGGTCAGGGAGCCCATCCCCCCCCCGGGTCCTGCTGCAGCACAAGGAGATGTGAACGGGCTGGCTGAGACCCATCTCCCCTCCTGTCACAAGGAGTTTCGTGGTCGGATGCTATTTAAACTTGGGTCGGTATTTGGTGGGTGATGGATGTTTCTCTGCAAGCATTCACAGTCCACCTGTCCCCTGCCTCACGCAGATGTGATTTAGGGCATCATGAATCAATCATCACTTCCAGAATTTCAGGGAACAGATGTCCTCTTTAGAGATTCTAATGCAAACTGTTAACCTCCAGATTCCTTTGGCTTTTTTTTTTTTTTTTTTTTAAGTGCCAGTTGTCTGTGAAGATGTCAAAGGGCACGAATGCTATTTGGATATGGAACTCACCGATAGGTCTCTCTTGAATGAAACAAATGTGTCTTAAGGGATAAGCACCCAGAGGGAGTCCAGGCAGTACTACCACCCCAGACACCAGCTTGAGCCGGGCGACATCAGCAGCAACAAACAGATGCACTGCAGGGCATCCAAAATTAATCACTGCTGCTGGCATTTTAATAAACAGCTGCTTTTGAGATTGCTTTGGAATGAGCACAAATTCTGACCAAATCTCTGTGAAAGAAGATCAGGGCACTATAAAGCTGTCTATTTTGAAGGCAAGGAGAAAACACACTTGAAAGTAATTCTTAATCGACTCCTTTAGGAATCAGCCCCTGTGGAGTGACCCTAAGTAACTTTTCATGAGCTCAGGCCCACACAGAGGCATGGGGCGGTGACGTGTGTTGGGGGACCTCATGCCAGGGGAGCCCGGATTAACCGTGTGGTCTTCTTGGGGTAGCTCACCTTGCCGGGACTCAGGTTCCTTTTAGAGAGTGGGGATAGCGCAACTCTCCCTCTTCTGTGGGCTCCTGCAAGGAACTGAGGAGACCCGGGACGTGTCCACCCCCCGAGCGGATGAAGATGCCTCCAAAGCAAGATGGCCTCTGTCGCCCACCACATCCTCCCAAGTGGAACCCAGGAGCAGCTCTACTGTGGGGATAAAAAGAATTCCAAATCAGGTCAGATCTGTAGTTTTGCAACTGGTCACCTGGGAAGACGCTCAGCCTTTTTGGCCAAACATCCAGGGTGACAAATAGAAGGTTGGAAAGGATTCACTGCAGCAGAGAGAGCCACTGCTTTGCCTCCGGGGCTCCCTCTGGGTTGGGAGGGCGGGTGAAGGTGTGGACCCAGTCCTGGGTGGGGCAGGAACCCAGCCCCGCATTCTCTCACCGCGGCTGCTTTCTTTCACGGGGCTACATGTTTCCACTCAAATAGCTCCAGGGTATTCTTTTGTTTTTGTTTTTGTGTTTCATGAGAATGTCATAGTTTTTTTACAGCCATGCTAAATAAAGCCGAGGGGAGCACGCTGCCAGGCTCCAATATCAGAAGCAGGCAGAGGCATCCGAGAGTCGAATGTGGGTCAGCTGGGGCCCAGATCACTGCGTAAGTGGCCGAGTGCCACAGAGTTCCCCATCAACAGTACAGAAAAAAAAAAAAAAAAAAAGAATTCACCCAGACTGAAACACGACCACCAGGATAATCCCCTCCTTGTTCCAAGCAAGAGGAGCTGCCCCAAAGCAACTCCAGACGTGGGTATCACGGCCCTGCACACCGCAGGTGAGGAAAGTCAGGCGGGGACATCAAACAGGGTCCCCAGGGACACACTCTGCACTACACACAGGTCAGAGATCAGCCCTGCGCCCCGCGTTGCTGAGGAGCTTAGCAGTAGTGGGCTTGACATGGCAGTAATTCCGGGGCACGCACCTCGCACGGCTTAGTGCTGAAGGAGCAGGAGGAGGCTCTGTGGATCATCTGCACTCGGCAGCCGCCACCGTGAGCCCTAGGTGCCTCGCCACTCCTGGCAGCGTCCAGATCAAGCTGGCACCATCCCTCCCTCTGAGGCTGGGCCAGCTTTGGTCTGAGCAGCGTGGTTCATTCCCAGAAGAAGGGAGGCCCCTGTGTTCACTGTCCCCAGCTGGGGAAGTGTTTCAGGTCCTGAGACCCCACCAGACCTCTGCCTGACTTCCTTGGCAACTTGTCCCGCATGGACTCACCTCAACCCCTCAGCCCAGGTCAGGAGATGCAAGACGCCTGGACGGACACCCTGCTGCCGTGTTCCGGAGGAAATGGCTGACTCATTCAAGGAGACGTGACTACGTGGACCAATGCTGCAGGCGACACGTGCTTCTGGGCATCAACATCTTATTCCACAGAGCGGCTGATCAGATTGCCCGAGGAGAAGACAAACCAGTGACTATTAATTAGCTTAAATACACGTTTTGAACTGCAATATTTGGCAGGTTGAATTCTAAAGCAGGGAGGCCAACTAGAAAATACTATCTGCTGTTTCTCAGGGGCTAAAATGTGGTGATTCCAGAAGTCAAAACGCAAGAGAATTTTTGAGATCTGCTTTACAATAATCAAGGGGGCTGGGTGCGGTGGCTCATGCCTGTAGTCCCAGCACTTTGGGAGGCCGAGGCGGACAGATCACCTGAGGTTGGGAGTTCGAGAATAGCCTGACAAACATGGAGAAATCCCGTCTCTACTGAAAATTTAAAAAAAAAAAAAAAATAGCCAGGCGTGGCGGTGCGCGCCTGCAATCCCAGCTACTCAAGAGGCTGAGGCAGAATTGCTTGAATCCGGGAAGCAGAGGTTGAGGTGAGCCAAGATCACGCCATTGCACTCCAGCCTGAGGAAGAAGAGCAAGACTCTGTCTCAAAAAAGAAAGAAGGAAAGAAAGAAAGAAGAAAGAAAGAAAGAAAGAAAGAGAAAGAAATCGAGGGAAGGCAGACTAGCGGAGAAGAGATGAGATTGGCCCTGCGTGGCTCGTGGTTGAATCTGGGGTGTGAAGGCAGGGGCCACACCGTTTTCCTGTGAGCTGATGCGGCTGACTCGGCTGGTTTCCCTTCCTCCCGCTCCCAACAGGCTGAGAGGCTCAATACCTTGCGACATGAATAGGACAGACCCCAAGTCTTAACGAACGGCCACACCTGTCCCGAACCATCAGCCTCGGGTCATCGGCCGGCCATGTGTTCCACGCAGGGTTGGGACACACAGCCTGGAGACTTGGCGAGTGAGACGGGCTTGATGAGGCGTTGTTCAGGCAGACCAGGCTACCTGGGGACCCCACCCATGACCTGAAGCCGGGAGACTCTCAGGCCTGCTGAGATTCTCGCCATAAGTGAGATTCAAGAGTCTCACTCATGCCCTCTCCTTGCTGTCAACGAGAAAGTGGCCAGGTTGCCGGCAGCAGCCGTCAGAATCCAGCATGGGAAGGAGCCCAGGGAAACTGACGGGGGTTATAACTGAGCCGCGACGGACGCCCGCCCCACCGCCGACTCTTCCAGGCACGTCGGCCAAACCTCCCTCCACTTCTGAAGCATCCGTGAGCCGCGTGTCCAGCTCCTTCCCCGCAGGACCTGCGGCGCGGCTCTCCTGCACCCCAGAACAGCAGGTGTCATTTCAGATCCTCCTCGAGGTCATTCTTCCTCAGGTTAAACATTATTCCTCTGAATGGCACAGCCAAGCGGGTGCCCATCAAGTTTCTCGTGACGTTCCTACGAGTTTCTTCCACACGTGTCGTTCTGTTCCTCAAGTGCCTGGTGAAGGCTGAGGTCAGTGATGACCCCTTCTAATTCTTCTTGTGCTTAGGGCTTCCCGGCGCACTCTGGGCAGCCAGCAGCTAATTAAATCATCCCACCAAGGTATCCTGCATGACACACAGTGGTGACCCTAAGTGCAAACGCCTAGGTAAGCATCGGGAGAGGGACTAGGTCCGATGCTTCTCAACATCAGGACTCAGCGCCTATTCTAAAGCTTCTGTTTCCAAAGATACGCCGTGCTAATTCCGAAGCTTTGCTCATACAGTTCTGAGCAGGCATGGCAGGGTGCTGGTCAGCTTGCAAATGGACAAGGCCCTCCCTGGTCCTGGCATGGTGATGCAGCCTGGCCAGTCCTCCAAGCTCATCAGGAATGGCAGCATTGCCCTGCAGGAGACTTCAGGTGCTTAAGGACCATGACACAGGGACGCAAGGGACCAGCGACAGTCACCTTCACCCAAGACTGGCACCTAGGTTTTTCTTCTAGCTTCTTAATTTCAATTCTTTGGACCAATTCTCTCTCTCTCTCTCTCTCTCTCTCTCTCTCTCTCTCTCTCTCTCTCCCCCCTCCCTCTTTCCCTCTCCTTCCCCCCTCTCCTTCCCTTCCTTTCCCTCTCTCTCCTTCCCTCTCTCTCTCCCCCCACTCTCTCTCTGTCTCCCCTCACCCACCCCCACGTTCCTTCCTCTCTCTCTGTAACTTCAGTTGAGTGTTGAACTTGGCGACTCTACCGTAGCCCCTCTTGGAGTACACAGTTGAGCAAGGCTTCATATACACAGTTGGACAATCACATGTGTTAATTCAGGGATTCCTTAACCTACTGCTTGACAGGAATCCAGCCATGGCTGACCTAACAGCTGACACTTGAAGCTTGTTTGTTCACCATAAAGGTGGAGATTAAACCTAAAGTGAGCTGCAGGGTTTACTCAAATTCTCTCTTCCATGCTGCGCTCCCCTCCCAATGAAATTGAAAAACAGGCATAACTTACTGCATCATCTGCATTACGGAAAACGCCAGGGGCTGAGGGCTCAGAAAACTAACAACAAGCTTGTGAGATGGCCTCAGATTTGCCGACGAGGAGGCCGCCGGGGGACCCACACATGGCTCTTCCTTCTTCTAGAGCTTTGCCCTGCCTGAGAGCCCTGCGTGGGCACCTTCGAGGTTACATCACCCACTTTATGAAAGAAGCAGCAGCCCGTTTTGTTACTAGTTAGACATTCCTGCCCAACAGTGGAGCCCTCTGCAAAGCCGCAGGGCCGGCGCTCCCACTGGATTCTGTTATTCACACCATCCTGCAGGCTCATCAGAGGTGCGATTCAGGGCTGCCTGGATGAAAAAGAATTTCAAAGGCAGCTTTCTCTTGCTGACTTCTTTGAATCCACTTGTAAAAAATCAGAACTTGATTCCAAGCTTGTTCCGGGGATGGCAAATTAATGAACTGTCCTCCTGTCACTAAAGACTTCGCTCAGAACTCGGGTTACAGGGGGATTGGGTTTTTATTAGCTGCTTTCCCGGGAGCTCTTGCAATTCCAGCCTTTTATTGTTGCTTGGGAGGGTGTTGTATGAAGCTGATGAGTGTTTGCTGCAAAAGCTTCAGGATAATGAGAGATTAAGTCATTTCTCCCCCTTCCACTCTTCCTTTTCCACAGTCAAAGGAATCAGGAAGGCAGAATTCAAGTGAGAACTGAGCAGTGCATAATTCTTAAATGCAATAGTTAAATGCTCATAATAAGTACAGCAGCTATTAGATGGGTGCTTTTCACAAAAGGTTCTGATGCTTCTCTCTCCTTTGAAAGGATCTGCTCCTGAAAATCTGACTTAGGGGATATTCAATCAGCATGAATACCTCCGAGGCACTTTCACCGTAAGATAGCTGTCAACTCTTTCCCACAAAGCGAGACGTTTACAATATATTTACGGGAGAGTCCACGTGGAGAGGGCTTGAATACGTTCATTGTGCTTCCTTCAAAGTGGCATGATGAGGAATCAGAGGACGTTTTATAAGACGGGAAGAAGGCAATTTGGCTTCCGGTAACACCTTTCATGCTCAAAGAATCCCAACAGTGAGATACTTATGAAGAATAAAATGCTTACACTTTGTAAGCGAGAGAGCAGAGTTGCAGCGATGAGGCTGGGAAGGGAAAAAAGCTGAAACCAAACGCGGGCTGGAGCCAGACTTCAGCTGGGTCTCCAGCAACTGAGGTCCCCGCGTGCGGCGGCAGCTGAGGTGGGGGGGTCTGTTCAGGTGTCTTCGGTGGCCGAAGGGAAGCCCCTCGGAGCTGCTGCTGCTGACAGTCACCCTGCCCGGCTGCTTCCCTCGGTGCAGTGGCCTCAACTGTCCCTTGTTTCTATTTACTCGAAGTGGTTCTTTTTCATGCCTTTGCCTGGTTTTAAATTGATAATTCAAAGACAATTATGACAACAAGAACATGTTCTGCTTGTCTGGCCGCTGACACTTTCACCGCGACTGTCATTTTTGGGTGTTCTGTTGGTCCTCATTTGTCAGGATGAATAACTGTACTGAGTCACGCTCCCGGCTTGGACAGGATTCTGTGTCCTATTTTCTCACTTAACTTTGGTCATCTCCATCTCCTGCCTCCATTTGCCTACATTTTAACAGGTGCGAACCATCAAGAGGCCAGGCTGCCGTTTCGTCCAATATTCTGCTATTGCTGAACCTCTGGGTTCATTCATCTCTTCATTCATTTTTTTAAAATGCTTATGGAGCACCTACTCTGAATTAAAGAGATAAAGATGCTGAGATATAAAGGTTTTCAGTGGGGATGAGGATTAAAAAAATGAATAATGAGTAAACTTTATTATATGTTCCAAGGTGAGAGGTTACCTGGAAAAGTCAACCCACGGATGAGGAAGGTGGGTGTGTGGAGGTGGGGAGGGGAGTCTTTGGGTTCCAAGTGTGCAGCCTGGCGGGCCTCCCGGAGAAGGCGATGTGGGCCAAGACGAGACGGTGAGCAAGGAAGCCACACCCGGGGAAGGAAGGCTCCAGGTGAACTGGACGGCAGAGTTTAGGAAGCCAGGCTGGCCTGGAAGAGGATCAGCAGGAGGGCCAGCTTGGGGGCGGCTTTAATCACTGTTAGTTCAGGCAGCTGCTTCTTTTGGATGGATTCCTGGGAGCCAAATCATTGCGTCTGAGGTTGTTTGTATTTTTACGGTTATTTTTATGTGTGGTCAAATTATTCTTGCAAGGGCCTGTACCAATTTATACTGCTACCAGCAATTTATGATTTATAGCACAGGGTAATCCCAATAGTATTAACTATTATAGTTTTTAAAATATGTTAATTTAATAGAGTTTAATGTAGTTTCTTATTGTTATTTTACTCAATTTTAAAAGGGTGAACATGTTTTCATTGTTACCAACATCATGACAGCACAAGAATGGTCCCTTTATAATTCTCAGCCATTTCCTTGAATTGCCATTGACTCATTTGTTTAAAGTAGAGTTGCCAGATTTAGCAAATAAAAATACCAGGCACTGGGTTAAGTTGGAATCTCAGATAAACAACAAATAATTTTTTGTATAAGTATGTCCTGTGCAATATACTAAAATAGTATTTATTGTTTTTTGAAATTCAAATGTAACTGGGCTTCCTGTATTTCATCTGGAAACCCTACTTTAAAAGAACATGTATTACAGATCCACTATGCACTATCGTCTCGGGGCGTTGAAGCCTTGATGTTGGGCTCAGTCGTTTGTTAAGTAGGTAGCTATTAACTTACTACCATGATGTTAGTCTCAGTAGTTTGCAAAGCTAGTATACTTGATACTAACTTATTGCCTTTCATGTGAATTCCTGATTTTTCCAGTATGTTTATCTTCTATTAGTTATTATTTCTAATTGTAGAAACTGTAATTTGTGGATAGTTGACTTTTTTTTTCCTTTTTAGTTTATCTTCTATTTCAAAATTAGGAAGATAGGGCTCTCAGATCAGAGGCCGGGCGCGGTGGCTCACGCCTGTCATCCCAGCACTTTGGGAGGCTGAGGCAGGTGGATCACGAGGTCAAGAGATCGAGACCATCCTGGTCAACATGGTGAAATCACGTCTCTACTAAAAATACAAAAAATTAGCTGGACATGGTGGCGTGTGCCTGTAATCCCAGCTACTCAGGAGGTTGAGGCAGGAGAATTGCCTGAACCCAGGAGGCGGAGGTTGCGGTGAGCCGAGATCACACCATTGCACTCCAGCCTGGGTAACAAGAGCAAAACTCCGTCTCAAAAAAAAAAAAAAGACTCTCAGATCTCCTGCTGATGGGTTTTAGTGATACTTGGAAAGACATTCACTGCTATGCTCAATTCTCCAGAAAAATGATTCCCAACTCTGAGAGATATAGATTGCTGAATGAACTTAGATGCATTCTTAGGCTCGGCAAGAATGTTTCTTCTGAAAACGCACTCGTGTCCATCCTCAGAGTCCAATTTCTCATGCAGCACTTGCAAATGAAACCGCTGCTGCTGTTCAGCAATAACCTGCTTGTGTGCTGAGCTCTTCCTGCACCTCAGGCGTGAGGACGTCCACTGCCCATGCTCAGGTTTTCCTCACTATGCCCCCAGGACGAGGTGTGAAAGATGTACCATGTGAAGCTCAAAGAGGTTACCAAACTAAAAGAACACAAAGCAGTACACGCTATGAATTACAGAAACAGGTTTGGTCATGCGTTTGGAGCTGGAGTTCTTAACCATCACCTGATAGTGTGGGTGTTCTGTATTTAATCAGAGTAAATATTCTCCACTAACAGCCATGGTGCCTTCCCTAACAACAATGCCCCAAATTAATGGGATTAAAGCGTAAAAATGAATTTCTTAATGTATATAGCAGAGCAAACGTTACTGATGAAGCCACATGGTGTATTTTGCATCTAGGCAATGAAGCTTGTGTGGATTAACAGAATTTAAAACCTACTTCTTGGAAGTTATGTGGAACAGGACCAGTCAGCTGTTCTGTAATGTGTTTGTATTTTGCAGACTCGATTCTCTTTAGGGATTCAGCATACAGAAATTTTCTTCCTGTTCTCCATCATCATTTATACCACCCCCATAGAAAATTTGACCATTGTAAAGTTCCCTTTTTTAAATTAAAGGGTTCATATGCACATGAGAAGTGTGGTTGAGGTTGCTTTTCATGATGGTGCAAAAGAATCATCAATACTAATAAAATGTGTGGACAGGAGGAGGTTCATACTCAGACAGCACGTGTGGTGATGCCGTGTCTTAGGTGAGTTGGAAATTAGGTCCAGTCATTTAATTCAAGTCTTCCACTCATAATGTGGCTGTTTAATGAAAGTGACAAATAAATATTGTTTCAAAAGCACTTTGCACATTTTCAAAAAATGGTACTGGGAAAACTGAGTATCCATGTGCAAACGAGTAGAGTTGGATCCCTACCTCACACCATATACCAAAATTGACTCAAAATAGATCAAAGACCTAAACATAGGACCTAAAAATATGCTTCTTTCTAAGAGTTTTAGACCTCCGTGACCTTGGATTTGGCAATAATATCTTTAATATGACATGATTAAAAAGTGGAGAAAGGACATGAACAGATACTTTTCAAAAGAAGATGTAGATGCACCCAACAAGCATATAAAAAAATTCACTGTCATTAATTATTAGAGAAATGCACATCAAAACCACAATAAGAAATCATCACACAACAGTCAGAATGGCTATTATTTAAAAAGTCAAAATATAACAGATGCTGGTGAGATTGCAGAGAAAAGGGATTGTGTTTACACTGCTGGTATATACCAAACTCCCGTAACACACAATTTACCTATATAACAAACCTGCACATGTGCCCCTGAAACTAACATAAAAGTTTAAAACATTAAAAATATACATGTATTTTTTAAAGCATGAAAAACAAATCTCTCCTTATGGATACAAAATTACAACTAGACAGGAGGAATAAGATCTAGTGTCTCTATCATTGTAGGATGACTAAAGCTTACAATAATATATTACATAATTTCAAGTAGTTAGAAGGAGAATACCTAATGTTTTCAACACGAAGAAATAATAAGTGTTTCAGATGATGGATATACTAATTACCCTGATCTGATCACTATTCATTATACATATGCATTACTATGTACCACATGAATATGAACAATTACATTTGTAAATTAAAAAATAAAAGCATGAGCAACAAAAGAAAAAAATAGATAAATTGGGCTTCATCAAAATTAAAAATTTTGTGCACCAGAGGACACCGTCAAGAAAATAAAAAGACAACACACAGAATGAGAGAAAATATTTGCATATTATATATCTTGCAAATCATATATCTGACAAGGGTCTAGTATCCAGAGTACATAAAGAACTATTACGAGTCAACAACAAAAGAAAAAAAAAACAACAGAGGACTTGAATAGACATTGCTCCAAAGAAGATATACCAGATAACATCAAGCACATGAAAAGATGCCCAACATCATTAGTCTTTAGGCAAGTGAAAATTAAAATCACAATGAGATACTGCTTTACACCCACAATTCTGGTGACAATCATTTAAAAATGGAAAATAGGCCGGGCACGGTGGCTCAGCCTGTAATCCCAGCACTTTGGGAGGCCGAGGCGGGTGGATCACGAGGTCAAGAGATCGAGACCATCCTGGTCAACATAGTGAAACCCCGTCTCTACTAAAAATACAAAAAACTAGCTGGGCGTGGTGGCGCGTGCCTGTAATCCCAGCTACTTAGGAGGCTGAGGCAGGAGAATTGCCTGAGCCCAGGAGGCAGAGGTTGCGGTGAGCCGAGATTGCGCCATTGCACTCCAGCCTGGGTGACGACAGCGAAACTCCGTCTCAAAAAAAAAAAAAAAAAAAAAAAAAATGGAAAATAGGTGTCATCAAGAACATGAAAAATAATTGAAACTCTTGGACACTGCTGGTGAAATGGTCCAGCTACTATGGAAAACAGTTTGGCCGTTGCTCAAAAAGTTAGACATACAATTACCCAATGAACCAGCAATTCTACTTTTTGATACGTGCCCAAAAGAAATGAAAAGATGTACTGAAACAAATTCACATATGCACATATTCATAGCAGCACTCTATTCTCAAGAGCCAAAAGACAGAAACAGTCCTGATGCTCATCAACAGACGAATGTATAAACAAATTGTGGTATACATATCCACTGGAATGTTCTGCAGCCATGAAGGATGAAGTGCTGATACCATGTGGCCAAGCCTGGAAAACAGCATGCAAATAAAAGAAGCCAGATACAAAAGGCCACATATTGTATGAGTCAATCTATACAAAATATCCAGAATAGATAAATCCATAGAGACAGGAAGCAGATTGGTAGTTGCCAGAGCTGAGAGGAGGACAGAGTGAAGAGAAACTGCCCAGTGCGTGAGCCCAGATTGACCATATGCAGTCTGTCCTTTGGCCAACATTCCCCGGACATGCGTGCTATGTTGGACTCCCTACACCCTGGAGCCGTGACTGTGAAGAGGACCCTCAAATCCCTGCCCTCGAGTAGCTTACTTTCTAAAGTAGGTAAATAATCAAGGAATAGTTCTTTTGAATAGCAAGAACAGAGTGGAAAATAACCAAGAAAAGGATCAACAAGCGAGGTGCCATAAGTGATGAAATGTGTCATGGGGAATTTCATCACAGTGTGTGGTGCGTAGTTGCGAGGATGCTCACCATGCACACGGACCAGGTGGTGAGGGAGCCACATCTGAGGAGGCAACATCACGCTGAGACCTGAATGATGGAGGGCAGTCTGCCATGCAGAGAGCAGGAAGAAGGGATTTTCAGGTCAAGGGAGTGACAAGCTCAAAGGTCCTGAGGCAGGAAAGATCTGGGCACATTCCCAGAAATGAACAAGTGCAAGAAGGCAAATGCCTCATGATGAGGTTCAAGAGGTATACAGGATCCAGGATTCTGATCTTAACAATGAGGGCAAGCAACTGCAGTGTCTTCAGTGTGGTAGTGGCATGCTCTCATTTGCATTTTGAAAGATCATCCTCATAACTGTGAGGACTGTGTAAAAGCAGCAGTGAAGCAAGCAGCTCTTTCCAGAGGCTTCTGCACTTATCCAGATGTTAGATCAGGGGCAGTAGAGGTTAAGCAGAAAAGGAGTCGGCAGTGTCTACAGGATTTGCTGAGGAATAAATCCACTGAGGACAGTAGGGCAGGCGAAGAGAAGAGAAGCCAAGTGGATAGGAAAGGCCAGGAGCGGTGAGAATCAGGAGAGAAACTTGAATATATTGGGGTGTGTGTGTGTGTGCATGTGTGCGTGTCTATATGTAAATACACATATATAATTACAAAATATATTGTATAATATTCATTGTGACCTATGGTTCTTTATTATGCATGCATTTATTATGTATTTATCTATTAATATCTTACTTGAATATATAATGTTATAAGTAAGGTATAGGTGGTCATCTGTGTATGATTCCTGTCAATCAACAAGCTCTTTTGGGCAGCAAGGACAGTGATTCTGTCAAGCACAACCCTCGATGGGATTGTTTTTGGTCCATCTTATGTTTTGTTATTATAATTCTTCACCATCAGAAAACGACAGGAAATTTAAGGAGGTGGAGAGGCAGGACTGAGGCAAAAGATGGAAGACAGAAACGATTCCCCTAAAAAGCCTGGTTTTTGAGAGGTTGTGGGCAGCCAGGAGTGCTCTAGGACCCAGATGTCACAGAAGGGGCCTCGCTGGGCAGGGTTTACCCCACACACCCTCCCCAACTGCACCTGCTTCTCAGGGCAACCTGAGGCAGGGATATAGGCGGGCAGTGTGAGGGGTCAACCAGGGATGGTGGGGTGCTGGGCTTTCTGCCCTGGGTATCAAAGCATGACCTTGCAGGAGTACACTAGCAAGCTTTGAGGTCACCCTCTGTGGCTGCTTTTCATGGGTCCTCATCTCTGGGGGGTCCTGGATTCTCAAATTTACTTTCTGGCAAGAGGCCCATGCCATGCTTTGTCCATACTGGTGTAAATGACACACTCGCTTCCTTGACTCCGCCCACTTTGTCCAAATATTCACAGGTTGTGGAGTCTCTGACATTCTGCCTCCAATTTGCCAGTCTTCAGCTGCCCTGGGGAAATTTTCAGTCCAGGCTGGGATGGGAATGGATGTCTCTACAAATATTATTAAACTGATGCATAATAACTGTATATATTTATGGGGTACATGCAGCATTTTGATGCATGCATACAATGTGTAATGATCAAATCAGGGTAACTATGATATCCATCACCTCAAATATCTGTCATTTATTTGTGTTGAGAATATTTCAAATCTTCTAGCTGTTTTGAAATGTATAATAAATTATTTTTGTAGCCATCAAAAACTAGAACTTACTTCTTTCATCTAACTCTTTTTGTCCCCATTAACCAAGCTCTCTTTATCCCCTCCCTGCTTCCAGCCTCTGGTAACCATCATTCTGCTCTCTACCTCTGTGAGATCAATGTTTTTAGCTCCCACATATGAGTGGGAATATGAGACATTAGCCATTCTGTGCCTGGTCCATTTCATTTGACATAATGATCTCCAGTCCCATCAGTGTTGCTGCATATGATGAGATTTTATTACTTTACATGGCTCAATAGTATTCCATTGTGTATATGTACTACACTTTCTTTATTCGTTTGCCCACTGATAGACATTTAGATTGATTCCATTTTTGGCTATTATAAATGGTGCTGCAATGAACAGGAATGTGGCTATCTCTTCAACATATTCATTTCCTTTCTTTTGGATACCTATTCAATGGTGGGATTACTAGAGCATATGTTAGATCTATTTTTAGGAAACTCTTTACTGTGGTAGCTATACTAATTTACACACCCACCAGAAGTGTACTAGCACCCCTCTTTCTCTGCATCCTCACCAGCATCTGCTGTTTTCAGTCTTTTGGTAGTAGCCATTTTAACTGGGATGAGATGATATCTCATTGTACTTTTGACTTGTGTTTCCTTGATTAGTGATGCTGAGCATTTTTTATATGTCAGTTAGCCATTTGTATGTCCTCCTTTGAGAACTGTCTATTCGGATCATTTGCCCATTTTTAAATCAAATTATGGTTTGTTCGTTTGATTTTTTTGTCTTGTTTGTTGCTGTTTAATTGTTTGAGTTCTGTATATATTCCAGATAAAATCCCCTGTCAGATGACAGTTTGCAAATGTTTTCTCCGATTTGGTAGGTTGCATTGTCACTCTGTTGGTGGTTTCTTTTGCAGCGCAGAAGCTTTTTAGTTTGATGTAATCTCATTTGTCTATTTTTGCTTTCATTGCCTGTGCTTTTGAGGTCCCGCCAAGAAATCTTTGCCAAGACCAATGTCCCACAGTGTTTCTCCAATGTTTTCTCCTTGCAATCTTATAGTTTCAGGTCTTTCACTTAAGTCTCTAATCCATTTAGAGTTTATGTTTGTATATGGCTTAGGATGGAGAGCTCCCAAATACTTATGACTATCCAGTTTCTCCAGCATTATTTATTGAAAACACTGTCCTTTCCTCGATAAATGTTCTTGGTACTGTTGAAAATACATGTTGGACTGTAAATACATGAAAATACATAGTGAGCTGTAAATACATGGACTTATTTCTGGGTTCTCTATTCTGTTCCATTGATCTATGTGTCTGTTTTTAATGCCAATACGACATTGCTTAGGTTACTATAGCTTCGTTGTATATGTTGGCCTCAGATAGTATAATGCTTCAAGGCTTTGCTCTTTTTGCTCAGGATAGCTTTGTCTATTTAGTATCTTCTGTGGTTCCACATGAATTTTAGGATTGCTTTTTCTGTTTTTGTGAAAAAACATCCTTGGTTATTTGATAGGGATTGCATTGAATCTGTAGATTGTTTTTGTTATTACGGTCATTTCCACAGTATTAATTCTTTCAATCCATGGACATGGGATGTCTTTTCATTTTTCTTGTGATCACTTTAATGTATTTCATCAGTGTTGTATAGTTTTTCTTGTAGAGATATTTTACCTCCTTGGCTAAATGGATTTCTAGGATTTTTTTTTTCTTGGTAGCTATTGTAATTAAGTTGCTTTCTTGATTTCTTTTTCTGCTATTTAACTGTCAACATATAGAAATACTACTGACTTTTGTATGTTAATTTTGTATCCCGCAACTTTACTGAAGTCTGTTATCAATATGTCCACAGGGGAAATGACTAACTGATGCTATGATTCCATTGCCTCTCTGTATCTAAATATTTCATGAAACAAGGCTCAAGAGATCACTTTCTCTGAGCCTTGTGAAGACACAGCAAGAAGGTGACAAGCCAGGATGCCCTCACCAGGAGCCAAATGTGTTGTCACCTTGATGTTAGATTTCCACCCCAGGACTTGTGAGAAATAAACATCTATTGTTTCAGCCACCCTGTCTGTGATGTTTTGTTATAGAAGCCCAAGAGGATTAATACATTCCCTTTTAAGCACAACTTTTGTTTAATCAAAAATATGTTATTGAGTTATTAGATGAAGACATTCAGCATAAGAACATACAACCAAAGATTCTAACCCTTTGGAGGTCAAGGCAGGAGAATTGCTTGAAGCCAGGGATTCCAGACTGACGTAGGCAGCATTGCAAGAGCCTGTCTCAAAAAATAAAAATAGAAAGTTAGACAAGCATAATGGCATGCACTTGTGGTCCCAGCTACTTGCGTGGCTGAGGAAGGCAGATAGTTTGAGCCCAGGAGTTCTAGGCTAAATGAGCTGTGATCAGATCATTGCACTCCAGCCTTGGTGACAGTGAGCCCCTGTCTCAAAAAAGCTAAAAGATTCTCACCACAGCTGTAACCTCAGCCCCTGCCTATCCCAAAGCATGGCTCATGAAAAGCACTTGACAAATGTCTGTTGACTGCATTAATGATTAAATGATACCGTAGAGTATTCACACATCAAAGAAAACATTTTTAATAACGTGACCTGCAAAGTGTGTTCTCTCTTCTCTTTTCCCTGCAGAGCATATCTGTGACAGAAAGTTAAGTGTGTTTTACAACATGGTCTGTTTGACAAGTGCAATTTGATTTTATAAACCAACTGATTTGTTGTGGAAAGTTGCCGGGCAAATGGTTTTCCCAGGAACAGGAGGTTGCCAGGCACTGGGCCTGCCTCCACCACATTGCACATTTGTTCTCAGCAAGTCCAAAGGCATCCCAGGCCCTCAGCCTGACCCCAGCATTCAGCTGGACAGAGGCTGAGTTCCTGCCAGGTCTCCATGAACTCACACATGGCCAGAGATGCCAGGTGGCCAAAGTGAGAGGCCAATGTGCACCTGAGCCAGGGAGTCCTGGGGAGGCTGAGAACTGTCTCATCCTCAATCCGGCGGACACAGCTCCGTGTATTCAACGTGCCTCCTTGGAAATGTGTGACTTGCTTGTTTTCTCAATAAGCACTCTTCCTGCAAAAGGAAGCATCAGGCAGAAGCATGCAGGACTTGGTGTTCTTTCTGACAACACAAGTACCAGTTCAGCTTGCCCTTAGTTCTGTGAAGCAAAATCAGCATGAAATAATGATTTTAGGGGACGATGCCAAAATATGTTTAAAATCTAGCTTCTTTTGTAGCATCTAAAGTCTGAAAGAAAGATCTGAATTCTAGATCTTCCTTGTTGAGAGACAGAGATTGTGTGTTGGGGAGTGGGGAGAGATGGGAGTGACTTTCAACATATATTTTACAGAAGTGCCTTATCTTGCCAGAATAAATAAAAGCATTATTATGGTGAACAAAGTCAGCCTTTGCAGGACACCTTTATTTAATTATATATGTATTTACTTATTTAGAGACAGGTCCTTGCTCTGCCACTCAGGCTGGAGTGCAGTGGCCTGATCATAGCTCACTGCAGCCTCAAACCCCTGAGCTGAAGCAAGGCTCTCACCTCAGCCTCCCAAGTAGCTGAGACCACAGGCATGCACCATCACGCCTGGCTAATTTTCTATTTTTTTAATAGAGTTGGAGTCTTTCTTTGTTACACAGGTTGGTCTGTGACTCTTGGCTTCAAGTACTCCTCCTGCCTCAGCCTTCCAAAGTGTTGGAATTAAAGGCACCAGCCACCACCCCAGGCTTGGACACCAAGGGTTTTGGAAACCCTGAGCTGCCAGGTCGGCTCCTAGGTGAGTGGGAACCTAGGATGGCCAAGAACCCCCGGATTCTGTTAGCAGGATTATGTCTCCAGCTCCACAGGGGCTGTCCCTAGAGATTCCAAGGCATGAGTCTGGACTCTTCCAGATGTGTCGCCCTCAGCATCACTCCACAAAAGAACACAGAGCCACAGATTCCAAGCCTGGGGAAGCTCTTAGTCTGTGGCCCTTCTGCCTTACCAGGAACATTCCAGAGTGGAATTCATTCCAGAGATATTTACCCAGTCCCCACCACTGTGCCAGGCACTGGGTTTGGCCAGGGTCAAGATGGACGACAGAGAGCACACAGAAGCCAACATTTCCTGGGCACTCACCTGATGCCAGGTAACCTAGCTGCACCTGAGAGCCTAGTGCAGCAGAAGCTGTGAGAAGAGTGATTTGAGCAGACACGTTCTTGAACAGATGACTGTGTGTGAGCAGATGGAGAAGGAAGGGGTGGGTGTGGATGGATCAATGGAAGCTGTCACAAATATCCAGGTGAGAAACAGCAGGGAAAGTGATGTTGGAGGTGGCAAGGGCATTCCAAGGAGGGAAGAGGCCAGTGGATCAAGGATCAGGGTCCCTGGCATCAGTCGGTGAACCCCACAGGGTGCACTGTGACCAGGGAACCTGGAGAGAGGCACCTGTCTACACAGCAAATACAGGCCTTTGGTCATAATGTCGATTACATGTTGCTCGGGTTAAAGTTCTTGGACTTTATCCCAAAGGCGATGGGAATCTGCTAACGGATCTTAAAGAAGACAGTTGACATGATCAGATTTAACACTTAGAAATTCACCCTCTGAAATTCACCCTCTAGGGTGCAGGAGGGGTGCTGGGGAATTGAGAGAAGAGGGTTTCTGGAGGCTTCTACAAGAATGAATGTCAGATCAGCTTCTCCATATTTAAAGTGATGTTAAAAAATCACTCATTTTTGGTTTTGGGGAGTCTATAAAGTAACAGTCATAATAACTATCATTCATCGTGCGCTTAGGCATCATGCCGAAGGCCACCTGTACAAAATCTCGTTCACTGTAAACTTCACAACACCTACAAGATAGCTTTGATTGCCTGACTTGCACAGATGAGACTATGAAGTACCAGCATTTGAAATGTCACCTGAGATCATCCAGCTATTAGGCCAGAGCTGGATTGTAAAACCACAACCATTTAACGGGGGGCAGCCAACTCCTAAACTTCTTATGTGAAGTTTAATTTCTCAGAGAAATCAAGCAATCTTCCCAACCATAGAAGAAGAGGTCTTCTCAGTCTTGTACCACGTCAGTTTTATAAATCAGAAGGTAACCGATGATTTTTATGGCATTATCACCTACTAACATCCAGGTCAAATATTTTCATTCAAATGCATGCTTTCTCATGAGCAAGACCTTCAGTGATTTGGAAAAGCACAGAATATGTTTAACGCAGTGAAAAAGGGAGACTGTGGCAGACTCCATCTGGGAGGCCAGGCACGAAGGTAGGGTGAGAAGAGAGGGCAGCTCTTGGAGAGCCTGGAGCAACAGAGAGCATCCTGGGAGCAGGACTGAGTGACCAGGACAGGGCTCCGAGGGAATGCAGGACAGGTGGGCAGCTTCTGGTGCTGAGCAGATACTGCTCTCCAGTCACGATGGCCTCTGTGATCCACCTGTGGTCCCATTGAAGGCTTTTGCGGGGCAGGGATTGATGCTGGAGGCGGTCACATCCTCCTGCCTCGTCCCAGGTTAAGGAGACAGACGGAAAGGAGACTGGTGGTGCTTAAAAGTCAGCCTTTCCAGTTAGATTTCCTTTCCACAATCTCCTTCTTCTTGTGATTAAGCTATTTCATGCAATTGCTGCTAACATCTGTATTTCCAGGAAAGCCAAAGCAATTTATTTGGAAGATGAATTCAAGCCCTTGAACAAACCACACAGAGCAGTGTGACTGAGGCAAAAATTCAAGAAGAAATGAAATCGCTAATGGAGTTCCATAAGTCTGGGGCTATTTGTGATTTCTGCAAAGTGACTGAGCCCCAACATCTGGCATCAAATCCCTGTGCAGCCCGTCCGTCCGGGCGACTCTTTTACACAGTGGATAATGGGGATTCCTGGTCTCGCCAGAAACAATGAAATTCCTGGGGCTATTTAATCCCTCATTTCACTTTAAGCACCTACTTGGATGATTACAAATGGCAGCACCTGTGCACCGGACTCACCGGCCTAAAGTCATTATGAAAATGCTTTTCAGTGATTCTGTTAAATCAACGAGGTTTAAAAAAGTGCTTCCATAAATCCTCAACTCTTTAACACCACTACTTGCAAAATACATATTCTAAATTCAAAACAACTTTCTCGGGGGGAGGAGGGGGAACACACCACATTCACTGTGGCTTTTATTTTTATACTACGGCCCAATTTCAGGAACAGTAAAATACGAACAAATAAAAATGTGACTCTTTAAATGGAACCAAAAGGACTTTGCCTAAAAAAGCGTCGCTGCAAGATTTTTAATAACATCTTGGAGACATCTTCTTTAAATAACCTCAAAGCTTTTTCTTGTTTTACCTTAATTTAGCTTCAGAAATTGGGGTAGGTAGGAGGGAAAGATGGCACCACCTCTGTTTCACAGGAGATCAAGAGGCGAGCGTCCCACTGAAAGGTGCCATCGGAGTCCACCCGCACCGCTACGATGAAACACCTGGGACCGGGTAATTCATAACAAACAGGAATTTTACTTTTTGCAGTTTTGGCGGATGGAAGTTCAAGATCCAGGCATTGCAGATTCAGTGTCTGCTGAGGGCCGCTCTCTGCTTTCTGAATGAGGCTTTTTGAGTGCTGCTTTCTCTGGAGGGAATGAATGATATGACTTCACATGGCATGGTGCAAGAGCTCAAGAGCAAGCGTGACTTTCTCGAGCCCTTTTATAAGATCTGTAATCCTCTCCGTGAGGGCCCCACCTCATGATTTAATCACGTCCTCAAGGCCCCACCACTTAATACCATCACATCGGCAATTGAGTTTCAACACCTGAATTTTGGCTGACCCACCCAGACCATAGCATTCTGCCTCAGAGTCCAAAAGTCATGTCCTTCTCACAGGCAAAATATCGTCATCCCATTGCAGTAGCCCCCAGAATCTTAATACATTCCAGCACCTTCTCAAAAATCTAAACTCCAGAGTCTCATCTCAATCAGATACGGGTGAGACTCAGGTTAAGATTCAACTTTGGGCAAAGCACTCTCCAGCTGCCAGCCTGGAGTCAAAGGAGTTAACGTGCTTCCAAAACACAGCAGTGGGACGGGCACGGGACAGACGTTTCTATTCAAAAGGAAGCAATAGGCAAGAGGGACGGAGGACCAGGTCTCAAGTTCCCAAGACAGTCCGAATCCAACAAGGCAAACATCACTAAAAAATCAGCTTTCAGGGCCAGGTGCGGTGGTTCACGCCTGTAATTCCAGCACTTTGGGAGGCCAAGGCAGGCAGATCACGAGGTCAGGAACGTGGTCAAACCTCCTCTCTACTAAAAATACAAAAATTAGCTGGGTGTGGTGGCGTGTGCCTGTAATTCCAGCTACTCAGGAGGTTGAGGCCGGAGAATGGCTTCAACCAGGGAGTTGGAGGTTGCAGTGAGCCGAGATCACACTGCTGTGCTCCAGTCTGGCAACAGAGGGAGACTCCTTCTCAAAAAGAAAAGAAAAGAAAAAAAATCAGCTTTGGCTTCATGCCCCACTCTCTAGATGTACTGAAGCAGGGGTTCAGCCCCCAAGGCCCCGGGTCCCTAACCCTACAGCAGCGCTTCCATCTGGTGTCCCATGTCTGCGGTTCTCCGTGGCAGGCATTGCCCACTGGCCACTCAACAGTTATGGGGTCTCAGCAGCGGCCCTCCTCCCCGCTCTTCTAGACCTTGCCCTAATGGAGGCTCTCTTCAGCTGCTACCGCTCACGGCTCCGCGGGGCATTGCTCTAGTGGGAGCTGTCCTCAGCACCCCCACCCTGCTGGCATTTCTATGTCTGGACCTCAAGGTTATCTGAGGCATCCTTTGAAGTCTAGGTGGAGGCAGCCATGCCTCACAGCTCTTGCACTCTGAAAGCTGCGGAATTAGTGCCACGTGATGCCACTAAGTGTTTATTGCTTGCATGAATGATGGCTGGAGCTGCACCTGCCAAGGAGCGCTATTTCACAATGTAGTGAGCAGACACTTGAGGTGGCCTAGAGCAGTGAGCTCGGAGGTCCCACAAGTATCCTGGGCCCTTCCCTTGAAATCATCCTTCCCTCAAGGCCGTGGTTCTGTGGGCCTGTGATGGGCATGGCAGCCTTCAAGACACCTGAAGTGCTGTGCTGATCCTTCTTCCACTGTCTAGATGAACAGCACATGGCTTCTTTCTGGCCTTACTCGTGTCCTCTTAAATGTTCACTTGGCCACACACTCGATACTATCTTCTGAACACGGTTTTACAAAATGGCCAGGCTAAGAATTTTCCAAATCTTTAAGTTCTAGGTCTTTTTAAAAAATTATAAATTCTGTCTTTAATTTTTCTCCCATTTCACTGTAAGCTGTCGCGAGAAGCCCTACAGCACCTTCAACACTGAGCGCAGAGAGTCCGTTCCCCAAATCGCCTAGTTCATGACTCACAAGTTCTGCCTTTGTCAAAGCAGTAGGACAGAGATGCAATTCAGCCCAACTCCCGGTCGTTTTCTAATGAGGATTGCCTTTCCTCCAGTATCCCTCATTCCTGTCTCAGACCTCATCAGAATTGCCTTTACCCCCCGTGTTCTTATCAACATTCTGATCGCAACCACCTAAGTAATCTCTATCAGGTTCAGGCTTTCCCTACAGCTGTCCGCTTCCAAGCCCTCCACAGATCTCCCCTGACAGTCCATTCCCAGCAATCTAGGCTTTTTCTAGCATAAACCTCAGCCCTGTTCCAGCCTCTGCACATTATCCAGTTCCAAAGCCACTTCCCCATTTTCGGGTGTTGTTGTAACAACATCCCACTTTTCTGTCCTGGTCTGTCCGTGCTGCTTTAATAATAAAATACTTGACACCAAGTACTTTATAAAGAAGATGAATTAATTTTCTCATCGTTCTGGAGGCTGGAAAACTCAAGATCAAGGTGCGGGTGGGACCAGTGTCTGATGAGAGCTGCTCTCTGCTTTGAAGACGGTGTCTTACTGCTGTATCCTCCGCAGGGGAGGAATGCCCGCAATGGCAGAGGCAGAAGGGCGAACGGGGATGCATGCTGTATTCTCACTTGCCAGAAGACAGAAAAAGAAAGGACACACTCCCCCAAGCCCTTTTATAAGAGCCCTAATCCCGTTCATAAAGGCTTCACCCTCATGACTTAATCACAGGCTAACGCCACCCCCCACCTTAATACCATCGCATTGGTGATTACGTCTCAAATATGAACTGTAGGGACACATTCAGACCAGAGAAGCCACTCAGCCTGCAGACTGCAGAGGCGGAGCTAGAGTCCCGGACCCCAGAATCCCTGGGAAGGACTTCTTCTCTGCGTTATTCACTCACAGGTTCCCTTTTGCAGCCATCACATTCAAAAAGATAAGGACACCCACCAAAGGCAACAGCCTCTAGGCAGACTTTGAGAAGAAAAGCGTGTTGTGAGTTGAAGGCGCGTCATGTCCTGTTGCTGCTATAACAAATCATCGCCAACGCGGTGACCCCAAAACTACAAGATTTCTTCTCTTGGTTTTGGAGGCCACGAATTTGAAACAGTTTCACTGAACTAAAATCAAGGGCTGGTTTCTGCTGGAGACTCAGGAGGAGACTTCATTTTCTTGCCTTCTCCAGCTTCAAGGGCTCCCAGTGTTCCGTAGCTCACGGCCCCTCCCTCATTTCATTAGGACCTTCTGTTTCCATGATCACAGGGCTTACTACCGCAAATGACCCTCCTGCCCTCCTCTCCCATGAATTTCATCCTGGGGCCCACCCAGATAGTCCACGATAATCTCCCAGGGTCCTTAATTACATCTGCAAAATCCCTTTTGCCCTAAACAAATAAAACATGTATAATTTCCAGAGATTCGGATGTGAATATCTTTGAGCACAGTTACTGCCAATGGCAAAGGGAAGGGAAGGTGAGAGCCGGGGTGCAGCCGGCTACGCCGACATAGATTGTTGTTTGTACTTGACTGTCTACCTGCCTGCCTGACTTACTTCACTAACCGTTTCTCTTAGGACCTGGTCCCATGAACTGCAGCTGGTGCCAAGCTGCCCCATGGCCGACGTGTTTGTTCACGCCCCCCCCCAAATATTTGCCAGTTGCTTTATTTCAAGGCACCACACTTACAAGCTGGGTGGGGAGGGGACACAATTATGCAAATTAGTCTCACCCTAAGAGGAGAGCAACCCAAGAGGAGAGCAGATTCTCCCCGGAAATAGGTGAGACTTCAAAGGAGTGGACAAAATGCAAGTACGTGGTTCAAGAAACCCGCCCTGGGAAGGAGGTCAGAGGAGAGGCAGCCGGTATTGACAAGAGAGGGCAGGAAAGGCTGCCTCGACGGGAAATGACGTGGGCCTGTCATAAAAGACAGAGCTGGAGGGAAGAGAGAAAGAACAGTGTCTCCGAGAAGGAGCACTTGATACTATCTTCTGAACACACAGTGAGAAGAGCTTTGAGATGAGAGCATGTGCGCTTTCTCCTTGGCACGGAGCGGATCCCACGGGATGGAGCTCAGTGTCCACAGATAAATACGGAGATGCTTGCGGTGAATTTGGGCAAGATTCAGTTCTGGAATATCTGCATCCAACAGTAAGCGTTGGGACGTTATCCTATAATTAGGGAGGAGCCTTGGAAGGATTTCAGAGAGGAAAATTCTGTAATAAAGTTGGTAATCTGACAACGCAGGCATGATTGAAGTTGGACCCACAGGATGGGGATCAAGGAGATGAGGGGAATCGGACTGGGTGTGGGCAGGACTGGGTGTGGGCAGGACGGGGTGTGGGCAGGACGGGGTGTGGGCAGGACAGGGTGTGGGCAGGATGGGGTGTGGGCAGGACGGGGTGTGGGCAGGACGGGGTGTGGGCAGGACGGGGTGTGGGCAGGACGGGGTGTGGGCAGGACGGGGTGTGGGCAGGACGGGGAGAAACACGGGTGCGGAGGCGAGAGGAGACGGGGAGAGAACAGGCTCCCGGGGATCAGCGGGTCAAAGACGAGGCAGAGGCGACAGACCGGACCTCCACCGTCCAGGACCACACCCGTCACACAGACGTGGGCTCCAATCTCCGATTCACCACTCACATGCTGAATGGCCGGAGTTTCTTCGTCTTTAACAAAGGGACACCCAAAATGTGTGGATTCCCATTTAGCAAGGTGGATGTGGAAGCTCAGGATAGGCACATAAAACACGGTACCCAGAGCCTTCTTCATGAAAGGTACTGAGTGAAAGGTAACAACCAACAGGTGTCCACCCCAACACTCCAATCCAGGTACAGGAGGGAGGGAAATAAATGTTTCTAACACTTGCATTGCAACTGGCAATCCTAATGGTTGGTGGAACTCCAGAAAATAGAGGAGAGATTCCGTAATATCAGATTTAAGACTCAGGCCTAAAAGATCAAACTGATGGCTACACAGAACGAAGAGTTCTGTAAAGTCACGTAAAGCTGTCAAAACAGACCCGGAAGTCATGGTGGTTCTCAGCAGAAAACATGGCGCTCACTGCAAGAAAGGCAATGTCTGTGATTGACTAGACCCACGAGAGATTCCAGCAAGAAGCAGGGGACTGAAGAGTCCCACCAGAGTGACCAGCCAGAGAGGACCTGCGGTCTAGCACAGGTCAGGGTGGGTTGCAGTCACCTTGGGAAGGACCCACTTCCCCCAAGGACCTCCTGGCGACCCCACAGACTCCAGGCTCTCTGCTGTCCTGTGTGGTAAGTGAGGCTGCGGCCCCAGGAGCAAGGCTGGAGGAGGAAAAGGAACAGATTCTGAGGGTCATACTCTGAGCCGGGTTAGAGGGTGATGGCCTGATAGGGTTTGGGGTTGGGGGAAATTGCATGTATTTCTGTTTTGTTTAATAATTTTGTAAGTGTTTAAAATGTAAAAGTGAATTTGAATTCCTAAATAGAAAGAGAACTTGGTTTATTTCCATAAGTTTAATACATTACACAGTAAGGGGAATCCAAGTGACAATGACTGCTCTCCCCACACACTGAAACCCCCTGGACCATGTAAATCCCAAGTAAATGAATGCCTCATTACCCCCATGAGCTCAGCCACACAGGGTTTCTCAAGCAGCTCAGGGTCGTCCCTCCCTGTTTTAACCTAGAGCTGAGTCTAGCTTTCAGGGTGCTGAATATGGCAGCCAAGACGGGCAGGTCTGACAGGCAGAGGGACTGACATCACCCACATCAGCACGAGAAGATGTCCTTGTCTCTGCCGGGGTCTGCTTCTGGCTGCAGGTAGCACCAGGGACGAGAACATCATCTTTCTCACCCAGCGGAGCATGGGCCTACCTCCTCTGATGGCCAGCCTCCAGTGACCTCATGTCCACACGGTGCTCAGCACTGGGCACTGGCTCTGGCTCTGTCTCAGTTACGTGGACACTTCTGTCGGCGTGGAGTGGGGGCCTCCACACACCCCGTGCCTTCCTCCCCTCTCTGAAGCTGAAGGGAGTTTAGGCGGCTGCCCCACACCTCCTCTCTGCCTTGGCACACCTGCGGCTGACAGCAGCTTGACAGGGGTTTTCTACTGCCTGCGGCCCCAGCTGGGGAGCCGGACGCGACCCTCCAGTCTCCACCCCCTAACTGCTCTGCCTTCCCTCGGGGTTCGACACAGGTGGAAGGTTCCTCCTCGTGGGAACCTGCAGCCGCCACACTGCCTTGCTCTCAGATTCTTCCCCATCCCCAAGCATTCGAAGCTTTCGTCTGATCTGGGCAAACGGGGAAAACTGGTTTTGAACAACGGATCATTCATTTTTCTAAGCCTGTTTGTCAATCCAGAGCTTCTGTTCTTCGATTCAAGAGGCTTTTCTGGCCAGCCTGTGAGCAGTACCTCAGTTTCCAAAGTCTGTTTTGAACCTAAAAAGTTAAGTACAGACTCCTTGTTCTGTCCATTTCTGCTGGAAGAGGGTCCCTGCCTTCCGGGAGGGGTCAGCCGGGCGCAGTGAGTCATGGGAAGGCTCTCCAGTGACAATGGGACTCTGAAGGGTCCTCAGCAGCACCCCCATGCTCAGGTGCTGTTTGGATGGCAGTCCCATAGCACTTGACCAATGTGGCTTCCGCTGGGTGGGTGACCCAGTAACAAATAGAGGCATTATTTCTAAAGACTAGAGAGTCAGTTTCCACATTCCAGAGCTGGATAGCAGGATGTCTGCAGCAGAATCACCTTGGAAGTGTGTCTAAAACATAACGCCCAGGCCTTTACCCAGAGTCCACGGGGCCACAGGGGCCTGGGATTCTGCATCTACGTCATTGTTCAGCCAGAAGTTTCTGGTGTTCAATCGGGTCGAGAATCCCTGTTAGAGAAAGCTTGTTTCCCAAATAAATCACCCTCTTAGCTCTTAGAAAGAATCATAATTTCTGCTGTTTCGCAAACAAGTCAGGGTCATTGCCATTGTAAGAAAAATTATCTTCACAAGATCGTGGACAGGAACATTTTTTGATTTTTGGTAATACATTAAGCATAAAATTTGAGACAATTTTCCAAAGATGAGCATTCTATTCATAGCCAAACTGGTCGGTTTCCTTCAGAAAACTAACAGTCGATTCCTATGTTTACACTTACATTGTGATTGATAAGATTTTTTAATGTACAACACAAAAATACAAACTGCAGAAAGTAACACAAAAGGAGAAAATGCGGAAAACAGACGTAAACAAACCAGAGAAAATGACCGCTCCTCATAAGATTTCCCCACTATGAAATAACCACATTAGCATGCTGGCATGCATACTTTCCAGCCTTTTCCCAGTGTTACTGTATAGAACGTATACAGACACCCATGGGCAGCTTTCATGCCCCGCCCCCTGCTCCAAAAAGGGGACATTTTCATGCACAGAAGCCTGCTGTCTTCAGGACATGCGGTTCCAAAAAATAAACACAGCCTCTGGTTAACTTAAGAGGGATTGATCAAAAGAGTGACTGTAGGAGACAAAACAGCTGGTCCCTAAAGCTGTCGATGCCCTAATCCGCAGCCCTGGTGAATATGTCACGTTACCAGGTAAAAGGGGTTCCACGGGTTTGATGAAGTTAATGGTGCTGCGATGGGAGATGGCCCTGGATAAGCACAGGCCTGGACATAATCAGAAGGGGCCTGCTAAGAGACAGGCAAAGGTCAGAGTTAGAAAACAGAAGCAGAGGTAGCAGCAACATGGGACCATGAGCCAGCGCTCACAGCTAGAAATTGCCAGGGAAGGGATTATCTTCCAGAGCCTCCAGAAGAAACCAGGTTTGCAAACCACGTTTGCAGACACCTTGAAGTTAGCCCCTAAAATCCAATCTGGACTTCTGACTCCAGAACTATAAGATAATCCGTGTGTGTGTGTGTGTGTGTGTGCGCGCACATCGTGTCTTTTGAAGAGTCTCACTCTGTTACCCAGGATGGAGTGCAGTGGTGTGATCTCAGCTCACAACAACGTCTTCCTCCCAGGTTCAAGTGATTCTTGTGCCTCAGCCTCCTGAGTAGCTGGGATCACAGGCGGGCACCTCCACATCCAGCTAATTTTTGTATTTTTAGTAGAGATGGGGTGTCACCATGTTGGCCAGGCTGGTCTCAAACTCCTGGCCTCAAGTGATCCACCTGCCACAACCTACCAAAGTGCTGGGATCACAGGCGGGAGCCACTATGCCCAGGCTACTTATGTAGTTTGAAGCCACTAAATTGTGGAGTTTTGTTACAGCAGCCGAAGAGAACTAGTACCGGTGTGTTATCTGAAAGGCATCTCTTAGCTCACAGAATCCACCAGAAGGCTGGAAAGCCAGGCTGCCACAGACAAGCAGGGGAAGCAAGGCACAGCCACAGCTTGCTCACAGCCTGACCTGCATGACGCCCTGAACGTTCGTCTCTGGCCTCACCCCCAGAGCTTCCCCTACAGGGACTTATGTCCCCTGCCACCTGCCTCTGACAATGGGCTTCCACCATTGCTGCAGCTGCCCCAGTGACTCCGCCTGACCCTGTGCCTTAGTTTGTTCCACAGGAAATCACATCCTCAGGGTGGCCCTGGCTCTGGCCTCCAGGCAGGGAGTTGGCTTGTGAGAGGGTCCGGCTGTGTTCCCAACCCAAATCTCATCTTGAGTTGTAGCTCCCATGATTCCCACATGTTGTGGGAGGGACCCTGTGGGAGATGATGGAAGCGGGGGTGGTTTCCTCTACACTGTTCTGGTGGTAGTGAATAAGTCTCATGAGACCTGACGGTTTTCCGAGACGTTTCCTTCTTTGCTTGGTTCTCATTCTGTCTCTTGCCTGCTGCCACGTGAGATGTGCATTTTGACTCCTGTCATGATTGTGAGGCTTCCCCAGCACTGTGGAACTGGGAGTCCATTAAACCTTTTTTTTAAATAAATTATCCAGTCTCAGGTATGTCTTCACCAGCAGCATGAAAACTAACTCATACAGCTTGCCTTCCCCCGTGCCTTCGCCTCCCTGTGCGTAGCTCAGACCCCTGTCTGTTGCTTATTTGGGATTCCAGAAACAGTCAGGCATCCAGCTGCTTTGCAGCCAGCCACTCCACCAGCTGGTCTCACCTCACTCCTTCCTCATGTCATTAACACCGTTCATTTTCTGCAATATGATTTTCTAAAGGCTTCTTCGTACAGTTGAAGCGTTTAGTTTGTTTGTAGTATATTTTATTTTAAACAACACTGCAGTGAACATCTGTCTAGTTACATCTTTGGGCACATCTATGATTATTTTCTTAAGATAAACTTCTCAAAGTTGAACTCCAGTGCCGATGGTGTCACGGCACATCGAGGCTAACCCCACGTCAGTGACATGACTCAGCGCTCAGCATTCCCATAGCCAGAACCATTCATATGCGAAGTGGACATTTGCACCATCACACTCAGAGGCAAAAGGTTTTTGAAAGCTGGCATTAAATACTGTGTTTCTCATGGCTACGTTTTTGTTTTCTTGGGTTCTGTGGGTTTTTTTATTCATTTTAGAGACATTGTTATTTAGGAAATTGAAATAGCAATATCACAGGCTCCAGCACTGGCATCAAGAAAGAACGTATTTCAGTGATAAACAGGCAATGTTTAAACTCTCCTTAGGTGCAGCAAATGTGTTTGCCTGCCTTTTCGCGGTTCTTCGAGTTAGTGTTGGAAACATGTGTCCACATATGACTGATCACATCCGTGGTTAGTGTTCCAGTGCGGAATAGCACCATTTGAATGCTGCCCTTCCCATGTATGTGTAGGTGTGCACATGCATGTATATGTATGTACAAATAGCAGACAGATTAAAGTTTCAGTGTGGCCAATCCCAATTAGATTCAGATCAGTAATGAGATGCATGACAGATAGCAGTCACAGACCCACAGCACAGATGCTGGAGTGCCCGAGCATTCATGCGTGTTTTTTTTTTTTTTTTTTTTAAGACAGAGTTTCACTCTTGTTGCCCAGGCTGGAGTGCAATGGCACGATCTCGGCTCACTGCAACCTCTGCCTCCTGGGTTCAACCAATTTTCCTGCCTCAGCCTCCCGAGTAGCTGGGATAACTGGTGTGTGCCACCATGTCTGGCTAATTTTTTGTATTTTTAGTAGAGATGGGGTTTCACCATGTTGGCCAGGCTGGTCTTGAACTCCTGACCTCAGGTGATTCATCCACCTAGACCTCCCAACTTGCTTGGATTACAGGCGTGAGCCACTGCGCCCAACCCATGCAATGTCTTTACTCTCAAAAATATTTTTGGCTCAGTCCATTCATATAGTCCAGTCACTCACAGACAGTGACTCTATACTTCTCACTCTTTTCAGGAGCCAGAGGATGAGTTGAAATATGGAGAATGCATGGGGATCGCAAAGCGGGAGTTTTCGAAATCGATTAAAAGGCTTGACCTGCATTCGTATTAGATTTTTCCTTATGTTTAATTAAGTCTAATTAAACAATGCTGACATCTTCTTGGCACCTACGGTGCGATGATGTTAAATATTTAATGCTTGTGAAGGATTAGGCTGCGCTTCTAATCTATAGCTAGCAATCTGTTCCCTCTCCGGAGTACTTTTTATTTAGTTCTGCTTTTGTATAATGAGTTGCATTTCAAAGGAAATTGTTAAAAACCCCAGCACCAATGGGCCATGTCGCTGTCCAGGGGATTGGAGGGAGAGGCACCAGGCCACACGACCAATCTGGGCCAGCCCTCGGTGGTGGCTTACTACAGCGAGAAAAGGCGAGGTAAAAGGCATCCAGGGGCCCTTCAGAGGCCTTTTCAGCCCCAGGGAGCCCAGTGACTAAGGACCTTGAACATAGGGACACGAACTCATGTTGGAAAACCCCCATGCACACTCTGCAAGTACTTCCCTGAATATTTTCTGCCCCCCCACCCTCTAAGGGCTGTCAGTTGAATAATGAAAAATTATATTTGTATATGTGCATGTCTTTTGTAGATTACATATTTGTATATTGTAGATGTATGTCTTAAAAACTGTATGTCTTTACCCACCTCCTCCACCACACACCCATCCCTCCGCCTCTCGGAGGAAATGAAGCCATGCTAGTGAGATGAGCACCTATTTCGAAGAACTCGCTTCGAAAAAGAAGTCTGTGACTGCTTCTGGAACGAGAAATGCCGAGTAAGGCTGTTTGCAGATTGTCAGGCTCGGCCTCCAAAGGAAACCTGGTGGCTCCTGACTCTGTGTTTCCTGACAGGAGAAATTCAACTTGCTCTTCACATACACAACAATTGGTACAAGACTCTCAAAACGGGAAGATTGGTTTCATTTCCTCGATAATTCCTAATATTTTGAACATATTTAAGAACAAAAGACAGATTCATGTAATTAGCTTCCAATTGGCTGAATCTGTGTAATCAATTTCTCAGGGTTTTTAACGACCCTCCCTCCTCCGCACAGCATGGCGGCAGTAGGAACTTCTCACTCATAAGTTGGAATGAGGATCCAGTAGCCTCTTTGGTTAAATTAATTGAACTTCTAAAAAATTAAATTAGCACAGCTTATACAGGTTCTGGTGGTGATGAATTATCCTCAGGGTGTCTGAGCAGAGATGAAAATCAGCTCTACTCCTTGCAATTAAGCTCCACGTCTTCTAAAAAGAGACTCCAAGAATGATGCCTGGAAAGGCTGGTTTCCCCAGAAACCTGCAGCTCCTACCCCAAAATCCCTCCCAAGGAAAGATGGCAGAGAAGGAGGTAGCAGAAAGCCAGGCACACGCTCAAAGAGAAAGCTTTGCCCATGCATGGAGAGAGGCATCGGCTCACATGTCAGATAGCAGGCGCTCCCAGGATCTGCGGGTGATTCCGTCTATTTTTGATGTGCAGTGGAGACAATTCCATTCTGGAGTGGGAAGCTTACGGGTGGATTTTAAGTATAACTCTTATAAAAATGTACCCCTGCCTATCATCCCAGTACTTTGGGAGGCTGAGGTGGATGGATCACCTGAGGTCAGGAGTTCGAGATCAGCCTGGCCAACATGGCGAAACTGCAACTCTGCTAAAAATACAAAATTGAGCCAGGCATGGTGGCATGCACCCATAGTCCCAGCTACTTGGGAGGATGAGGCATGAGAATTACTTGAACCCAGGAGACACTGGTTGCAGTGAGCCAAGATCATGCCACTGCACTCCAGCCTAGGAGACAGAGTGAGACTCTGTCTCAAAAAACACAAAAGAATGTACCCCCAAATGAAAACATCGCCACGCCCCAGCCAGTGGCAGGAACAGGAACCAGCTGCTCACTATCAGTTGTGAAGGCCAGATCACGTCTACGCAGGAGAGTAACTGGATTTTCAAACATAGCTTTACACTTATGTAAAATTAATAGGATATTCATTATAAAATCCAAGGCATCTTATTAAACGCTTCCTGTCACTGGAAGCAGAAGGTGAAGTTCCTTAAGCTGGGGTTTTGTTGCCCTCTAGTGAAAGAGGTCAGCATTATGCATGCAAAATTATTTTGATCACTGCATAATTAGTGTTTGCAGAGGTAGGAAGAAGAGAACCCAGCCCCAGCCTGTTCACAAGGGCTATGCATGTATGTCTATGTGTACCTGTGTGTGTGTGCACGTGCGGCCGTGTGTGTGTGTGTGTGTGTGTGTGTGTGTGTCTCCATCCCCCATAAGCCAACCCCCCTTCCCTGAACTTGACTTCATTAACATATGGAAGCCATTTCTGCTCTCCTGTCACTATTATCTCTTGGCATGGAAGTTTAGTTTTATATGGCTATCAACAGGCAAAGATCCAAGCATAAAGAATAAATCAACAGAGCTGATCCGAGATGCAGCGCTTTAATGCGTAAGTATATATTTAATGTGTCTGCTGAAAGAATGTCTAATTACCCTGTCACTGAACAAAGCACATGTTCAATTGTGATAAATCATGCCATCCTGTACTTCTGCAGAGCATACTGAGATTGAGAAAAGCTGCAGCAAAATCACCACATCATCCACCCAGTAGGACGAGTTGACATCGTCCAGACCACCGCGGGAGCAGAGGGGAAGCCACCGGGTACGGGTTCAGACGCTGCATTTCAAACCCTGGCCACTGCGAGAAGCAAGCTCTTTCTGCACGGCGAACCTCCTTCAGCGTGAGCTGTCCCCGGCATCGGTCTCTTATTGACGCTAGATTCGCGGCGTCTATACTTTGCCATTCTGAATCCCCGTTTGCCAGAAGGCTGGATGCCAATATCCAAAGAGAAGCCAGTCTGTATTTCAGGAAAAGGACAGGGACAGCCCAGGCGCCCAGCACCTCAGCTCTTGCTGTAGGAGCAAAGCTGCTGGCATCTCCCGGGGGCTTATTTATAGTCCCACCTCTTCCCACGAGAGGCCACGAGATTCAGACACCAGGTGCCACTTCTCCAAGAATTCCACCCCCTCGAAAGGATTACAGAAGTCGGGATGAAAATATTCTAGAAGCATGCCCCTTTTGAGCTGCAGCAGGGAGAGTAATGTGAGCAAGGTACAGTGGGGAAATTGAGGGTGATAGGAAGCTCAGCAAGGTGCTGCTACTGATGTGTCCAGCCTGTCGTGGGTGGGAGGAGACTCAGGTGCTCATATCTGAGAAGCCAGGGACATGGCGGCCACACTGGGGTGGTGTCGGGGAGGCGCCTCTTGCTAAGCTGTGCCATGTGGATTCATTTCAGTAAGCAGGTCACCACCTATTCATGCCCACCTTTATCACCCCACACCCTCCACACGCTCTCCTTCCCTGGGTCTCAGTAGAGACCTGTCCTCTCCTCAGCCACCAGCCTTGGCAGTCCTCAGACCCTCCACAAGCAGGAGAGGCAGTTCCAGGTTCGAGCCCCAGCCCCAGGTGCTTGTATCATGCAGGAGCAGAGTAGGAACCACGCTGTGCTCTGTGACTTGTGCTGCACTGGAGCCCACGGACACAGAAGTGCTGGGTTTCTATTTATGTCAGCAAGAGCCATAATAAACCAGGGAGAGAAAATACGATTTCATCTGCCCCAGTATCTATTCCTTTCCTGAGAGAATGCCCAGAGTAGCAGTCTGTTTCTTCAATGGCGATTATATTTCTTATTTCTTTGATTACCTCGTGTAATAGCGTTCTTTTATTTACCAACAGAGAAGAGAAGGCTTTACCACGATGTCTCCATCACGCGTAAAATACACATCCCGTAACAGCAACCGCTTTATTTGCTTTCCTGAATTGTGATCTATAGACTGAAGGGCAAATGAAAATAGAGATTAAAAAAAATCTATTTCTGATACCATATTGGCTCTAAAATGTCAAAGTTTTCTTTATTGCTTTAGGAGATTTGTACCCTTATTTATCTTTCTCGTTTTATTTTCAAAGGCTGCTGCCTCCACTCTGTTTGATTGGATGCTGTTTTCATGTACAATCAGGGCTCTCCCTTGCTGCTTGTTGGTATTTTATCAAGACCTCCTAAGGCAGCGGAGAGAGAAAAGCCAGACGCCCAGCCGCACAGAGACTGCAGGTCGGTCACGGACATGCCACATGGGTGGCGGGTGCCACATGCAAACGGGCACAGCAGATTTCAGTAATAGGCAGTGATAGGCACTCCACGTCTCAGAATATTAAGAACTTGATAGACACACTAAACACTGTGCTTCTAAAGGACCATTTAGAGTCTCAAGTGATCCAAACAGAATGGAGTAGCCCAAGCTGTGCGCCAGGGTCGCTCTGAAGTTAAAAGCTCTAAGTTAGTCAGAATTCCTCTGCTCCTGGAAACAGAACGTACCTTCAGAATGAGATGCTGTGAAGGGAGGTCATCTCCTCTGTTCCCGTCAAATTGACTAAGTGGAGAACATAATGAAACTGTACCCAAAACAAAGGCAAGGCTGACAGCAGAGAAGCTCCTTCTCTCTTTTTAACACTTGCCTCCAAAACCCACCAACAACCTCAGCTTCAAAAAGGAAAAGAAGAGCATGTCCAGAAACACCTCCCTTCCTCGAGCCTGCTCCGTGCTTCCTGTCCTTCCAAGATCGGCGGATTGAAGTTTTAAAGAATGATGCACTCATGATTCTGAAAGAAAAAAAAAAAAAAAACTTGTGTACTTCCCTGAGACAGACACTGGCGTGTCCTAGAAATGGAAGGAACAAACAGAAAGGAAAAATGCTCAGGATCTGAGGCGCACTGGAGGGTTTTCCACGCTGGCCCAGGCAGTGAAGCCGTGCTAGTCCACACGGTAGAGTCATGGCACTCTACCAGAGGAGGTCTTCCCCTCCACCCAGGGGTACCTGGAAGCACCTGGAACCATGCCTGATGGTCACAACTGGGGAAGAGTGAGTGGAGGTCTAAGACGCTGCTGTACCCCTTACAGTGCACAGGGCAAGCCCCACAACAGAGAACGTTCTGGTCCACAGTGACAACAGCCAATGTGAAGATGCTGAGAAATGCTTCTCTAGAGAGACTGTCACGCATTTCAGCACTGGGCACCTTTTAATGCCTTCTCGTATCTTAGTTTTGTTTTCTTCACCAGGCCCTGGGCTCCTTGAGCATCTACTGCATCTCACAGAATTATGTTTCATCTCCTGAGCCCCTGGCAGGAGGATGAGCATTCATTATGTCAGCCACAAAGATGAGACTTGCTGGTAAAGACGTGCCAGGGGTCCAGGGACCTCTCAGCGCCCAGCAAAATGAAGACCAGGGGAGCAGAGGAACTTAGAGCAGTCATGACAAATGCCACTGTGCATTTAAAGATGTCTGACTTCAAGTACTTCTTCCAAATTGCCACCGGCCCATTCGTTTAGGTGCTGCTGGAATGCTAGGGGAAGGGGGATAGGCCATGATAAAGCTAAAAAAGCAAAACCCACAGCCGGTGGTTCAGATCTGGCCTCCACCACAGCTCATGTGTCTCTGTGGCAAGTCTCTTTACCTCTCGGTAGATTCCACCTTTGAAAAATTGGGTTGTATCCATCACGATCAAGTAGGCTTCATCCCAGGGATGCAAGGCTGGTTCAACATACACAAATCTATAAATGTGATCCATCCCATAAACAGAACCAAAGACAAAAACCACATGGTCATTTGAATAGATGCAGAAAAGGCCTTCGACAAAATTCAACAGCATTTTATGCTAAAAACTCTCAATAAACTAGGTATCAATGGAGCTTATCTCAAAATAATAGAAGATGTTTATGACAAACCCACAGCCAGTATCATAATGAATGGGCAAAAACTGGAAGCATTCCCTTTGAAATCTGGCACTAGACAAGGGTGCCCTCGCTCACCACTCCTATTCAACATCATATTGGAAGTTCTGGCCAGAACAATCAGGCAAGAAAAATAAATAAAGGGTATTCGATTAGGAAAAGAGGGAGTCGAACTGTCTCTATTTGCAGATGACGTGATTGTGTACTTAGAAGATCGCATCATCTCAGCCCCATGTCTCCTTAAGGTGATAAGCAACTTCAGCAAAGTCTCAGGATGCAAAATCAATGTGCAAAAATCAGAAGCATTCCTATAAACCAATAACAGACAAACAGAGAGCCAAATCATAAATGAACTCCCATTCACAATTTGCTACAAGTAGAAAAAAATACCTAGGAATACAACTAACAAAGGATATGAAGGAGCTCTTCAAGGAGAACTACAAACCACTGCTCAAGGAAATAAGAGAGGACACAAACAGATGGAAAAACATCCCATGCTCATGGTTAGGAAGAATCAATATCATGAAAATGGCCATATTGCCCAAAGTAATTTATAGATTCCAATGCTATCCCCATCAAGCTACCATTAACCTTCTTCATAGAACTGAAAAAAAACACCTTAAACTTCATATGTAACCAAAAAAGAGCCCACATAACCAAGACAATCCTAAGCAAAAAGGGCAAAGCTGGAGGCATCACACTACCTGACTTTAAACTATACTACAAGGCCACAGTAATCAAAACAGCATGGCACTGGTGCCAAAACAGAGATATAGACCAATGGAACAGAACAGAGGCCTTGGAAGTAATGCCACACATCTACAACCATCTGATCTTTGACAAACCTGACAAAAACAAGCAATGGGGAAAGGATTCCCTGTTTAATAAATGGAATTGGGAAAACTGGCTAGCCATGTGCAGAAAGCTGAAACTGGACCTCTTCCATTCACTTTACACAAAAATTAACTCCAGATGGCTTAAAGACTTAAACATAAGATCTAACACCATAAAAACCCTAGAAGAAAACCTAGGCAATACCATTCAGGACATAGGCATAGGCAAGGACTCCATGACTAAAACACCAAAAGCATTGGCAACAAAAACCAATATAGACAAATGGGATCTAATTAAACTTAAAAGTTTCTGCACAACAAAAGAAACAATCATTAGAGGGGATCAGCAACCAACAGAATGGGAAAAAATTTTTGCAAGCTAGCCATCTGACAAAGGGCTAATATCCAGAATATACAAAGAACTAAAACAGATTTACAAGAAAAAAACAAACAACCCATCCAAAAGCGGGCAAAAGATGTGAACAGACACTTTTCAAAAGAAGACATTTATGTAGCCACCAAACATATTAAAAAATCCTCATCATCACTGGTCATTAGAGAAATGCAAATCAAAACTACATTGAGATGCCATCTCATGCAAGTTAGAATGGTGATCATTAAAAAATCTGGAGACAACAGATGCTGGAGAGGATGTGGAGAAATAGGAACACTTTTACACCATTAGTCTTAATGTAAATTCATTCAACCATTGTGGAATACAGTGTGGCAATTCCTCAAGGATCAAGAAATAGGAATACCACTTGACCCAGCAATCCCATTACTGGGTATATACCCAAAGGATTATAAATCAGTCTATTATAAAGACACATGCACATGTAAGCTCATTGCAGCACTGTTTACAATAACAAAGATCTGGAACCAACGAAATGCCCACCAATGATAGAGTGGACAAGGAAAATGTGGCACATATACACCATGGAATACTATGCAGCCATACAAAAGGATGAGTTCATGTCCTTTGTAGGAACATGGATGAATCTGGAAAACATCATTCTCAGCAAACTGACACAAGAACAGAAAACCAAAGACCGCATGTTCTCACTCATAGGTGGGTGTTGAACAATGAGAACACATGGACACAGGGAGGGCAACACCACACAATGGGGTCTATTGGGCGGTGGGGGAGATGGGGGAGGGATAGCAGGGGGTGGGGAGGTTGGGGATGGATAACACTGGAAGAAATGCCTGATGTAGGTGATGGGCGGATGGCGGCAGCAGCCACCATGGCGTGTGTGCACCTATGCAACAATTTTGCAAGATCTGCACATGTACTCCGGAACTTCAAGTATAATTTAAAAAAGAAAAAAGAAAAATATGGTTGATTATAACGAAAACCACGTCTCAGAACTGAGGTGAAGGACTCACAGAATGTGACACATGTTTAAACCTGCCCACCATATTTCAGGCTCCGGCCGCAGGTGCAGGATTCTCACTGGTGCTTCTCCTCTTTACTTCAGAGCCCTGGCAGCTTACCAGTGTTTCCAAGTTTTTAAGCATATTTTTTCTGGCTTTTCTTGATGGTCATTTTGAGGAACGTCCCAGGAAGGAGGCTGCGGTCATGTCTGGCTGCTCCATTGAAAAGACCTGTGACCCTGACAGCCTTTTGCTGTGTGGCAGGTGGTGATCCTGTGACCCCTAGTTAAAATAGGCACTCGAGTGTTTTTTGTTCGTTTGTTTTGTTTTGTTTTTTTGAGACAGTCTTGATCTGTTGCCCAGGCTGGAGTGCAGTGGCACAGTCTCCGCTCACTGCAGCTTCCACCTCCTGGGTTCAAGTGATTCTCCTCCTCAGCCTCCTGAGTATCTGGGATTACAGGTGTGTGCCACCACGCTCAGCTAATTTTTGTGTTTTTTTGTAGAAATAGTGTTGCACCATACTAGCCACCCTGGTCTCTTAACTCTTAACCTCAAGTGATCCACCCATCTCGGCCCCCCAAAATGCTAGGACTACAGGTGTGAGCTACCGTGCCCGGCCAGAGTCCTAATATTTTTTAAATCTTTACTCTTGTGCAAAATGCATCAGCTCTGGTTGGCTTATCCAGCCAACTTCATGAGAATTGGTGGAAGGAGCAGCTGCCACTTCTAAGGAAGATTCCAGAGTCAACCTCGTATCAGACACATCTGGCTGTAGAGGTGCCAGTTCAGCCATGGGGAAACCTAGGTGTGTGAAGGCATAGTATTATAACCAATTCAGGACACAGAGTAAACCAGTGAAGATTGTGATTGAACTGTGGGAGGGTGCCTGAACTGTTATTACACTGGGCACCACCATGGCAATCCTTTGCCTAACAGAGCCATTCAGCCAAGAAATCTCAGCCTTCCCATCTGTAGTCAGGTCCACAAGAACCATCCTTCCACTCACCTCTCGGCCAGTAAAAGAGAATAAAACCCCAGCACTCCCCAAGAGAAAGATGTCACACAGATTAAAGTTCCTAGTGACTGGTCTATTGATAGAACAACAGGACAGGATTTCTAGCCTAAAATAATCACGATCAACCATCATTGGCATTTTTCACTCATTGAGTAATATTCATCGGAATGCATTTACATTTTCTGTGTAATAAATCAAAAGCAAGATACCATTGTTTCTAATTTATCTTCCAGACTGCTCTAGTGATATCTTGCCACTGTGAATATTTCCAATATTTCTTTAAAATCGTAAGATAAATGGGTCCTGAATGTTCAATGTGGTGGTGATCTTCATAACCTAAAACTTTATTTTGGGGGTTGGGGGGTGGTTCTTCCTTTTCAGTTTCTAAGGAAAGTAATATACAAATTATATGGAGTAAGTACTACCTGTCAACACTAAAATATTGACTTCGCTCAAACCCTTACAAAGAGAAAACATTAACAATCATGATTATACGTAGACCTGGTGTACCAAGCATATGAATTGCGACTCAAAAGACAGAAACGTCCTTTTTTTCTGCAAAGACATAGAACAGGATATTAGAAGCCTGAGGGAAAATGAGTGTGTGTGCTCTTGGTGCGTCTTAGCCCCCCACGCTGCTGGCTCAGCACACGCTCCCCCTGCCCATTCCTCCCTTCTCCGCGACGCCGTCCGAGGAGCTCAGTCAGTAAACGCCGACCGATCTGTTGACTGAAAACCACTTTCGTTGTGGAAAATTGCCACTAATTTGAACTCTGCTACTTTAGACAATTTGTGTTCCTGCAGGCTTTGGCTTAAAAAAAAATCTTTATGGAAAAAAATTTTGATTTAGTAGACACGCCTAGGTGCGAACATAATTCCTGTACAAATACAGGAATTACATTTGTTGTACCATGCACACACAGCTTCCAAGCTGGTTCCAGACTTTCACTTCCCTATAAATTCTTATTATATGCTCATTATAAACCATTTTGCCTGTCTTTAATTTGTATTATGAAATAATATGTCCTCATAATTAAAAAAACTAAAGTATATAACAGAAAGTGGAGTCTCCTTTGATCGCACCTCCTGGGTGGAGGTGACTCTCCACCTTCCCACCTGCTTTTAGTAAGTTGATCCCAAGGGGCATCTCCCTGTCAGCGGAACTCAAGCTGAGGTCAAAGTAGAAGTAACGAGGCAGTTTTAAAATAAGTAATCATTAGTTCAGAATGTTCAATAAAATGGAGGCGAGTCATCCATCTAAACATGCTCCTTAAGGAAGCCTCCCTCGCCTTAGCGATGTCACGGGAGTCCCAGGGTCTCGTGAAAGGACAAGATTTGAAAGTAAGATTTCGTGTGTTCTTCCACCCTCTGAGAGTGCATGCATATTCTTTGCCTGGAAGGCCTTGTCGGGGCCAAATGGAGAGGCTGCCTGGAGAGGACCCGTTGGCCGGCATTCTAGGACAGCATCGATTCATTGAGGAGCCCGGGAGGGGAGGAAGAAGAGGCAGGCAGAGGAAAGATGAGACCACGCCACGGCGGGAAGAGAGCGGGCTGCAGATGCTGCTGAGGGGCTCTGTCCTCGAGGCCACACTGCTCTCGGCCACATGGTGCTCCGTAGCAGACGCTGGCCAGAAGGTGACTCCCAAAGGCGCGCATGCCCAGGCCCAGGGTGGGTGCCGCAGAGCCCCCTTCCAGGAGCCATGCCCAGCTGGACAAGGGCACATTTACAGCGACCAGTAAAGAGCAAACCCCAAGGCGGCTCCCAGGCTTCTGTCCCTGCACACCTCCCCTGACATCCTGGCAGCAACCACCTGCCACGGGGGTGAAGCCGGCACTGTGGCCGCACTGAATTCTCATCCCAGGGGCTGGCGTCAGCCAGGGTCCTTCACAGAGGCAGAGCCAACAGGATGTGTGTGTAGAGAGATCTATTGCGGGAGTCGGCTCATGCAATTACAGAAGCTGACAAGTCCGAGTGTCTGTGAGGGGAGCCGCTAAGCTGGGGGCCCCGGACAGCCACGGATGCAGTTCTGTCTGAAGACTCAAGACCAGGCAACCGCCAGTGTGGCGGTTCAAGTCTGAAGTCTTCCTGGGACACGCGAGTGTCACTGTGGGTTCCATTGCTTGGCAGGTGACAGTCCAATGGCCACAAGCCAGGAAGGTTCCACAAGGGGATTATATTACTTGCAGCAGGTGAACAGGACACCAGGGATAGTCCCCCCGCTAAAGCAGCGCCTTCCCGAACAAGCTGACCACACAGCTTTGATCGGCTGGTGAGCTGAGACTCTGCATGCAGAGGTGGGGTAAAGGCAGGGCAGGCGTGGCTGCTGAACACGCTTCCACATACATTGCATGTACAGAAAACGGTAAATAAGCCCCTCCCTGGGCCGGGTGTTTCCTGTGGTCATGAGGAGAGTTTCCCAAAGCTCATCTCCAGGTCAGACATCTCAGGACCGACCGGTTTTTGTACTTCCAGAGCTGAGCTTCTTCCTGGGACTTTCTGAAACAACAAAAACTGAGCTATAACAGTTAGAGATGGGAGCTTTTGTGCCATGCATGTCCCAAACCCAGGGACCCTGGATTACCCAAAGGCAGAAAAAAGGCCGCCGTCCCTGATCAAAGACAGCGGGACAGAAGGAGTTCTCCGTTTCTCAGGGGAAGGTCAGCCTTTTTCTTCTATGCAGTCCTTAACAGATTGGATGGGGCTCCCCATATGGGGCGGGGCAGGGGGACAAGTGGCTTTACTCAATCTGCCAAGTTAAATGTTACTCTCAGCCAGGTGTAGTGGCTCATGCCTGTAATTACAGCACTTTGAGAGGCCAAGGTAGGCAGACAGCTTGAGCTCAGGAGTTTGAGGCCAGCCTTGGCAACATGGCAAAACCCCGTCTCTACCAAAAATACAAAAAAATAGCCAGGGAGGCTGAGGAGGGAGGATCTCTTGAGCCCAGGAGGCAGAGGACGCAGTGAGCTGAGATCACGGCAATACACTGCAGCCTGGGCAACAGAGTAAGCCTCTGTCTCAAAAAAATAAAAATAAAAATAAATGTTAATCTCATCCAGAAACACCCTTGCAGACACTTAGAACAATGATTGATCAAATATCTATGCACTCCATGGCCCAGTCAAGTCGACATATGAAATTAGCCATCACAGGGCTCGTTAGCGATTGCATGTGTCTCAAAGAGAAGGAAGTGTCGTCTCGTGCCTGCCCTGATTTGCAGATTAAGATTCACCCATTAACAGAAGCAAACAGCTGTCACAGGTACGGTGGCCAGGTTGCTTCCTACCACTGAGTGTGGACGTGACATCACTGTATCCTCCTGCGCCCCTCTGTGCCCTCCGTCCTCAAGTCTGTCCTTTGTCCCTTGTGAAATCCACCGGCTGGATCTGCCTTCACTGTATGCTTAGCAAATAATAACCAAAATAGCCCGCTCCTCGAATCACCAAGCCAAGGATGCAAGACTGTTACGCGACAGCCAGATAAAACACTGACAGTAAATCACTGGCTCTTTCTAAGGGTTATAAACAGAGCACAGAGCTGCTGTGGAATGAGTCAGAGCCGCCGCTCCAGTTCCAGGTCACTGCTCACCGATAGCCATGACCAGCAGCAGCTCTGAGCTGGCCTGGCGCATGACCGGAGGCTTCACGTTTATCTCCTGCTGCTTTCTGCTGGCCCAGGAGCAGTTCCAACAGGGAGACGCTGGAGGAGTCACTTGCCATCTTGTTCATCCTCCCATCAATTAAATTATTCACTTAAAGCAATGACCCTTCACTGAACTCCTGGACATGGCTGGCACTGGAGCAGAGGAGCAAAAGCAGCGAATGCCCTGTCCCTTCGGTGCTGAGTGAGGGTTGAGGGGTGCTGGAGCTCTGTCCTGCCCTGATCGAGTGCCTGGCGACTCTCCCCTCTACATGCCAAGGGCTTGTGATGCTCCAAACCTATCCATCTGGAAATGAAAGTATCCGCATTGACGAATGGATTTCTGCTAAAAGCCAGCTCAAGTTATTTGCAAAACTGTTGGGGATGAAGTTTTCAGCAGGATGCGGTAGAAGTGAATTGGGTCATAATGAAACACACGTCCCTAAGTACTTCTTCCAGAGCACTGGAGTCATCATTGACTCCAGCCTGGGGCCCAGGGCCCTGTGACTGTCCAGGGTCCTGTGCTGTCCATGCCGGGTCTTCAGCCACCACGGAGGCTGCAGCTTGCTGGGGAGGCACGTTTTCCCAGTTGGCCAAAAGCTTAGGCCGAGGACGAGCGCTCTGAACAATCTGGCCCTTCGTCAGATGCATTAAGGAGTGGCCTGGCTCACAGGTCGCCTGTCTTCAGGGAACACACGAGGCTCAGCAGAGTCCTGGCTTCGGCATGGAATTCTCTTGGTCCAAGCACAAAACCTCTGTGTCTACTGAGAGGGCAGGAATGAAGACACCTTTGTGGACACTGTTTCCTTTGTCACTAAAATGAAGACGTGGCTCCGCTGCCTCTGCCCATCCAGGCCCTGCCCGTGAGACCGGCGAGGGTGAGAGAGGTGGGCCTGAGACAAGCGAGCTGGCTGGCTTCCTGTTCCGATGTGGTCTGGAGTTAAAAAAAGCACCGAGGCGCCTTCCTCAAGCTGTGATTCCAGGCATTCAGCATCAAAGAGGCTTTTCACCACAGGTTTCTGCTCTAGGAGACCAGTGACTTTCCCAAAGCCCTACATGCACAGCTAAGCTTAACTTCAACTCACAGTTACCCTTTCCTTAGGTGAATGCTAAAACTCCTGCCCGGAGGTGGGGCTTTCAGATGCTACTGAGACATACGCACAGGACTGCTACGCAGGGCCAGGTGAACCCGCCACCACAGGCCCTGAGGGTTCCCCTTCCCTCCTTGACTGCAGAGCCTCACAGCAGAAGCCCACACCCCGACTTCGGGAGCGACCTCCTCAGGCACTCACGCATGTTCACACCCACGCATGATCATGCACCGTCACACCCGCTCACACTGGTGCACTCTCGGGCACCGGCGTGCCAGCACGCTTCCGGTCTTCCAGCTCGGCTGCAGATGTGGTCTCATAAAGGACTCATTTCCCGGGCAGCTGTGATGGGATCCAAGCCACGGGGCTTTCTCTAGAAAGACGGGGCAGAGAAGGCTGCTTTCCAGTGAGCTGCCACCTTGGGGGGCTCTGCCTGCACCTGGAGATTGTGGAGAGGGCGTGAGAAGGCAATCTGGGCACCGCTGAGCGCCATGTGTTTTCGGCTCCGTTCAACAGCAGAGCCTCATTTCTGCTTAGGCCTGACAAGGAAAAGTTCTGTTGGTGCATTGAGTAGAGTCCCCATGGGTTCAAGCGGACACCCCAGACCCCCATGGGGCTCTCCGGCAAGTATCCGAGAGCAACTAAAGACAACCGAGCCTCAGCATGGCTGCCCTGGAGACCGCTCTCCTGTTGCCAGGGGCCCTGCCCATCCCACTTTCCACTCTTTTCCCCGCACCTTTGCTGCTGAGCACCAAGGCAGGCTTCCCAGGGTTGTGTGAACTGCTACGGCCTCAGACAGTCGTATGTGGCTGCAGACAATCTGTGGCAAATTCAGCCCTGCGGCTGGTAAATAGTATATGTTAAGCATATTGCAATTGATGCAAAGGCGCCCTTCTTGAATCCTGATTTTCTTTCCTGGGTCGAATAAAGGAATGAGCCCTTGATTAGTCCACAGCTGCAGCCAAGCTGACAGGAAGTGTGTTCGTGGGCCAGGGGCTGAGTGCGCATGAGTGTGAGCAGGTGTGGCAGTGCGTGACCATGTGTGGGTGTGAACACGTGTGAGTGCCTGAGTGTGACGGGGCTAACAGCACCCAGGGATGCATCCCCTGTGTGAGCACTGCCTGACGTGGGCATCTCGTCCCAGAGATCCTGAACACGCAGTACCATCACGCTGATGTGTTGTGGACACCCCAGTTTCTCACTCCTGGCTTCCTCTCCCAATGTCCCTGGGCTCCCAGCTCCCAGCCTCCTCGGGCCTGGTGGTACGTGGGGAAGGAATTTCTACACAGGTCCTATTTGTCTGACCCGCTCGCTGCCACCACCCATCTCCCTGTTCTACAGCACAGGGTCTCTCTGATCCCAGGGCTCTCTCCTTTCCTGGGACTTTCGGCACTGATTGTCTCTCTGCCCAGGACTCTGTCCCAGCTCTCTTTTTAATTTTTTTTTTATCTTTGTGCTTCAAACAACAGATGTGTAATGGCTGACAATCTAGAAGGCAGAAACGTGAATCAAGATGTTGGCAGGACCGCAATCCCTAGATGTTCCGGAGAGACTCCATTTCTTCCTCTCCTTCCTAGTCCAGTGCTGGAGGCTGCCAGCCATGACACTCATCTCTGCCTCCTCCTCTTCTGCCTGACTTACCTCTCTGCCTTCTCCACCATCCATCAACCATCTCCACCATCCATCACCTATCTCCACCATCCATCAACCATCTCCACCATCTACCAACCATCCCTATCATCCATCATCTATCTCCACCATCCACCAACCATCTCCACCATCCACCAACCATCTCCACCATCCATCAACCATCTCTACCATCCATTATCTATCTCCATCATCCACCAACCATCCCTATCATCCATTATCTGTCTCCATCATCCATCAAACATCTCCACCATCTATCAACCATCTCCGCCAACCATCCATCAACCATCTCCATCATCCATTAACCATCTCCACCATCTACCAACCATCCCTATCATCCATCATCTATCGCCATCATCCATCAACAATCTCCACCATCCACCAACCATCTCCACCATCCACCAACCATCTCCACCATCCACCAACCATCTCTACCATCCATTATCTATCTCCACCATGCACCAACAATTCCTATCATCCATTACCTATCTCCATCATCCATCAACCATCTTCACGAACCATCAACCATCTCCACCATCCGTCAACCATCTCTACCATCCACCAACCATCTCCATCATCCATTAACCATCTCCACCATCCATCAACCATCTCCACCATCCATTAACCATCTCCACCATCCAGCAACCATCTCCACCAGCCATCAACCATCTCCACCATCCATTAACCATCTCCACCATCCATTAACCATCTCCACCAGCCATCAACCATCTCCACCATCCATCAACCATCTCCACCATCCACCAACCATCTCCACCATCTACTAACCATCCCTATCATCCATCATCTAGCTCCATCATCCATCACCTATCTCCACCATCCATCAACCATTACCACCATCTATCAACCATCTGCACCATCCATCAGTCATTTCCACCAGTCATTAACCAGCTCTACTATCCCTCAGCCATCACCTCCATCCATCAGCTGTCTTCACCACTCATCAACCATCTCCACCGCTCATCAACCATCTCCACCATCCATTTCCAAGATTTCTCAGATCTTTAACTTGCCAAATCTGCCTCAGCATTAAGTCTCCACTGGAACGATGCTCAAGACCCTCCATCCTTCCTGGACTCTCTATTCTTTATCACATGTCACTAACTCAGGACCCAACTCTCTAAGAGCATCTTGTTCATTTGTGTGTTCATTTGTGCCTGCCACCTGCACACTCCCTGAGGGCTAGGATTACCTTCTCCTTGCTTATGATAGTCTCCTCAGTGCCTAGAACTGCCTGGCCTACGCTCAGTTCCCAAAAAAATACATGACATGTGAATAAACATGTGTATAGGGTTATGAATATCAAGTGATTCAACTCTTGTAATGATTTTAGCTCAGCTCTGGACACCCTGTAAGAACTCCAGAAGGTAGCTGTATTGCTATTAAGAACTTGGGAATGGCATGTTTCAGGTGAGCTTTTTGGTTACAAGCAACAGAGGCCCCACTCAGGATAGGGTTTTCACCTGGGTTAACAGCAAGCCATACAAGGAATCCCAAGGAAACTGAGGTGTATACAGGCTGTGGGGGACCCATGGGGGACAGACCTGAATCTGGATGGCTCAGAGTCCTCTGCATCAGGACTCGGTGGCTGTGCCTCACAGGATCCTCCAGAAACTGCCCAGCAGCTGCCCGCTGCCTACTTCTTCCTGCTGCACCAAACACTGGCAAATCCTTCCCATGTGTCTGGTTGAAATGAGCCTAGTTGGTCCTGCCTGGATTTAATGCAGACCATGGGAGTTTTATGTCATTGACTCAGCCAGGAACAGGAAGCTCCCCAGTCAGATGCTCAGCCCTGGACCGGTCAGCCTGGGAGAGGCAAGACCACAGGGTGCTGAGGCTCCTGCTGTCCCCACGGTGCAGGGAGGAAAGGACAGGTGTTTCAGCTTCTCCTTTAAGAGGGAGCAGGGAAGCTGTTTGCTGCTGGGCCCCGATCCCAACTGTGAACATTACGTAGATAGGTACGGGTGCTGTGCTGAGGCAGGCCTGGCTGATTTTCAGGAGGGAGAGGGCACAGACCCTCTGCCATAGACCCAGGTCTCGGGCAGATGTGTTCTCCCCCTGAGTTGGGCAAGGCACAAGCTGTGGCATCACACAAGTCCTGCGTCCCCAAGGGGCCTTGACAGAGGAGTAACGCCTTCTTGGGCTGAGACCAAGCTTCCAGGTAGGTCCTGGGAGCCAGAAGAGTGGTGCTTGCAGCAGGAGACCCAAGACAACAAAATTAAAAGTGTGCTGAATTTGCAGAGTGAGGGGAAACAAGGTGCTGGAGGTGTCGGCCTCAGCCCTCTGCAGGGTGAACAGGCAGGGTTTCCTTCATATCCCTCCCTCCTCTCCAGTTGCATGGCTGGAAACCAAGAGGAACTCAAAGAACGATGGTGAAGATGATTGTTTCTGGGAAAGACGTCACATGGGCAGAAGCAACTTCAAACTCAGAGAGGGTTCATAGAACAACCCTGGTCAGCGGAGGGTGGAGGGAGATGTTTATTTAATCTTTCAAGGTTAAATATGTCGTTGTGTGTATGCACCACACTTTGCTTATCCACAGCACGATTTGCTTCTTCCAGGAGCCCTGGAAATGGGTGTTCCCCCAGTTCTGGGCTCCCTGAGCCCTCCATGGCCCTGTCTTCATGGAAGTCCCTGTCCTCACTCTGTTTAACTCTTCTGTTCTCTTTAGATAGCTTCAAATCTCATTTTGCCTCCAGCCATTGATTCTTCCATGGATTCAAGACAGTCAACCTGTCCCAGGTTGCACTGGGCTTAGGACACCTTTCGGAAGGTCAAAGGACTTTTATAATCCCTAACTGTCTGCTGCTCTTGACCAGCAGCTCCCTCCATCCCTACCCTCCGGAGGGTTTGAGCCACCAGAGATGTGGCCTCTAGATGCCCAGCCAGGATGCTGAACAACACCGACATGTGCCCACATTTTGTCGATCACACAGGTCAACATGGTTTGCCAGGACCCAAAAGAGAAGGCAGAGGTGAGGCTCCTGAAGAGTGGCCTGCTTTGCCATTCAGCCCAGCATGCTGAATCATTCAGCAAGTAAGGTGAGCTGGCTGCTGTCATGGGCCAGAGGTTTATTATGGCACTCAGACCCTCAGAAGATTAAGGTGACAGTGTATTCCAATGTTTTGTTTCATGAAATCTGTCAATGAAAATAATTAGAGACAATTATCTTGAGGATAAATCAGAGCTAAGCAGAACACCATTATGCAAAATGTAGATATGCTGGGGATACGAGAGGCTCTTAATGGTCAGCCCCAGGGAGGTGCAGGAAAATCAGATGTTGTGTGAAGCCCCTGCGACCTCAGAAGGCTCCCCTGCAGCTGCCATGTTCACAGTGACGGAGGTGTCATTGCCTGCTCAGCTCCCGGAGGTGAAACTGCCCCCGGTGAAGAGCTAAAATGCACCTCGCCTTCTGCAGAGTGGTCCCACCTCTCCATTCCCAGTCCAGGGAAGTGCTGGCATGCAGGAACAAGAAGTGGCATGCAGAAGGGGTCCATTGCAGCATTTATGATATTAGCAATAAAATTAAAATTAAACTAGAATGCCACACCTAGGTATATGCCCAAAAGGACTGAAGATAGGAACACAAGCAGATACTCGTACATGAGTGTTCATAGCAGAACTCTTCACAGCAGCCAAACCGTGACAATGATCCAGATGGCACGATAGATGATTGGATGCACAAACTGTGGTGTGTGTACACAATAAAACAGTACTCAGCCTTAAAAAGAAAGAAGTTCCGGCCAAGCGCTGTGGCTCACACCTGCAATCCCAGCACCTTGGGAGGCCCAGGCGGGTGGATCATCTGAGGTCAGGAGTTTGAGACCAGCCTGACATGGTGAAACTAAAAATAGAAAAATTAGGTGAGCATGGCAGTCTGCACCTGTAGTCCCAGCTGCTCGGGAGGCTGAGGCAGGAGAATCGCTTGAATCTGGGAGGCGGAGGTTGCAGTGAGCCGAGATCATGTTACTGCACTCCAGCTTGGGTGACAAAGAGAGACTCCATTAAAAAAAAAAAGAAGAAAGAAAGAAAGAAAGAAAGAAAAAAGGAAATTCTGACGCATGCTCCAATCTGAACAAACCTTGGAAACATTACGCTAAGTAAAATAATCCAGTCACAGAGAGACAAAGACTGTGTTTCCACTTATATGAAGTACCTAGAATAGATAGGAAAATTCGAAGAGACAGAAAAGACAATGTTGGTTACCAGGAGCTGGAGGGAGGGAGGAATGGGGAGTTATTGCTTAATGGATACAGAGTTTATGTTTGGGGCAATGAGAAAGTTCTAGAAATAGTGGTGATGGTTCATAGTGTTGTGAGAGTATCAGATGCCACTGAATTGTATGCTTAAAAATGGTGGAAATGGTGAATTTTGCATTATATGTATTTTACCACAACAAAAAATACTGAACTGGAAGCAGCTTTGTCTTAGTTTGAGCTGCTGTAACAAATTCTCACAGACTCAATGACTTCGGCAACAGGTATTTATTGCTCACAGTTCTGGAAGCAGCAAAGTCCAAGGTCAAGGCACCAGTGGGTCTGCTGTGTAGTGACATTCCTGATTTCTGCTTCCTGATTTCCAGACAGGACCTTCTCTCTCCGTCCTCACATAGCAGAAAGAGCGATTAGAGCTCTCTGGCTTCTCCTTACAGGGGCTCTAATCCCGTTCGTGAGCGCTCCCGTCTTACCTAACTACCTCCCAAAGGCCTGATCGCCTAACACCATCACCTGAGGAGTTAGTATCTCAGCCTGTGCGTCCGAGAGGGACAAAACCATTCAGTCCATAACAAGCCTAAACTGCTCACCAGCGGGGAACCCGGGACACAGCCCCGGGTGCTTCTGCAGCAGGAGCAGGCACACATCTTCTCTAAAGGACCAGACAGTAAATGTGTTAGGTTTTGTAGGACTCTCTGTTTCTGACTTGTATTATCTTTTGTGTTTTTATAACAGCAGCTTCCTCGTTTGAGCGCTGTGTGAGAACAGATTGAGGGAGGGTTTTCACCTGTAAGCTGTAGTTTGCAGAACCCCTGGTCTACGCTATGGAAAACTATGCAATGACAAAGAATTAAATGCTTTTATATAAATTGATACTGAAAGATTTCCAAGATACATTGCAACAAAAACAACTTGCAAAGTGTTATAGTGCGGTACGATCATCTCTATGGAAAAACGGAACCACGTACCTTTACATGTGCGCACCTGCCTATACGTGAGACATCTGGAAATGTGCGTGCAGACCCACTCACAGAACTTACCTCTCAACTGGGCTTGGGTGCAGGTTAAGGGGAATTTTGTATTGCCTTATGCCTTTTGCTTTTTGGGGTTATTTTAAATTATATTTTAAGTTCTGGGGTACATGTGCAGAAAGTGCAGGTTTGTTACACAAGTTTGCATGTGCCACGGTGGTTTGCTGCCCCCATCAACCTGTCATCTACATTAGGTATTTCTCCTAATGCTATTCCTCCCCCGACCCCCGACCCCTGACAGGACCCGGTGTGTGACGTTCCCCTCCCTGTGTACATGTGTTCTCATTGTTCAACTCCCAAGCATAAAAAAAAAAAAAAAAAAAAAAAAAAAAACTTGAAAAATTAAAACCAATTGTTGCAAAAATTATGAAAGAAGGGATTGACATATTTCCCATGTTTAAAGTGTGCATGGTAAGGTGGCTCTTCTCTCCTTGGGAAGCTCCAGACGCCTCTTTTTATGCCATATGACCCCAGTGTTCTACCCCGACATCCAAGGGCACCGCTGTGCAGGGAGAAGCAGAGAATGTTTTTACAGCTGATGGCTCTGAGACCTTCATCAGTTCCCATAATGCCCGGTTTCTGCTTCTTTCTCCTCCTAGACATAAAACGGAGATATTTATGGACACCCCAGGGTATCGCAATTGTTAATTGGGACGCCCTTGGAGGTCTGAGAGGGCTCAGTCCTGCACTTTTCTACGGAATGCCTCTCTCTAAGGCAAGCAGCAGTTAATGATTTGCTTTAATTTTATGACCTGGGGCCCGGGCGTCAGGTAAACAGTTTTACAACCATTTTAACATAAGCTAGGGTGGACAGATGACTTACTGAGCCTCTCCCAGAACACAAGCACATTTCTTTTTTCCTTTCCTCCTGGCAGGGCAAAATCCCAAGCTCCTGTAGCTTCACTCGGTATTCAAGCAGGCTGCAGCCTCGGGGGCAGAAGAGCTCAGGCCACTGTGCTCCTTTGGAGGATGAAGGTGAAGCGTTGTTCTCTGATACGCTCCCTCTCCCCCGGGGTGGATGTGTCTGCCGAGCACACAGGCTGCTCATCTCGCCACCAGGCTCCTTAATAAACCCAGTCTCACCCCTGCCCACCCCCAGCACCTTGCTCCAACCCCAGCCCTGTCCTCAGGTCAGGCCCATGCTCATAAAACTCTCTGCAGTGAGCTGTGATACACATGAAGCTACAGGTGTACAGGGGAACCTGTAAATCGGGGACATCAGGACAGCCCCAGATCCCTTCTCAACCCCGCTTCAGGTAGCAATGCTGCGGTGCTGGATTCAGCTCTGCGTGGGTCACTCACAGACTCGGGTAATCATCACTAGCCTGGGAGGGTGCAGCCCTTGAAGAGCTGTGCAGCCTCTCCAGGCTTAGACGCTCTGCGCCTCACATCCACCCGGGAGGCATGTGTCTCTGTGCCCACTTCACAGATTGGAAACCAGGGCTGTGCATCTCGGCTGCTGGCCAAGCCACAGAGCTTTCCTGCAGCGTGAGCAGCTTTTCCTCCTCTGCAGTTCCTTCTTAAAGGAAGCAGGTAAAGAAACAGCTATCGATGTGTGCACTAACCTCTCTAAAATCACTGCAATCCAACTAGTTTTCATGAACAATTATGTCTCTGCTGCTCAGCTTGGCATTTTTCTTTGTAAATTTATGACAGTAATAGATCTCACTCAAACTTTTGTTTCAAGGATTCAGTGAGATAACATTAGAACAACATAACGCCTACTAACTAAATCATGGTGGCTGCTATTGCTTTGATTGTGGAATTTGAATCTTGCCACCTTTTCGAAAACCAATGGGGACAGAACACTGGCAAACCGCGGGCCACTCCACAGTGTGTGTGGGTCCCTGTGCTTGCCTTAGTCCTCAGGAAGCCCAGCAAAGGCCAGCAGCTTCCCTCTAGAAAGAGCCAACAGCTACCTTCTTGGAGGTATCTGGTCCAGCACATCTCCTGATGGGATGGGACTAGATACTTTCTGTTAAGTTACTCGCTCTTCCTATGGGCTGTTGCTGTCAATGCTGCTTTCACTCCGGAAGGATCATGCATTTTGTTTTTGCTGGTGTTATAGGTTTCTTGCTTTTGTTACAAAATAATCCATACCAGCTGTAATAAATACAGAAAATATAAATGTAGATAAAGTAAAAACTCCACCCGTATACCTCGATACCGTTCATACAGATAAAAGCAGAGAATTGATGCATGTGTGACCTTCCAGACAAATGCTGTGATGTGTGCACAGACACACATGCATACATGCACCTGCACACACACATACATTCACGCACAGGTATGCACACAGGACACGTGTGCATAGACACACATGCACACGCACACAGAGGAAGACACACAGACACATACACGGGAAGTTTGATCTCATGCTGTCTTTTTTGACAATATTAAGATTATACATGTGCAGCATCCTAAAATTTACTTTCTACATTTAACCATATTAGTGCCCCTTCCGTATCAGAGCACAGGATCAGTGTTCTCAGGGCTGCAGCGTGTTCCATAGGAACGTACCTCAGTTTACTTAAGTGCTCATCCACTCTTATACACCGCAGCATAATGATCCCCAGTGATTTCCTAAAACAAATGATGCTGAGATGAATCTTTTTAAAATGCATCATCGTACAGTCAAACAAGTATTTTTTTTTTTCGAGATGGAGTTTCACTCTTGCTGCCCAGACTAGAGTGCAATGATGCAATCTCAGCCCACTGCATCCTCCACCTCCCTGGTTCAAGCGATTATCCTGCCTCAGCGTCCTGAGTAGCTGGGATTACAGGCACCCACCGCTATGCCCAGCTAACTTTTGTTTTTTTAGTAGAGACAGGGTTTTTCATGTTGGTCAGGCTGATCTTGAACTCCGACCTCAGATGATCCGCATGCCTTGGTCTCCCAAAGTGCTGGAATTACAGGCGTGAGCTACCGTGGCCAGCCCAAGCTGATATTTCTCATACACTAAAACAGATCTGTAAACTTGAGGAATGGACTGCCTGCATTAGAACTCTTCACTGGAAATTAAAGTCTTCCAAAGAAATGGACATGCCGTGTTCAAGCAACCACCTGCCCGTCCCTCACCCAGACACCAGCCTCTGAAGGTTCCACCTATCTGAAATATTCCCATAGGCTGTCTACGTTAATTAGCCTCAACAGATAGTTATTTGACAAGTTACATGTTGTCATAATTTGCTTGAGACTTTGGGAAGAGGTGACATAATATTGTGACAAAGTACTGCAACACTTGGAAAATCTTAACACCCATGCGTGCCCAGGTCACAAATTCCCAGCCCAGCCCAGGCTCACACACACTGCAGCATCTTCACTGGAGATAGATTTCTTCTACTTAGGTCGAGCTGCAGTTTTTATGAAGACACCAAATCACGACACATTACTTCTCACCTTGCTGAATTTGTGAACAGGATACAACATATCTTGCCTTCGAGACACCCAATTAGAAATATAGAAAGAAGGGCCACGTGCAGCGGCTTGGGCCTGTAATCCCAGCACTTTGGAGGCCCAGGTGGGCAGATCACTAGGTCAGGAGATGGAGACCATCCTGACCAACATGGTAAAACACCATCGCTACTAAAATACAAAAAAATTAGCTGGGCATGGTGGTGCGCCTCTGTAGTCTCAGCTACTCAGGAGCCTGAGGAAGGGGAATCACTTGAACCCAGGAGGCAGAGCTTGCAGTGAGCCAAGATTGTGCCACTGCACTCCAGGCTGGTCAACAGAGAAAGACTCCATCTAAAACAAAAAAGAAGAAATATAGAAAGAAAGGGACTGATATTGTAATGTTGGAGCTCCCATAAACTAGCCATTCTCCCTCCTATTTTAGAAGAATAAAATATTCCGATTAAGACTTGGTAGCTAAATAATATGGCCTAAGGAGCTATCTATGAACTCACAGTGTTCTCCTGCTCACCCCTTACAACAACAAAATGTACTTTACTCTTCACAACGAGAACTCAGATGCAACTGCACCAGACAAAGACAGGGCTGCATTTTTTCTTCCAACCCGCTAGACCCAGATCCAGGCATGGAAGCTTAATTTATTTTGCAAAGTGAGTGTCATCACAGGCTGAAGTGTTTAAAAATCACTCATTCTATCTAATTAGATCTTCCAGTAGCTCTGAAAGTTAATATTACACCAACTGTGTATGAGTGTCAGGATCTTGTGTGTCACAGAGACCAGCCCCACGTAGAGACCTCGACATCCGGACCTGTGTGTGGTGTTAGAAGACAGCACGGTTCAGCCTCGTTTTTGTGACTTTATTCAGGTGCAAGTACTCCATTGTAACAAGATCCCGTGGTGTCTGAGTGCTCCGGCCATTTAGCCTGCTATATTTGAGGAGAAAAAGGAAAAAAATATATAACCAAGCATGGTTTAACCAAACTGACACACCATTTATTCAACTTTTTTCAAAACCCCATGTTTTCAGCATCGACCTCATTAAAAAACCTCTAAGCAGGGTGAGGATCTAGGTCCCGTCTACATTAATAAAATCATCGATTTTCACGGATCCAACCTTTTTCTGACATCAGGGAACCTAACAACACCATGCGAAAACATGGCTCACGTCGATTTCCAGTATACCACTGTTAATATCCAATTTCGAGAACACATCTTTTATTTGTAAAAACAAATTGCTAGAAAAAGCATTTGCCACTGGCATTCTATGTTTCTAGTTCTACCATGCCACTTCATGGAAAATTTATAGGAAATATTTTTCTAAATTCCTCTGCATCCCATACAGTACGGGTGTCTATTATATATTTAGAAACATATGTGGCTTGATTAATTTTTTAGGTGACAGCCCATGAATTTAAAATGAGGTTACTCTGGGGTGCACAAATTAAATAGCATCCAGTGAAGGATTAAAAATGGAAGGTAAGGAGGGCAGAAGCTATAGACCGACTGCAAAACACGAGCTTGAATTATTTTTAGCATTTGGTGTGGGGCCCTCTCGATCGACAGCCACATGCCACAAAGCTGAAGCCTCTCTAGGTTCGGGAGGTAATAAGAATGACTCTGGGAATTAAAGCAAGGAAATTAAGGACATTTGCAGGAGAGTTCAAGGAAACCAATCGTTCTCTGGAATTATTGATTGAATGATAAGTCAAGTAATATTAGAGTCAAGTAGAGACTGCAGACCCAACCAGTAAATAAAAGAACGATACATTTTAAATGCAATTGTTTCAAAGGGCACTAAGCAATCACTCTATTAAATACATCACTTGGTGCCGAATACATTTAAAGCTCCCAGTATGTCTGTGTGTGCAAGTATAGCAAATAGAACCAAAAGCAAGTTGAATAACAATGTGAGCAGGTCTGAGATAACCTGTCAAATCCGGGTGCTGATATCACAGTTTGGGTGACAGCGGATCACGAGGCAAAGCCATATACGAGGTAATGAAGTATTAGCAGAAACAAGGTAAAAAACAATGTGTGAATATAAGAGCCACGCTGTCCAGGGCGGGTGCTCAGAGGAATTAACCTGTCAAGGATGCCGCCCAGGGAGGTGTTTGGGTCCAATGGGATCGGGGAGCAAGCCAGGGTCCCCAGGCTGCCAGCAAGGGGTGGCCTGCTGAGTCATTGTGTTTCACTTTCACAGTGCTTTGCTTTTTTTGTTTTTAAATGACCTTCTAATATTTAAAACTTAGGAGGTTTCACATAAACATAAAAGGAATTTCTGCGTTTTTATAGAAAATTAAGATCTGATAGCACTATGGCCCCTCCCCACACCACTGTAACACTGTAGCCACAGAGATGGGGAGAAGGGGCTTTTTTTCTCACACACCCTGCCCAACCCAGGACATTTGATTGGGAGACTTCTCGTGCAAGAGGACCCTAAAGATGAGTGAACTATCTTCCCTAATAGGCCACTAAGGTTTATACCAGGCTGTGGTTGAGCAGTTGAAAAATGCAAGCTTTCCTGGCCCCAGTAAGTTTATATGCAGTGGTGGCTTTCTTTATATATCATTGTAAAGATTATATAAAGATTATGAGAGTTTCTGTGCTCCGTGCGGTATGGGGAGAAAATCAATTTCTCGTTCTTATGACAAGCTCACAATGCAGCTGGAATTTTCCCTGAACCAAGTAAACAAAAGTGTCATTTAACTTAAATGGGGAAAAGGTGTTAGAGAAAGTCTTTATCGTTCTACTTTGAACTTTCCCGTTATTACCTAAGTTTGACTGACTTTTCCACAGGTAACTGAGATGAAGCTGTGCTTCGGAGTTTATAATAGAAATGTTTTACGATGTGAATCACCAGCGAAAGATGGAAGCCACGCATCTGGGAAACTGATTTCGTTGTGGTCATGGTTTCTTTTCTGGGAAAGGTTCAGCCCTACGTGGTACCTGCTTCTTAGCCTGACCACGGGGTGTCCAGCAGGTGAAGCAGCTGAGAAGTGTGCAGGTGACCCTGGCTTTGCCCTCCGCCTTGGATATAGACCCCAAGGCACCCCACTGAAGACACCTTTGGGATGGAAAACAAGCTCTGTGAAGTTAGTTTCCCGACTCTTACATTTGAAGATTCTTACATTTAAGGCCAGGAGGAAGGTAGCCCTGTCACTGTTACAAGATCCCTTCTCAGAAGGTTGGTCTACACATCTGGGAGCAAACAGGCTTCAGAAACCACCCACTCTGCAGCGACTGCTCTGGCTTATCGACGCGCAATTGATCTGGCACGCCAAATTGGAGTGCAACGAGTCATTCCACACATTCCGGGTGCAGGGCAGGCTGCATAATATGCTTGGCACACTGGCGGGCACGCAGAGAATGATGGATGGCTTCACCGCTGAGAAGCCGCTGAATAACAACCACTAAGGGGTGAGGAGTTCGAATCTGGCTGCTCCTCCGTGTTGGTTGGAAAAGCTATTTGATCGTTGGAAAAGCCTCATTCATAAAATTAGAATAGTGGCTTTCATATCGCAGGCATTTCATGAGATAACACGAAAAGTGAGACCCCAGGCAAGCATGTAAATATCAGTATTGTTGTTGTTATTGTTACCACAGGAATAATCTGCTTTATCTTTTAAGGACCCATCTTTCAGGAATTGATGGGACATGGACAAATAAATTGGACATCTATTGATCAGCACTCCTGCCAATAACTTAGGGCATCATTTCCCAGTCAATAATTTCGGAAATGAAGACATTGCAAAATAGTGTTGGTTGCCTGTTGACCACAGTCACCGGTTCTAAACGCTCACTTCAGTGTGCCTGCCAGAGGAACACAAACCCGATAATGGTGTACTTGCCGGGCACTGGAGAGATGAAAAGCCTTCCTGAACACTCTTAGTAAATGCGCCCTTTGCTCCTGGTGGGTGAAGCATTTCATGAATCATGCGATATTGTAAACTTTTATTTTCTTTGCATAGACTTGGCTATTACTGTAATTTCTACTCTCAGGGAAAGTAATACGGATTTAACCAAGTTAATAAAGACTCTTGGAGATAACATCTCCAGGACTCAGGGCCATTCTCAGGGTACAATTAAGACATTTGTTTGCTCGGTATTTACTGCAAAGATCCAAAGTTGCCATCATGTGACGTCACTGCATCCATTTCATGACATTGCATACCATTCATTTCAGGCAGGACAGAGATGACAGTAGCGTCACCATTGGAGAAGTTGAGATGTTCTTTGGAACAAACTACAGGCCATTAATAAGAGTAACAAGTGAGCCACATCATTAGAATGTGAGGCAGTTCAGGGAACACCGAGCCCTGGAGAGAAGGGTCAGGTCACAGTACGCATCACTGCATTCCACAGGCCCTGCTTTGCCCTGGAGCTTGGAGGTAAATCTGGAGAGGAGAAAGAGCTGTGGTTTTTTTTTTCTTTCTTTCTTTCTTTCTTTCTTCCTTTATTTATTTATTTTTGTTGTTGTTTTTGTTTTTGTTATGAGGTAGAGTTTCTCTCTTGTTTCACAGGCTGGATTGCAACGACACGATCTTGGCTCACTGCAACCTCTGCCTTCCCGGTACAAGTGATTCTCCTGCCTCAGCCTCCCAAGTAGCTGAGATTGCAGGCGTGCACCACTACGCCCAGCTGATTTTTGTATTTTTAGTAGAGACAGGGTTTCGCCATGTTGATCAGGCTGGTCTCGAACTCCTGACCTCAAGTGAGCCACCGCTTCAGCCTCCCAAAGTGCTGGGATTACAGGTGTGAGCCACCGCACCCGGCTGTGGTTTTCTGTTTCGGATTCAAGGCATTCACCCCTCTAGAAGGAAGCTGAGATATATCTCTTATTAAATGGCACACACTTTCCCTCAAATACCCTAGTGGTGCCTACGAAACACATCCAAGGCACTAAGAAAAGAGTTTTCATTTGATCATGCAGCACACCCATGAGACTCATCACTTGCATTTGCGGGCAAGCATCCCCCACCCGAGCTTGGCAGGCTCAACAGAGTGCATTTTGTCCTTACAGTTGTCCGTCTTACCAATAAATCTCCAAAGATTTCTCCCCATCCTTGGTATACGGAGGTTTTGATCCGATCTCCCAGCTGATGACATCATTCTTGAAGAATGAGCAGTATCTTCTTCCAGCTTTTCTGGAAGATGCTTGAAATGCGAAGTGAGAACCTACATGTTATATGAACAGGAACTCATGTAATGACCGATTGCTTCCTCAATATGTTTGGAGGAAATCACCTTTCATTTGAACTCCGGAATTTTCTCCTCATCAGCAAAGAGTGGCGTCAGCCTTCTGGGTGAACAGAATGCTGTTAAGTCGAATGTCCCAAGCCCGTGCTCCTCAGCTCCCTGTCGCCTTCTTATTATTTTTACAAAGACGCACCATCTGCTTCCAGACCCTCCAGAGGGGACGCCAGCACTTTCTGGGTTTTTGGTCATACATTAGCCACTTCTGTGAGTGAAGAAATGTTTTGAAAGCTGCCAAGTCCACCTTCCTCATTCCGCATGTATGAAAAATTCATCACAGTTGCTATTTGTCAAGAGGCCGCAAACATTTCTTATCATTTGTCTCGATCCTTGCTTCAGCTTCAACGTTCGTCGCAGAAATCCACAGTCTCAGTGGCCTGAAGCCCCTCATCCTCCTGCCTTTCCCACTCAAACCAAAATTATCCGTCATTTATTGTCTAAGAACAGAAAAGATGTCACTGCCATTGGTTCTATCAGTGTCTACAAATACATTGTGTGCCTGACGGGAGGAGAGTGGAACTTTCGGCCAGCGGAAGTTTCATCGGAGCCCCTCCGGCTCTAATCTCAAACGAGCCGAGTCCACCATGCAGGATAAGATGTATGTTTTCAGAGGACACATTTGGGCGTGTAATTGTTAACAGTAGTGTGAGGTTTTAGCCATGTCTGTGGGTGTTGATTTGTTCCAATGTGAGTATCTAAATACTTACATGACATCATGGCTGTGCAGCAGAATGGAGACATTTAATAGCCGTTTGGAATATGTGCTCTGTCTAGGTAGCCGAACTGAAAATCAGCAGGGATTTTTTTTTTTTTAAGGGGAAAGTGGGATATTCGCGACTTTAAAATCATTATTAGTTTTCATTTTGCTTTTCGACTGGCTAGTAAATTCTGTTTTCGGGTCCTTGACAATTGCCTTACATTCAGTCCATTGCAAGGCAGAAGCTGGGAATTTAACGGTGACAAGACAGGCGTCAGAACGGTATCTTTCCAAACGGCTCCATGTCATTGGAAATCTCAGATGCTATCTCTGTAAAACAGCAAGACGAACAGGGAGTTGGCGCGTCTGTTTCTGTGGGTTTTCTCCTTTCGTAATACCTGGTTATTCAAAAGGAGCACGATCAAACCTCAGGACTGGCACCTGACAGCCCCCCTGCGCCCGGCGAGCCCTTCCAGACAACTCGAATAAAGGAGATTATTCCTATTAAGGTATCACATCGTATCAATAAAGCTGCGTGGCTCTTAGATGTCACTGATGGAATGACAGGAATGATTAAGGGGTAAGCGGGCCCTCCCTGAGTTAGAGGCACCCGTCAGCAGCATGAGGGAACCTGGTTGCCAGGAGGGGCCCTTCCCCTCCCAGGTCAGGCCACCCCTGTCTGTCAGGCAAATACAATAGGAATTACTTAATTTAACACCGTTTCTGTTCTAATTGAATCCCATTTTCTAAATCCTGAATAAATACATTACAACTGCTGCTTCGGTCAAACGGAGAGAAATAGCCATCTTTTAATGACTCCCCTGTGGATTTAATGCCTATTCTATCCCTGAGAATAATGATTCCGACATTCCTGGAATACATTGAAGGGATAATGGTTATTTAAACATGCCAAGTCTTTATAGAGCAGATAAGTATTTTAATTTGCATTTATGAAAATCAGAAAGTAAGCATGGGAACTGGAGCCAGTCTGTCTTCTTCCCCAGTCACGGAAACCACGGAGTGGCAGGTTCACGACATGGGAGCAGAAGAGAGACTCGGCACCATCAACCCCACCATCTGCTTCCTGGAAGGACCCTCCTCGGACGCATCTGTCCCACCAGCGTGCTGGAGAGGGCTCCTGAGAGCAGCAACATGACCGCACGCTCGCCTGGGGTTCAGCCCCCACTGGCTTCTCACTGCTCCGACGCTGGAGACCAGAAGGACCTACCTAGTTGCGGTGGCCCCTGCCCAGCCCTTTGGTCTTGACACCACCACACCCTCAGCACTCTGTGATCTCCGGTCCTTTGTACTCCGTGCTCCCCCGGTGCCCGGGGCCTTTGCACGTGCTGGACTGTCTGTCCGTAAACCTCGCCTGCACACACCACAATTTGTAGCCATGACATTCGCTGATGCCATTGTTCAATTAAATTTGCCTCTCCTGCCAGGCGGTAAATTAGGAACCATGTCTATTTTGTTCAATATAGTCGCCCCAGCACATTTTGTGTAACACATATGTGCTCTCAATATGCTTCTGATTGAATAAACTGGGGGATCAATCGACAAATCGATCAATCCATGCCCTACTTTGCAAATTCTGTTGAACCTAAAAATAAGCCATTTGGTCAACCTATCTTGATTACTCCCGTAATGCAATGTGTCTAATATTCAGAATTACGTCACTTTAATTAGTCTCCCAATTTTCTTTCCTATACTCTCTCTTTATTCTATTCCTCACAAGTTTCAGATTGGTTAACCCAGCATAATTTACCCAGTGGACTCTCCTGCTGGTGGTTTTCCGTGCCTGGATCCCCTTGCAGGGGCTGCTAGGAACCCATCAAGAGGAGTCTCGCTCTCAAGTTCTGTGTGTGAAGAATGCTGGGGCCAGGGCTTGCCCAGGACGTGGCCAGGTGGGCGTCTCCCTGCAGGTGTGCCCTGCATCTCCCATGTTCGCCCCTGCCTGACAGTGACCTGCAACCCCCAACACGCTCTCCACAAATGAGGCCACAGATGTTACCTGTCTGAGCTCCAGTGGGCACCTGGGGAGATGACCCCTGGGTTCCAAAGTGGACAACCGAGCTCTTTCTTCAGCCAGCAGCCCAACCATATCGACGTGGAGACCAGGGACAGGCAGGGGCACTGGTGTGCTGGTAAATGTTTAACATCCGGCTCTCAGGGGAGGAGGTGGGAAGGTCCCAATTGATAACATTAGACAATTTCTGAGGTGTAAATACTTTCACTGTGGCCCACTGCAAGCTTGCCAATGTGACGCGACTGGAAGCAGAATTGGGAAGAGCTGCGAACTGTCGCATCTCATGGGCCACAAGAGGTGCTTCAGCACCTCAGGTACCGCAAGGCTGGACCACAAGTACTGCAGGGACTGACCATGGGTTCTGCAGGGCGGGACCACAGAAACTGCAGATTGTCACTGTGGGGACTGCAGGGCTGGCCCATGGGTGTGGCAGGGACTGGTCACAGGTGTTCCAGGGCTAGGCCGTGGGAACCCCGGGACTGGTCATAAGTGCTCCAGGGCTAGGCCGTGGGAACCCCGGGACTGGTCACAGGTGCTCCAGGGCTAGACCGTGGGAACCCAGGGACTGGTCACAGGTGCTCCAGGGCTAGACCGTGGGAACCCCGGGACTGGTCACAGGTGCTCCAGGGCTAGACCGTGGGAACCCAGGGACTGGTCACAGGTGCTCCAGGGCTAGAACGTGGGAACCCAGGGACTGGTCACAGGTGCTCCAGGGCTAGAACGTGGGAACCCAGGGACTGGTCACAGGTGCTCCAGGGCTAGGCCGTGGGAACCCAGGCTTGCAGGATGACATGAAGGAGCAGCAGGCTCTCTCCTTTCCTTTTTACACCGACTGTGGTTTTGTACACTGCACACCTCCCAGGATCATATCTTTATTGGATTTATTCCAATATCTAAATTTTTTCTTATTGATTTGTTTGCCTTTCTGGCACCCGTACAGTGACAATACAAACTCTAGGAGAACAGAGTGTTGCTCATCCTCTTCTGAGGAAGTCTGGGTTACTACGCAACACATCAAGTTCACTCATTACCTTTGTCTTCATTTTCTTGTTGAAAAGAATATGGTTCTGGCCTGCGGCAACCAGAACCTTCAGGAAGAGACTAGACTAAGCCTCATTTCTAGGAGCTCATGAGCCTGCTCTCTTCCCGGAGGTCTTTGGAAATGCTTATCTAACCACCTAGTGAAACGGCTTTTAAAAGCCCATACTCCTAATTCAAAAAACAGGCCTGCAGCTCTAAAGTCCTCATTTCAAACAGAAGCAAAATTCAAGAACATCTGAGCAAAATAATTCCTTCAAAATAAGAATAACAGTCAAATGTATCAATATAAAAGAAGGTCTAAACATTCGAGAAACCTCAAATTCAGAGTTTCTCTTGCTTTTGAAAACTTTTTCACCATCGATGATAAAGGAACCAGAGCCCAAGAAGTGGCAGAGCTTCAGCCTGGCTCTCATCTTTCAGACTCCAGCCTCTCTCACCGGCCCTGCTCCTGGCAGCGAAAGAGACGGGCCCTTCCAGGAGAAATCCGACACTTACCTCCCGTGGAATACACACTTGGGGATGAGAGTTTGGTGCCCAGGAGCTCCGCAAAGCCCAGCTACTTCACCTTCAAGGACGGGATGCCAGATCTGCCATCTGCCTTGGGTCTCCTCACCCTGAAGAGCAGAAAGAGTGCGTTGTGGCTGATGCAGAATGAGAAGAGGGCCTTGGGCCTGAAAATTCACCGACAGGTCACATTGAGGGTGTTTGTTGCTTTGCTTTGGCCTTGTGTGCCTGTGAGAGAGAGAACGTCCTGGCCACGGCGTGATGGTGAGGAGTACGGCTCCGGGACTGAGCTGTCACCCAGAGCCGGCAGCCTCAGAACAGCCCACAGATTCACACACAACCCAGAAGAGCCCGCATCTGTGTGACGGGCAGTGGCGGCAGAGCACAGGCTGCTGGGCATCTCCGCCAGCCTCCGCCCGGCTCCTGCTGCCCCCGCCGCGGTGGAGCAGAGGTGGGCCTGTGCACAGCGGGGCCAGCTGCGGTCCGGAAACAGAGCTCCTCCCCAGGGTGGGACTCTCCACCTGGCCCTTCACAAACCGAGCCGCTTTTTAAATGCGTGACATCTGTGCCCTCTCCTTCTATTCACACGCCCCCTGGGAAGAGGGATCTGTCATGACAGTGTACCCCAACTATTCCACTGCCCTTAAGATGGCAGGGGCAACCACCCTATTATTTCAGCAGGAAAAGCAGGGCTGTCTGCCCTGACATCCCAGGAGTGTTGCTGAGGATGCGGGGAATGGGACCCCTCACTCACTGCCCACCAGGGAGAATATCCGGGGAACGCTGGAAGGTTATCGTTTGTTTGTTTAGATTGATTTTTTAAATTCTTGCAGAGCAGTTGGCAGCACCATTTAGAAATTAAAATGCCCACTGGCTCCACAATTCCACTTCTAGGCAATCCATCTACAGGAATAATACCAAAATCGAGCAGACACTCATCTATGGATAATCATCATGAATAATGGAAAACAGGAAAAAGCCGAAACATTGATCAAGACTGGGCTCTGTGATTCAGGGCATCTATATAACGGCACAGTCCGTGCGGCTGATCCAAGGATGCACATTCTGTATCACGATGGCAAGTGCCTGGGGCGCTTTTAAAATCGGCTCCGTTGAGGCATAATTGCTATACGATAAACTGCTTGTATTTAAAGTGCATAATTTGGTGCGTTTTAACACACTCATGAAACAATCACCACCATCAAGGCAGGAACACATCGGCTCCTGAAATCCTCCCGTCCCTCTGCCCTCCCTCTCCCCAGGCAGCCACTCGTCTGCTTTCTGTCACCAAGGATTAATTTTCCTCCTCTCGACTTTTCTGCAGACGGAATCACACACTATGTACTCAACTCTGTCTGGCTCTTTCACTCAGATAATTGTTTTCAAATCTATCCGCCTTGTGGTGTCAACAGTTCATTGCTTTTGTGGCTGAGTAGCTTTTGGGGCTGTGGATGGACCACAAGCTTTTTACCAGGTTTTCTGCTGATGCACATTTGAGTTGTTTTCAGGTCAGGACTTATATGAATAAAGCAACTATGAACATTCATGGAAGCATTTTTGTACAGACTTCCATTTTTTTTTTCTGATAAATACCTAGGAGTGGAATGGCTGAACCACATGGTAGGGGGAGGTTTAATTTTCTAAGAAACTTTCGAACTGCCCTCCGGTGTGGCTGCCTGACTCTGCTTTCCCACCAGGAGCATGAGCGCCCAGGCCGTGCTTTGCTTTTGTTGTTTTAAAATTGATTTATTTATTTTATTAACAAATAATAATTGTATATTTTATCATGTACTCATGGATCTGTTACAGAATTGCTTAAGCAATCTAATTAAGGGAAAAATAATAGAAAATATATAAAAATCCATTTATACTAAAAACTACATTATACATTTCTATAACTAAATAAAATACCATTTAAATGTGTATATAAGCATATGTAAGGTGTGTGTCTGCATGTATACACACACATAAGATGGAAGACTTCACTTCAAATTCCTAACAATGATCACCTTCAGAAGACATGATGGAGACTGAATTTTTACTGGAGTTTTGAAATAATTTTCCCAGCATGTGTTACTTTTATATGTTAAACAGATAATGGTGTGTTCAGAATTTTGAAACCTATCCATCTCAGCCTCAGTCCAGTGAAAGCTATGGACACCACTGGTCTGTGACTCAAACCAATGCCACTTCCACTCTACAACTGGCCCTTTATCCCCAGGCACCCGTTTCTAACTAGCTGCCTATAAAATCGCTGTGGGATTGTTTCCAGGTGAGGCTGGCTGTGCAGTCAAGCTTGGTGATGTGACTTAAAGGCGACAGCACCCTCACCCAGGCATCCGGGATGCAGGGGCCTACCAACCACGGGTATGTGTGAACCATGCGACTCTCTCATCTCAGTTCCTCCTCTACGTATGCAGCTAAGTGACCTCGGGAGTCTATCCCACTTATAAAAATGGGCTGCCGTGTTTTTTTGAGTAATCATATATCTTATGTGCATGCTGTTTACATGAGATTAGGGCAACAGTTGATTCCCCAACCAGCCCTTTAGGAGATTTTTTTCTTATTTTAAAGAATAACTTGCCAATGGTAGGTTGCCACTGTGCTTCAAACAATGGCCCAAGAGAGCCTTTTCTAAATAGTATTATTTCCATTTTCTTGAATTATTAGCAAACTTGGCATTTTTGAAAGACCAAAGTTTGAGTAAAGGCTGTGAACAGCCTCCAGAAGGCTTAACAAGCCTGGCTCACCACAGATAAGGGTCGCGATGGGCTCTGCTTTTGGGGCCACGCCCCACCTCCCAGCACCCACAAGGCTTCGGGTCAGGATGCTCAGAGACAAGACGGCGTCCTCAGGAAGTGAGATGAATCCACGAAGGACCAGGCGGCCCAGGGCTCCTCCAGCCCGGACATTCCGAGAGTCCAGGAGTCTGGGCCGGAGTTCATCCTAACTCTCAGGAAAGAAAGAGTGCCCCAAGAATTAGGATGTGGGTGGCACAGGGACCCTACCATTCTTATCTCACGTGGGGGTCCATGCACCAGGCTGAAAGCATGGCAAGGGCACCAAGACAGTCTTTGAAATCGCTCATGCATTTGGCTAACTATAAATCAGGATAAAATGGACTTCAAGTCACCACTGATGAAAAAAAAATGGTCGTCTCCGTTGGTAGCATAAAATTAAGGCATCCTTTTGAGCTGGTTCTATAAATTTCTCCAAGTGTATATGCAACTTACTTTATGACTTTTGTACATGAGTGTCTCAGTTTCGTCTTCTGTAAAATGAAGAAAATCGCACCTGCCTCACAGGTGTGGCCTGGCCGCGTCTGTATCTAGAAACAGTGCTGAGCACATGGCGGGGCAGTGGCAGCACTGACCGCTGGTCCTCACATGTTCCTCTCTAAAGGGTGACCCTCTTTTCCACAATATAAGATTACCGCCCTGTGCTCACTCGCAAACTCATTTGTTCATTCACTCACCCGGTGTTTACTGAGCACCTTTTGAAAGCCGGTGGCGAGATCTCAGCTGGTTGCCGGGGATGAAGTAGTCAACAGGAAGACCTTCAAGTCCAGGAGAAGAGAGAGGCGTGGCATGGAGGCTGGGCTCTAATGGAACACAGGAGGGGAATCTGCCCTGGGGCTTAAAGGTTTGGGAAGCCAGCAAAGGCGTGCAGCCCCGGGGAGCCAGGACTCTGTCTTAGCAAAAGCACATGGCAATAGAGTGGACAGGAGCTTGGAGAAAATGCTCGTTCACAGGGGATGGCGTGGTTCTAATGGAAGGTGCCAGTAGTTTTGAAAGGAAGGGAGATACTGTTTGGAGAAAAGCCGGATATGAGGCTAAAGGAGAAAGAAGAATCAGGAATGGTTCCTAGATTGGGAGCGTGGACATCCGAGTGAATGGGAGAGGCACAGACTGGCTTGCACAACAATGGACCAAGAGCGCCTGTGGTCCGTGGGGAAGGGCAAAGCCTGCAAGGAGGGCAGGTGTGGCCATTCTGGGATAAAACAGATCTGGTGTTCCATGATGTCTGCCGAATAACCCTCCCTAAAGAAACAAATGTGCTGGAGGCTTTTATCGAGATACTCAAACAGTCGTTACTTACTGGGAGTAATGACCCTGGACAAAACAAAATAGGGGTTGCACAGGTTGTCACGTACGTGGAGGGAATCCGCATCATTCCGCATCGTGCTCACCCCCTCTAGGGAGACTGGGCAAAATGGAGAAAGTTGACATTGTGGTTCAACTAGAAGTGGTGAGTCACGAATTTGAACCCAGATCTCCCTGATTCTAGCATGGTTCCCATTCTAGGGCACCTTGGAGGAGTCTTGAGAATTTTTTTGCAGAGGCGGTGGATAGGTAAGACATCATTTGCAAGTTTTCGGTGTGCGATACAATTAGTAGCTATTCACAAGTCTTGACAGGTACTCTTTAACAGTTTCTTACAACACGCACCAAGCAGGTAGCCAGATAACACCAAGTTTCTATGATAAAATGTATGTACACTGAGAGACGGTAAAATCCAGTTCAAACAACAAAGTGGAGTCCAGGACTTCAGCTTTTGAAGCGACTAAGAGATCTGGGAAGCGTAGGGCTTCCACCTTCACAATGAGTGAAGGACTCAGCAAACTGCGAACCACTCACTTTTCCTGAAATCATAAAGGAACCGAAGTTGCAGAGTAAACAAAATGCCCCCAAACCTGGGGAGAGACAGACGCTTGCCGAGAAAAAGAAGAGCCATGCATTCATTTACTTGGAGCAGATGTTGCCTGATTCTGTATACACTGGTAATAAAATCCAGCTATGAATTCTTAACTAATTGCTTGAAGCCAAGTGCGGGCAAGTGGAACGCCCTAGGACTAGAGGCACGGATGGGGATCACACTGTCTGATGAGCATCCACTACTGTGCGCCTGTAGCACATGCTACAAAGAAAAGTGAAATCCATGACAGCTGTGTCACAAAGGAGGGGACCGAGGACTTAGAAACACTCTGAGGCCCTTGCACTTGATGCAAATTATTATTTGAAGATGGCCTTAGATTTTTTAAAGGGCACGTCATAAATACCAGGGCAAATATCCAAGCATCAAGTGACATAAATAATGAAGAGAGAAATGAAATGAAATTATAAAAATGGTCAATTACATCTAGAGAAGACAAGAAGCAAGAATAAACAAATAAATGTCACAAGCAGACAATAGCTGGCATGGTGGTTTTAATCCAGTTAGACTGGCAACCATCTTAAATGTGAATGACCTAAACACAGCAGTTAAAAGACAGAGATTATCAGGTTGAATGAAAAACAAAAAAGACTCAACAATACGCTGTCCACGTGACATTTATTTTAAATTTAAAGACACAGAAATATCTAAAATAGAAGAATGGGGAGTGATGGACCATGCCAACACACGCTACAGAAAGCTGGGGCAGCTGTAAAAATTCCATACAATGCAGAATTTAAAACAAGGAGTACTATCAGAGATAAAAAGTGATACTACGTAATTATAAAAAGAATCTAGTCTCCCAGAGGAGACAGTACTAACAACACAGCTTTAAAACATGTGAAGCAAAAACTGAATCATCTGAAAGAGACAGCAAAATGTACAGCTCAAGCTGGAGACTTGAACACTTCTCTCTCAGCAACTGGTTTAACAAGAAGGAAAAATAAGTACAGCTCGTGATAACCCCAACGGCGTCATTGACCATTTTGACATAACTGACGCCTGTAAAACACTCTGATAACAATAACAAAATACACTTCTTCACAACTGCAAATGAAATATTCACCCAGAGAGACTGTATTCTGGGCCTTAAAATTTACACACCTGAGTAAATTTAAAAGCATAACGTTCATACAAAGCATATTTTCTGTTTTTTGTTTGTTTGTTTTTTGAAATGGAGTCCTGTTCTGCCTCCAAGCCTGGAGTGCAGTGGTGCAAGCTCAGTTCACTGCAACCTCTGCCTCACGGGTTCAAACCATTCTCCCGCCTCAGACCCCTGAGTAGCTGGGACTACAGGCATGTGCCACCACGCCTGACTAATTTTTTTGTTTGTTTGCTTGTATTTCTAGTAGAGACAAGTTTCGCTGTGTTAGCCAGGATGGTCTCGATCTCCTGACCTCGTGATCCACCCACCTCAGCCTCCCAAAGTGCTGGGATTACAGGTGTGAGTCCCCATACCCGACCACAAAGTATATTTTCAAAGATTGAATTGAACTAGAAAATAAATGACAAAGATATCTGAAAATCTCCAAATATTTGGAAACTAATAATAAACTTCTTCATAAAACATGGATAAAATAGAATTATCTGACAAAATCAGAATTATTTTGAACCAAATAACAATAAAAATGCAGCATAGAAGAACGTATGGGATGCAGTTAAAGCTGTGCTCAGAGGACAATCTATGCTTATACTAGAAAAAGATATTTAAATCAATAACCTAAGCTTTCACCATTAGAGGAGGAATTTCATTTAGCTTTAAAGCAAGCAGAAGGAAGAAAATAATAAAGTTAGTGACGAAATCTATAAAATAGAGAACAGAAAAACAATAGAGAAAAATCAAAGGAATCAAACGCTGTTCTTAGAAATAAATTTTAAAAAATGTTTAAACCTGTAGCCAGGCAGACCAAGAAACAAGAGTAATAACAGAAATTATCCATATCAGGAACAAAAGAGAAGTCATTACTACTGATCTCTCAGACAATAAGGATGATAAGAAACTGTCACAAACATTGTTAGATCAATAGACTCAACAACTTGTATGAGATGTACCAATTCCTTGAAAAATGCAAAATATCAAAACATTCAAGAATAAACAAAGGGAAGAGTCCTACATCTAAAGAAACTAAATTACTAGTTTAAAACTTTTCAAAAAAGAAAATTCCGGATCCAGATAGCTTCCTGGCAAGTTCTATCAAACATTAAGAAAGAAGTAATACCAAGTCTGCACAATATCTTCTAGAAAAAGGAAGAGAACCCTTCCCGATTTATTTTCTGAGGCCAGGTTTATACTAACACCATTACCAGCCAAAGGTATCGCTTCCACCCTCAAAAAAGGGAAAGAAAAAAGCAAACTACAGTTTAACATCCCTTATAAACATAAATGCAAAAACCATTAACAAAATAATTTGAATCCAGCAATATATAAGAAAGACAAGAACACATCGTAAATAAGACATCGTAACAAGGTTTATCCACATAGTACCAGGCTGGCTCAGCAGTAAATGTAAAATAACATAATTTAACATATCAGTAACCTCAATGAGAAAAGATGAGATCACCTTCATAGATATAAAAATATTAGAGAAAACTCAACATATGAGATACATAATAAAGTATCTCAGCAAACTAGAAAAAAAGGAATCCTGTTAGACCTATGAACGGCATGGAGGAGAATATTCATATTCATAACACGTAGACACTTCATGTTGGTTCCCCTAAGATTAAGAACAAGCATTCTCCCTGAGGACTCTCCACAAACTGTCACCTCTGTTTGCCCTCAGGACCCTCTGTGGTGTCACCCCCATCCTCACTCAGGACCCTCCGTGAATGTCCTCGCCACCCACACTGCCTCTCTCAGGCCCAGCCTGTTTGAGGGTAGGACACTGAGCTGTGATCCCCGAGCCTGGCTCGTCCCTGAGCTTCTCTTGGGCACCTCTCTCTCAGACTAGGCTTGGCTCCCAAAGCCCATCCTGTTCACTGTTTGGTGTCTCACACTCACACCTGCTCACATGCACACTGACTCATTCACACACAAACTCACACTCATACTGTTCACTGCTTTCCTCACATCCCTCTGCAGTCAGGTGGCCACGGGCACCTTCTCACACACAGACTTACACACCCATGCTCCCAGACACGTTCACAAGTACATGCAGACTCATCAGCACATTGGCACACCCATGCCGTGCACACCTGCTCTCAGGTACGCACGCTCACACACTCATCCACACAGAGACACTCGCTCCTGTGCAGGTGGGCATGTGACACGTTCCCACTCACCTCTCCCTTCCGGCACCCAGTGTTCCCTGGCTCAGGGTTCACCCCGCAAGAGCACTCGTGGAGGTGGCTCAGGCAGGACGAAGGCCAAGACACCTGCACCAACCAGCTCGAGGCTTTGTCATTTACGTGGCTGCTGCTGGTCCTTTACGGAGGTCCAGCATTTGGAGGGCAGGGACTCCATCTCTGAGGCATCCATTATTCCAGGACACAGCAAGTGCCTGCCACAGCTGGGAACTCAGTAAATATTCCCTTTTTAATAAGAGAGGGAGGAAGCCCAGGATATAGGATAGAAAAGAATAAAAAAGGCAAGGAAGGACGGGTGCTGAAGAAGACAGAGGGATGGACCCTGCTGAACCTGCCGGGTCTCGGCCCGAGCTGTCCCGGGCACGGTTGTTCTCTGATTCAGTCCAATTCTGATGTGGCCTCAGTGTGACATACTATGGGACCACAGCTTCCCCATCAGGCCGCCTTACTGAGATGGAACTCCGCAACCTTGATTTAATAGACAGAAGCTGCATCTGCCTCCCCACACGTTACTAGCCCACTCAGAATTAAGAATGTGTTTCCATGGTGACCTTCTGGTAATTAACTCTCTGGAAAGTGTCCAAGACAGACCAGCCTCCTCCAGATTTCAACACCACCTGGGGTCCTTCTCGCCCAGGGTTACTCTTTCTGGAAGAGCAACTTGCATGTCCCGGCCGTGGGAAGGGTCACCTGATCTCCTTATGTCTTTCGAGGGGCTCACTCTCCCCGAGAACAAACTTGGGTAGCTTCTTCTTTTACCTTGTTTACACAGCAGGGCCCCGGATCCAACCGGTCTCCTGTGAACTTTATCAATAGACTACGGCTTACTATGAGAACCTGGGAAGAGACAGAAAGAAAGGGGTGGGACGGGCTAGTGTCTAGCCACTTTCACGACTGGTGTGGCTTGGAAAATGACCAACAGTTCCTTTTTAACACACTGTGAGCAGGACAGGCAGAGCCCGGCAGAGGAATCCAGGCGGATTTCTTATCAGAGCATGTGTTCTTAGATGGGGGTTTCTTGCCAACATTTTGAAAGTCTTTGTTTAGCTTCTTCTGCTTGAGGCAAAACACTTAACAGGAGACAGCGATAGTGCACTGTTCAAACAATGATGATACATCATAAACAGGCATAATTACCCTGTGGCCTGAAAAGAGACCTGCACGCAATTAATATTGAAATTTGGCAAGTGTGTGATCGGAGGAAACCTGTGATCTCTGAAGTAAGGGAGTTTTAGGGATGCACCCTTAGGTAGCACTGCACGTCCTGTCTTCGGAGGGAGCATGAAACCCCAGTGCTGATGGACAGCGTGGGTGCAGGGCTCGGAAAACTCCACAGACCCCAACCCACTGCTGCTTCCTCCCCTTCCCACCTGCAGTGGTTCCAGCACGATGCTGAAAATGAGTCAAAGATTTGGCTGGGAGTGCATGTGCTGGAGGAAGAGGCCTGTTTGCAGCGAAGAGGCTGGCAAGCTGCTGAGAGTTCCATGCACCGTGAGCTAGGCAGATCCAGTTCCCCGGAAGATCTGGTACAAGCTGTTTTTATCTGGAGAGAAATCTGGGCTGAAACCTCGCGTGCTGAGCAAGTTTACCAGCATAAAGGGAGAAGCCCGTAAAATTTGGAGATATGGGCTCAGGGTGAGCCATGCTAGCTCTGTGTACTTGGAGGGAGGCACTCTGCCCAGTCCAAGGGTGCGGAAGTTAATTCTCTGGTCTTGGAGTTACACTGTCTTGCTCCAGCCCTCAAGTCTGCCAGTGACTTGTTTTGGACCTTCCCAAGTTCTATAGCCTTTCAGAGCCCGGGTCTCCACGTTCCTGTAGCACAGAACTCCACCTCCTAGAGTTGAAGATGACCCGAGATCAGCAAACTGCCTAACAGATAGTTGACACTCAACTCACGGCAGCTCAGACCCCCACAGCAGCCTTTGATGCCTGGATTCTCAGATCCCCATGAAGCAGCTAGACCCTTGAGGAATGAAGTAAAAACGAAGTGAATGCATCACCTTCAATCAACATGGCATGCATCCGGTGGGATTTAACGTCCCATTATTGAGTTAAAAAGAAATGGCCTAGCAGTTCAAACTCCCTGGAATCCTGTTCCTGAATCCCCAGTCCAACTGGGGACCCAAGTGACCAAGGCTTTCAGCATTTAAACTTGGACTTAAAAGCCTTTTAGCAAACGAGTGTTCCTGAATCTGTTGTTTCATCAGGAGGGGGGTGGGGATCACAGCACAGCAGCTCGGAGTCCTCCCAGCACGTGGTCAGGGCGCGTGGATCACAGGAGAGGCTGCGGCTCCCACGTCCACAGCGTCGTGCTCGCCCCAGGGGCGCCCTGCCCTTCCCTGGTCCTCTCCCCACTTCAGAAGTTATCCCACAAGGCAACTTCCTTCTCCTGTCCCCATTAAAAGCAGCTGTTTTATTTCTGATTGACTCTTTTTTGAGCAAATTCTCCAGAATCAAGTCACTTGAAGGGTAATTGTTCCTGAAAAATGTCTTGTTTCTTCATCTGTGCAGCTGTGGTTATTCAGCCGCTGTAACAACATCCATTGACTGGCGTATTTACTGCTTGACTTTTTTCCCCTCCTTTGACGATGGTTTGGTCCTTAGTTTGGAAGGTGGGCTGTGTTCTTTAGGTTTGTGGGGGGAAGAGAGTTGTTGCTGTGTTGTATTTCTAATATAGAGTATCCGAAATTTCTATTGTAAAAACTAAATAACTTTAAAATTAAACACCTCATTGAAAATATCCTAAAAATTTGGCATGAGTCCATTAACTGACAAGATCTGCGTTTTAAGGAAAAATGGGTCATCTCAGATGTCCAAGCAGCACCTTTAGAAACCCTGGAACCACGAGTCAATCAGTTCCAGGAAATCCTCTTTAGGGAATAGTTGTCATACTCATGTACATATTTAATTCATAACCAAAAACATCCAGGGGGCATTCACTGTCCTCTTGAGACCGTCTGGGAACAGAGGGTCCAGGATCTCACCTGAGTCGTGAGAGGCCTGGGGCGTCCCTCTCGGGTCTTCTCGCTTGTAGAGCATCCTTGCAGGAAAACAGCCCCCTCGAAAGGACAGGAAGCCGGGAAGCCCAGGCACTTGTCCCGCACAGTCAGGGGGCTAGCATCAGAAGCGGGGCCTGGGAACGGAGCGCAAGTGGGTAACAGGGAGGCCCAGGTGCAAAAGCATTGTCCACCCCACCAAGTGCCCTTTGACTCCAGACCATCAGTGTGGGGGATTATTTTGGAGGCAACAAGCCACTGGCTCCCCAGTCACAGTCCCATCTTAGAGAATATGCCCCACCCAGTCCCATCAGGGCCACCACATGGCACTGAGCCCCCATCCCCAATGCGACGCGCGGGGCCAGCAGTTAGAAAGGAATAGCCTGTGGGTAAGAGCTGGAGCTTGGGAGGCCATCGAGGCAGGCAGAGTGAGAAACAACAGGAGGGCAGGCAGGAAGGAGGGAAGCCTGGGAGCCGGAGGAAATGACCCCATTTCCCAACTTCCAGTGCCTGCTCAGAATCCGGTCCGGCCCCACACGGCTCGCACGCCCCCGTCCCACTGCACGGTCACTGCTTAGCTAGATGCCTGCCTCTAAATCACAAGCTTCACAAAGTCCAGCATCTGTGTCTGTCTTGTTCATGCTCATGCCCAGAACACGGCTCCAGGACTGGCACCAAGTGACTTTGTGCCGAGTGGCTTTCTACAATAGAGGGAGGAGGAGAGCGCTTTTAGCTAAGAGAGAAATAGGCCAGGTTGTCGGCAAGGGTATTGGAGGGCAGGCGAGCCTGAAACTGGGGCTTAGCCTGGGAAGATTCTTGGCTTTGCCCAGGAAAGAATTCAAGAGCGAGCCGGTGGTAGAAGAGAGCAGCTTCATTGAGGCACAGCGTTACAGTTCTGTGACTGTCCCTGCAGAGGGGGACCCTGTCCTAGGCAGTGCGGGCAGAGCAGCGGCTCTGGGGCAGTTCTGCAGCCATATTTATACCCACTTTTAATGACATGCAAAGTAAAAATAGGTTATTCAGAATTTCCTAGAAAAAGAGGTGGTGACTTCCAAGTCACTGTGATGGAAAGGGGCGGCAACTTCTGGGTGTCGCCATTGCAATGGTAAACTGGCGTGGCACCTGCCGGCCGCCTTATGGAAAGGTGCTTTCTGCCTTCACGTCTTCCCTGTTTCAGCCAGTCTTCAATTTGCTCCAGAGTTTGAGCCCCGCCTCCTGCCTCAAGGGGACCACAGTGTGGTGGTCACAGCATGTGTAAGAATTATAATCACAATTGCAGTAAAACATTCAGGTAAATATATTAGAAGGCAAAACCATTTTCTTTTTCAACATCAGAATACAGTTTGTTTAGTAGAGCTGGTTACACAGTGAACTCACGCTTTAAATACTAATACCTTCCCCATCTCCATCAGTAAAGGAGCCATGAAGATTCCCATGAGACAGCCTGGTACATCTTCCAGGCCCCTCGGTTTTTCATCTTAAATATGAGTCTACAATAAGATGAATCAGAGCTCCTCAGGGAGAAATCGATTTGATGTCCCAGGAAGAGGAAAGTCGAGATGGTTCTGGTACATTTTATTGCCAGAAAGCAATAATTCTTTCCAAGATTTTGGGGAATCATATCAAAGGACAGAACAGCTAGCCCGGGATGCTCCCACTGGACACATTACCCCCATGTAACCATCATCAAGAAAGGGATAATTAAGGGTAATTAGGACGAGTCATTTCCTTTGAAACCACAGGTCCGTCATGCCACTCGAAATGGGAAAAATTACAGTAAAGTTTGCAAAGCCGTCTGTGAAAAGTCGAGGAGGAACTGGAGATGTGCTGGGGCCAGATCATCACTCCGCAGATGACTTGCAGGTTCGTAGGAGAAAATACAGTTATAAAGTAGAGGGATCTGACTGCCTTCACTGTAATCCAGTGACAAAACTTAACGTCACTCGGGGTGAAGCAGCCGGATGCGTGTGTCAGGATGTGACACACATGATGTACACAGACGCATCGTCGTCAAAGTAGACACCAAAACGTGTTTACCTGAAACAAGTGCAGACCTAACATCCAGCCTACAGGAAACACTACGGGTGGAAGGGCTGGCTGGCACCAGGCCCGGTCAGACTCAGGCGGAACACGGGGCTTTCCTTCATCCAGTCACAGTCACGGCAGCAGGCGGCAAGGCGGGGTCCTTCTAAGTGAAAAGAGACCTAATCTGTAGAGAAGCCAAGACAAAGGGAAAATGGTAAGGCAGCTACAGCAAAATGCCAACACTGGTTCTCATTTCCTCATCTACAAAAAGGGGGTGGCATCAACAGCACTCACCTTGTAAGATTACAAAGATTAAACATACAATGTCATCGAATGTCGCAAGTTATCAAGTAATTGCTCCAAAATCGGTTAGCCATTGCTGGTGAGTGTTCTTGCCATTTATCACACCCTCTCAGACGTTTAAAAATCTAGACTGAGACCAGTGAATACTGTTTGGAGACAATGCCACTCACACCCCCAACCCACTGCAAAAAAAAAAAAAAAATGTGAGGATGAGGATGGTGTATTGAAAGCACAACAGAGAGAATGGCGACTCCAGCGAGCAGAACCTTTCCAGGAGCACGAGTGGTGAAAAGTCATTATAATTGCATTTTATACTTGGTAAATTGTTACTTACAATAGAAAATGCAAACATGAGTTTCTGTATCAGTTAACTATTGCTGCGTAACAAACCACTCCAACATTAGTGGCTCCAGGCAATGAGTTATGATCGCTCACAAGACTTGGGTTGCCTGGGCGGGTTCTGGGCTGGTCTGCGCTGGGTTTGCTGCAGTCTGTGGGTGCAGCTGGTCGAGGAGGGCCTCACCCGAACTGGCCTCGTCCACGTCGTCTCTCATCACCAGCAAGCTTGGAACTGGTAGATCAGCATTTCTTCCTCCACGTATTTTTTTTAAGATGGAGTCTTGCTGTCACCCAGGCTGAAGTGCAGTGGTGTGATCTCCGCTCACTGCAACTTCCACCTCCCAGGTTCCAGCGATTCTCCTGCCTCAGCCTCCTGAATAGCTGGGATTACAGGCGCCTGCCACCAAGCCCAGCTAATTTTTGTATTTTTAGTAGAGGTGGGGTTTTGTCATGTTGGCCAGGCTGGTCTCGAACTCCTGACCTCTGGTGATCTGCCCACTGCAGCCTCCCAGTTTTGGGGTTACAGACGTAAGCCACTTGGCCACAGAGCAACCCAGATTCAAGGGAAAGGGAAAAAACTCTGTCTCTAGATAGGAGGGGCTCTAGAGTCATACTGAGGCAGGCATTGATAAAAGTGCAGGGGAAAACTGGGGCAGCTGCAGTCAATCAACCACAGACCGTCTGGGCTGCACTGACATACCCAGAAATGCAGGTGAAGAGGACTGTCGTGTACGCACAAAGTTATTTTCAAAGCTGGGCTTTTCTCTCTGTTTTTGGAATAGTACCCACAAGGCAGCTGGCAAGATGGACCTATTCCTTAAAGGTAGCATGGAAGCGTAGTAACAGACAAAGACTAACAGTTATTCACAGGGCAGGCCGTGCTTGCCCTGAGGCCTACGCAGGGTCTCGCTGCATCTTCATGCCATCTCCTGCATGTCCATCCCATTCTCTTCATGGGAAGCTGAGGAAGTTCAAGCACACAGAATGTTAATATTTTGTTCGAGGTCAGTTAGCTGATGAGTGGTGGCACCGGGACTGCAACTCCGCCTGCTGATGCCTGGGCCCGTGGGCTTAGCAATACACGTACACGCTCCAGCCCCACTGAGGGGAAAGCTGGCAGGTCACAGGTCCCAAATACCAGAGAACCAACAATCACCTCTGATGAACTTTTCAGCAGACACAAACTGAACAAGATAAAACAGTGCAGGGATTACTTTAAGTGCTAATCCTGTCTACCTATTGATTTATTTTATTATTTACCTACTTACTTACTTATACCTTTATCCTGAAATTGTGTCCTTCTTACTTTGGGGGTGCTAAATAAACTTGTCCTTAGGCAGCAGTGGGAAAAGGAGAGAGTGGTCGCATGCTTCTTGCCATTACTATTGTAAGCTATCATTGGTCTGAGTCCTGGTGTTTGTAAAGTTCTCACCTGAAAAAAATAAAATAAAATGTTAGTAACAGTATTTACAACCTCTGTGAGATATCTGACATGTGCCTTGCCCCCCGACCCCCACCCCGGGTCATGCTTCCTTCCCAGAGCTCTGGGTTTCTGGAAGCCTCCATGGGGTGCTCAGGCACCTGACTCCACCCGAGGCTCCTCTAGCTCTGGGTTTCTAGAAGCCTCCGTGTAGTGGCTTCATTGCTACTTTCTTCTCCTTAGTCACCTTTACCTGCATAGAGTGAGAACCAAAGTTGGGGTGCAGCCATGTGGGCACGTGATGGGAGCGTACTGTTTGCCACGGAACCTTCCTGGTATTTTCACTACCGGCGGACCTCCCATCTTATGCAGTTCTTCAGGGACATGTCTGGGATCTCAGTGTCTAAGTTATAAAAGCACACAGTTCTAACCCCCACTGACGCCAGTTCTCAGGCTGTCGCTTCAGTTATCAAACCTCAAAGTCACCAGCGAAAAGTCGCACCTCTTCTGGAACGGAGCTGATCTGCAGGGCTGGTGGTAGCTGCAGGGGCCCTGCTCACATCTGCGTGAGGTCCACGGGACTTCCACGGGAAGCCTTAGTGGAAATCATGGCATTGCACATCTCAGGAACAAGAGGGTTTATCCTCTGACGAGGAGTCACAGTGATGGCTGCCCTCCTGTTATTCCATCCACCTCCAAAGATATGTCCAGGTGTGTGATGGCAAATTTGTGGCAACAGGACAGGCCAGCCAGCACCAAAATTTGCCTGCATTGGTTACTCCACGTACCTTTTCTGCTTGTCTTGCAGCATCCTGTTCAGTGTTCCTCAAAAGCTGAGTTTTTGACAAAGATTTCTTCCTACAACCTCCACAGTATTCCAGGGACTGAGACATACGTGTCAAATATTTTAAGTCGTCTACAAAAGTACTGAGATTTCCTCATGCTAAATGAGCAGACAGAGGCTGTGAACGGCAAAATTGCCCATTGCATGCAGCACTTCAGAGGTTGTCCGTCACCCATACAAGACACCGTGGAGGGGAGGGCTGGCTGATTTAGCTACTCAATAGAAGCATCCAAAAATACCACTTAGAACTTAGTATTTATTTTCCACGGAAAAGAGTAACTGCACTGTTTCCTGCTGGGAAATTTACTATGCCTTTATTCTGTTTAACCAATAATACCTTATGCGCTCTTAAAAATTATATTCACTTAAAGATCAGGCAGTCGTTTGCATTTGTGACAGGAAAGCAGGGACTGCAGCTGGGTCTGCAGAGCTCAGTTTCAGCCAGTGTTGTGCTGGAAGAACGACAGCCACAGCCAAGCTCAATGTCACCGAAACCACCTTTCTCTTGGCTGGTGCTAACATTTTGCTCAGGATACTCTAGCGTGGGGAGCCAGCCCCAGCCAGTCTTTACTCTTGCCTGAGGCCAAGACCTGGTCTTCTCTTCTCCACATCTGTATTCACCCCTCTCTCTTCATGTGTGCTCTCTCTAGACCCCCATGGCAAGTAGACTCACGGGTCTTCTCTACTGACCTCTCCCAATCCACGCTCTTGCCACCCACGTGGCCCCTCAGCTTCTCCTGCTGAGCACAGGGTTTCCTGCAAAGCATCTGGGCTTCAGAGTTGGCCACTCTATCTGCTTTGGCCAATAGGTGGGAGGACTTAGGCTCCGGCTGTAAGCCCAGGACAGGGGTTTAAAACTGCTGAGCAGAGCCCAGACAAACCAGCAAAAGCATCCAGTAGCCCATGCACAGACACATAAGAAGCAAGGGCTTATTTTTAAACACAATCGTGATGTTTGCAGTTGCTTGTTACGTAGCAATACCTGTCTGATACGACCTCCTGTGGCATTTTTTTTCATGCTGCTTATTTTAGGAGGCATGGATATTGTAAAGTGGGCATGACGGATATGAAACTTGGCCAACTGAGGAACATAAATGAGATTTTCTCCAGAAGTCAATATCACCTCCTGGCTCCAATCCACTAAGGTGAGAGAAACTTCATCTCAACCTTTTTAACTCTGTGCACCCTCTTTACTCTATGGTTGCAGCTAAGTTCTAGAAGTTTCTTCTTAGTTTCACAAAGTAAGAAGACAGTGAGAGAGTGGAGCCCGTCTGTTTCTTGATGCCATCCATCCAGACAGCCAACTACTGAGACAGCCCATTTAGGCCACCTGGAGATATTCCCACTGGTGTGGGCTCTTCTGGCCTGTGGTTCCTTTCCACCACTTCTGTCACATGGGCACATTCTCTTGCTCCAATCGTGTGCTGGGACCTGAGATTCTGTGGACTCCTCTTGCACCTTCTCTGCCTCATCAAAGCAGGCACATCTTCTCTGTACTATCCCCAAAAGAAAGACAATGTTTCATCATTGCTGGGACCCAACAGGTGTCTCTGGGTTCTGTCTGTCTTCCTGGTAATTAGTCCAGAAAACAAGGCATGAAACCCATTTCCACAGTGCCCCTTGGTGACTTTCTTCCTTAGGTCACCCAACCTTCCCGTCCTCCTAAGAATTGTCAGCCTGTCTGAAGACAGCACAGCCTATCTTTGTTTCCTCCCAGCCAGATTTACTTCCTGGCTATTTCCTAAGCCTTTTCGTTTGCCTAGAAACTTAGGCTTTTGAAACTCAAAAGCTTCAAAAAGAGGTAATAACATTAGAATATGCAGACATATGGAGGATAAATCATGTGGACAAACCCACATGATCATCTCAACAGGCCCAGAAAAAGCATTTGGTAAGACTCAGCACTGTTCATGATATTAACATTCTAAAAAGTAGGAGTAGAAGGAAACTTTTTTTCAGTCTAATGTGTCTGTACATCCTCTTTTTCAGTCAAAAACTACAGATGACCTAAGAGTACTGATGAAGCAAAGGGTCATCAAAAAGAAATACTCGATATAGTTCCCAACTCATTCTATGACCAATATTACCCTGATGTCAAAACCTGATACTTCAATAAAAATAAAACAAAAATTTTTTAAACCCAATAGAGACATCACAAGAAAACTACAGATAAAAATTTCTTATTAGTATAGATACAAAAAATTCTCAACAAAATACCAGTAAATTGAATCCAGTGGTATATAAAAAGAATGATATACCATGACTATGTGAGATTTATCCATGGAATTCAAGGTTGGTTTAATTTCTGAAAGTCAACTAATGTAAAATATCAAATCAATATAATAGATTTATTGTTATATAGCAATATCTAATTGATACAACCGCCTACAACGTCTTTTTTTTTATCCTACTTATCTTAGGCATGGATGTAGCAAATGAGCATGATAGGTATGAAACTTGGCCAACTGATGCACATTTTTAATAAATTTATTTATTAAATGATCTCAACAGGCACAGCAAAAGCATTTGACAAAATTCAACATCGTTCATGATATTCGCATTCTAAAAAGTAGGAGTAGAATGAAACTTTTTTGTCTAATTCAGGGCATGTAAGAAAAATTCATGCTTTAGTGAACATTGTGCCTAACGGTGAAAGGTTGAATGTTTTCCACCTAAGATCAGGAAGGTCACTGACAACCCTGGGGAATGGTGCCACACTGGGGAATCAGTGTTGGTCTGTGCTCCTGGCAGATTGAACAATCAGAGGTGGCTGTCGCCAGGTCAGACTTGGTACATGGAAGTCCATGTTGCTGACCCCAGGAATAACCTCCATCCCTGCCACCACTGTCACTTAGATCATGAGGCCATTCATGGCTGGGGAAAGAGGCTGCCTGGTGTCCACAAAAAGGGTCAGCCTATCCACTTGATTATCTAAATCCTCCTCCTCCGCTGAGGTCACCGTTTGTGGAGCGTTCACATGGGACAGAAATATCCTTATTCTTTTTCTCGTTCAGAAAGGTCTACGCACATGTCAGTTTCCGAAGTTTTCTCATCACCCGTTTTCTAATGATGTTCCTTCTAAGTGACTGACCTTCCAGACAAACCAATAGCCACAGCCCGTGAATAGGTATATCATCAGATTTCTGGTCATTTCTCCTTCCAAGCAAAGTGGACAACCAGGTGCACTGCTCAAAGTTCTGCCCACTGGGAGGATGTTCCTTCACCACTGTCCTTCCTAATATCTCAGAAAGTGGCTTAGCACTGCAGCCATCCACTTTCGGGGCAGTGCCTGCACCACCTATACAACCACCTGTAAGCCAGGCCTGAGTCTTCTCTTCCTGCGTCAGCTGAGCGTAGGGAACTCCCCATGAGGCCATTGGCACAGGCTGGGAGACAGAAGGCAGGGCAGCAGCAGCGGGGACCAAGGGCATCTAGGCCACTTGCTCGTGTAACTTGTACCTCCAGGAGCTGCTCAGGCTGACTGCGTGTCTCCCACCTCCATTTGATGATGGAGTGGTCCTGGGAGCACTTGACTGTACAACACGGTGGATCAGATAACACCCCGTTCATCACAGGAAGTTCAGACCACATGGCAACTTGGTGACCCGTGATATATTTAATTTCTGAAAGTCAACTAATGTAAAATATCAAATCAATATAATAGATTTATTGTTATATAGCAATATCTAATTGATACAACTGCCTACAATGTCTTTTTTTTAATCCTACTTATTTTAGGATTAATAAGTAGGATTAATCAGTCTCTACGAATGTCCTGTTGCAGGCCAACAGATGTTTCTCAAAACATTGTCTGCAAATAACGACAGGGCTTTTCCCCTAAATCCTCAGGGCTTGTGATGTGATTCACCTATAGGGTACCACAAAATGCTCTAAACAGCATCTCTCTCCACCATTCGCATCTCAGACACCTTTGCGTCTGGGCCTCCTAGGGCCCACGTGCCAGAGCAGCTTACACAGCAGGCTAGACCTGCTTCAGGGCCTCCACCTGCTCCGGGCCCTACTCAAAACCAGCAACTTTTCAGGTCACTTGAGAAATGAGCCAGACTAACATGCCCAAATGGGGAATATGTTACCTCCAAAATCCAAGGAGGCCCACGAGACGCTGTGCCTCTTTTCGGATCATCAGAGGGGCCAGGGCACAACTTATCCAACGCCTTTGGAAGAAAATCCCAACATGCCCCACACTATTGGACACTTGGAAATTCCATTGAGACATACGTTCTTTGAATTTTAATCTGGTTTATTTCCCAAACCCTGGCACATAAATGTCTTACCAATAAGTCTGGAGTGGTTGACACTTCAATCTCACTCGCTCTAATTGTTTATGAGACACTCAGACTGGGAATTCAATCCCTGCGTTCATCTTCATTTTTCCCACCTTGTCTAGTGACATGAGGACAGCCGGCCAATCTCAGTGCTATTTGTTAGTTTGGGAAAAATGTTCAGAAGCATCAGAGACACCATCATTGAGATCCTTGCTTCTTAGGTGTGTTTGATGAGGTGTATCCGGGGGTTATCACAGTTTATGTATCTCTGCTGCTCAGTCAAGCCATGGGATGACTAGAAGTGGAGCGATTCGTGTCTTTACATCTAATCAGCTTAGAAAATAAACATCATGAAACCCAAAAACAATTTTAAAATGTGCCCTTAGGATTCCATTCCTCTAGAAATACCTTCAGCACCACAATCTGTATTAGCTGGAGTTCTCCAGAGAAACAGAACCAACAGGGTGTGTGTTTTCATAGACGGAGATTAGTGACAAGGAACTGGTTCCCAGGACTAGGTCGGCTAACAATTCAAAGGCAGTCTGTGAAGAAGCGTTCTCTTCCTGGGGCACAGTCAGTCTCTTTGTTCTGTGCAGGCCTTCAACTGATTGGATGAGGCCCACCACATCATGGAGGGTAACCTGCTTTACTCTAATTAAAATGTTAATCTCACCCAAAAACCCCCTTACAGAAACACCCAGGATGGTATTTGACTAAATATCTGGAGCCATGGTGTGCTCCAGTCAAGTTACCACATACAATTAACCAAGACAGGGTGTCCTGATCGGGCCTTCACTTCAGCAAGATAGTTCTGGATGCTATTTGGAGAGCAACAGGTTTTCACTTTTGCAAGAACGTCCTGGGGGTTGGTGGAGGACAGACTGATAAAGACTTACAGGCAGACTTTCAAAACAGAACGTTTGTCATGTAAGCCTAAGGTATAAAGAAACGCAGAGCAATGAGTGCCCCGGGTCCCGACAGCAGATCAGGAGAAGCAATAGCTGTTAACCTTGGAGACGCGGCAGACAGCCTCCATCCTCTTCCCACTCACAGCAGCCTGTGGCTTCCTGCTCTTCCTGCTCCCGTCTCAGAGGTAACCACTCACGGGTGTTTACTGTTTCCTCGCATAGCTGTATGGTTTTGACACTTACATTTGTGTCCCCAACAACATATTCCCAATGTTCCCGTGATTTCTTTAGCTTTGCACATTTTGAATATGATATAAATTAGCAAATACCATATTTATTTTTCTACAGCTCGTTCTTAAACTCAGCATCTTGCTCCTGGGCTCTCTCTGGTTTGATTGTCTGAAGCCGTGTGTCTCCGTTTCAGCGTTGTCCAGCATTGTGCACCCACACCACCCCTGGCTTCTCCATCTCACCATTGACAGATGTGAGTGGTTTTCACTTTTTTTGTTTTGCTCTGACACCTGAGGCTGCTGGGAACTGGCTTGTCCACGCCTCGTCCACGCCTCCTGACACTGCAAGTGGAGAGAGTCTCTCCAGGATGAACGGATGCAAGTGGCATAGCGAGGCCAGGGGTATGTCCGCCCCCAGAGCCAGTAAGTAAAACCACCTCCTCTTTCAAAGCACCGGCGTCTGTTGACGCGCCTCCAGCAGCATTTCAGCTGTGCCACGTCCTCCCTGGCACTTCAGGTTAACCGTTCTGTGGTGTTGTTAGAGTGTGTGTAAGTCCGATGGGTTTTAAAGATGCTTTGTTTTGTTTTTCACATCCTAGTCCGCAGGAAAAATTCTATCATCCATATTTCCCTGAGTTCAGTGTGCCTCTCTGATGCACACACTGCATTCAGGCATCATAGAACATATATTCTTTTCAGGTCACATAAAATATTTATAAAAATGCAAGCAAACTGGGCCATAAGCAAATCTCAACAGATTTCAAAGGATAGGTATTATACAGATCATATTATCTGATTTCAGTGCAATAAAAATAGAGATCGATAATTTTCAAAGGCAACTAAAAACATCATAATATGTATATTTTGGAAAACATATTTAGAATTCACTTATGGGTCAAAAAATAAATATTGATAAAAATTAGAAAATATTTAGAACTATACAGAGACAAAGACCCTGCTTGGCAAAACCTGTGGGATGCAGTTACAGTGACATCCCAAGGAAATTTCAGCCTTCAATGCTTATCTTAGAAGAGAAAAAAGGCGGAAAATTAATCAACTGTATGTCCATATTATCTAAAAATTAAAGATCCAACTAAAATTCAGTAGAAGGAAAAAATAAATAATATAAGTAAGACCAGAAGTTAATAAAATAAATCAAATAAAAAATTAGTATCTAGCAGAAAGAATGAACAGGAGCAGAAATAAAAATATGTGAGAAAGTTTTGAAAGCAAACTAAACTGTCAATAATTGTAAGTAAATTCCCAGATTAGTAGATAGAATTAATAGGAGAGCTTATTAAGGTATCTACAAAAATATATACCTCTACAACATTTAAAAAAATCTTTTCTACGTTATTGGGGTACAGGTGGTATCTGGTTACGTAAGTTCTTTAGCGGTGATTTGTGAGGTTTTGGTGCACCCGCCACCCGAGCAGTGTACGCTGCACCCGATTTGTAGTCTTTTATCCGTCGCCTCCTCCCACTCTTCCCCCCAAGTCCCCACAGTCCGTTGTATCATTCTTTTTTTTAATTATTATTTATTATTATTATTATTTTTTTATTGCATTTTAGGTTTGGGGGTACATGTGATGAACATGCAAGATTGTTGCATAGGTACACACATGGCAGTGTGCTTTGCTGCCTTCCGTCCCCTCACCTGTATCTGTCATTTCTCCCCATGCTATCTCTTCCCACCTCCCCACCTCCCCGTCCCTCCCCCATTTCCCCCCAACGGACCCCAGTGTGTAGTGCTCCCCTCCCTGTGTCCATGTGTTCTCATTGTTCAACACCCGCCTATGAGCGAGAATATACGGTGTTTGATTTTCTGCTCTTGTGTCAGTTTGCTGAGAATGATGGTTTCCAGGTTCATCCATGTCCCTACAAAGGACGTGAACTCATCGTTTTTGATGGCTGCATAATATTCCATGGTGTATATGTACCACATTTTCCCTGTCCAGTCTATCATCGTTGGGCATTTGGGTTGGTTCCAGGTCTTTGCTATTGTAAACAGTGCTGCAATGAACATTCGTGTGCACGTGTCCTTGTAGTAGAATGATTTATAATCCTTTGGATATACACCCAGTAATGGGATTGCTGGGTCAAATGGGATTTCTATTTTTAGGTCGTTGAGGAATCGCCACACTGTCTTCCACAATGGTTGAACTAATTTACACTCCCACCAACAGTGTAAAAGTGTTCCTGTTTCTCCACATCCTCTCCAGCATCTGTTGTTTCCAGATTTTTTAATGATCGCCATTCGAACTGGTGTGAGATGGTATCGCAATGTGGTTTTGATTTGCATTTCTCTGATGACCAGTGATGATGAGCATTTTTTCATATGTTTCTTGGCCTCCTGTATGTCTTCTTTTGTAAAGTATCATTCTTATGCTTTTGTGTCTTCATAGCTCAGCTCCCACCTATCAGTGAGAACGTACGATGTTTGGTTTTCCGTTCCTGAGTTACTTCACTTGGAATAATAGTCTCCAATCTCATCCAGGTCACTGCAATGTTATTAATTCATCCCTTTTTATGGCTGCATAGTATTCCGTCACATATATGTATATCTCACAGTTTCTTTATCCCCTTGTTGATTGATGGGTATTTGGGTTGGTTCCACAATTTTGCAGTTGTGAATCTGCTTCTATAAACATGCGTGCGCAAGTATTATCTTCAAATAGTAACGATTTTTTTCAATATACCAGTGGCAAGCAGATGAGAAAATTTACAATATTTATTACAAAGGCACCAAAATGTTAAAAGCCTAGGGATAAATCTAACAAGAGCTCTGCAACACTTCTGTGGGATAAAATCATAAAATTTTTATTAATATAGTAAAAAAATCAAATCACTGGAAAGATATGTTCTATTAATGGATCTGAAAATTCAATATTTTAAAAACCTGTCAGTTCTTTTCAAATTGATATATAGATTCAGTGAAATCCCAGCTATTACAATCAACACCCTAATATTTCCTGTGTGTGTTCACATGTATGGAACTTGACAGAATCATTCATTCTAATATTTCAACCAACATGGAAAGGGACGAGAAGCACCAGTCTGCTGTGGAAGGAGAACCCAGGGGGACACTGTTTCCACCAAACAGCAGAATGCCAGGAATTAAAAGCACAAAGAATAAGGTAGCGGGCCAACGGGACAGACAGAGCACCCAGAACCACCCCCAGACACACCTGGAAGCCTCATTCGTGACCCAGTTGGCATGACAGAGCAGAGGGCGAGGAGAGTGATGTTGTCAGTAAATGGTGCTGAAAAATTGGGGTTTCCTGCAGAAACAAAAGATTATAACTCAAACTCATGTCATAGGCAGTGACCAATTCAATGAGGATCAAATGGATAAAGTGAAAGGCACACCTGTGATCGTTAAAGACTAGGAAGTTGTAAGGCTGGGTGTGGTGGTGCACACCTGTAGTCCCATAACTTTGGGAGGCCCAGGTAGGAGTTTGAGACCAGCCTGGCCAACATGGTGAACCCCATCTCTACTAAAAATACAAAAATTAGCTGGGCGTCATGGTGCCTGCCTGTTATCCCAGCTACACAGGAGGCTGAGGCCAGAGAATTGCTTAAACCTGGAAGGCAGAGGTTGCAGTGAGCCGAGATCACGCCACTGCACTCCAGCCTGCATGACAGAGCTAAACTCCATCTCAAAAACAAGAAAAAAGAAAAAAAGAATGTAGAGAATACAGGCAGTTGCTATTGAGAAGCCAGTTAATGCTGCCTAATTGTCTGAGAGTTTAAGCAACCTGCCTTTTCTCTCTGGTGTTTTGAAGATGGTCTCTTCTTAGTTTTCTGATTTTTCACTAACATGACTAAATGTGTGTTTGTTTCTTTGTTATCTTGTTTAAGATTAATTGCACTTCCTGTTTCTGTGAACTAGTGTCTTCCATCAGTTCTGGAAAATTCTAGCCACTGTATCTTCACATATTGTTCCTGTCTGTTACCTGCTCCCCCTATTCTGGAAGTCTCAGTGGATACATCGCATTTTTTCACACCATGCCTCATGGCAGTATTCTTCTCATATTTTTTTTTCATTTTTTCATCTTTCTGGCCTAGGTTTTGGGTGATGCTCTCAGATATATATTTCAGTAAACTAATTCTCTTTTATCTGTGTGTGATCTGCTGTTAACCCCATCTGCTGAGTTTTAATTCTCATCCTCATCTTTGTGAGTTTTTTACACTTGTAATTGGCTCTTTTTAGAATTCGCTTGATAGTTTCATATTCTCTTGCACTCTTCTCATATTTTCAATCATTTTCTTCATTTACTTAAACCAACTCAACACACCTCTTTTTATTTCACACCTGATAATGCTAATATCGAACGTTTGACACAGTTATTAAACCATCTGTTGTTTCCTGTCGTTCTACTCACGGTGTGTAGTTTTGCCGTGAGTTTATAATTTTTGCATGAGTTTGTATTTATTTGGAGCTTAATCTGTGGGAATTCCCTGACATCGGCATTGGAAGTGGAATCATCTCCGTTTGCTTCTGCAGGTTTCCCAGGACGTTACCAGCCAGGACTACTTTAAACCACATTCTCAGTTTGAGGTTTTACAGACTTGGTGTTCATGTAAATTCAGTCCATAAAGCTCATTTCTCAGGTTATAAATTTTCAGGGTAGATTTTTCCCTCTCAAATCTTCCTCAAGGTTTGAGACAGATAGTTGGCCATACAGTCCCCTGAGGGGTGGGTTTATTTCCACTTCACCTTACAGTAAGGTTGTAGCCCTTTGGGGACCCAGCTTCTCTTAGGAAGAGCTCCTGCTGGGCTGACCACCTTGGACAGATGCTGAGCGTTTCCCTGTCTCTCCCCGGAGCCCCTGCGGGCTCAGAACTGAAGCTCACATCCTCGGTGTCAAATGCCCTCAAGGCAGGGCCAGCCTTCCTGTGCTTGTCACCTCCTTAAGTTCCCAGTAATAATCAGTTGCTGGCTTCCAAATGCAGCTTACTTGCTGGCACAGCCTGCATTTTAATGTGTGTGTGTGTGTGTGTGTGTGTGTGTGTGTGTGTGGTGGGGGAGTTTGTTACACCTAGCCCATCATTCCGCCAGAAGGCATTCTTTTTAATAGCTGCATAAAATTCCACATTATAAATGGCCCACTTTTAAAATCATTGATGGATGGATAGTCAGTTTGTTTCTGGACTGTTTTGTTTGTTTTTGACACAAAAAGAACCATGAGCATGCATCTTTATGAGAATGTGCCCTCATTTCCATAGGATCGGCTCAAATATCAGGATGGTTATGTACTGACGTGGGCTGCATGCATAGCTCGGTACAGATTCACAGACACATCTGGAGTATTGGACAGTGGGTACATCTGCCCTTCTATTCACACAACTTGTTATTTTGAGAAGTTTCAGACCTACACATTAGTTGCAAGGCAAGTAATAATGAGCATACACCAAGACACACACACACACACACACACACACACACACACACACACACACAGACTCATCCATGTGGTTTTGTGGTCTATTCTGTTTTACTGAACCAGGCAAATGGTGCAGCCACAGGACACTTCCCTACTAACTATGTCAACATGGACGTCCTGAGAACAAAGACAGCTACAGCGCTGTTGCCATACACAGGAGGTGCAACAATTACATAATTTTATGATGTAAAATAAATTAGAATAAAATAAAATAAAATTTCTCCAATTGCACCAATAACACCTGTTACAACAGTTTTATTTTTTATTCTAGGAAAACCTCCAGGAGCAAGGCAATGTATTTTTTTTTCTTTTTTGAGAGGGAGTTTCCCTCTTGTCACCCAGGCTGGAGTGCAATGGCAGGACCTCGGCTCACTGCAGCCTCCGCCTCCCGGGTTCAAGTGATTCTCCTGCCTCAGCCTCCCGAGTAACTGGAATTACAGGCACTCGCCACCATACCTGGCTAAGTTTTGTTTTGTTTTGTTTTTCAGTAGAGACAGGGTTTCACCTTGCTGGTCAGGCTGGTCTCGAACTCCTGACCTCTTAGGAAAACCTCCAGGTGCAATTAAAGGTGACAAATTGCCTTTGGTTTCAAGATTCCCTTAATCCCCTGTAATCTGGCACAGTACTCCTGCTTTATTTTTATTTTTGTTTTTCCTGCAAGGGTCTGGTGGTGAGATCAGGGCAGTCATTTTGCAGACGGTTCCTCAGGTGTGTTGATCTGATCTCTTCCTGGTGCTGCGTCTCGGGATCATCATTCTTGATTGGAAGGCTCCGCAGGACCTGCCCTTCCCAGCACACTCCTTAGAGGATGCAGGAAGCCACCTTGCCCCATTCTTCGTCATGTTAAGTGTGATCATTCAGTTGAGGTTGTTTCTGACATTTCCCTTTTGTCAAGTTGTATTTTGCCTTAGTAATTAATCATAATTTATGGCGCTAGACTTTGAGGCCACATGGATCTCCTCTCCAACGTCATCTTTCAGCCAATGATTTTAACATCCATTGCAGATTTTTGCCTGAATCAGTAATTATTAAGTCATATTTGTATTGTTATTCAGTTGTGTTTATTTAGTTATATTTTGTCATATAAAATTATTAAGTTATATTTTGCCTTAGCAATTAATAATAATTTATGGCGCTAGACTTTGAGGCGGCATGGATCTCCTCTTCAGCGTCATCTTCCATGCAACGATTTTAACCTCCATTGCAGACTTTTGCCCGAATCAGTGATTATTGCGGTGGCTGTAAGGGGTGATTTACAATGTCTTTTTTCCTCTACATTTATCTGTTGCTGTTTCTTCTGTAAGAAAGAGCTTTCCCATATAGCCTAGGGTTTTTTTTTTTCCATGTTTGTCTGTTCGTTTGTTTATCTGAGTGTAGACTCGTGGATTGCTTTCTCTTTTTTTTCTCATTCAATAGCATATAACCTATTCCAGTAGCTTTTATTTTGATGCTGCAATTGCTCTGAGCCCTGACCATGGGAGCCCCGTGGAGCTGCCTCTGCAGTTCTTCTGTTCTGTCTCTAACAACTTGAGACATTTGTTTATCTCTGGCATATCAGGACGTCCCCATCTCCTCGTGTTCTCTTGGTTCCAGCTCTTGCACCCATGGGGTCCTGTGGAAACCCTGATTCCTTCTGGTGGGGAAAGGTTTGTGGACCTCAGCATCTTGCCCCTTTGTGAAACTCTCTGCTCCTGGACTTCTATGGCTGGGCTCTCCCTGGCTCCACTCTGTGCTTCTCTGGGGGGATTATACTGGCCTCTTCGATAGTGGTCCTTGCCATGGTCCTTCCCTGGTGCCCCCACGATCCTCTTCCAGCCTCTGTCTCCTGGAAGGACTTCACCCCCACAGCCATTTCAGGAATCACTGATACACTGTCAACTCCCGTTCTAGACGGTCTCCTGACCTCCGCTGTTCACAACTCCCTGCTCCACGTCACCTTAAAGCCCTGCAGACATTTCAAACTCCCTCACTTCACTTCCAACTAAAGGCCTCGCCACCCACCCTGTCTCCCACATGTAAACACGTCACATCTTTCTCTGCCACCCAGTACCTCTGGTCACCAAATTCTGCCAAGTCTGCCCCAGAAATGTCTTGCACACCATGTTACCCTCTCTAGCCCACCATTGCTGTGGAAATATCAACTCTCATTAGATGACTGTCTCTCGTTCCAGAACCCTTGCCTCTTGCCTGATCTGTTATGTCAGAATTTCCTCCTTGGAAACGAAAGAGATGGGATGTGTGGTATGGGTCCCTCAGCCACTCTCCACGTCCTCCCTGGGAGCACCCTGACATTCATAGCCACAGACTGTCACCTGGTCATCTGGCTATGTCCTCTCTAAAGGGATACAAGCAAAAGGAATCACGTGGGACTTGGAAAAAAGCTGAAAGCCTCAACCGAACACGTGCCATCCTTCCTTCTTCCGGCTAGGCTGTGATGCCGGCAGTCCCCCCAGAATCACGAGCTGGTCCTGAAGATGGCATCCACATGCCAGAGGCATGGGCAAAAAAGGAGCCGAAATCCCACATGACACTGTGGAACTGCTATTTTCTGCCATGTCCTGGCTGCCTTTCACCAGGCTTCTTCTACCTGAGAGAGATCAACATTAATCTTGTTTAAGTCACTGCATTAGGGTGGGAGAAGGCTGTGCCTCTTATCAGCAGCCACCCCTAATCCCAGCTGACAGAGCACAGCGTAGCAGTGGGGTGCATCGCCTTGGGAATCAGCCACTGACTGCATTAGAATGACTGCCTGGCCTTCATCAAGTCACCTAACTGCTTTAAGATTCATTTATTTCTTCGCTTCTCCACCACACGTCTCTTTTCACTCTCATTCAGTGGCTGGTTTCTATCCATGCTTCAATATCCAAGATAAATGTCACCTCAACAGAGGACAGACTTCTGGGCCATGTTCTCCATCTGGGTCTGGACATGGTTACACGTATGTATTCACTTTGGAAAGTCACATCTTTAACATGCATACACTTTGATATCTATCTGTCCACATATAGATGGCATAGCTGCAGGTATCGGTGTAGGTACAGGTGTGGGTGCAGAGACAGGTACAGATGCAGATAGGATGTAGCTGTAGCTGCAGGTATAGGTGTAGGTATAGATGCAGGGGTAGGTGTAGGTACAGGTGGGGGTACAGGCACAGGTACAGACATAGGTTCAGGTAAAGATGCAGGTGTAGAGGTGCAGGTGTAGATGCAGGTGTAGGTGCAGGTGTAGGTGCATGTACAGGTGCAGTTATGGGTGTAGGTACAGGCACAGGTGCAGATGCAGACGTCGATGTAGATGCAGGTGTAGGTACAGGTGTAGGTGCAGGTGTAGGTGCATGTACAGGTGCAGTTACGGGTGTAGGTACAGGCACAGGTGCAGATGCAGACGTCGATGTAGATGCAGGTGTAGGTGCATGTACAGGTGCAGTTATGGGTGTAGGTACAGGCACAGGTGCAGATGCAGACGTCGATGTAGATGCAGGTGTAGGTACAGGTGTAGATGCAGGTGTAGGTGCATGTACAGGTGCAGTTACAGGTGTAGGTACAGGCACAGGTGCAGATGCAGACATCGATGTAGATGCAGGTGTAGGTGCATGTACAGGTGCAGTTATGGGTGTAGGTACAGGCACAGGTGCAGATGCAGATGTCGATGTAGATGCAGGTGTAGGTACAGGTGTAGGTGCAGGTGTAGGTGCATGTACAGGTGCAGTTACGGGTGTAGGTACAGGCACAGGTGCAGATGCAGACGTCGATGTAGATGCAGGTGTAGGTACAGGTGTAGGTGCAGGTGTAGGTGCATGTACAGGTGCAGTTATGGGTGTAGGTACAGGCACAGGTGCAGATATAGACATAGATGTAGATGCAGGTGTAGGTACAGGTACAGATTTAGTTGCAGGTGCAGGTGTAGGTGTAGATGCAGGTGAAGGAGAGGTACAAGCATAGTTACAGTTGTAGGTACAGGTGGCAGTGTAGAGGTAGATGTAGATGCAAGTGCAGGTGTAGGTGTAAGTGTTGCTACAGGTGTAGATGTGGTGTAGGTGCAGGTCTAGGTACATGTGTAGACAAAAGTGTAGAGGCAGATGGAAATAGAGGTGCAGATGCAGGTGTAGGTACAGGCACAGGCAGAAATGTAGATGTCAATATCAATGCAGGTGTAGGTACAGGCACAGGCAGAAACATAGATGTCAATGTCAGTGCAGGTGTAGGTACAGGCACAGGCAGAAACATAGATGTCAATGTCAGTGCAGGTGTAGGTACAGGTTCAGGCAGAAACACAGATGTCAATGTCAGTGCAGGTGCAGGTACAGGTTCAGGCAGAAACACAGATGTCAATGTCAGTGCAGGTGCAGGTACAGGCACAGGCAGAAACGTAGATGTCAATATCAATGCAGGTGTAGGTACAGGCACAGGCAGAAACATAGATGTCAATGTCAGTGCAGGTGTAGGTACAGGTTCAGGCAGAAACATAGATGTCAATGTCAGTGCAGGTATAGGTACAGGCACAGGCAGAAACGTAGATGTCAATATCAATGCAGGTGTAGGTACAGGCACAGGCAGAAACGTAGATGTCAATATCAATGCAGGTGTAGGTACAGGCACAGGCAGAAACGAAGATGTCAATGTCAGTGCAGGTGTAGGTACAGGCACAGGCAGAAACGTAGATGTCAATGTCAGTGCAGGTGCAGGTACAGATTTAGTTGCAGGTGTACACGCAGATGCAGGTGTAAATACAGGTGCAGGCATAGGTGTCAGTGTAACTACAGGTGTAGATGTGGTAGAGGTGCAGGTGCAGGCACAGGTCTAGGTACAAATGTAGGCACAGGTGCAGAGGCAGATGGAGATGGGGATGCAGGTGTGGGCACAGGTGTAGATGTAGGTGTAAAGGCAGGTGCAATTTCAGGTACAGGTGCAGGTGTGGCTGCAGATTAGTCATCGCTTAGGGAAACCATCCCCAGCCGTCCCAGGCACAGTCAGCACTTTGCTCGTATCTCGAGGTCTGGCATCTTCCTTACTCACCTGCTGCTCCCGGGTCTTCCTTCCTGAGTGGCAGGTAGCTCCACATCTCTAGGGCCAGCCACACTGGGCACACACAAAACCCCCAGCAAATGTCCATAAACAAAGGAAGGAGCCAGAATCCTTTATGTGCTGTGTGTGCCATCGGCCTGTAATCGTTTCCACGTGTCTAATTCCAGTTGCATGAAATCACACTTCCCTTATTGAGTCTCAGATGATTTTCTTTACATTGTACAAAAATTCCTCCTGAACTTGGGAACTGGGATTTGGAGAACAATCTCTTCTTCCTTCCTTCATTTCCTTCATGGCTGAATATATTTAATTAGCATCCTCTTGACCTTTCCATGTGGAAAATGACTCATCTTTGGGCCTGTGCTGCGTGGAAGCCTCTCTCTCTGCTCAGGCTGAGTGTCAGAGGGACTGCTTTGTGGCTCCCTGAGCCTGGCTGGTCAGCTTCACAGCCGGGCTTCCAGTGCAGAGCACACCACCCTCCCTGGCACCTACAGAAGAAAGAAGACAGACGAGCAATCTGCATTAGAGTCAAACAGGCTGGTCTTATGTGACAACCGTGGTAGGGTTCCCAGGATTAGCAGAAAAGAAAAAAATGACATCCAGTTAAATGTGAAGGTAGATAAATAATTTCTTGGTATATGTGGGTCCCATGCAAGAAACAATTTTTAAATGTAAGTATGCCTCCAAATATTGCACAGAACATACTTACACTAAAAAATTCACTGCTTGACTGAAATTTAAATCTAATTCGGTACTCTGCATTTATAGAACAACTCAAGATCTGCGTGCACGTTGCCTAAGCTGTGTCACTGCAGACAGTGACAAAACACGGTCTTCTCATCCCACTAGTTCCTCACAAAAGCCCAGTGAGACGGGCGGAGCAGATGCCATCAGCTTCATCAGAATGGAGATATTTACAAAAACCACAAGACTACAAGCGACAGAACTTTCCTGAACTCAGGCTTCCTGGCTTTTATTTCACCATCTCCACACCTTTGCCAGTGACCTGCTGAAGAAGATGGCTCGCCTGCTTCCTGCTGCTCACTACCCAAGTGCCATGTTTCCAAGGGAAGCTCCTTGCCCCACGCTGCATCCACATGCTCAGATGGGGTGGGTCTCAGACCCAGGCCAGGAAAGGACTGCATATCCCTTCCCCCTGGCCACAGTTATTAGCTTATGGGGCACACCTAAGACCAACCAAAGAGACATAATCACAGGACTTTGGCTGGAACCTACTGAGAGAGGCCTCTCTCTTGAGTTTTCAATTGGATCAGCCTAGAGCACTGGGGGCCATCTTGCCACCATGAGGGGAACACATACCTGAGAATTCAGCCATCAGAGAGAAAGCAAAGCGATGAGAAAGGGGGAACAAATCCTGACGGAAGTGATTTGAGCACCTGGATCCAGCCATGCCTGAAGTCCATTGCCCTGGGCTTCTCCATTACATGGGAGCTAATGCATTTCCTGTTTTGCTCAACCCAGGGTTAGGTAGCTCTTCTGCCACCAAATGGCAAAAGGGTCAGGAGCATCCCCTTCCATATCAAAAAGTCAATCTTCTGAAATCTGTCCTGGGCAGAAATTTGACAAACATTTTTTAGCACTTGCGGTGTTCTAAGGACCGTGACAAGCAGAGAGGAACCAACAGTGAGCCTTCCCTCTGCCCTCGTAGAGCTCATCTTGGTGGTCAGGCAACTCTTCAACGTGCCACGGCCAGGCCGTGTGCTCAGATTAAGAGGGTATTGGAGTGACTGTCCTCTGGTCTAGTCGCGCCCCTCCCAAATGTCCAAATCCCAAAGAGCCAGTTCTCCAGGCGACATCACTCCTTTCTTCCCCAGAGTAGAACCCGGGCCCGGTGGGCTGGCGGAGAGAGCCCTGTGTGCTTCCCTGTGCTCCACTTACCCCGGAGTCCTCTTCCGGCACCGCCCCTGGATCTGTCCATCCTCTCACAGCCACCAAAGGAATAAATCTTGCTTAAAATGAGTACATCCCGGCACCGAGACCCTGGCAGGCGATGCATCCTACCTATTCCCAAGATTTATGTCCTGAGTGTGAAAGTCAATAAAAACTAATTAAATGTTTACTTCATTTCCCTGGTAATGACCCTTACATGCCACTAATTGTCAGACTGAATCCATATGCAGGCGTTCCCTCTGTCGGGGTCAGGGCTAATTTCTGCACACACGAAGAAGCATCACTGCAGTTACTTACACCTGCAGCCGGCATGTTATGTGCGGATGCTTGTGAGCTCATTTCCATAGAAGGAGGAGTTGGAGCCGAGATCTCAGCGCAATGAGCAGGGAATTAGGTATGCAACAACCACGAACAATAATGAGAGCCATGCACCTCATTCCCCGGCATCATCTTAAAAATTTGTTTTATTAAATAATGCTATAATGTTATGTTAAGTAATGCAATGTTAAGTAACATTGACTTCAGCCTCATTAAATAATCTCCTTAACTATCATACTGGAAAACTAGTATCATTAGACAAATGCTATCAGTCATCAGCCATGATGTAATTGTTACAGAAGAGTCCGTGTTGAGGACTGAATTAATAAACAAAGTGACACATATAGCGTGCCCTTCCCAAGGAGCACAAAAAGCAAGGGAATCCAAAAGATACCTCAGGAGAGAAATAAATCACAGCCTCCTCTGATCATTAAACCAGCAACACCCAGACAGAACGCCAACGGGAAGAAACCCGCAACCCCCCAACTTGGCTCTGGCTGCTTTTGAGCCCAGCTAAAAGACAAGTTCTGGGGCAGGCATCATCTTGATGTGTGGCTGCAGGTGGGGGCAGCAGGCGATCAGGGCTCGGGAGGTTCCCTTGCCAACCTTCCTCCCTAACCAAAGGAGACAATGGAAAATCAAGACGACACATCTTGAGAACTCCTCCTTTCCCGTATGAAAGCTACACTCCCTAAAGGGAAACACGGGGCTATGTGCTTGCCTTTTATTACCTTATTCTCCTTAGTGATCAGCAGAATCATGAGCGCCCAAAGATGTCCTTATTCTAATCCCCCAAACCAGTGAATAGATGAGGTTACATGCTGAACAGGAATGAAGGCTACTAGTCAGCTGACCTTCTAATGGGGAGATGACAGCACACTATCCGTGCCGTGGGGTATTATCCCAGGCTCCTTAAACAGGGAAGAGGAAGGCAGGAGGCTCACAGAGGGAGAACCGTGCCATGCATGGAAGCAGAGTCTGAGAGACACGGTGTGGGACTTTGCCCGCCAAGGCTGGCTATGGAGGTGCCGGAAGGGATCTCCAGCCACGGAATGCAGGTGGCTTTCAGCTGGGAGGGGCAGGAAAGCAGACCCCCACTCAGGGCCTCTGGAAAGGAGTGCAGCCCTTTGGACACCCTGATTTCAACCCAGGGAGACCACGTCAGACTCCTGGACTCCACGATGAGAATAAATACGTGCTTTTCAAGCCACTGCATCTGTGGTCATTGATTAAAGCAGCAGTAGAAAGTGAATGTTTCTGGGATTCAGGAAATCCTCAGGTGCTGCACAGCCACACAGTGAATACCGCCCAGGTAAGCAGCCACCGGCCAGCCCTTCTCAGGACCTTGCTGTGAAACACGGCCACTTCAACATAAGTTTCATCAGCATCGGAGAAGAGAGAGAGAAACGGGTAAGCAGACATGTGGCGTCCCTCGATCAGAGCTCAGCCAGGGGAGGGTGGGGCCAGCTCTCTGTGCTGAGTGAGCAGCTCCCCAAGCCCCTCTCCCGAAAGAACAGCCTCTTCTCAGCCAGCCTTTCTTTTGAGCAATTATTTGCTTGATTTTAGAGCTGAGAAAATGGATCCTTGGATGGTTCAACACACATCCAGAGCCCTAATGAGTAACAAACCTCTGGGGCAGGATTGGAACTAAGCTGAGTTTTGGCTCCCAAGGCCAAGTTCAGGGATGCGTTTCCATCGACTAGAGGTCATGGAAAGATTAGTCTTATTTGGGAAACACCTACAAGGTTGGTGCAAAACTAATTGCGGTTCTTGTGATTACCTTTAATGGCAAATCACAACTACTTTTGCACCAACCTCCTACTTTCAACTGTGGCTTGCCTCTCATCTCGTCTCTGCTAAGGGGTCTTACCAAAAGGGATCTTGAAGCTACGTGCAAAATCAGTCTCTGGAGATGGACAAGCATGCCAGCCCTCGGTGGCTCTGCCAGGCTCACGGGTGTGAGGGCTGAGGGCGGCGTCATCCTGAGGGATTCTTGTTACTCATCCCACCTCCCGTGTGCACGCAGACATGCGGTCCACTGACTGCCCAGTGGTGCACGGACATCAGGTCACTGAGAGTCGCTCACCAGGTCTCCTGCATGTCTGCACAGGACTGTACACCGGAATGAACAGGCGATGGTAGTATTTACATATGAGAAACTCTCCCCTGCATTGGCAAAGGCCCATTCTATGCTGAGTAGAAGTGAAAAGGGATGACGCGGAGGGCAGCTCTAGCTATGCAGCAGAACTTTCCGCGACGCTGGAAGGCTTCTCTATCTGCCCTTTCCAACACGGGAGCCACCAGAAACACGGGACAGTGGAGCACTTCTGTGACTCCGGGGACTGAGAAACCGAATATTTTCATTCTGTTAATTTCACTTAATTTAAATTTAAATGACCACAAGGGTCTAGTGGCTCTTATATTTGACAGCATAGAATTAAAGAATTGAATAAATGTTTTTGAACTTATAAAGGTGTGTAAATCTCATTTTTCTCATTTAAAAAATGTCCTTCAATCTGAAATACGGTCTGGGTGCTCTGACACTTCTGGAGATAATTGTGAGTGGCGAAGAGAAGTCGAAAAATGTGAGTCCTAGTTAAAAACAGTCTGGTGGCTAGGGGGCTTGGAATGGTCAGCTTTGCAGACAGGCTCATCCCAGCCTCCAGGATCGAGAAATATAATCCTCCCGTGAAAAGCCATGCTCGCTCATCCATCATCTTGTCATTGCTTCAAAAGACCTTTAGTCTGGGTGTCTTACATCTATTTCTTTGGTTACTGTACCTATCCATTTGCATTTCACATCATACCCCAACTGGAATCCGTGCCCTGAGGTAGCCTACATCTTTGATTGCATTTGCGGAATTAATGCAAGTGTTAATTACAGCCATCAATTAAAAATGTAGCTCATCATAAAAAACATCCTTGAACTTTCTGGAGTTCAGAGAACCACAATAGACAGGTGCCTGGTGGAGTGGGGCCGGACTCCTGGGCGGTGCGACCCAAATCTCCCTCGCCTGGGGAACTGGTTCTCACGTCTCACTCAGAATCCAGGGGAGGAAGAGCCTCAGAACCACCGTCATCCTGGCATGATAAAGACCACTCGAGACACACATTTTTCAGCTCCACTTTAGCACTCACAGATATCTCCAGATGCGTCAGAGCACCCAGGCCATAATCCAGATTGAATGACATTTTGAAACGAGGAAAACGAGATTTATAGATTTACTTGCCAGTTGCCACGTTTTGATCCTCATCCTAAGCACCGTACGTCTGACAAGCGTTATTTAGGATGCTGTCTGAGTGGGCTTCCCAGGGAAATGACAGTCCGTGATTCTCTGCCCCAGCTCCAGGATCTCTGAAATTAACCATCCTCACCCCATGGAACTCAAGAGGAGAAGATTGTCTTTTCTCGTTGAGAGCCCATATTCTATTCCACACACTTGCTAGGAAGTTATTTTATTGATCACACGGGATCGGAGGTCCTGTTGAAATGTGATCTCTCAAAGCAAGACCCTGAATGAGTGGTACAGGCAGCTCTTAAATATTTGTTCAGCCTGCGGCCAGTTAAAGGGCGCGGGCTAAACACAGCCGGCCCGGCGCACAGGCCTCTAGAGACTTCAGGAGGCGATCGGGGCCCACTACACGGGGAAGGGAGGCTGCACTCTATGAATTATTGGCATGAATAAGTCAATATTTATCACTCCCAAGGAAAGACAAAGAGACCAAAACCCAGCAGGGCTTTCATGAGCCGCACACAGTCAGATGTGACACAGGTTCCCAATGAGTGCTCCCTGAGACCCCAGCCTAATCTGTCAGGGTTATTTGTCTGAAACTCAAGAGACTCTAATTCCAATTACATTAAGAGGAAAAAAAAGAATTTCTATGGAACAGTAGTCCCAATCCTGACTATTCTTTAGAATCACCTGGGAAACTTTTTTAAAATGCCAGGGCCCAGAGAACACTACGATTCGGTTATACACACACACACACACACACACACACACACACACACACACACACATTTCTGGGCATTGACCTTTGAGAATCAGTATATTTTAAGCTTCCTGAGGAATTTTAACTTGCAAAGGGGTTGGGCATCACATACCAGAAGGCCTGGAAAGTTCTTGGTTGGGGGAAGACTATAGAATCAGACTTAGCCATAGGAGCCCCCAAAAGCCCCAGAGAGGTTTCCATAGCCAGGGCCCCCCACAGGGACGGATAAGAGTCCATGGGCAGAGCTCCAAGGGGCAGGTGACTGTGCGCAAACATGGCTGTGCCCTCCAACTGCCAGGCTGGAGGTAGGAAGCAGCTGCCCTCACCCTCGGGCCCCTGAGCCAGGGGCAGGCATCAGAGCCACGTCCCTCTTGTGGCTCTGCACAGAGCAGGCAAGATAGGTTCCCAAAGCTAAAAGGGAAAAAATGGGTGCTTGGACCCCCGAAATTTTCCTGCAGCCATTTTCTCTGGATGTCAGCAGATGTATGATAGGATTAAAAAATGCATATTAGTCAAAAGTCTGTGGGCTCCTCAATCCATGAACGGATAAAGAAAATGCCATATATATATATATATATATACATATATATATATATATGTATATATATATATATATACACATCCATATATAGACACACACACACACACACCACACACACACACACACACACACACCTTGGACTACTACTCAGCCATAGAAAGGAAGAAAATAATGGCATTTGCAGCACCCTGGATGGGACTGGAGACCATTATTCTAAGTGGAGTCACTCAGGAATGAAATGCCAAGCATCGTATATTCTCACTCTTAAGTGGGAGCTGAGCTATAGGACGCAAAGGCAGAAGATTGGTACATTGGACTTTAGGGACCCCGGGGAAAGGGAGGGCGGGGGTGAGGGACAGAAGACTCCACGCTGAGTACCGTGTACACCACCCGGGCCAGGGGTGCGCCACCACCTCAGAAGTCACCGCTAAAGAACTCATCCGTGCAACCAGACACCACCTGCTCCTTTCACAACTATTGAAATTGTTTTTAAAGTAAATATAATTACCAGTGCTACAATAAAATTTAAAAAGTCTGTGGTCTAGAAACAAATTACATAATGCCTTTGAGCCCAAGAATGCATGTAGGAGATTTTTTTTCAAAGTATTTTTTATAACCTCAAAGCCTCCCACCCCCTTGTGTTTGCTGATTTTGCATGTGAACCATGTAAAGAATCCAGTTCCGTAGCATGAGATGCGTCCCAGTGTTGTGTCTACCTGGTTCTGGAACTCCGTCGTCATCCCAAAGGGAATTCCTAAAGCCAATCAGCAGTCACGCCCCTCCCTCGGCCCAGCCCCGCAGCCAGCGGCCTGAGTTCTGTCTGCCTGGGCTTGCCTGCCCGAGTGTTTCGCCGAAATAGGGTCATAAACACGTGGCCTCCTTGTCTGGCACCTCTCACGTAGCATGTTTCCCAGGCACATCACACCGCAGCGGGCATCAGCGCTGCACGTCTCCTTACGGATGAACAGAATGTGCTGCGTCCATACTCGAAATATTCTCCGCCCAGTGTTTCTTTTTTTATTTATTTATTTTTTAATTGCATTTTAGGTTTGGGGGTACATGTGACGAACACGCAAGATTGTCGCATAGGCGCACACACGGCAGTGTGATGTGCTGCCTTCCTCCCCCTCACCTATAGCTGGCATTCCTCCCCATGCTGTCTCTCCCCACCCCCCACTGTCCCTCCCCAGTTTCCCCGCTACAGACCGCAGCGTGTAGTGCTCCCCTCCCTGTGTCCAGGAGCTGCGCACCATGACGCTCTTTTTACAAAGCTGGAGACAGGAAAACAAGGCCAAGCACGTCTGAGTGACCGTGGCCAGAGGCAGCATGCTCCGCCTTCCGTCTCCACAGTCCCACCTGTTACTAAAACCACCCTTGCGGTCACTGGCCTGACCTGGGCCCTGTGCTCCCGGGACCAGGGTGGCCTCAGCCCCACCCGACCTCGGACTGGGGGTGGCCAAGGCCTTGTTTCTCACAGGAACCTTCCTAGTGCCATGAGAAGGGGCTGCGGACTCGAGGGAGGCACAGAGGTGAGACGCCCGAAATAAACAAAACACACTCCAACTCCAGGGGCACTGAGGCAGGTGGCCCGTGGGAACTTTGTCTATGACTAGTGGCCCGACTTGAGACTTGGATAACTGTGGTAATAGTGATTGTAACAGGCACCTTCACGTCGCTCTCCAGTGCTCTTCAAAGTCTTCCACAAACCCACTCAATCCTCCTTCCTGTAAGATGGGGATGCAGTCCCATTCCCCCGGGGCCAGGGCTATGCTTGGCAAAGCATTTCCTGGCTGTAAACAAATGCCCCTCAAGCCAGGTGCTGAGGCTTTCTGAGGTGGCCTGCCCCAGTGGCTAGCGCTCAGTGCAAATCAGGAAAATATCTCAGCTTTTGGCCACACTCCACAGACACCACCAGCTGCATGTGCGTGCTCTACGCTGGAAATGTGGCCCTTCCAAGCCGAGCTGGGCTGGGAATGTAAAACACACCGATTTCAAAGGCTGCGTGTGAAAAAAGGCAGGTGGAATGCCTCCTGGGTGAAATCTACATTGATTATACGTTGCAATGACAATTTTGGGGTATGTTGGGTTAAATAAAATACAGTCAACTTAGCATGGGCTTTATATGGTTTTATTTACTTTTTAAATGTATCTACTAGAGCATTTTGGATTATCTCAGGATTTTATGGTGCATCAGTTGGATAGCAGTGCAGATCTGAAATGTAGAATGTGAACGCAAGGTCCGCATGATAGCCTTGGGTGTGAGCCTGGTTCACCACTCACCAGCTGCACGTCCTGAGACAAAGTATCTAATCACGCCAAGCCTCATTCTCTTTAGACGGGACGGTAAATACTTGGCAGGACCGTGGTGCAACTGGAGAGCCAGCGCACGCGAGGGCCGGGGTGGGGAGCGGCCTGCAGCGAGCATCTGAGCAGCCGCCAGTTGTGGGTGTCGCGATCATCCTTCTCACCTGCAGAAGAGCCAGGAATGAAAGAGAGGACAGAGGAGCTCCAGGAACCCTTGCACTGGAGGCCAGTGTGAGCCTCTTGTCCCTGAGTAAAATGCATATCTGATTCCTCCAACTTTGGATATCACGGGTCATGTTCTGGGCACAGCCTGGGTCAGGAGGGGACGTGACGAGGAGGCAGTGTGAGCAGCTGCGCGTCCGGGCTCTGGGGCCGTCTTTACTCCCTCACACACAGCCTCCCTGGGCTCCAAGTGCCTTGTCCCTCAGGGGATGGTTCCCACTCATGAGCGAGGGGTGACAGTGAATTGACTGATGAGCTTGCAAGGTGCCAGGAGGCGAACACACTGTCCCTTCCCACAAGGCGCAGCCACCAAAAGGTCAGGGCTAGATGCACCTGTGCAACCAGGACTGAAGCACCTCCCTTTGGGCGTGGGCTCACCTTTCCCTTGTGCTTCGTGCAAGGCTGTGTGTGACTGAAGGTAGACAATTCACTCATGAGAGTGTGTGCCTGTGAGTGTGTCCGCATGTGCCTGTGTGTGTCTCCGTGCCTGTGCATGTCTGTATGTATTTCCGTGTGTGTCTGTGTTTGTGTCTGTGTGCATGTCTGTGTGTGTGTGTGTGCATGTCTGTGCGTTTCTATGTGTGCCTGTGTGTCTCTATGTGTATATCTGCATGTGTCTCTGTTTCTGTGTGTCTGTGCATCTCTGTGTGTGTATATGTCTGTATCTCTGTGTATCTCTGCATGTACGTCCATGTGTGTCTGTGTCTCTGTGTGTGTGTGTGTCTGTGTGTGTGTGCGTGTGTGTGTGTCTGTGTCTCCATGTATCTGTGTCTGTGTGTGTGTGTGTGTGTGTGTGTGTGTGTGTGTGTGCAGGGGAAGAGTGCTCATTGCTCTGTGCATGTACGAGAGGGAGACAGCAGAACCACACAGAGGATCCTTCTCGGCCTCGGGTCCATCTCGGCGTCGGGTCCTTCTTGGTGTCAGGTCTTCCAGCATTTTCCTTGCGTATCTCTCGGCAAGGTCTGTCTTCCTGGTGGCCTCTTCTTAACCTTTCTACTTCCAGAACCCAGAGTGCTCTTGGCATAAACAGGCACCGGGCACCTGCATGCGGAACTCAGCACAGCTGAAGGTTTGAGGAGAGTGAGTGAGGGTAGATTTGGAATGCCATCATCATGGTGGGGAAGCCACAAGTAATCCAATTCTCCCGCTCGTAAGAACCGCCTGGGCTCACCCCAGGCCACACCCAGAATCCCAGGGCAGTGCTCTGAGAATCTGTATTTTTAGCCAATGCTTCCCACTTGGAGAAATACTGACCCCTGGTACGTGCTGACTGGGTTGCCTGCTATTCAAATCCTGCCTGACCTGCCTCCCGCCCACCTCCCAGCCCTCCTTCCCTCACATCAACATTCCACACAGCTCCTCATTCCAGCTTCTAAGGCAGACCTTGGGTCTTAGATAAACTGGGTTTCTTTTCCCATCACTGTGCATCCCTTCCGCCCATCACTCAGAGGCACGTGCTATTTACCGCTCAGAACATGCTTAGGATCCACGCATCAATTTCAGTTTAAAAATCTATCTCACGCATACGCAGAGCAAATTAAATCAGATCAAGCAGAAAGTGCCTTAAAGGGAGTTAATATTCTGACTAAACTCCCGCGTAAGGAAGCCCCACTAACCAGCTTTGCCACACTTCACCTAGTATCCGGGTCAGATTCATGAACAAGGTGGGAGTCCCTTGGGTATCTTTATAAGAACTGGCCCTAGGAAATCCCATTCACCTTACAGCTCTGGATTTCAATTTATGGCAGGGGTTCGCTGCCCACCAGCGCAATGGAAGAATAGCAAATGATTTTCAATGGGTAGATGGGTTTAGGATATTGCCTATTCAAAATGTGAAAAATGCATACAGTGTTTTGGGAGCATTTAAAATGGAGGCAACTATTTTTATGGCTAGAAATTGGAAAATACTCAAAAGTCAATGGGAGGATATAGGGAGGCAAATTGTGAAAATAAAATGGATGTAAAATTGCCATTGGAAATAACAGTTACAAGGCTTGGGCAGAGCCCACACAAAAACCACAAGAGGGGTTCCTGTGGCCAGCACAATAATGCCCCCAAAAACATTTCACACCCTAATGTCCAAAATCTGGGAAATACGGTACCTCACATGGCAAAAGGGGCTTTGCAGGTGTGATTCAGGCCCTTCGGCGAATGATCATCCTGAAGATAGAGGAAGAGGTCATGAGCCAAGAAATGCAGGGGCCTCTGGAAACTGGATGGATTCTCCCCCTGGAGCCTTCAGCCTAGCAAGACCCATGGTAGTCTTCCAACCTCCAGAACCTGGAGATGGTGACTTTGAATGGTTTGTGGGAATTTGTCACAGCAGCAATAGGAAACTCATACAGCTCTGGAGTCTCCCACCCCTGCTCAGCTCACCCACACGCACCCCTGCACCGCAGAGCCACGCCTACTACGTGGAGGCCACTAGCGTACCTACTCCGCAGGACTGTCTTACAGATGAAATGAGATGGTGCCTGGGAGCACCTGGCCCTCCACACAATGTGTGTAAGTCATCGCTAGAGCCAACCAAGGAAGGAGCTATGCACCAGAAAATGCAAAATGTTGAATTTGTAATGATAGCAAGGACATACATCATGATCGTGTAAATAGTAGGCTTATCACAGAGCTGGGCTTTTCGTAACAGTTACAGATTTGCAAGTTAGAGCTACTTCGCTTGAAAGTGGAGCTGATGGAATTGGGATGCTGTTTCGCATTTTGCTCATTCATCCATCCATTCATGCAACGAGCATTTGACAGCCCCCGACGCCCGGCTCTGGGCTCTGGCCGGACCCCAGGAACCCCCACTCCTCCATGCTCTTGCTACGTAGAACCAGGGCTCTGCTGATTGCATATACATGAACAATCAAGAGGGCCCTGTAATCTGAGGTGAGTCCTTTGCAGTCTCTGGACGATGCTGGAAATTGTGGCGTTGTTCTACAATGCGAAAGGGAAAGAGGTTTTATTCCCACGAGTCTGAGCTTTTTGAGACAGGAACTGTCCTATTTTGTTGTGACTTACCAGAGATAAAGCCAAAGCCTTTTTATTTATGCTGCACAAGCTCAATGCTTTCTTTGCCCTTCACCATTTTTTTGCGAGTAAATTTCTTTCTCCTCGCAGTTTTCCTGCAAGCGGTGGGCCTGTGATTCTCGCAGTGTCTCATTTCCCTTGCGAGTGTGCTCCTCCTTCCTCCTCGTTAGCCAGGCCTGGGAAGCAGGGCATCCATCACCGCTGGTCTCACTGCCCTGGCCCTGCTGAAACCCCCTGCACCTGCCGCCCGCGGGGCCGGGCCGCCGAGCTGCAGACGGCGCCACCTAGCGTCCGAGAGCCACGCCGCGCCTGCTGTGCGCATCTCTGGGCGACCCTGGGATTGAAAAAAACAAAACAAAGCAAAACAAAACCGTCTTTGTAAATCACCATCTCATTTTGTTCCTAGAGCTCTGTATGTGAAAGCTATGCTGGAACTTGCAGGCAGTAGCAAACTATGAATTAAGGAGAATTAATAAATGCGTGCCTGTGTGTTGACATGTTCAACAGAACCCTATGAAATGACCATTTCAGACATCAAAAAATGGATCAACCTCATCTTTGTATAGGGGAACTAGAGACACGAAGGAGATGTGCGTACATATATATCCTCATTCCATGGAGATTCTGATAACGTGGGGGTTTCTTCTTGTTGTTGCTTGTTTATTTTGTTTTGATTTTTTTGAGAAAGAGTCTCACCCTGTCGCCCAGGCTGGAATGCAGTGGCGTGATCTCTGCTCACTGCAATCTCCGCCTCCTGGGTTCAGCAATTCTCCTACCTCAGCCTCCTGAGTAGCTGGGATTACAGTGCCCATCACCACACCTGGCTAATTTCTGTGTTTTTAGTAGAGACAGTGTTTCACCATGTTGACCAGGTTGGTCTCGAACTCCTGGCCTCAAGTGATCCACCTGCCTCAGCCTCCCAAAGTGCTGGGATTACAGACATGAGCCACTGTGCTTGCTCTGAGGATGTGTTTAAGAATAATAAACAGGGCTAAGCAATCTGGCTCCTGAACTTAATAACAAAGCTATTTATTTTTTATTTATTTAAAATAAATTTATTTATTTAAAAGAAAAGGAAAAGAGACATCTCTCCATGCACACCTATTGAGAAAGGCCATGTGAGGGCACAGCAAGAAGGCTGCTGTCTGCAAGCCAGGAAGAGAGCCCTCAGCAGGGACCACGCTGGCGGGAACCTCAGTCTTGGACTTTCCAGCCTCCAGAACTCTGAGAAATAAGTTTCTGATTCTGACTTACATGTATCAAACTCTACTCCTCACCAGCTGCCTGCAAAAGACTTGTTATAGTTTCTTTTCCAAATGGAGTGAGGCCGCCTTGCCCCTGAACACTTGATACCTGCCTCCCTTGGTCCCCACCCTGGCTCAGTCTCACACTGCTGGGCTTCATTGAGACACCAAGATTTAGTGCCCTGTTGGCCTCTGACATCTCCCTTGCTTACTCCAAAGGTGAATCTCAGTTCAGTGAATCTCCTGGAAGCAGGTGTGTTCAGAGGAAGGCGCATGGCCCCAAGGCAACTCCTCCTCCAAGAAAGCCTCGTCTTTAGGAGACCTCTTCAGGGGAGGCTGGGCCTGGGCAGGCAGCAAACCCAGACTGAACCAGGTCAACACAGGTTGACCCAGGCCAGCTCAAGCTATACCAGGTCAGCCCAGGCCCAACCCAAGCTAAACCGGGTCAACAGGGGTCAACCCAGGCCAACTTATGCTAAACTAGGTCAACAGAAGTCAACCTAAGCCAAAGCAGGTCAACACAAGTCAACCCTGGCTAACCCAGCCCGTACTCTGTCCGTCCACCTTGGCTGGGCTTCAGCAGCATTCACCTCGACTCGGTGAAGGGGTAGCTATGTCCCACAGACTTGAGGAAGCCAGAGGTGCAGCCCAGGGTCTCTGAATGCTTTTGAAAGGTGCGCCTTTCCCAATTAAACACTGCCCATTAAAGGGTCTAATGGGGATCAGCGGCCAGGAGTTGCCAAAAAGGCCCTGCCAGGCTCAATGCAACAGCCCAGGCTCACTTCAATAGCTCAGGCTCACCCCAACAACCCAGGCTCACCCCGACAACCCAGGCTCACCCCTACAACCCAAGCTCACCCCAATAACCCAGGCTCACCCCAACAGCCCAGGCTCACCCCAACTGCCCAGGCTCACCCTAACTGCCCAGGCTCACCCCAACAACCCAGGCTCACCCCAACCGCCCAGGCTCACCCCAATAGCCCAGTCTCACCCCAACTGCCCAGGCTCACCCCAATAGACCAGGCTCACCCCAACAGCCCAGTCTCACCCCAACCGCCCAGGCTCACCCCAGTAGCCCAGTTTCACCCCAACCACCCAGGCTCACCCCAACAGCCCAGGCTCACCCCAACCGCCCAGGCTCACCCCAATAGACCAGGCTCACCCCAACCGCCCAGGCTCACCCCAACCACCCATGTCATCCCAACATACCAGGCTCACCCCAACAGCCCAGGCTCACCCCAACAGCCCAGGTCACCCCAACAGCCCAGGCTCGCCCCAACATGCCCAGGTCACCCCAACAGCTGGCTTATCTGACGGTACGTTGTGCTGCTGGCTCATTACGCTGCCAGCGACCTGACATCACTTTCAAACCACTGCTCTATTTCAATAATGATAAAGCCTCCTGGCCTCTGCAAAGGAAGTGTGAAGCCTCGCCACACGCAGGCAGAGCCAGGGAGGGGAGCAGTGTGGAGCTCAGCCTTGCGCTCCGGCACAGCTTCTGCTATCCCGCTGCATTTGCTCAGAGGGATGGGAAACCCAGAGGCTGCAAATGTGTTACTCACTTTCCACCCCCGTCAGTCATGATGAGGTTTTACATTATGGGATGTGAGTTTGGGGTGAATTCTTCAGGTTTCATATTTTGGCGAATGGGGGAAAATGCCTGTAGAGAACAGAGAACCCTGTGCATGGGTGTGTGTGTGTGTGTGTGTGCCCGTGCACGTGTGCCTGCACGTACATCTCACGGAAACAAATGTCACCATTAGCAATCCCCATTCATACCATCCTGTGAAGAATTTTCCGCAAATCTCTTGTGCGTGACGAGGAAAGGGGTGGGTGCTCCCGGTGAGAGGCGTGGCCCATCTCCCTCAGAGACACTTGCCTTCAGTAAACAGCAGTAACAGCAGTGATGATAGCCACTGATCTGAGTTGCGAAAACAATTATTTTACAAAGTTTGCAGGGAAAATCTGTGTGCCGTCATGTATTGTACAAACAAGAATATGCCACTCATTCTGTCATGGAAAAAGTACCTACTGTTGCACTGTCTGGGAAACAGGTTTTCAATAATAAACAAGATATCAGGACCCCCAAATCTCATGATGCTTCCCAGTTGCTATGGACCAACATCGGAGCACCCTTTCTAACCGCCTGCTGGCAACGTAAGTAGTGGCTTTGTGGTTATTTTCAGGCAAGAGCTGAGTATCAGCAAACTGCTGAGTATCCCCCCTGATAAACTGGGAGACTCACCTGGTGATGCGGCATCTCCACTGTCCCTCCCATCTGCACATAAGGGGTGGCCTCCTTGCTCTGTGACAGCTGACCTTGGCGAGCAGACCGGGCTCTCAGGCCTTCAAAAACACTGTCCCGGAGAGATGCAGCTCTGTTTCACAACCTTCCCCTTCCTCCCAGATGTGTGCATTCACTAATCACCTGCTCGAGACTGTTGCCTTTTCTTCCTATTTCAATAGCCTGAGCCTGTGCCTGGGTCAATTGGCTCCACGCCGTAGGTGGCGAGAACCGGCCGCACTTGAAAGCTGATCTCTGGTCTCCAAGCTTAGCTGGCTTTAATGGTGTTATCACTACACCTCCTCCACCTCATAGCATTAATTTCATTTATAGCAGAAGCAATAACTCATCCATTCAAGGCAGTTTGTCATGCATACCTGTAAACAGATTGAAAGTTTGCTGAAGCATGCCGGGCAAACACGACAGCAGCGTCCGCCTGGCTCCTGGAATCGTGCCGAGCTCTTCAGATTCGGGCGATATTTTTTATAATGCACATGAATTTATGCTACAAAGGCAACCTCGCCACCTCAGCCCCTGCCGCCGTCACCCCTGAAATTCCATTTAGTTTCCATTTTGCTTCTCCAGCCCGGCTCTGTTTGAGCTGCACCCTGTGAAGGTGAAATGTCAACGCCATCATTTTCCTATTGATTTAGAAGAGTTGCCTCGGTGTGCACCGGCTCCTGCGGGTTTCTGTTCAGTGACCTGAGCTGAAAGTACTTCGAGCTTTGCAAGGTGAGCAAAGGGAGATGGGGCTACCCCGGAGGAGGCCCACCCACGGCAGCAGGGGAGGGGGCCTGCGGGGCACAGGGTGGCAGGGGGAGCCCCCATCCACGCTGCTTCCCCAGGGGCCCTGGAGTCACCGAGAAGGGTTCTTGGTGCAGCCAACGTGAGTAATTAAAGGAGTTCTGCGTGTTTGGAGCAGAACCTATGTTTAGAATAGAAATGTTCTTTTTCTTTTAAGGCTCCATCTAAAAGACAGTAAAATGGATGCCTAGGAATATGACCGATATATGCACCTTTGGCACCAGCTGTACCTCCCAAAGTTCCCTGGGCTGTGGCGGTGGGTTGCCCAGACCTTGGGCTGAGGGCCACAGCACAGTGTCACCGTCTCACGGATGCAGTGGTTTTGGCCTTCCCAGCGTCTTCCGCCGCCTTCTGCTAATAACATACCCTGAGTTTTCAGTGGGGAATTTCACTCTCATCAGTGAGATCGGAGTTGACCGAGTCGACCCCAGCCTCCAGTTGTGACCTGCGGCTGAGACCTGGCCAATCAGAGCATCCCATCATCCTGCCATAATGAGGGGCTCACTGCAGTCACCAGGTTAGTCCAATGAGCCCTTTTTGCCGAAATAATTCAATAGCTTCAGCTTCCCTGCTACTGGGGTTGCTGAGAAGGTAGGGTATAAAGTTGGGGCCGCTGGCGGCATTTTTGCTACTAGAAAGAGAACACTTCATTCAAAATGAAGCTACTGTGAGCAAATACAAAAGGAAGCAATGTCCACAGGTCAGGAGAAGTCTGCTGAGCGCCTGGATCCAGCCATGCCTGAATTCAGCCATATCTGTCTCGGCTTTTGAGTTACCTAAGCCAACATATATACACTTTTTAAAATCTTAAGCCAATATGAGTTGGGATTCACTCTTTTCTGGCTGAAAAAAGATCCTGGTGATACAAGGGAGAGCCCACATACCAAGATCAGGAGCCTCACCCATCCTCCTGACAACTGTCAAGATTTCCTAATTTCCACAAAAGTCCAATTCTAAATTCCTGGTAGATTTTGGATTCCTCCAAGTACCGTCCTTTGTAAAATCCGTCTCTCGAGGTGTTAGCGTGCAAAGTGAGGAAATGTAGCTTTTTAACACAGAGTCTCCCTCTGTTGCCTAGGCTAGAGTGCAGTGGTGCAATCTCAGCTCACTGAAGCCTCTGCCTCCTGGTTTCAAGCAGTTCTCCTGCCTTGGGTTCTTGAGTAGCTCAGATTACAGGCACCACCATGCCCAGCTAAGTTTGTATTTTTAGCAGAGATAGGGTTCTGCCATGTTGGCCAGGCTGGTCCCAAACTCCCAGCCTCAAGCGATCTGCCTGCCTCAGCCTCCCAAAGTGCTGGAATTACAGGCGTGAGCCACCAGGCCCAGCCAAAATGTACCCTTTTAAAATAGAAAGAGAAAGGCTTTTCCTCCAGGCATTTTCCTTGCATCCGGTGTCTTTATCCCTCCAGCATGTCCAGCCTCCCCCTCCACCCGCTTCTTCCCACTTTGGAGGCAGCCAGCTCTTCCTCCAGCTGGCAGACGCGCCCTCACTCCCAGCTCCCCAGCTCACGCCCTTGGATTCAGAGAAGAAAGGGACAACTTAGCCCTTTGCCCAGGGGCTGCCACTGGCTCCCCTCTATCAGTGGCTTTGGATATTATGTATGAATCCACTTGCTCAGGCTGAACTATTAATTTTACTTTATTCTACAGACCAGAGTCAATGGCATTTTGAACACAACAGGAAAATCTATGTAAATAAATATGCACCGTTGCGTAAAAGGCAATGCAAATACATGCCCCCAGAGGTGGTTATGCTGCCATTGAATTTTCCCACATAGGGGGCCTGTGTCCGACTTTGTTTCAGACCTCAGAAAAACGGTTCACAACTCAGAAAATACTTGGGTTTCTGATGGCAGCAAAGATGCTGATGGGTTGGGGGCCCCCTGCTTCCCGTTGAATGGAAGCTTTTCTTGCTTCAGAAGATGCTGGGAGGTAAAAGGTCCGATTTCGGTTGTATGATTTGAAAACAAGAACTGGATTTTGAGTCTATGTAAATGTGGTTAAAACGTTCTGCGTGCCCTCTGCCCGAATGCCCTCCCTGGAGGGGCTTCCCTCCGCTAAGTTTGGACTTGATTTAGTCTTTCTTTTCTGGTTCCTTGAGTCCTAACATTGGGTTGCTGATTTCAGAGTTTCTTCTTTTTTAATGCAGGCATTTCTCGCTATAAAGCTCCCTCTCAGCATTGCCTTGTTATACTCTGTAAGTTTGGCTGTGCTGGGTTTTCGTTTGTCTCAGGTGCTTTCTAACTTCCCTCTCTGGATTTCTCCTTTGGCCCATCGGCTGCTCCGGGGTATGTGATGTCTGACGTCCACACCTCTGTGAGTTTCCCGTGTTCCTTCACTGTTGAGTTCCAGTTTCATTCCATGGTGATTGGAAAAATACTTGGTATGATCTCGGTCTTCTTCAATTGGTTAAGACTTGTCTGGTGACCTCATCCATGACCTGTCCTGGAGAAAGTTCCCCATGCGCTTGAGGGAGGGCACATCTGCAGCCCCGTGTTCACTGCGGTACCATCCACAATAGCCACAGCGTGGAAACAGCCGAAGTGTCCCTCCATGGATGCATGAAGAAAGTGCAGTCTGTCCATACCATGGAATGCTATCCAGCCTTTAAAAAGGAGGAGGTGCTGCCATATGCAAGAACACCGATGAACCTGGAGAACATCAGGCTCAGTGAAAGAAGCCTGTTGCCAAAAAGCAAATACTGCACGCTTCCAGTTACAGGTGGTGCCTAGGGAAGGCACATTCATAGAGACAGAAAGCGAAATGGTGGTTTCCAGGGGCTCGGGAAGAGAAAAATGTGAGCTGCTGTTCAACAGGTTTGAGATTCTGGTTCCGGGAGACGACTAAGACCCAAGGGTCTGTGGCGTTGCACCCTGAAAAGTCTAAGAGTGTAAGTCTCCTGCTAAGTGTTCTTACCACTAGATAGAAAAATAAATAAATTTGCATTTATTTTTTAAAAGGATGACTTTAGAAGTATGGAGACGGAGAAGGTGGAGAAGCGGCAAGGGTGTGCTGCTGACCTGGTCCCTGATGGGGAATCTGGGGCCGGGGCAGGGCACCGTCTCTCAGGACCAGGGAAACACACTCGGAGAAACGCCTTTCCCCGTTCAGTTTGAATAGCACAGCTCTTCCACCCCATCAAATCGCTTTGCACTCTGATAACCTAAGAGATTGGTTTTATGAAGGACAGGAGCCTGGGAGGACACGTGTGTCAACTCCCACCGCTGCCAGTTGCCCCCAGGGGATTACCAGTACGCCTCCCCACACACAGACACACACACACAGACACACACACTCTCTCTCTTTCTCTCTCTCTCAGCTCAGCCTGCACACAGCTGAGGAGCTCCTGAAGCCAGAAGACATGGCCAGGACTGAGAGGGGCAGCCCCCCACCGCAGCCCCTGACATCAGCGATGGACCTGGCAATGCACCATGGGACACGGATGTGTGCGCTGTAACATGGAGAAGCCCTCCTTGGCCATCCATTCTGGACTGGCCTCTGCATTTTCCCTACCCTTTGGGAACACTAGGGATGTGACTTGGCTGGGGGACACTTCCAGGAGGAGCCAGCCTTGGGGCCACCACATTCACTGGCCTGGGATTCAACGCTGTGGATCTGGGATTGCCTTTAGCAAAGCACCCATCCCAAATTCCATTTGCAAGATGAGCTTAGAGCGGACGACACATTGGGCAGAACCCGCTGCCTCCTGCTCCTGGAATGAGTCACCCCCATGGAGTGAAGGTGGGAAAGCCTGTTCCTTCCTCGGCTGTGTGTTCTCGGTCATTCTGCCTTTGCTTTGTGGGCTTTCCGTGTGCAGTGGGGTAGGGAGAGCAGGCTCCACGGACGCTGCCCGCCCCCTCGATGCAGGGTACGCCGTGGTGGGCCTGAGGCCGGCGTCCTGATATCAGCCTCCGATCGGCAGGAGAAGCAGGGAGCCGTGGAGTTACAGAAGCTTCATCCCTGGCTTGCTTCCTGCATTGACTCTATTAGAGTCAATTAGCATCCCATTTTCCCCAGTACAGCTTCCTCCTAGGGCACTATGTCTAACGCTGGGGGCAACAGAGGCAACGGTCTCTGCTTCCCTTTCCTCTACTGCTCTAGACTCAGCTCACACAGCCCACCTCCGGAGCAACTCTCCAGGCTCACCTGAGGCAGCTCAGTCTAAGAAAACAACAGGGCGGATTCCCAAGGAAAGACGCGTAACCCATATTTTAGCCTCTTGAAAGCCATCATTTCACTCCTGTTTAAAAAACCTTTTCCTTTCCCTCCTCTTCCCCTGCCCCTACACTATCCTTCTGTGTTTGAAAACCTGATAGACATGATTCCTGTCTTGCTTCTCTCCTGAAAATGAGAGTGTGAGCAGAGTAACACATTCCCTATGTGGAGGGCAGGCGTGGAGAGGGTCGGGGCCTCCAGGAATACTTCCTTCCAGCTGTGTGAGTGAAGAAGACCTCATCATGGACATGGTTGGTATTTCCATGGTCTGAGTTCTGTGTTTGAGGCTGAATCAACTTGAGGTTGAGCCCACTGGCTGTTCCCTGTGGGCACGGGGAAGCATGGGGACCTCCTGCCACCCCACAGCCTCAAACAGATGCCCAGGGCAGCCTCTGAGCTCCCCAGCATCAGGGGCACTGTGGAAGTGAGAATGGGCATTCTTCCCCTTTCTTACCCACCAGCGGCAGGCTTTGGATACAAGGGTGTGGGTCTGAGTCGACTGTGCCTCTCAGGTAGAACAGTGTTACAGACAGTTACCTACTGTCGTAAGGTGAATCATCTCATAACCTAGTAGCTTAAAACAGTCATCCTGGGGACGAATGTGGTGGCTCACGCTGGTAATCTCAGCACTTTGGGAGGCCAAGGTGGGCGGATCATGAGGTCAGGAGTTTGAGATCAGCCTGACCAACATAGTGAAACCCTGTCTCTACTAAAAATACAAACAATTAGCTGGGCATGGTGGCAGGCACCTGTAATCCCAGCTGCTTGGGAGGCTAAGGCAGGAGAATCACCTGAACCCAAGAGGCAGAGGTTGTGGTGAGACTCTGTCCCAAAAAAAAAAAAATCATCTTGGATTGTATCTCGAAATTTTGTGGGTGAGGAATTCAGACCGGGCTCAGCCAGATGGTTCGTCTGTTCCAGGTGATGTGAATGGGGGTCATTTGGTGGCACTCAGCCAAGGAATGGGCTGGTCTAGAGGCTCTGGAGAACTTGAGGCTCATGCCTGGTACCATGGCAAGAACAGCTGGAGGTGACCTGCATGTGGCCCCTGCAGCACAGTGGTCTCAGGGTATTTAGACTTCTTACACGGCAGCTCAGGGTCCCAGACAAAACGGCCAGAGGGGCCCCAGTGTGAGCTGCATAGCTTCTCGTGATCTAGTCTTAAAGTTCTAGCCATTTAATTACATTGTATTGGGCAAACCAGCAGTTAAGGCTGGTCCAGATTTCAGAAAGGGGAATTCATCCTCCCGTATCACTGAAATGAGCCACAAAGCACCAGCACCTTGAATCTCCCACAGCAGAGCTGCTTCCTCTCTGTTAAGCCTCGATTCTCCCGCAGAGAGTGGGTGTGAGAATGACATGAAAGACAATGCTTAGAGCACTCAGCCTGCAGCCTTTGAGTAGGGTAGGAAGATGGCCCTCCTTTTCCTTGGTGCAGGCAGACTGGAAATTTCCTGGGTATGGAACTTCTCAGAAACCTCAGACTGAGAGTCAAAGACCAAGAGTGCAAGTCGTCCACCTAGGACCCGGTTCTTCCTCCAGCTGTGAGAGAGAGCTCCCATACTTCCGTGATATTCCCCTAAACAATGAATTTCAAGTACAATAAATTGGATCCTTTGTAGAGAAGACCATGGCACTCTCACTAAAGATGATTACCTCTTAAGAGCAGTGACTGTTCTGTTGCGAATGCGTCTTCCCCAGCAATAATTTATAAGCGAAAGGCAAATCGTAATAGTCATTGAGAGTCCCAGGAGAAGGAGACGATTCACCAATGCAGAGTGCTTTCGACTTCCCGATTCCCCACGCTTCAGTTCCTGAGTGGGAGAGAGCCAGGGCAATGCTGTTCACTGACATCGGAAATATTTACTGTGAGAGGTGCTCCCGAGACTCCATGGGACACCCCGCATGCTACCTGCAGGCTGCAGGGGACAGCACACTGATGAGGGTGAGGCAGGGTAGCAGAGCTCCTAAATTGGGGCTTAGCCTGGGAGGGTTCTTGGCTTAGCCCAGGAAAGAATTAAAGGATGAGCCGGTGGTGTTGGACAGCAGCCTTTACTGAACCGGCAGTGCGCAGCAGCTGGGGAGCTGCTCCTTGTGAGGCAGGGCTCCCCCACAGGCAGTGAGCCCAGAGCAGCAGCCCAGAGGTGGTGCTACACTCGCATTTATACCTGCTTTCAAGTTTCATGCAAATTAAGGGGCAGACTCTGCAGACGTTTCTTGAAGTAGGGTGGTCATTCCAGGTGGTCAGGTCATTGTTATGGAAAGGGATGGTGATACCCCGGTGTTGCCATGGTGATGGTAAACTGACATGGTACACTGGTGGGTGTGTCTTCTGGAACACTGTTTCCACGCATTCCGGTTTTAATGAGTCCTCAGTTTGGTCCAGTGTCTGAGCCCCACCTCTGGAATGAGTCCCACCTCCCACCTCAAGGGCACAGGGCAGGAGTTGTGTAGTCACTCAGCCCGACCTCCAAGCTCACAGTCAAAGCTGGGGCAGAGTAACCAGATCCTTCTGGCCAGGAAGGAGGCAAAGGCTTGCCGTTGGAATGACAGGTGGGGCTGGCCGTGTAGGGAAGACAAGAAGCCATTAGCTTATCTGAAGTTCATTTAGGGGGAAGGTGGACGAGGAAGTAACTCAGTCTCCACTGTTCAAAACCCAGGGAGCTGGAAAGCGAGCAGTACATCCTCAACCTGGCAAACAGGTAAACAAACCAGGGGCATCCATGCAGTGGGGTATAGCCAGTGATAAACATGAGCTGTGGCACCAGGAAAAGACACGGAGGAAACTCAAATGCATGTTTCTAAGTGAAAGAAGCCAGTGGAAAAGCCTGCATGTGGTGCTATTCCAACTCCATCACATTCGGGAAGAGGCGAAGCCGTGGAGACAGTGAAGAGCTGTTGCCAGGGGTCTGGGGGAGAAAGGAATGAGTAAATGAAGCACAGAGCATTCTATTCTCTTTTAGTTTTTTAGAGACAGGGCCTTACTCTGTTGCCCAGGCTAGAGTGCAGTGGCATGATCCCAGGTCCCTGCAGCCTTGAACTCCCAGGCCAAGTGCTCCTACTGCCTCAGCCTCCCATGTAGCTAGAATTGCAGGTATGTTCCACCACACCTGTCTAACTTTACATTTTTTTTTTTTTTAGACATGGGGTCTCACTGTGTTGTCCAGACTAGAGAATGTTTAAGGCAGTGACACTGTTCGGTATTATATTGCATTACTGGATAAATTTCACAAAACCCATGCAATCCTATAACACAAAAGGTGAGCCCTCATGTGAAGCGTGGGCCTCAGTGAATGACAGTGTGTGGATACCGGTCTGTCAGCTGTAGCAAATGCAAGATGCTAACAGGAAAGTTGTGTGCCTGTGTCTGGAGGGGAAACGGTGTCTGGGAACCCTCCATAGATTCTGCTAAATTTTCTGTACACCTAAAACTGCTCTGAAATATAAAGTCTATCAACGTTTTTTAGAGTGGTAGTGAAGAGCATTCAGGGGCATCTACTATTCATAATCTCCTACGAACAGCAAACTGAGGAGTTTGTGGAGTTTGGACAGAAGCAAAGGGGGCCCAGCCTGAAGCAGCTGCTTCTGCCTGGAACACCAGGTAAGTGATCCGCGGTGGCCCCTAGAATCCTGAATACTGGGGTTCTGGGACAAGTGGCGCCTGTTTCTAATCTCAGAACCGAAGGCGTTTTCTCACCTATAAATTGCGGCTGATATTGCAAGTCCCGTCCCGGCAGCTGAGATGTGAGACGTGAACACGTGAGGTGCCCCCAGGATTCACGCCTCCCTGAGCCAGTCCACCTGGCATCCTTGTTCCAGGCCTCAATTCCCTGCTGGACTGTGAGGTCTCAGGAACAGTAGCCGTTTCTCTTTCATCCCCAGCTGCCTCCTGAAATGTAGCACAGCCCTGTGCATAGTTGGAGCCCTGAATTAACGGATGAACTTGGAGGAGTCCGCAGGGATGGGAGAAGAGACTTTGAACTCTTCATGTAGGACTAGGCTGGCCTCGGTTCCTCAGAGCCTGATGTCTGTGCGGTGCTCACTCATCCCTGCACATGAACCCAAGTATGCTAAACAAAGGCACTGGTTGCCGCCAGACCGAAGAGGCCTCCTCAGCCTTGATTGATGGAGCTGGGCCTCTGTGGTCCTGGGAGAACACCCGGGTAGTCTCTGGAGAGCACACCTGGTCCTTCTCAACCAGCCACCCGGTTTTCTCTCTTCCTTTTCCTTCGTCCTGGAATTCTCCAGAAGAAAGCACTCATGAGACAGCCTAGTGTTGCCTGAATGTCAGAGACACTTTGCATTCTCACACGACGTGTCCAGGCCACACAGCTGAAGGCTGTGTGCAGAGCTCAGCCTTCTGTGAGGGTCCCTCCACGCAGCCACTCAGGTCTCTTCCCTCTGCAGCTGTCGGGGGTAGGGAAGGAAACCTGCATCTTCCCAATCCATCCTGTCACGCCCAGCCCCACCACCACCAGTTCGGCTGCACTCACGGCCTCTTCCACGTGCAGCTGGCCATCTGGACCTAGCCCATGGGGAAGAATCTTGTTCCTGGAGTCAGTTTCCCCATGGTGGCTTGGGCACTGAGTCTCCTGCTGAGTTGCCCAGATGATCATGTCAGTATCACCCCAGCTTCTTCCTTAGGGTCTCTTCTCTGCCTCCCATGAGGTGTCTGGTCACCTGGAGACCCCTCCTGGCTGTCCTGAGACTCCCACTGTCACACCCCCCTCCCCAGGAAGGGGACATCCCAGCCTCCTCCACACCCCTGCCACACCCCCCCATCACATCAGGCATTCGTGTGCCAACCCAAGGTGGCCCCCTTACTGGAAAACTATCAAAACGTAAGTCTCAAGAAGGGGTTGGAGCGGGAACATTTGGAAGTGACTGCGTGCCTTCCCCAGAAGATTAAATACCAGTGTGCCTTCTGGGACACCTGGGGATAGGTCAAGAATAGTGTCACTCAGGCCCTGATGATATTTGCTGAATCTGAATCTACAGAGCCGGGCAGGGGTCCACGCAATCAGACATTTAAGGCGCACGTCAGGTGGCCCCGCTGCTCCGCTGAAGTCTGCCTTCTCCCAGGAAGCGGCTCTCCAGTGGGGTGTGTGTGTTTAAGACGGTGGCGTCTTCCATCGGCCTCTCCGGTTTCTTCTCCATTAGCGCTCCACCCGCAGACCCGGAAAGCAGGACGCCGCGGCTTGCTGAGGACAGGTGCCCAGTGGGGAGCCGCCATGCGCTGCCTGAGCAGAGGGCAGTGGAGGCCATGAAGGCGGACGAGTTAGCGGTGATGGGGTTGGGGCAGAGAGAATGGGAGGATGCCAGGTCCCTTCTCTGCCCACAACAGCGGCAGAAGGAAGGGGCCTGAGGGCGGCGTGGAGGGGCCCAGCCGTCCCACTCGCCGAGGACCCCAGCCGCCTCTCACGGCCTAGGACGTGTGTTCTGCAGAAGGTGAGCAGCAGTAATCCCAAAAGTTGACAACCAAACCCGGTGAAAGGTAACTTGGAAGGACCCACCCAGCCTCTCCGTGGGTGAGACCCGTTTCCTCCAGGCCCTCATTACCCAGCAGGGAGCCTCACCCTCCAGGCCGATAGGTCAGCGCAGAAGACCCGCTCTCCAGCTTCTTCCTGTCTCTGGTCTCCAGCGTTTTACGACCACTCTCCTATGACCCCCACTCCTGGCATCTCCCCCATTTCCTGCCTCCCTTTAAATCTGCTGTTATCTATTTCGCTGTTTCATTTGATTTCCTCTCCTAGGACACTTGTTTTTATCACCTTCCTTGCACTCCCCTGACGCTGGCCTCTAGAATCCCAGGTGGGTCGTGCATTCACAGAGACCCAGTCCTGCAGACCCTCCCTGTTCCTTGTCATTCATACTTCCTGGGGGGCAGCAGCTTGGCCAGGTGCAGCCTCGTGGGACCTCTCCCGCTCCTGAAGCTCCAGTCCTGGGAGACCCCTCCTCTCCCAGCGTTTGCAATCACATGTGCGGATTTCTTTATTCGGGTACTTGCTGAGGCCCTGCAGGCCTAGTACCAACCCAGGTGCTAGGGACAGAACATTGGGCAGGTATAGGTGCTCCTGCCCTTTGGAAATATTCAAGAAGCTCAGAACCAGAGCAAGAGAGGTGAACAGTACCTGGGCCTTGCCGGGGGTCCCGCAGGCCTCCTGAGCAGAAGCCTGTGTCCTGAGCAGCCTCAGCCATCAGGGCATCTGGAGCCGAATGTTCCAAACAGCAAGTTCAGAGACTCAGATGCAGGAAACGGCTGGGGAGAAGCCAGAGGCCAGTGGGTGGGAACGGGTGCAGGGAGGCAGGACTGAGGACTCGGGCAGGGCCCAGAGTGTTTAGGACCCTGTGGGCCGTTCTCAGCATCTACAGGAGGCCAGCTGAGGGTTTTCAGCCAAGACAGGGATGTAACAGTCTTGGAATCAGTCTCGAGTGGGCCCCTCTGGGGCCTGGCTTTCAGAGAGAACAGTGAGGAGGAGACCGAGGCAGAGAGCCAGGTGAGCGATGGTGGATACCAAGTTCAGCTGGAGGGAAGCGGACACACTTGCAACATGCTTTGGGGGAAGAATGAACAACAAGGGGGCAAAAAAGATAAAATTTAACAGAAAAGAAAAACATTCAATTCTCTACCCCACCTTAATGATACCAGGATATGGGACAGGTGAATGCATTAAGTCCCAGACGTGAAGGGCACGGCCCCGTCCCAGGCGGGGATCCCAGGGAGCAGGTGCGGAGGACGGGGCCAGGCTGAGGCAGCCGGAGCCTGCAACCCCCGTGGGACGTGGGAGCGTAACAAGCTACGCTGCGTCTCACGCTGACACTATTAGTCCACCCGTGTCAGCGACGCCCATTCCAGCTGAGGTTACTGTGACCTCCTTTTCCCTCTGTCAAGCTGCTTCTAGAAACCAGCCAGCGACAAGGCGGACATGACGTGAGGTTGAGCCTGGGCGCTGTGGTCGGCATCCCTGTGACACGTGTCTCTCTGCTCCCACCTCTGGTCTTCCCCTCTTTTTAACAGCAGACAAGAAACACAACAAAAACCCTGGGAGCTGGGAACGGCCCTTCCCCATCTTCTGTTGCCAGGACACACCTCCATTCTCCAGCAGATCCGGTACCTTTCATGGTTGCTTGGTTTGTCTGTTTTGTTCTGATTTTTCCCCCCATATGAACTGCTTCTCCTGCTCCACAGAAATTTCCAAAAACTCAAAGACCCTCAAGTCCCAGGGAGGTGGGAGAAGCGGCTCACCCAGTTCCTCCTCAGGACCCAGCACGCATGCTGTGCTTCCGTGGAGCAGAGTCATAATTAAGACTAAGTCTGGGTCAGGTGCGGTGGCTCATGCCTGTAATCCCAACACTTTGGGAGGCCAAGGCAGGCAGATCACAAGGTCAGGAGGTCGAGACCAGCCTGACCAACATGGTGAAACCCCGTCTCTACTGAAAAAAAAAATAATACAAAAATTAGCTGGGTGTGATGGCACATGCCTGTAGTCCCAGCTACTCGGGAGGCTGAGGCAGGAGAATCCTTGAACCCAAGAGGCAGAGATTGCAGTGAGCCGAGATGGTGTCACTGCAATCTAGCCTGGGCGACAGAGTGAGACTCTGTCTCAAAAAAAAAAAAAAAAAAAAAGACTGTAAGTCTGAACTCAGCCAGCCCTGGGTTCCAGATCAAGCTCCTTCCCTTGATTCATGCCTTAGTGTCTTCCTCTGTGTAATGGGTGAGTGCAGGAAGTACCCCAGGGTTCAGTGCAACCGGTGGGGGTCATGCCCTGGGTTCCCCCAGAGGGTCAGAGCCTGGGCCACATGCAGAGAGGGGAACACCCTAGTCCCCCACCCTCAAGGCTCCCAGAGTGGCCAGGGGACAGACACACAGAAAGGAACTCCATCACGCTGCGAAGAGAGATGTGTGCGCCAGGTCCTGCAGCAGCCACAGCCAACTCGGTGCGCCGAGAGAGAGGGGGAAGCCCCCTAGCGAGCGGAGGTGCCCTGGCGGAGGGAGCTGTAGAGGCTCAGGCGTGGAGCCGGGACGGGGGCACGTGCTTCTGGGTGGACCAGAGGGCCAGGCTTCTGCCGGTGGGGAGTGGGCCAGACGGCATGAGACTGGAAAGGAAAGAAAACAGCCCTCGGGTGGAAGGGGACACCGGCATCTTTCCCCCGGGGCTTTCTGCACTAAGGGATGCACCTCGAAGCCATGCCCTAGGTCCTAAGTCACTCTGCCTGGAGTAGAATCTCAGCCCGCCCTGTGTGGCAGGTGAGCCAGGCCGGACTGCTCACATACCCAAGTCTGTCCTCTGTGAACCGTGGGCACCACCCCCTCTGTCCTGCGTGAAGATCGCATGGGATCGTGGTTGGAAACCTTGACGCAGAACTTGGCATGCAGTACATATGGATCCCTGTTCATGGAGAAAGACAGATTTTGAAAAACCTAAAGCAATAACTCTGTTCCTTTCTTTATTCCCAAAGTAGCTGCAGCTCGGCAGGTGAGTGTTATTGGAATCGAAGGCTGGGAGTGACTCGTGCTGGTCTCTCTCCTGCCTGCTGGCCCCTCTCAATCCCTCTCCATTGCTTTTCGCTTCAAGATCGCTCTTCTCTGTGGCATGCAGGCAGCTTTCTTGAGCTGGGTAGCAGGCTGATTTCATTCATTGCTATGGTGCCTCGAATATCTTCAATCGCCCACAAAGACATTGTTTTATTCTGCGAACACACCTTTGCTGACATCTCACTGCTTTCTGTACAAAACAGTCATTTTGTCTAACATTGAAGTGTCTAAAATAATAACTATAAATAGGGAAGGAAGCAAATTAACATCCAATCAAAGCAGAGAAATGTGGCCCTGATGCAAGCATTTGGTTTAGAGATGAAACCCCTTCCGAGACTCGCCTCAACAAGTGGGAGACAGAGCGGGGACGTCTATCAAGCTTAGCAAACATCTGTAGTCCAATTACAGTCAACAGTTTACAGGTGTTGGGAGCAAACAGTCACTTACACACTACCCTCCCAAATGCATTCTCTTAGAAACGAAAGCACACATCTTTCTAGGGTTCTTTATCCAAAGTGCAGAGAGAATAGCTCCTCCTCCAGGCCAGCCGTGGTCCTCCCACCTGGGCGGAGCAATGGCAGGCCAGAGACCCGCTGGCCAGCATGCCAAACACACACACACGGAGCCAGGGGCTCTCCAGCCTCCCCAGGCAGAGTCCCAGGCTCCACCCCCGGAGGTCCAGGCTCTGCCAATCGGGGCGGGGAGGGGGTGGCGGGCACAGGAGAGAGCCTTTTCCTGACGCTGTCAGCGCCGTCTGTGGGACAGGCCATGATTCCCAAAGGCTAGTGGCAAGAGCGTGGACTGAAGACTGAAGAGACTGTTACAAGGTCGGCTTCCAGCCCCACTCCCAAAAGCTCCAAGTCCGTGGGTTTCAGGTAGAGCCCAGGAATCTGCATTTTCATGAGTTTCTCTATGATTTTGATGCAGATGATTGTGGACCAGAGGTGGGTGTGGCAGGGAATCCCTTCAACATTCAGAATCAAGGTAGCAGGTCTGGAGTGGGGTCTGAGTTTCTGCATTTTAAACCAGCTCCTGGGGGTTCTTGATGCCGCTGGTCTGGGGACCTCACTCGGAGTGACAGGCTGCAGACCGTTCTTCGGAGCCCCTGCTTTGTATTTTAGGTCCGATTTTTCCTTTCTCCCTCAGCAATCTTCACTGCTGCATTCACAGGAACTCTGCTAAACCAGTGCTCTCTACTGGACTCCTATCATTTACTGCAGTGTTTCTGAAACTATGTATTTCTGAAAACATGAGCTCCCGTAAGACATTGCAGACTGGGCAAGAAGCTTTCTTTGAACAAGTAAGTTGGGGCCCTGCTGTGTGCGCCAGGTTCCCAGCTCTGGGTGAGAACCCTGGCACTGCAGCCTGCCCCGGGCCTGCCCTCTGCACCTTCCTCTGCCTGACTGCGTAGTCGAGTCAGGAGGACTCCAAGAGCGACTTTACATAAAGCTCCTACACCTGTACCTGGCACGTAGCTAGCACCTTGTAAAGGCTGGTTGTTGTGAGGCTCTGCCCTTTCTGGAAGTCACACCGCGTTTCGGTAGACTCAAGACTCAGACATTCAGTAGTAGAGGGAGATGTGCTTAACCCAGTGTTTGCTGTGCAGAACCCACCCGCTCCCAGCCCCCCAACCCTTCCCTCCACACTTTGCTTTTTCAAATTGGCATCTCGTCAGCACTTGAAGCTTGACAGAGCACATTCCAGCAAATGCTAGGATCTGTGATGCCTCTCCAGACTCGCATAATGCTCAGGCCTCCTGCAGACAAAGGTGTAGCTCCAGCGATGGATATTTTAAGAAAATAGACCACGGACACAAGACAAGAGAGCTGTCTTGGTGTCTAAAGCAGTCTTGGCCAGCTTCTGAAGTCACTTGAGCAGTGGAGAAGCTCCTTGAATGAGGCGGAATGCGGAGGGGGCATCTTCCAAAGGGACTGGCCCAGGGCGGAGGAATGGAATTCTCTGTCCATGAGGCTCTTGGATGGGTTTATTCATGAAACCGCATTGGCTATGCGTGACCTCTGAGTGAGTCAAAACGTCCAGCCATGCCAACTGGTAACCTCTTCTTCTCTCTCCAGGCAGGGAGTGGGACAAGCCCGTAACTGATTCAAGTCCAGGCTGGGGCAGATTTCATGTCCCCTGACTAGCTCCATAATAACAGTTGCAACGTCTGGCCTTGTGCCCTCGGATGTAAGGCTCACTCTGCTCCTCTGAGGTCATATAAAATCTGGTTCCTTAAGTGTAAGGCAGACCTCTAAGCAAGAGACCACCCTGCCCCCAGGGGTGGGGGTTCTGGGAGGGAGAGAGGGGAGCGGCTGGTCTGTCGCTTTCTCTACTCACTCGCCCAAGTGGACTCCGATCTTGGAGCTCAACAGTGTCACTCAATCTTCCACCCTCTCCTTTGCAACCTCTTTCTTAAACCAGAACGAATGTATTCTGGACATAGAGCCCCTGCAAACCCAGACAAAGAAAATTCGATGTATCTGAGCAAACAAAAGCACGTTTTTTTTTTTTTTAAATCTCCAAGTCAAAAGGAAAAGTGCAGAAACATTTACTCACTGTCTGGGCGGTACATATATTTTACCTGATGGCCCTTAAAGAAGTGACCCCGCGTTCAGCAATCACCCACGCAGGGCAAAGGGACCTGGAGCCGCCCGCCTGCAGGCGCAGACACTCCGGACAGCTCCTGTCTGCGAATCTCTTCCTTCCTTCGAGCTTCTCGTTTCTTTCTCGGCCTCTGAGGCCGAGCAGTGTGCTTTGACGCACACACAGGAATTAGCACCGTCCCGAGTCCTAAGGGCAGGTCCCCAGCCTGAGTTTTCCTGAGTTACGGGCGGGAGGATGGGCCTGCAAAGCCCCGCAGGCTGGAGCCTCGGCCTGTCCCTCTGCTCATCTGCTCCACGTGGCGACCCTCAGCCCTGAGCTGCCTGACTTGGGTTCAAGGCCGTGGGGTAGGCCTGGGTCCGGAGAGTGAGTCAGGAGACACTTGAAAAAGAAGGGACAGGATGGAAGTTCCCACTCGCACCACGGTCCCAGGCGGGAAGTCGGACTAAGACCACCGCGGGGGCGCCGCCTCCAGAAGGGGTGCTCCGGGTTTGGAGACGGAAACCCCAGCGCTGTCTTCGGTCTCCACACCCCTGCTTTTTTCCCCCGGAGACCGAGCGCCCTTGGCCTCCTCTGCCGCAGCCGGCGGGGCTCCCGGCGTGCAGGGGGGCCTGGGCTGGGCTGGGCTGGGCGGGCGCGGGCGCTGCGCCTTTAAGGCCCGCGTCGGCAGAGCGAGCGAACGAGCGCAGGGGCCGGGCGGCGGGGCGGGGCCTCGCGGGGCGGCCGCGGCTTCACCTGCAGCTCCGAGCGCGCGGAACAGAGGCGCGGGCGGCTGCGAGGCCGGCGGATACCGGCCCGAGGGAGCGCGCCGCCCGCCGGACTTGGCCTGGTTCCCGGAGCCGGGGCGGCGAGCGCGGCGGGCGCAGCGGGGCTGGAGGCTCCGGGCGGGCGCGGGGGAGCGGCGGCGGCGGCGGCGGCGGCGGGGAGCGGGCTGCCGGTGCCGGGCACCGGGCGGGCGCCGGGGAAGATGACCGCGGGCGCCGGCGTGCTCCTCGTGCTGCTCTCGCTCTCTGGCGCGCTCCGGGTAAGTTGCCGCCTCCCGCCCCGGCCGCGCGGAAGCCCCGGGCAGCGCGAGGTCGCCCCAGAGCCGGCGGGGCTCCCCCGGGCTCTCCCGCCGCGCTCCCCGCTGCATCCAGCCCGGCGCCGGCGCTCCGCGAAGCTGCCTGTGGTCGGCGGGAGCCGGGAGGGCAGCGGGGAGTGGAGGAGCCGGGCGGGAGTGGGGCTCGGCGGGGGACCCGGGGAGGGAGCTCCGCCTGCACCGGACCCGCCGAGCATCCCTCCGCCGCCCCGAGCCCGCGGCCGCTGCCCGGAGCTCGGCTCGCCCGCGCGGGGCAGGCTTCCCACTGGCGGAGCCGGCGCGCCCTCCACCGCCCGGGAGCCGCGCGCCGCGGGAGTTGCCGAGCCCAGCCCCGGCCGTGGCTGCGGGCGTGGGGATCCGGGAGTGCGGACGCCTGCCCGACCTCTCCCGCCCGCCCGGGGCCTGGGGTCCGCCGCGCAGCGCCGCTCGGGGCTTTGGGTGCCGGCGGGACCGGCGCTGCGGGTGGGCGGCGGGTGAGGACCGCGGGGCGCCCTCGGCGGGGCTGGAGCCCGAGTGTCCGGCGGGGACCCGGCGGCCGGGAGCGGGGCTGGGCTCGGGCCGGGAAGCCGGACGCCAGGCAGGCGCGGCGCGGGAGGGCGCCCCGGGAGGGGAGGGCCGGGAAGGGGAAGGGAGGGCGAGGGGGTCTCCCGCTTCCTCCGCAGAGCCCCGCGGCTCGGATCGTGGCTTTGCTCTGCGCCTGGCGAGGTGCGGGGCCCGCGGGGGCAGAGTGCGCGGCGGCTCCGGGGCGCCCCTGGGCGGAGGCGGAGGGGCCGCGGGAGTTGCAGGAACCCCCTCTCGTGGCCGATCGGCCTCGCTGCCTCCTCCCGGGCCGCGCTGTTGTAACCTCGGAAATAAACAAGTGCTGTAGGCTGGAGGCCCGCTCCGTGGCCGGGGGCGCGGGGGGTGCGCTGGGCACTCGCCCCGGGCGGCCCGAAACTTTCCGGGACGAGTTGAGCCTCCCTCCGGGCTGCGGGTGCGATTTGGAGCTTCGTGGCCGAGGAGGAAAGCCGCGATCTGGAGCTTTTCCTAAGGAAGGGCCCCGTGTCGCGCTCTCCTCCCTCAGTGCTGGGGGCAGAGGGGCGCCCTCCGCGGGGCCGGCGTCGGGAAGCCTGGAGCTCGAGCTGGGGGCGGCCTCCGGAGCCGAAGCACGGGCGGGCGACGGTGGCGCGCGGGGCTGGAGGAGGCGGCGCGCGGGAGGTGCCACTGCCCGGTGCGGGCTGCGCCCGGGGCTCCCTGCGCTCGCCGGGGAACCGGGGAACCCAGCGCCGCCGTGCTCCTGCTCCTGCTCCTGCCGCTCCTGCTCCCGCAGCGGGGCTGGCTTCCCGCTCGTACACCGCACGCTGCCTCTCCCTCCACCACCGCCTCCTGCCTGTCACGCCCCCTCCTAGAAGCTTGGGAGAGGGCCCTGTCGCCCACCCATCCTTCCCTGGCCTCGTGCCACGGGCTCTAGACTTCCCCACTGAGCGTGAGTGGCGAGCGAGCTCCGGAGGACCGGAGGAGACCCTGTCTGCCGTCAGTTAGGGGAGCTGCCTCCCTGCTCGGGCTGGAGGAGATGGTGGCTCCGAGGGTGGAAACGCGAGCTGAAGACTGGAAGGCTCACGCGCCCCCACCGCCTCCTCCACCCCGGCCCCGGCAGCCTCCCGCAGAGCCGCCTTCTTCGCCCTGCGCGGAACCTGGTCCTAGAGAATCTTCTTTCTTGCTCTCCTCCTTCTCCTCCCTCCGGTGACCCGGAGACAAGACAGGAAACCGCCGCCTCCGCCTTACCAAGCGCGCGAAGCGGTGGGCCCCGAGAGCGAACGGTCTGAGCAGAGCCGCCCACGCTGTGGCCTTGCTGCCCTTAGTGGCTTCGGGAGCAGCGGCTGGAGTCCTCTGCCTCGGCCTGTTGGACATTCCTCAGGCATCTTCCCTGCCCCTACGGCCCTGACCCACCTGGCTTCGCCATCAGTCCGTCCTTCATTCCCTACAGCACATCCTGCTGTGTGTGAGGCTGGGGAAGGATGCCCCGGGTCTACAGCCTCGAGAATGCGCCCTGAAGTCCCCAGAGAGCAGAGGAGCGGACGGGATTTCGCGGCTGGGTGGGACCCCGGCCGGCCAGCCGTTCTCTCTTAGCCAGAGACTCTTTGCACAGCAGGCCCCAGGTACATGATGGTTGCACTAAATGTGAACTGATGTTTGTTTTACCTTCTCTTTCCGTTCTCAGGCCCATAACGAGGATCTTACAACCAGAGAGACCTGCAAGGCTGGGTTCTCCGAAGACGATTACACAGCATTAATCTCCCAAAATATCCTGGAAGGGGAGAAGCTACTTCAAGGTAGGGCGGGGCGTGGCGGGTGGGCGTGGACCGCTGTCCTGCTTTTCCTTGTGGTGGAGAGGCCAGGCTTGCCTGGTTTTTGTGCTCTCTGCGGAATGATGGTTGTAGAGTCAACGCGGTGCAAATTAGTCGACCTGAGGGGCGTTTTGCATGACAGGTGAATGATTCAGAATCCCCGTCATTTTTGAGTGAAATGAATCATTTCCTGGGCAACAAATTGCAATTCGGATGTAACATCACCCAAATAATGTTCAGAGAGAGACTTTCTTCCCGAGTATTTTTATGTATGAAGTTCTGGGTACTGAAATTATCCCTGCTTTGAAGTGCGTGATAAAGCAGACGGTGTTGTTGGAAATGCGGTAAATAAGCCCACAGACGGTCTGCTCGCAAATGTGGCATTCATTTTCATTACTGCCCCACTGACAACAGGAAAACACACATGAGGAGGGAACTACCAATTAGCTTTATCGTAATTGCAGGATTATATCCACATTTGTGACGGGAAAGTCAGAGACGGCTTCAAAACTCAGATGACAGTAGATCACCCTGCTGATTGATCTGTTTCCCTTTCAAGGCAGTTAAACTTTATATTTGCATGGAAGGGGACATAAATCAGCTTTTCCTTCCTGGAGGTTGCAGAGCTGTGCCGTGAGCACCTTGGCTCACGCCTTTCCTCTCTGCCTCAGTTCCCCAGAAGTGGCAGCCGTTGATTTCAAATCCATGGAGGAAGAGAACTTTGCATAAAGTATCGAAGCTAAATTTTAGCATTCAGGATTGCTGACCGCCCCCGCTGGTTTTGTATCCCAGGGAATGTTGACTTTTCCCTCCGGAACCGACAGCAGTCACTGTGCGTGTGTGCACGCGTGTGCATGAACTCAGGCTTATAGTGAAGTGCTTTTTCAGATTCTCGCCCTTGGAGACAGAGATGTTGACATACCCTGTTGACTCCTGGTTATGTGGATTCGGATTTTTATTTTGTGCCGAGTACAAGTTTTCTGACTTGTTTTTGCTATCTAAACCGTGCTATTACTGACTCCTTAATGATCAAATGTTTAAAAACCTCGAGGCAGTTGGCCTGGGAGCAGAATGGATGTACTGAGAGGGCCTGCGTAGGAAAGACCTTTCAAGAGCCTGTCTGTTAATTGTGCTGTGTGTGCCACTTTAAATGGGTTGGAATGGACAGGAGTTAGAACAGGTAGGTCATTTTCAGGATCGTTTGGTTTACTGAGAATCCAGTGGACCCCCAGAGAAGTACTGGGGGATCCCTCACTCTCAGTCCATGGTACAGTCCCCTAGAACTCATGGGGCGCTGACTGCAGTCTGCTGTGCCCACGTGCTGCTGTGCTGAAACTGGCATCGTTAAGGTCTCTGATTATGTGGCCAATATGATAAGACCTTGGAGTATCCATTTTACTCAGGCACTTAAGAAACATGCCTCTCTTTTTAGAAATAAATACTGCTCACCACAGAAGAGTGGCAAATGCTCATGTGTTCTACAACACAACATGGGATTTCAAACCAACACCTCTTCCCTTTCACGGAGGACTGCGCGGGTATCTCTGCTCGTGGGGGTCCAGGCCAAACTGTGCTCTGCTCTTGGCCAGTGTGGTGGGGAAGCCGAGATCACTGGCCAGATGTCGGCCTGGCTCCTGTGCCCATGTGGTGTTCGCCTTCTGGGGGACCAGGAGTCACATGACCCGGGGTGAATCTGGACCAGCTCAGATACTTTGTGGACTCATTTTCCAAGCAGCCACTGACTTAGGTGTGCAGCCCAGGCCAGGGCGGTTCAGGGGAGAACTGTGGAGAATCTCCTGAGCACCTGGCCATGTGGGGTCCTCTCCGCCCCTCCTCTGGGGGGCTGTGGTTGCATGGCTTCTCCTGCGCCTGGTGGGTCCCCTTCCCACTGTTTTCTTCCACTGGTTCTTCTGAAGGTGTAGAGTCTCAGGAAGAAAGAGATGTTTTATATCTTACAAATAACTTTGCACGTACGGGCAAGAGCTAAGGCTGACGTGCATGAAGTTGGGGCACAGTGACATCGCTCAGTACACAGAGTGCTTTGAAACCACGGGAGCACGGCGAGGCCTGTGTGAAGAGGAGACAGGAAGCATGATGGCATTACTGTTATTCTGGTAGGAATCAAGTTAAATAGATAATGACTACTTATAATTGAGTTATTCCAGCAGAGAGAGCTTAACCTTAATTTGATGAGTGAAGCTTCACAGAGTGGCCGTGTTCTTCCGGGTAGGCCACGAGCTGTTAGCGACTGCTCTGCGCCTCCTTCTCTCTGCCTGAGTCAGCTCACGGCAGCCCCAAACATGCAGATTCCAGCAGGAGCGATTTGTTACACAGTAATTAACTTGTTTATGATAAATGGATGGAAGAAATGTCGTGGCATTTTGTTTTATGTCTAATGAAAAGCATTTGCATTCTAAAAATTTCATGCTAATTAGTCTTAAAATAGTTTTCCCCAATAGGGTAGCAGATACTATGTATTACGGACCTTCTGAGAAGCGGCCGCGAAGCGCGGAAACGCAGGAGTTTGCTGCCCGTCTGTAGCCTTCCTCGCCGCCGCTCCCATGTTCCCTGTCTGAGCTTTTTCTGGAGAGCGTTTGAATGTAATCGCATATGCTCCTATGCTATAGTTTTGTTTTTAGGATAATTCACTTCTGGCCCTGATCACTGATGCATGGTGATATCTAAACTAGGAAGGCGAAGCCCTTCGCCTTGGGCTAAAATGCAGTGTTCTCTAAGCCCTGGTTTAGTCTAGGGTGATGGCTCAGCTGGTGTCTTTTTCTCTGCATTGTTAATAATTAATGGCCAGGCCGCCGGGAAGCTGAAGCCTGGTACAGTGACCTGCATTGCTCTCCCTCGTGGTGGGCAGAGTCTAGGCGCACCCAGACCTGATTCACAGCAGAAAACTCATACAGGTGGGAGAGTCCCAGTGACATAGTGGGAACTGGGGACTCCCAGGTCATATCTCCCCTCTGTCCTGGAGTGAAGGGGGGACAGGTGAGTGGAAACACTGTTCCCTGGGGATGGGGTGGAGCCTGGTGTCATCAGATTAACGTGGGTTCACTGTGGGCCACGTATTATAGAAACAGGAACTTGTTTCTAATGGCTGGACGTAACAAGACGTTCTCAGCAAAACCTCCCCTGTCCCCGTTTCTCCATCAGTTTAGACCCATCTTGCGTCTCCTCGGACCACGCTCAGCCTCCTTCCTGAAGAGCCTGCCTTATCTGGCCACTCTTCTCATGTAAACGCTCAGGTTTCTGAGGGCAAGAGCTCTGGCATTCTTGTTTTCTATTTATGTCATTTCAGGATGTTTTTCACCAACAGAATAAAACCCATTTCACATAATCTTAAATAAACGGGGGTGAATATTTAAGTGACCGTGAGTGCAGACAGAGGTGGTCACAGGCTGGAGCCGCAGACAAGGGGCGTGGTCGCCGGCAAGGGGCGTGGTTGCAGACAAGGGGCGTGGCCGCAGACAAGGGGCGTGGTCGTGTGCCTGCCTGATCCTTGTCTTCCCTTCTGCCATCTGCATGTGTCATTGAGTGCTTCATCACCGCAAACTGGCTGCTGTGGGTCCAGTCATTGCTTCTGAGTTCAGAGCAGAAGAAGGTGCAGATAGTGGCACCGTCTGCATTTCTTCCTCGTACCCGGAAGACAAACACTTTCTCAGAATCGCTGTAGAAGTTCTCATTGACTAGGTCACAGGCAACTCCTAGCTGAACTGGGTGGTGGAGGGGACCCTGGGAACGCAGCGAATTGCATTGTCACGTGTGTCTTAGATCCATTATAATCCATCATGTGATAGGCGTCCAAATCGCTCATCTCAGAACAGAACTGGGGCTTTGTTTTTGGAAGGAAGAAGGAGAGATGGATGCCGGGTAGACCTTCGCCAGCGCCCAGCACTGTACCTGAAGCAGAGTCGCAGGCAGTGAATTGCTGGATGAGTGGCTGTCTCGTGGCACACAGAGGCATGCAGGCAGGGGCATGGGTGGAGAGAGCACCAGCGCAGCTGTCTGGTATCCACATCTAAGAATCTGCCACTGTGCCACGCTGCGTGGCCACGAGTACTGTGCCACGCTGCACGACCACGAGTACTGTGCCACGCTGCATGGCCACGAGTACTGTGCCACGCTGCACGGCCACGAGTACTGTGCCACACTGCATGGCCACGAGTACTATCATCTTGTCTTTACAGGTGGGTTGAAGACGGGCCGTTTGCCCGTGCAGTTTGGGTCGAACCACCTCTGCACAGACAGGTAATTCTTCCAGGGCAGAGGCATGCCAGATACACAGGCGAGAAAGGACGCCCATCTCCCTGCGTGCCTGACATCCAGCGCTGGCCTGACGCCTGGGGCTGTGCAGTGAGTGTTAGTCAGATGAAGTCATGAATGAGCCAGAAGATACTGACACTTTTTGTTGCTGAGTTGCTTTGGTTAACTCACAGCAGAGAGGAGGCTGCTATGAATGTTCAAATAAGTGACACTAAGGGTAAGGCAACCACGTGTGCCTGGAATTATTGGACACTGCAAGTTGCCTGTCCAGTACGCATCCTCTCACTCTCTTCCTCACCAGCATCTAATTAGGTTAGTCTATTACAGGCGTCCCCAAACTTTTTACACAGGGGGCCAGTTCACTCCCTCAGACCGTTGGAGGGCCGCCACATACTGTGCTCCTCTCACTGACCACCAGTGAAAGAGGTGCCCCTTCCTGAAGTGCGGCGGGGGGCCGGATAAATGGCCTCAGGAGACCGCATGTGGCCCGTGGGCCGTAGTTTGGGGACGCCTGCCTTAGACATACTAAGCCAGGACTATCTACCTGAACCCCCACCAGAGAATCTGGACTCTTTGCCGGATCTCATAGTGATCCCCTTCCAGGAAGCCAGGGGTTATGCGTTGGGGTTCTGACTCTGGTCACAATAGTGACTGGTTCTAGGGACCCTTGGTCTCTAGAGAAGCACAACTGTGCCAAGGCCGAGTGGGACTCCGACCCCACTGGTGGCTTCAGTGAGCCGGAAGCCAGGACTTTCTTGCTGTTGAAGTCAGAGGACTGTTTCTTTCGGAGCACCCAAACCTCTTCTGCTTCTGTGGGTGGTCACTTCAGGGATCCCCCCAAAATGGGCACACGGAGCCCACGATGGAGACTGTGGGAGCCTCTTTGGCCACCTCTGGGGGTGGTCCTTGCCTTTTCGGGGGCTGTTATTGTTTGAGGTTTCCAGCAATTTCCTGTTACGGTTTTGCCTGGTCCCAGGGTTAAGAGGTTCAGAAAGGGAAGTATATATCCTGTCCTTGGAAAGTGGTTGCCATCAGATAAAAGGCAGGACCAGCCCAGAATACGGCACAGAAGGTGTTGCATGGAGCATCATCTGCAGGCCAAAGCTCACGCTGAGAGAGGGTCTGGGAGCCATGGTTAGAAACAGGGTGAGGCAGAACACTGCCGCCCTGGGGGCTGCCCAGCCACGTGTGCCTGTGTGCTTCGCCGGCTCTGCCTTTCATCTCGAGGGGTAGCTGTGGTCGGTGGCCCTGCTGCTACCCAGGGGGAATCCAGGCGCAAGGAGGTGGCCACACCTGCCCCAGATCACTTGATTTCTAAGCCAGTGGATCAGGATTCTCACCCTGGAAGCCTCCTAACTGCTGCTTCTTTGTGTTCGCCGCTGCTAAGCAAACCCCCTTCGTTGTAGAAGGCAGTGCGTGTCCCAGCTACAGAAATGAGGATGTGTGAACTCATTGATGCTGTGGCTTAAAGATTAAAGTTTTGCATTTGAGAAATGTGTGTTTTAATTGAATCTTAAGATGAGGGAGCATGAGGCTTTGCAGAATTATAATGTCACAATAACAGTACGTTCTATCCAGTCCTTGGCATATGATATCTTGTTTAACCTTCACAAGAGCTCTTCCTGGGAGGTAAAATTGTTCCCATTTCACAGATCAGTATCTGATAACAGGTGAGTTCTGGGGATCAGCGTACGGGTATGAGATTTGCTGTTTTCCCTCTTTGCGCAGTCCGAGGCATCTGGCTCATTCCTGTCTCCGGGTTAACGTTAAAGGAGATGGTTTTAGAGCACCGCTGTCACACACAGACAGGATCGGACCCAGATGTTCAGGGCCACAGCCACAAAACCAGCAGTGACCAGGCACACAGATGCGTGCAGTAAACAGAGGCCCCCAGTGTGCCGGGAAGTGCTTGGTTGTGGTTGCTCGTGTACAAGACTCAACTGAAAAGGGCCCAAACTCTGTGGACACTGGGAGTTTGCAAACGCAGCCCTGGGATTAGAGGAGCCTGACTTCTGTGACGCCAGCGAGCGTTTTCTAATTCTGAGCATGCGGCGAGCAGTCCCAGAGCGGTACTCTCACTCTGATTTCAGACTGCCAGCGCTGGGGAGCCATGCAGAGAGGGGGCTGAGGGAAGGTTCTGGCCGGTCCTGGAAGCCCTGAGCACCTTCCATGTGGGCTGGGTTTACGCATGGATCCATCGCTGTCAGCACTCACGTTGTGACACAGGGCACCGGGAGCCTTCGTGAGGCCGATGACAGATTAAGAGAAAGTGCCGTGACTGCAGCCAGCCAGCCTGGGCCAGGCTCCCTGACACCATTTCCTGAGCTGATGTGAGAGCTGGTGCTGAGGCTGCGGGCGCCTTTCTGCCCATGCCGGGACCCTGGGTATCTGCAGAGATTGTGCCCAAGCGTAGAGAGAGCAAGGTGCCTGGTGTGATTAACTCGAAACAGTCTGAAGATGTGGTGCTTTCCAAGGTTCCTGTGGGTTTCCCTGTTCTGCCAGACCCCCTTGTGGGGAAGGCTTTTTGCGCCTGCAGCGGTGACCTTCCTGGGCGGAGGGTCACTTCCTCTCTGGGACTGCGTGGCAGCTGGGTTCGTATAAGCTGCTGAGACCTGTGGCTTCTTTGTTTCGGACATAGCGATTTCTCTAATTCTACCCTGCGGAGTTAAATCAAAATCAAATTCATAATCAAGTTCAGAGGAAGTGTATCTGCTATATGCATTACCTGTATTGCTTGCTCCGTGATATTAATCTCAAAATGTGGAAATTCTGTGACTTCTCTTATGTTGTAAGTAGAGGATTAAAATTAGGAAAGGGCTTTCACCCCGCCCTCCTTCCCTCCCTCCCTCCCTCCCTCCCTTCCTTCCTTACTCCCTCCTTCCCTCCCTCCCTCCCTCCCTCCCTCCCTTGCTCTCCCTGCCTCCCTTCCTCTCGTCCTTCCTTTCTTTTTCTTTGAAAGCTGGGTTAAGTAGATGCCAGGACTAATCATGAACTGAGAGAGAGAGTGAGAGCACACAAGCATTCATCTTTTCAAAAGTGAGCCTATTATTCTGACTTTTTGAAGACGCAATTTTTCCTCCAAGTGAATTCCACCATAAAAAATACCATAAGCCGAATGAAGCTTCTTTCCGTCAAGGGCGATAAAGCTCTCCCGAGTGTGTTCCTATAAAACCTCACGACATTTGCTGCCCCTCCAATCCCCGGAGTGGGACTGAGGCGCCTTGCAGGCCGGGCTGCCAAAATCCTTTGGGTTTTTTTGTCAAAAGGCTTTGGATTTTGGTGGCTTTTTGCCCGGGCTCTGGGCTGGCCTCTCCTGGTGGCCTCCGGGATTGTCTCTGGCCGGCGTCTGCTTTTGGTTTTCAAACAAGAGAACAAAACAACCCAAAAAATCCTTCTTAATGATCTTCGACCCAGTCTGTGCGCCTCAAGGCCATGTTCCTTGCAGGCTCCACAGCAGGGGCCAGGAAGGAGGGGAGGAGCCGGTGTCTGGGAAGGACTTCCCCTGTACTGACCTGTCTTCTCATTTAACGCTGTCTGAGATCTGCGGCTGAAGGTTGTTAGAGAGCAGGCCCCAGGTCCCGCGGCACGTGCAGGGGACTTTGTTCTCAGCTCCCGCACTGCCTTTCCCAGGAGTTTACTGAGGTGACACATTGTGTCGTTTCCTTATTGCAGTACAAATCCCCACAAATGTAGCAGCTGAAACAACACAAAGTCAGGATCTTGTGGTTCTGGAGATCAGAAACAGCCCCAGCCCCTGTGTGGAGACCAGGGTGTCTGCAGGGCGGGTTCCTTCTGAGGTTCCAGGGGAGAATCCGTCTCCCGGTGCTTCCCAGCTCCTCAGGGCGCCTGCACTCCTTGGCTCCTGGCCGCTTCCTCCGTCTTCAGAGCCCTGGCCCCATCTTCCTCTGCCTCTCCCTGCTTCCTCCGCTTCCTCTTACAAGAACCCTTGCGATTGCCTTGGGCCTACCTGAGTAACCCAGGATGCTCTGCCATCGCAAGATTCTCAAGTCAGTCCCCTCTACCAAGTCCCCACTGCCACGTAAGATCCCAGGCTCACAGGCTCCGGAATTAAAACGGGGACCCCTCTGGGGAGCTGCGATTCTGCTGCCTATGTGCGTGTCCGACGGCAGAGTCTCGCGGAGGTGTGTGTGGTCGTTTCTCTTTGGCTTCCACACACCGAGGACTGGCCACGCGTCCTCACTGTGCAGTGACCTTCAGTCCCGCGCAGACCTCGGCGGTTCGTGCTGGCACCTCCACTTCACCGTTGAGGAAACCCGGGCGTGGAGCGATTGAGGTCTGTGTGCAGGAAGGAAGGAAGGCCGCAGCACTTACCCGGCCCGCAGGTCCTCGCCCGTCCTGCCCGGCTCCGGGAGCTCCCGCCACCTGCCTTATCCAGCGGCCGTAATTAGGACTCAGAGGGCAGTGTGACTTGTAGGTCCTGAGGTGAGGACATGCCGCTTTGGGCCTCTGCAGGGTGAACGGCCTGGGAAGTCCCCAGCAGCTTCCGATCTGGGCCCTTCTAACTCTTCCTCCTTTGGATTCACGGGTGCTTTCTTGCTGACAGTATTCGCGGATTTAGGGAGGATTAAGGTAAGCCTTCCACGGCAGATAAATACCCACAGGGCCCCAGAGTGCTGCCTGCGCCTTGCCAATAGGAAGGTGATCTCTGAGAGTTTGGGTGTTTCCTGCTCCAGGAAGCATCCCCAGTACGGCCGCAGGTGTTGAGAGGTGCGCTTGCTCCAGGAATGGGTGCGCTTTCTATGTGGAATGGGATTTAATGAATTTCCAGCCCCAGGGTGTGGGTATCGGACACGGGGTCTCTCCCCGAGGAGGACCATGCTCTGTCTCTGGAGAAGGCAGCGGAGAAAGGCTTGCCCTCCAGGTCTCTCTTCGGGAGTGTGCCCGTGGGTTTGTGTGTCTGACTTAGAGAAATGTTGGAATTTTTGCTTCGCATTTGTTCTGGCACCCAAATGTGAATTGAGATGCTGTCTCTGTCAATCTGCCCGGAAAAGCAGGAAGGAAAGTTGGTGTCTGAGTTTGCTGGGTCTGAAGTCCTGGGCTTCTACTTCCAGAAAGATCCAAGGAGAAACAGGCTGCACCCCCCAGTAGGGTGCAGAGAGCTGCTGGCCGGGAGTCCCGAGCGGGATGAATCGAGTGAGGACCCTCTGGGCCTCAGTTTCCCTATGCAAAGCAGGAGGTTAAGATATCCAGCTGTGGTCCAGGAGCTGGCTCCCTGGGGGGGCGCTTGCAAAACTCACCAGCCTCCTGGTCCTGTCCCAGACCTGCTGGAGCCTGGAGGGAGCCAGACACTGGCCCTCAATGGATCCATCCACACAGAGCCTCTGAATATAACATTATTTGCAGAAGGGGTCCCTGCAGATGTAATCAACTTCAGAAGCTCTAGCTGAGGTCATCCTGGATTACCTGGGTGGGCCCTAAATCCAAGGACACCTATCTTCACGAGAGACAGAGCAGACACAGACCTGGACGGGGGGGGCCCTGTGAAGTCGCAGGCAGAGACTGGAGCAATGGCAACCACAGGTCTAGGAATTGCTGGAGCCCCCGGGGGTGTGCGAGTCAAGGAAGGATACTCCCCTAGATGCCAGCAGCCCTGGTGACACCGGAAAGGGTACTCCCCTAGACTCCGGCAGCCCTAGTGACACCGGGATTCCGAACTTCCGGCCTCCAGAGCTGCAGAATAATACATTTCTGTTACCTGAAGCCACCAAGTTTATCATCACTTAATGACAGCAGTCACAGGGCACGAATCCACCCTCTGAACTGGGGGCGCCTGCCCAGCCTCCTGGGTCCTGTCGCAGACCTGCTGGGGGTGCCGGGCAGTGGCCGCAAGGAACTGGGAGTTCTGGGGATGTGACCCGGGACTCTGCCTTTTCCATCCGTCTCCCAGGAAATCCATCTTTGGGAAAGCATCAGGGCTTCAGGCTTAGAGGGTGTCCCGCTTCCCATTCCTGAGGGGCTGCACCCCTTGAGAGAAGCCGTGTTATCTGGGAAGGTGTCTGCGAATGTAACCAGCATCTGAGAGTGCAGCTCAGCTGGGCGACTTGAAACATGCTGTGTGTTTGAATCCCACCAGAAAGGCAAATGAGGCACTTCAGTGTAGTCATGGAGTGTTTTACATTGTAAAGCGTGACACAGAACCATTTCATTGGAATTAAAATGTATATGGAACATTTGTTCTCTGCCCATTATCTTCCTCTGTCAAATGGAATCTTAACAAGGATTATAGCTCAGATAATATCACATAGATGCACTGTAAATATTTTGTTAATCTGAAGGTCTGCGTTTGGGAATGGATCCTTCAGCAGAGACAGAGAGGGGAGGCACGCTCCCTCTGCTGATGAGAGGTGGAGGGATGTGGAGGGGAGCTGGATGCTCTCCGGCATTTACGGGACATACCTCTTCTCTCCCAAAAGCCGCTTTGCTGTGGAAATGCAGAAAGACGTCATTTCTGTCTGCAGGAGTCCCCTGTGCTGTGTTTCCGGCAGCTGTGCGTTTGCAGCCTGGCTGAGGGTTAGCACACAGCTCGGGAAGCGGGTGCTGAGCCTGGCTCCAGGGCTCCGTTCGTGTCACTTGTAGCCTGTGTGGCAGCGGGCTTGTCACAGGCAATGGGTCTGGGTCTGTGGTCGACAGGGGGATGCCCTTTGCACCCCCCAGGCTCTTCTTCTGACACGTGTGGCTGCGCATGACACAGCCTGCTTTCCCGTCGCTCTGGGTTGAGACGGGCAGCTGGAGTGCCCATGTCTGGGATGGGACTGGGCCTAGCTGGCCCAGGGGGTGGCCTGTAGCTGGATGCCAGAGCACCTGGAGTCTGTCCACCTCTGCAGCACGGATCCTGGGGAGGGGCTCTAGGCCAAGGAGAGGAAAGGTGCCTCTGCTGCACCTGACCTTGCCCTGCTAATGTCGCAGAGCAGCTCAGCCAGAGCCAGGAGGCAGAGCCAGGCAGTGGGAGCCGGCGGTGCCTGCGCGGGGGAGGCCCGGTCCAACAGGTCAGTGGCTGAATCGCTTTTTCCTGATGCTAGAGTTGGCTTGCCGCAGTGAGAACCTGAGGGTGGAAGGTACCTCTTCTCCTGTCCTCTTGTTAACGTCAGTAGGTGCTATGGCGTCGGTATTGGTCCCTTCCAAGTCTCCTGTTGAAATGTGAAGCCAGCTGTTGGAGCTGAGCCCTGGCGGAGTGTTCCCGAATGGTTTGGTGCTGTCCTTGCAGTGACGAGTGAGTTCTCCCTCCGGGCTCCCGGCAGTGCTCGTCCTTACGGGAAGAGCCCGGCACCTGCCTCTCGTTTCTTTCACTTGCATTCTCGCCATGCAGTCTCGACATATGGCCTCCCCTTTGCCTTCCGCCATGAGTGGAAGCTTCCTGAGGCTCCCCCGGAAGCAGATGGCAGTGCCACGCTTCCTGTACAGCCTGCAGCACCGTGAGCCAAATAAACCTCTTTTCTGTGTCACTTCCTCAGTCTCAGGTGTTCCTTCATAGCAGCACCAATGGACTAAGACAGTGGGATATTACCGAGGCTCTGGATGATCTGTTGGTGGGGACAGCCACTGGCGTTTGACTCCTGAATCCTGGAAGTGTGATGACCTGTGTCGTGCAGACCCCCTGGGTGAGCTTCAGAATCCCATGGGAAGCCCTGTGGTGGTCCCGGCGCTTGGCCCCACTGGAGGGGCGAATGGTAGTACTGTCTCTTGCTCTGGTCTGCTGGCGGAGCCCTCCCCGTGCGGTGCATCGTGCCAGCTGGGTTTATCTGCATGACCACCCTCGGCAGGAGGCATGTTATTGACCTCCTTTCACAGAGCCGGGGTGATGACATAGCACTTTTGGCACTGCCACTCCCTTAGTGGCCCTGGAGGAGCCAGGACTGACAGGCGGCAGCCTTCAGAGCCCAGCCCTCCACCCCTGCCCCGTGCATCACCTGGGAACCAGCCACCCATGGAGACCTGGGACAGCCGGTTGCCCGGTGACTCCACGTTTCTAGTCCTCAGCCATCAGCTCGGTGACACTGGACCGTTTTGTGACCTGTGTGACCTTTGCCACCTCCATTGGAGGGAGACGGTGGGTCTGCCTCATGAGGGCCTTCAGGTCCCAGCAGGGTGGCGCACATCCTGTGTGTTGAGGCAGCAGGCTTTGGAAGTACCAAGGCTTGCCCGCCTGCTCTTAGTCACCACAGTTATTTATTAACGTAAACACGTCAGGCCAAGGGGACTCCGCCAAGTGGACCCCAGCCCTGCCACAGCTGCCCCCTGCTCTCCTATCCTCTGGGCCCTGTGGAATGGCCTGCCTGGCCGCTGATACCTGGGAAAGGGGAGTTGCTATCCCAACCCCGGGCTTCCGATGGGGACTCTCAGACAGCACTGGGTGTTCCCGGCGCAGGACCAGACGTCCAGAGCCTGTGCTGCTCATTTCCACCAGGCCCCGGCTGATGACAAGGACCTTGAGCTCCCCAGGCCAGCCTCCTCCAGAACCCGGCCCCCACACGTGGAGAGAGCCAGCCAACGTTTGCAGCAGCCATTTTTCCATTAGACGGTGGCTTGATTCAGCAGGGTTTATGGTTTTGTTTAGAGACTTTCCCCCCGATGGCCTTTCTGTTTGTTACGCGTGGCCCGAGATCTTTTGGCAAAAGGCGTGTTTTAAAAATAAATAAATGAGTAATGGAGAATGGCTTATATAAAGCTCCGTGGGCTGATGGGGAGAGAGATGGCAGTGAACCTAAGTTACCGACCGTCCGTATTTATTAGTCGGTATTGGTGTGATTGGAATCCGTCCTATCCTGTTTAATGCTTGGGCAGTGATGAACCGATGGGGTTGGAAGCAGGTTGTTCTGAGGATGGGCCTGCTGCAGCCTCAGCTTCTTCTCAGCTTATCTTATTCTTTTCCATCTTCCCTCAGATACAGAAAAGGGATTATATAACTTGTTTTATCCAGTTCTTATATTTTAAGATAAAAATGGAATACCAGTGCCGGGCTGAAAGCTATAAAATTGTGATCAAGAGTCCGTAAAATTATAGAACTTACTTTTTCTTGAGAAGAGAGAGGATTCACAATGACTTTTTCCTTAAAGGTGCTGGACACTTCGGGATTGATCCATGCAGAAGTGTAAGATATTCTCCCAGGTGGAGCAAAGGTTAATGGCTGGTAAACGTCAATTTTCTTCAATCCTGGCTAATAAAATAGCTTATAAGACATAAAATGTCATGCTGCCAAAATGACAGGGTCCTTTGGAATCCAGTTTGAAGTCTTGTATCCTTTGGAAATGGCGGTGGGGTGGGGGCAGGGTGAGCGGCCGGTGTCTCTTCTTCGTGGTTGGGTGATGGCACCTTTGCAGCGAGGTCGAGGCAGCTCCAGATGGGGGAGAGTGTCTTCCTCTGGGGTGTTTCTGGTTTAAACGTTTCACATCCTCTAGATTCATAGTCTGGGAAACTTGGAGGCACATCTTTATTGCAGTCGGTCTAGCTTCCCCGACAGACTTGGACCCTACAGGGCAATGTTAAATACCATAAGCACCATGTTCTCTAAAAATCTCTTATTTCTAAATATGAGGGCAGTGACAGACTTTTGGAAGAGCCCCTGAAATTAGAACAGGACTGCCCTCACTTTTTGGGTTGGAATTTTAGCACAGAAGATTATGGAACTCTCCAGGGTTCTAAAGGGGTGGACTGGGGGCTGGCAGAATAAGGACTTCTCCGTACGTACTGGCGTCTCTACCCCCATGGCCCCATCGCAACTGCTTTACTTGGGATGCAGGTTTGAGGGCACAGAGCAAAGGCCCTGTGATGGCAGCAGACGGGGAGAGCCTGGCTTCGGACATCATTGCTCATCGTGAGTTAATTTCCCAGTGCCCTTTGGGGCTGGCATCCTTCGCTGTATTAAATCCAGACCATTGACAATGGCGCTCCTTCTTCCTAAGTGACAGAAGACGGCCCTCAGCATCCAGCCTTGCTGAGTCAGCACAACAGGGAGTCCAGCGGGCTGCCTTTGTAATTTCGTTGTGAGCAGAGGATTAAATTGCCCTGTGGGCTGGCACGGAGCCATGGGTCGTGGCTTTGCAGCCTGCAATGGGAGGCTTCGGCCTGGGGGTTCTCAGGTCTGTGCTCACATCCCCAACATCTCCCACGCTGTCCCCCATACTCTTTTTGCAACGGTGCGTGAAGCCACGTGGCCTGAACGTCAGAATTTGATTTTTTCCACCCCACCAACCTGGAGGTTGTGCCTTACCCTGGGGAAGTGAGAAAAGGTGCCCCCCTCGAGATGGGTCTGTCACAATGCCACAGTCTTGGTTTTGCCTTTTTGCAACGGGAAGATGAAAGCGAAGTGTCACTGAGCTCTCCCCTCCACATGCCAAGATTCTGTTTTCGGGGGCAGGCTGGGACTCGGGGCTGACCCACGTGGGTTTGCTCATGCTGTGTTTAAACAAGGCAGCTGGCTGATTGGGGGTAGGGTGGGCAGAAGCCGTGTGCACGGAGGACGGCCAGGGAGAGCAGGGGACCAGGAAGCAAGGCACTGCTCCTGTACTTGGTGGCTTCCTTCGTTCACTTAAAATCGTGTCATTAATGGCTTTTCCTTCCTTTACAAAAGAAGCCCCAAGAAGAGGTTTTCGTGCCAGGCCTCCTTCTCTTGGCAGCCCTGAAACTGCAGCCTGCTGGCGCTCAGGATTGTCAGAGACATGCCCCATTGTCGGCTTCTAAAAGGAAGATTCTGGAAGGATATCACCCTCTGACGTGCACATAAAAGTCCCCCAGTGGTTTTCTAAAGCTGCGGCTTCAAGGAGGCACTAATTAATCACTTCCTCCTGCCCCACTGGCACAGAGGGGCAGCTCCTGAGATAGGGAGGCTGCAGCCGCCCCCTGTCTACCTGCTCCTCTCTGCCAGGCAGAAAGTCACATTATTTCCTCATTTTGGAAGGTGCTTGTTTTATCGGGAACACTTCCCTTCCACACAGTTATCTAGGAACTGTCTTACCGCATTTGTCCCCTATCAGTTTTGAAATAACGTTATTTCCTTCTTGCTTAAATGCCGTAGGGGTTAAAACTTTTGTGGTTCGAAAATGGCACCATCAATGAGGGCATTGCTTACCGCGGAAGCTCCTGGTCACCCTCAGAGGTGGCAGATGCCCAGGGGAGTACCATGCACAATTTGGGGGTTACCGTGTGCATTTGGGGGGAGTGTGCAGTTTGGGGGAGTACTGTGTTCACTTTGGGGTATACCCTGTGCATTTTGGGGGAGTACCATGTGCAGTTTGGGGGAGTACTGTGTGTAGTTTGGGGGAGTACTGTGTGCACTTTTGGGGAGTACTGTGTGTAGTTTGGGGGAGTACTGTGTGCAGTCTGGGGGAGTACTGTGTGCTCTTTGGAGGAGTATCATGTGCACTTTGGGGGAATACTGTGTGTAGTCTGGGGGAGTACTGTGTGCACTTTGGGGGAATACTGTGTGTAGTCTGGGGGAGTACTGTGTGCTCTTTGGAGGAGTATCATGTGCACTTTGGGGGAGTACTGTGTACTCTTTGGAGGAGTACCCTGTGCACTTTGGGGGAGTACTATGTGCTCTTTGGAGGAGTACCCTGTGCACTTTGGGGGAGTACTGTGTGCTCTTTGGAGGAGTACCCTGTGCACTTTGGGGGAGTACTGTGTGCTCTTTGGAGGAGTACCCTGTGCACTTTGGGGGAGTACTGTATGCTCTTTGGAGGAGTACCTTGTGCTCTTTGGGGAGTACTGTGTGCAGCTCGGGACACCTGACTGCTTTTCTGAAGGCTCCTGGACTCTGAGCCTCTCTGGTGGTGAGGCAAACACTTGTCTGTTGATCACCTAACATGTCGCGCTGTTGATCTCAACTTGCCTTCTCCCAGTGGAACTGCTCTTGGTGAGACTGTGGCTTCTCTCCAGGAAGTTACTTGATTTTTGATGTAAGGAAAAGGATGAATGTGGCTGGATTTTGATAAGGCCGGCCGCCTGGCACATCAGCGACACTCTCATCCCGCCGGTATCACTGACAGTGCGGCTGTTACGTGGAGCACTGCAGAGCGGTGATACGGGACGTGCAGAGATAATTGTAGTTTTGCTATTTAAAAAATAAGTCGAGTGCTTTCCAACGTTTATATGATAACCTGTTTAGAAGAACTCACAGTGCCCGTCTGCTGGCACAGAAAAACCTCTCTAGCAGCTCGACTTGGATTTTATGAATCTGTTTTTATTTTCCTGAGTCTCATTTCTGTTTGAACTCCTAAGCTAGAACTTAAGACCAGAAGTGCACATTTGCGCTTTCAAACCGAACGCGCTTCCAGGCTTTTCCAGCAGCGTGGCGCTTCTGCCTCTGCCTTCCAGAGCTCCGGGGCTTTGAGATGGGCGGCCCCTGGTTAGACTCAGTGTAAGCAGCTTGCTCTGTGGTGCGTTTTCGATCAAGGTGCTAATCTCGGTGTTTACCTGGAGTTGCGAGAAGAGAGGATTGGGAGGTCACACCTGAGCAGTGGATAAACGCCACGCTACGTCCCTGCTGTCTTTCTGTCCCCACCAGGAAAATGGCAGGGCTGTGCCGAGCACCCCCGTGACCTTCTTGGGATGACATCCTGCGACTCTCACTGGCTCTGCTGCTCCTCTTGTGGCCAAGTCAGCTGTTTCGATGGGATGGACACGGGCTCTCAGAGGTCCACAGGGTCAGGGGCAGTTGGGCAGAGGGAGGCATGGGGGCCAGCAAGACGCTGCACTTCCCATGAGTGGATCGAATTGTTCCTTTTGCTGTCGTTATTGGGGTTCTACTTCATAGACACCTGTGGGTTCCTGGATATCCAAGTCGTTGTAGTTATCCCTGTCCCATTCAGCAGGGGCTCCAGGCGACGCGAGCTCTCTAAAACCTTCGAAGCCTTCTGCTGTCGACAGATTAACGTTCACATGCACCATTCCAGGCCCGCCGTGCAGTGGCCCCCAGACCCCTTCCCCTTTTTTCGCTGTGCCACGCCCACCCCTCTGGGCACCAGCACTGGGCTGCCTGCTGAGGCTGCTGGAACTTGCTGGCCCCGCCCTGATGTGCCCCTTTGCTCCGGCTGCCCCGCTGTGACCGGCTTGCCATCTCCCCTGTGGGACTCTTCCAGGGCTTCCTAATTCAAGTGTCACTTCTCCACTGAGTCCTCTCTTACGGTCCTCTTCCTTCCTCTCGACCTGGGCTAAGTAAGATAAATGATTCCCACCTCTTTTGTCTCAAAGTTTTATTACCGTGTGTGACCATAGAATGTTTTTATCCTCTCCTTCCATGTCTTCCTAAATTGTGGCGTTATTGTGACTGTGTGTGTGTGTGTGCGCGCGCACGTGCTGGAGAGCAGCTAGAGAAGCGTGAGGGTGTGTATGATGCTAGAGAAGTGTGAGGGTGTGTACGGTGGAGCTGGGGAGAGAGACAGGTGCCCCAGTGCACTCATGTGAAGCCTCCTTCCCAGGACAGAATCTTCCTAACAAAAAGGAGCGGACCCTTCTCCCCCCTCACGGAGCAGGTGGCGGTGGCGGTGGAAAGTTGGAACTGACAAGCAAGGAAATATGAAAGCATTCTCATTGGAAAAGCATGGGCATAAAATGAAAAAGCCACAGTATTTTTTATTTTGCACCTGTGTATTAGGGCCTGCTCAGTTTATTTATTAAGCCGTTATCAGAGGAAAGTAAGACAAGTGAGTCTTAGTCTAATGAAATTGCCCCTCTGTGGGCCCTGTTGCCATCAGGTATCCAGAGCGTAATTGGATAACAATGGCAGTTACCGTGTCGGGAGTTCCGGCACCGGCCGGCCTCCCCTTTCCCGCAATTCCTGCGCGGGGCAGCTGGAGCGCGTTCCGAGGGAGCCGGGGAGGCCGCCTGTTCCAGCTCCAGCTCCGACTTGGGACTGCAGGGTGGGTGCCATCCGGCCTAACGCTCTCACGTCTCAGCCCCGGCGTCGGTCTCAGGTTCAGGCCCTGCATTATAACCCAGGGGAAGAGCTTATCTGTCGCCGTTTGGTAAACCCTCACTTGGTGGCAGTCTGCCTGCTCCAGGCCTCTGTCAGCTGGGCAGTGGTCTGTCTTGGGGTCAGGGGTCAAGGAGACCTGCCTGTGATTTCTGCTTCTTTTTTTTTTTTTTTTTTTTGAGGCGGAGTGTCGCTCTTGTTGCCCAGGCTGGAGTGCAATGGCGCGATCTCGGCTCACCGCAACCTCCGCCTCCTGGGTTCAGGCAATTCTCCTGCCTCAGCCTCCTGAGTAGCTGGGATTACAGGCACGCGCCACCATGCCCAGCTAATTTTTTGTATTTTTAGGAGAGACAGGGTTTCACCATGTTGACCAGGATGGTCTCGATCTCTTGACCTCGTGATCCACCCGCCTCGGGCCTCCCAAAGTGCTGGGATTACAGGCATGAGCCACCGCGCCCGGCTTCTGCTTCGTTTTTTAACGTGTGGACTTACTGCCCCTCCCGCCAGCCGTCCTTCCCCTGGTAACTCCATTGCCTGCATCATTTCACTGCTGAGAATCGGGTACCTCTGTAAACATTATACTGACCTGCAGGAACTGAGACATACAAGCGCCTGTGTGCTTAAATGTGCGGGCGTCACAGTGCTTGGCTGATAGCCTTTTATTGATTCATCTCCTTTCACTGCTTCACTGAGCCCGAGGCCGCCTCACATGTACCAGGGATGTGTTGGTGTGGTGGCCAGGCATGGATGTTCTCATTCTGGATATTGAAATGATACGTTTGCAAGCTGAGGACGTGGACCTTTGTCACGTCCATGGTGACCTCAGGCTGTGGCCCCTCTGGCTGGGTGGTGTGGCTGCCCCTTCTGCTCTGAGAGGCCGAGTCTTCCGTGATACTCAGTGCGTGGGAGGTGGCCCCGTGGGAGGTGGCTCGGCTTCCCTTCAGCGTCTCCCTGAAGTGTTGACAGTCATTGTTCTGAGAATGTTCAAAATGCAAAGGAAATAGAGGCCATTCGGAAGGGACTTTGGGAGAGAAGGGGAGCGGTCCACGCAGAATGTTTTCTCCCGTCGAGAGCAAGGAGCTGAGACTTTGCTGGGCCCCCGTCCGCAGTCTGTGGGAATGGAGGGAGAGCCGTCCCCCAGCAGTCAGGCCTGCCTGGCCATGCCACTTACGTGGGAGGGGCTGGCTTTGGGTTGCAATGGCAGGGACTCTTAACCGGGGAGATTCATGATTGGCTTTGGAGGCTTTACCGTAGCAGGGTTCAGTAGGAGCCACTGAAGGTGGAAGTGTCTGTCGGGGGAGCTGGGGCCAGCCTGCTGAGAGTCGGGGGACCCCATGGCTCCCTCCCCTCTTATTCCAAGAGCCTCCCCACAGCCCTCTCTTGAGGGATGAGAAGCCAAGTGGGCGTGAGTGATGTTCCTGAGAGCTGCCCCTTGAAGTCTCTGCCACAGCCTTTGATTAAGCATGTTATTAAATGAGCACCTGGGAACGTTCCACGTGGTGGGCAGGGCCAGGCTCCAGAGGGATGCGGTGCGGGCCATGACCCTGCCCCCGTGGGGCTTCCTGGGCTCCCTCCCAACCACTTGGCTGGAACTTCTTGGCCCTCCTTCCCTTTCCTTGCTTACCACCTACTGAGCCTCCTCCCAGGCCGCAAGGAAACACTCGGCCTTTTCCCAGAGGGCCCTGGCAGCCTCTGCGTCTCCACAGCTCTGCTGGGGAACCGTCAGGGGGTTCGTGTCACCCTCTTTCTCCAGCATGTGGCTCAGCTCCTACAGGTGGGGGTGGCGCCTCCCATCTCCCACAGTCACCTACGGATGCCAGCGTCCTGAGTGAGAAAAGGCTCCTGCATCCTCTGTCCGGAGCAGGTCACCCTCAGTGCCTACGGGATGGGGCCTGACAGTAGAGAGCAGTGAAGCCAGGACTGGGGTCTCCACTGAATCACGGGGGCCATTGTTTCCCGGGAACGTAGACACGGGCTGTGCTTCCAATTTCCCCGCAGCAGGGGCAGCCTGACGTCCATGTGCAAGTTCCTCATGTTGTGACGTTCTGTGTGCCAAGCATGGGACACCTGCCGGCTGAGCCGCGGGCGGCCAGGTGCTGCGTGCCGGCTGGGGCTGTGCTGAGTCACGGTGTTGTGCGGACACCAGCATTCCCGTGAGCCCGGCCCGCTGGAAGATACGGCTGCTCAGAGGGAAAGGGGACGTCGTCACCCAGCCCGGTTGGCTGCAGGGAAACCCCACCCGAGGGGCTGTCTGCAGCAGTGCGGGCGGCTGGGCGGGAAGGCCGGGAAGCGAGGGGCCCCCACGTGGGCCTGGGAACACTCACCCGGGGCTGCGAGTCTGCGTCCGCGCCCTCGGCTGGGTCTGCCAGGCTGTGTGCGCGGGATGGGCAGTCTGAGCAGGACAGGAGGGTGAGAATTCAGGGCCCGGTGCACACAGGGCGACGTGCAGGGAACTGCATGGGAGTGATGGCGATTTTCACCTGAGATGCCCAGGGGGCTAGGAGCGGATGTGAACTGCCTTTTGTTCAAACACGCGCTGTTAGCACCCGAAGCCACCCACGCCGACGGCTCCCTCTCCGGTGCCTCTCCAGGCGGGGCGTGTGACAGTGTGAGGGCACCAGGTGTCGGCACACACAGGCCTGCGGTGGAAAACCGTGCCCTGGTAAGCTCTCTTCCAACGCTGCCGTGGGGCTGGTGTCCTTACTCTCATGAATCTCCCTCCTTCACGTGGAAGGCAGGCCTCAACTAGAAAGCCAGGGTTTAATGGCGTTATTTAGCCTTTATTGTGTTTTTTATAAGCATGAAGTTAGGGTCCTGATATAAAGTTCCCTTTCAGATACACGGACTTAATGTGAAATAATGGGACCAGTTAGAGGAAGAGCCGAGGCCCTGAAATCTGGTGACGGGGATACAGGGTCACCACGGCTCCAGCCCCTCCGGGCCGGCGTGGCTCTGCCCTCCCCTGGGTGGGAAACGCTGGCCTCCCCGGTGTGGGGTTTGGGTGCTCTTGAGTGCCTAAGGCTCTCACCTCACCACCCTCCCTCCCCATCCCCTGAGGGATGGAGAGCAGGCGACGGGGTCCGGGAACAGGTCACCCACTGCCCCTGCCACTACCATCCCTCTTCAGGGTGGCTTTGCTTTCTCTTTACTGTCTCCACTGCAGGGTGACTAAACGTTTCCCATTTAAGTTGTGAGTTATTTTTATTTTTATTTTTTTTTTTTGAGATGGAGTTTCACTCTTGTTACCCAGGCTGGAGTGCAATGGCGCAATCTCGGCTCACTGCAACCTCCGTCTTCTGGGTTCAAGCAATTGTCCTGCCTCAGCCTCCTGAGTAGCTGGGACTACAGGCGTGTGCCACCATGCCCAACTAATTTTTGTATTTTTAGTAGAGACGGGGTTTCACCATGTTGACCAGGATGGTCTCGATCTCTTGACCTCGTGATCCACCCGCCTCGGCCTCCCAAAGTGCTGGGATGACAGGCGTGAGCCACCGCGCCCGGCAGTTGTGAGTTATTAGTGGTAGAAATGGCCTGCAGATGGGGCCTAATGCCTGGCTGGGGTCAGAGCTGGTGCCAGAAGTCGGGACAGCCAGCAGGAGGGGATCGAACTTGGCTCCGTCATGGCCTCAGGGCCCAGGAGGCGCCAGCAGGTTCTCACTGAGTGCTGTGGTCTCAGCGCTGGTGCTCTCCCCGATTCCTGTGTTGAAATCCTCACTCCCAAGGTGGTGGCATCAGGAGGTGGGGCTTTGGGAGGTGATGAGGTCATGGAGGTCAGCCCTCATGACTGGGATGAATGCCCTGAGAAGACGGACCTCAGAGAGACCTGTGGCTGTTTCCCCCGTGTGAAGACACAGTGGGAAGGCACCCTCTGGGAACCAGGAATTGGGCCCTCACCAGGCACAGAACCTGCCAGCGCCTTGACCTCAGACCGTCAGCCTCCAGAGCTGTGAGCAGCCAGCATCTGTGGTTCATGGGCCACCCAGGGGAAGGAGCTTTGCGAGAGCATCCGGAAAGACTGACACCAACGGCTCCTGGTGGTCTGGGGTCTCTCCCGGCCCAGCCTCCCGGCAGCCATGCACAGCCCAGAGGAGAAGTCAGTCAGTCATGTGCACTTGCCGCCGCCTCCAGGATGGCAGGATAAATCCTCAGTGTTGAGGGGTAATGGTGGCAGCGAAGCAAACTCCAGACTTGAAGGGGGACATTCCCACCGCCTCCTCCCCTGGAAGGGACACACCCCGTCCCTACACTTTTCGTCGTGAGGGGTTGTCTGCCATCCAACATGCTTGCTGATGTGTTAGACACGAAAGAAAAACACGGCCCTGCAGAGTTAGCAAGTCCCAGCGCCATTCTTAGTCTATCTGAATGCTTGAAAATTCTACACTGCTGTGAAGGGAGCCGTCCGCTGGGGGTCGGGCCCGGTCGGCAGCCTCTGTCACCATGAAGGAAGGAAGAACAACGCACTTGGGAACCCACTTGGGACAATGTGTCTTTTAAAACGAAATTCACGGCTGGGTGTGGAGGCTCACACCTGTCATCCCAGCACTTTGGGAGGCCGAACAGGTGGATCATTTGAAGTCAGGAGACCGAGACCAGCCTCACCAACATGGTGACACCCCATCTCTACTAAAAATGTAAACATTAGCCGGGCATGGTGTCACGCACCTGTAATCCCAGCTACTTGGGGGGCTGTGGCAGGAGAATCACATGAACCTGGAAGATGAAGGTTGCAGTGAGCCGAGATTGTGCCACTGCCTTCCAGGCTGAGAGACAGAGTGAGACTCAGTATCAAAAAAACACAAAGAAATTCAGCTTTGGCTCTATCCCTCTTACTTCCCTAAAATCCTCTGTATTTTCAAAATACGAAAAAAATTATTGTTGAAGATTTTAAAAAACAGAAAAATACAAAGGATAAAAGGGTAACTTCATTTCCTTTCCCTGAACAAACCACTTTTAATCGTTTGGCATAGCGTGTGTGTGTGTCTGTTGTGTGTGTATGTATCTGTACATGTGCCTGCACACACAACTGGATGAGCATGGTGTGCGTGTACACCTGTGATGTGTACAAGTGTGTGGCTGTGAGATGCTGGGACGTGCCGTGAGTTGGCGTGTCTGCTTGCCCACAGCACGCCTGCAAGTTGGTGTGCTGTGTGTACACATAAAGGAGCACGTGTGAGGGGGTGCATGAGAGTGGGGCATGAGTGGTATGCACATGTGTGCGTGTGTGGTGTATGTGCGTTTGCATGTGTGTGCTGGGGTGTGTGGCACAGTGGGCTGGGAGGATATTTCTCGTGCTCTGCTCCTAGGAATGAGGCCATGACGAGCTGCGTAAACACATCATACAGCACGTCTCTCATTGTTTCTTTATGAAGAGCCATTAGAAGCAGAATTCTGAGTTTCTGGTTCAGAAGCTCTGTTTGTCGTGTGGTCCCGGATCCACACATCTGAGAGATGTTTCCAGAAGGTGGTGCCCATTTACATTCCCAGCAAGCATGCGGGCTGCGCTCGCGTCCCCACCGCCACCCGGGCCCGAGTTCTGTCATGCGGGCGTTCCTTTGGATGCGCTTCCCAAGTGGACAGGTGTGAGGCAGACCTGACCCATCCCACGTTGACTCAGTTAGTAGAGAGGCTGAGCACTTTAAACATCTGTCTTGCCTTCTGCCTCTCTTTGTTCGTGCATCGCACGTGTGTGTGCGTTTTCTGCTGGAGGCGGTTGGAATGGCCTTGTGCAGACACGGAGATTGACTCGGGGACTCGGACATCTGTCTTCCACCCACGAACGCAGCGTCCGGGTGTGTCCAGCCAGGCCACAGAGACCACGTCAGCCTCCAGGACTGTCTGTGACTTGTTTCGTGTGGTCCTGGTGCCTGCTTAGACTTTGTCCCTAAGTGTCTAACAAATGCTCAACACGTAACATGTGCTTAGCACGTCCTTAACATGCCTGCAGGACGGAGGTGCTGGTGACGGGGGTGGTTCGGGGAATCTGTTTTCTCCAGGGATCATTAGTTATATTGATAAACAGGCAAAACCCATCCAAACTGGCTGAAGCCCCTAGTGCAAAGCTTTTGAAAGGAAATGGGGCTTTTTAGGGCCTGGAACCAAAGAATAAAAGTTTTCATTAAAGGCCGGATAGTGGTCATCTTAGGCTTGGCAGACTAGATGTCAGGACTTCTAGCCTCTGTGATGTAGCTGAAAAGCAGCCGTAGGAGGTATGTGCATGAATGGGCGGGGCTGTGTGCTCATTTCACTTTATCTACAACAGGCTGTGGCCCTACTGGGCCTTGAGCTGTGGTCTGTCCCTCCCTGCTCTGTAATGACACAGCCCCTTGCTGTGGCTTCTCTACTTTGTGCTCCCATTTTTGATCTCTGCTCAGCCCAGATTTTCCTGTTTTTTCAGCCCTTAGAGGAAAACGGCCCCTGGCTGGGAGCCAAGGCCCTCACGGCTTCTTTGGCCCTTGTCCCGGCATTATAAAGTTTGGTGTTACTGGCCCCATTTGACAGGTGGGGAAACAGACCAGAAAGCCCATGTGATATCACCAAGATTACGAAGCCCTGAAGCCACAGAGCTGGGCATGGAACCCACCGCTGCCTGCTCCTTGCACTGGCCACGGGTGCAGCGTGGAGCAGGGGCAGGACGGGCCCGAGGCCGTGGCGCATGCCTGAGAGCCACACCACCCAGGAGTGGAGAAGCAGGGAGGGGAAGCCAAACTCGGACAACAGCGGAAAGGCCTGGCCCGAGCTGCCCCTCCGAGCCTGCCACGGAGCAGTTTTTTTTGCTGGGCAGATAATAATGATGGCACCATAAAGATGACTATAACAATGAAAGATAAAGGAAATGAAACATGATTAACCATTGATGGATAGTGTATTCAGTTTTCAGTTTAATGATCTGCAACTGCAAATCTGTAGTCGAGAATGAACCAATTTCTCACTTCCTTTTTGCTCTGTTCATCCCAGATAAGGAAATGAAAGGGTTACTCTGCAGACATGGAGCCCAAATGTCAACGTTCTGCCTCATTAGCGGACCTGGCATAGACACCCCTGAAAGCCCATGTGGTTCTGGTGATGTTGCCCGGCTCACCTGGCTAGGAGGTGGGCATGGCAGTGGACACCCACACCAACTTCCGGCCCCAGCAGGCAGGAAAGTCAGCTCAGGGGCCTCCCAGACCCAGACGCCTGATCCCTCCCTGTGAGTGACGTGGGGCTGGGTTCTTTTCCTCCCTCCTTCCTGTGAGTGTGCCCCAGATTGCAGGTGTTAAATCTCACACTCGGGATGTGCCAGCCCTTCCCAGTGAGGAGGGAGGGATCAGAGGGAGATGGTGCCCAGACGAATGGTGAGTTGGCCAAGGTGAGCATTGGCACCTCCTTCTTGATGCACTGAACACTGAGACGAGGTGCGACTCGGACTCTCACATTTGGTCCCACTTTCTTCCCGGCTTGATTAGCTGGACAGGAGGCAGAGCACGGCGAGAGCCTTCTGTTCAAAGCCAGACCTAAGTCCGGAGGGCTGCGTGTGCTGGGACTGGGGTCCATGCTGAGGGGCTGCCTCCCTGTGCCACATGGACTTGAGGACTCACTCGCCTTGTGAAGCCCACTTGTCCAGCTGTTTCACACCCGTGACTCCATGGAACCTGGTGAGCCAGCCACCGCAGCTTCTGCCGAGGGCATGGATCAAGCGTGCTCTTTGCACTCTACTTGGTGGACACGGGGGGTGTGTGCATGTTTCAGTTCAGAAGCCAAGAGCGGCAGCTAACGCTTTGACTCCGGGAGCGAAATTCTGAGCAAACCTCCTGCCCGGCAGCTTTGCGCAAACAAACGTGAGAGTGTAGAAGCTTTTTAACGTCCCTGCGTGCTGGTCTGGTTCACAAGACACTGAAAACTGAAAATACAACAACGAGAAGGGGTGTGTTTGCAAGCCCAGCTTGCAGGGAAGAATCCGAATAGCTGACGAGTTCATTTTTCCTTGTATGTGGGCAAATTTCAAAGTTGCATCTGTTCCTGCTTTGTGAGCACTCAGGCATCCTCCGAGAGTGTGCGTGTGTGTTTGCTGGACTCTGTGACTGGCATTTGCCCAAGGGTTAGCATCCAGCAGGTCAGGTGGAAGAATGGGAAAGTTCACTCCAGAGAAGCCGATTGTCTTAAACATATCCGCTGTCACACTTGTCGATGGCGCTTCCTGAAGCGTTACTTTGCAGGACAGGCATCTTAGTGGGGCGCGAAGCCCCCAGCTGTGCAGCACAGTCGACAGCCATGGCCTCCAGGTCCCCCTTTCCCTGCTCCTTGGCCCTGAAGTTGCAGGTCCCCTGTGAGCCTCTGTCTTCATCCAAAAGCCAGGATGAGACTCTCAGCAGCCTTGTCCTGTGGTGAAGTGAGGGGAGAGCTTGTCTGTTGGTGACTTTGTGGGGTGCCTGGTGGGCAGTCAGCACTCAGTCCACACTAGATCTTCTTTAACATAAGCACACATAGGGGCACACATGACCAGCCTGGGCAACATCAGGAGACCCCATCTCTACAATAATACAAAAAAATAGCTGGGCGTGGTGATGCACCTGTGATCCCAGCTACTCGGGAGGCTGAGGTGGGAGGATCACTTGAGCCCAGGAGGTCAAGGCTGCAGTGAGTTGTGATTATGCCATTGCCCCCAGTCTGGGTGACAGAACGTGACCCTGTCTCAGGAACAGCAACAAAAAAGGGTGCTTACTGGATCCTGTGAGTGGCTGAGCCCTATTCGTTTTCAGCAGTGGGGTGGCATTCACAATGGATGCCCCATTGACTTCTGTTCCCTCCCTGGGCACAGGGGCGGGGTGGGAGCCTAGACTGGCACAGGTGCACATCCTAGCCCACCAGGAGGCCTTCTTAACCCACGTGGCTCTGGCCCTCTTGCTGGCGTGGTGCATTTGGCAGAGAGGGAGTCTGTCTGTATCCCAGCCTGCCAGCCATTCCGGGGCAAGTGAGGTGAGCCCTGTACCCGAAGCACCCATCATGGGAAGAAGAGGCGTGCGGGGACCAGCCTGCTCGGGCTGCTGCGGAAGAGGAGCCTGAAGCTGGGGGGACAAGGCCGATGTCCAGGAGACACTGGCATCAGGCTGCATCTGTCAGGAAATGGGTGGAAATCAGGATGAGGGCATTCCACAGCACGAAGGACAATGACAGCCACCAGGATTTGGTAGGACAGTCGTCAGCCTTGAAAAATGTTATTTCTCCTCATCTGTTCCGTGAAAGAAGGCTCCGGTCTGTTTTTTTTCTCGTGATGTTGTTTTTACCGAGTAGAATGCATTCCTTCGGAGGGGTCTTTGGGCACGGGATCCAGTTAAATTTTCTGAGGGGAAAAAAATATCCCTTTTCATAGGATTGGCCATATTTTCTGAGTGGGCCGTGAAAACAAGGATTTCTCCGTCTTCTGGCCAGGCCCCCGGAGTTGAACTGTGTAACCTTCCGTGGCTGAAGAACTCACGTTGGTCGCTCGGCAGGCGGTGCTCACAGTGCGGCCGTCGGTCGCCGGGTGACCTGCTGTCTGCACGTCAGCCAGCCCTGCTGATTGATGCTGGGTGTGGGGAAAGCAGGTGGGCAGGGGTTTTGTGCCCCTGAGCACTGTCAGGAGCCCCTGAGCGTGGGCCATGGGCTCCGAGCAGTTCCTAATGAACGAGCTCAGGGCAGCCAGGCCCCGATGCCCACGGTGGCCCTGCCAGGCAGACCAGAGCTGCAGTTATGATGGGTCCAGGCAGCCATCCCGCTGCAACAGGGACGGGGGACGTCATCGTCAGAAGCACAACTTTTCCGGCTCCGGACCTCGTGGCAATTGAAGGTGCCAGCAGCTTGAGCCCACCCGCCCAGCGCTGGTATCACCGGCTGCTCCGCGCAGAAGCAGGGCGGCCACACGGCAACAGTACAAGCGGGTTCGGCTTTTATCTGTGTCAGGAGTTCAGGGCTCCCCATCTTCCGGCAGTAACAGCAGCGTCGTGTTCTGAGGTGGGAGTCACAGGCTCTCCCTCTTCTAAAGTAAACTGGAGCTTAAAAGGAAAGTGGCGTACAGAGATCCTGTTAGGGAGGACAAACGCATCTGCAGCCACCCGTGCATTCCGCTTCTCCAGCCGTTCTAATGAGAGAGCGGCCTAGGCAGCAGCACTCTCTTCTTTAGGTCAGAACGCATTTCTTCCCTAAGGCCAAATGTGCCATTTGCAGCCACGCTGAGCAAGATTCTGGGGTGATGGGGAGGGCAGAGGAGAACGGGGTGCCCCACTGCGCCCGGCCGCTGCTCCGTGGGTCTTGTCCTGGCCTGAGCCGTGGTGCGTGCTGAGCAGTGTGTTCCCGGCTCCCGCCCCGGTCAGCTGTCGGCGCGGAGCCTCCGTCTATGGGTAGGGACGCAGAGGCTCGAAGGATGGAGTGGCCTGCCCAGAGTCCCACATCTGAGCCAGGATCTGACCCACGCCGTGTGGCCCCCAGGCTAAGTCCTCCAGCCCTGAAGCCGTCTCTCCTCTGGGGGAGGCTGTTTCTGAAACTCTGCCTGCTCATGCCACCAGTGCATTCCAACAGTAAGGGGCACGGTGTCTCGGCAGCCTGCAGCACTGTGAACCATCTCTGTGCTGCTGTGTGAGTGCCCGGGGCATGGGTGCCTGGGGAGTGTGGCCACAGGCCGGTGGCAGTCCCTGCCTTTGGATTAAAGAGGCCTCAGAGGCTTGCTTGGTGATGTCATGGGAAACAGCATGTGACTCCAAAATATCCCTGTTTCCAACGAGACTTGCTGGGTTTGTCCCCATATCCAAGGAGACTTACTGGGCTTAGCACCGCAGAAGCCAGTCTCAGAGGAAATTGATGGCCTGGCAGGCAGCGTGACATGCTCTGCGGGAACCAACCCTGGTCCTTGCAGATGGCAGGGGCACAAAGAGGATGTGGGATGAACAGTTAGAACGGGCGCCCTCTCCAGGCGCGCTGTCTTCCATTTGAAGATGGCACAGGTGTAAGACGAAGACAGCCCTGATTTCTGTCTAGAGAGGAAGAGGACTGGAGAGAAGGGGACCCAGCCACCCACAGCGGGCTATGACGGCGGGGAGAAAGGAACTGCTACTCTTCCCGGACACTGAGGTTTAGCAACTGTTACAGAAAGGAGCCTGCATAACCCAAACCGATAAAAGTGGGCCATATTCCTGAAAACTCTAAGGGCCTGAGGTTAGCTTCAGGCATGGCTGGATCCAGGAGTCCAAGCACTGTTACTAAGAGACTGTGTCTTTCCATCTCTTGGCGTGGCCTTTTCTGGCTCGTTTTGGGATTTGGTTTGTTGCTTTTTCTCGAGTTTATTCTCTAGCTAGATCTTCCCTCGTGGGGCACCTGTGTGTCCCTCAACCCCTGCCTCGCACTCGGTCTGCCTTTTCGGTCTTCCTGCCTGCAGCCCGGCAGCCCTTGCGAATGGAGCGTCTCTTCCAGTCATCTTCCCCCAGACCCTGTTGCCGAGTCCTCCTGGCCTGACTCACGCCTTGTAGTGAGTTGAATGGTCACCTCCGAAAGCTATGTCCACCCAGAGTCTGTGAGTGTGACTTTATTTGGACAAAAGGGTCTTTTCAGATGTGATTAAGTGAATGCTCTGGAGATGGGATCACCCTGGTAGGTTCCATATCTAGTGACAAGACAAGGCCATGTGGAGACTTGTTGAAAGAATGAGAACTCAAGACAGCACAGTGGTGTGTGAGCCCCGTGCCTGCTCTTGTGCCAGGAGGCCACCGCTCCATACAGGCACCTGCTAGCTATGTGATTCTGGACACGCTTCTCACCCTCTTTGGACTTCAGTCTCCTCTAGAGTTGGGTGGGGGGAGGGGGTCACAGAGTGACATGACTATAGCTCTGACCCCTGGCAGGGGAGGCCTCAGGTGCCAGGCAGGTGTGTGGGGACTTTGGGGGGAGGAGGATCAGTCACTCAGCAGACACTCGCTGAGCGCCGGGCCTGGGCTGGTCCTGGGGACAGCAGTGCCAAGAAAGTCGCGTCTCAGCCCTGAAACAGCCTGCCCGTATCTCTAAGATCAGGACAGAGGGACACATTTTAGAGCTTTTTAAAGCCTAGAGACTCTGGGTCCGACTTGTGTTTGAATCCTCTTTCTCCAATCCCTGGTTTTCTCCTCTGCCAAGTGATCAGAGCACCTCTTAGAGGGAGGTGATGAGTCCCTAAGATAATGAGCCCCTCAGCCTGGAGGTGAGGACCCCCTGAGACAGTGAGCCCCTCAGCCTGGAGGTGCTCTGGCTGAGGCCAAGCAATGCCTGTTGTTATTGAAGCGAAGGGAGAGGAACAGTGCCCGTTTTTTTCTTAGCCCCTCCCTGGGTGGCATCCTGTTGGGGGGAGGTGGTGTTTTGGTAACTGTTCAGCAGTTCCAGATCGAAGGGGTCCATCTTGTGGTGTGGACATGCCCACAGGTGCAGGGGTGCCGGTGAGGCATCGGTGGAAGGGTGGTCAGCATGGGGGGCTGCTTCCTTCTGTTTCACAGTGTGGAGACCCCGGGACAGGTGAAGACCCCGGCAGGACATGTGGTCAGTGTGGGTGGAGCAGCTGTGAGGACACTGGCCTGGCTCTGGCCTTCGCAGAGAACCCATCTCACGGGTGGTAGTGGCGGCTTCAGTCAGCCTGGCCAGGCCAGCCACCGCGCACGCCCTGATCCCACTGGCATCATGGGCTGAGCTGGAGGCTGCGGTGTCTGCCCATGACACTGGCACCCGATGCCCTGAAGGGGTCTGCACCGAGGCCTGGGCTGCTGACCTGCTAGAGCTCAAGGCCAGGGGTCACTGAGGTGGGTCTGGGGGTGAAGACTCATGACCTGCCATCACCTTGCCCTGAGCTCTCCGTGGTCTCGTCTGGGAGGGCAGCGGCCAACGTACACCTTGTGCCTTCCAGGCCGCGGCCTGACTCAACCTGTCCCATTCGAAACTCCCAGGGGAAGTGCAGCTGCTCTTCCCGTCACCTTACACCCAACGCCCCTTCCACAGAGGGCTGAGCGGCCTGGAAGGGCTGCAGAACTGGCCACAGTCATCACCCTAAGGACCCCACATGGTTCATTCCACCGTGGAATGAACATGCTGGACACGGCCTCTCCCCAGCCGTGACACACACACACTGGACACTGCCTCTCCCCAGCCCTGACACCCGGCCCGTGTAGCTGCACACAGGGCCCTGTTGCCCACTCCAGCAGCTGCAGCCGTGAGATGTGGGCTGTGATGTCTGCTGGCCGCCCTGGGGAAAGCCGAGCCCGACAGCAGAGCTGGAAGCCAGAACACTCATGCGTGAGGCCTGAGGGCAGGCACCAGGCTGGACTGAAGCTCCTGGCCTGGTGTGAGTTCATAGGGCGATGATTCTAAACCTGGCATCTGCATCGGGCGCAGGATCACCCACCGGCTCCCAGACCCCGCCCAAGCTCCACCAGGCCCAGCCTCTGTCCCGAAAGTGTGGCTGGGGAGCTGTTGAGGAAGAAAGGTGAGCCAGAGAGAATGGCCGCGTGGACGAGTCTCTGCCTGCGCGCGTGTCCTCAATTTCCTGATGGAAAACAGTCTCTTGGATGACTTTTCAAAGGCAGGGAGTGTTATGGAAGAACGTGGGATAATTACAAACACATTTGCATCTATTGATTGTTTGATGAATCAGGCTGTTGAATGGGAGGGGGAAGGGTACTTTGTTTTTAAAAACGCAGGTAAAGCACTGTCCCTGTTTCCTGGAAAGGTCTTTAATTTTGCTGAGGTTGGGTCATGTTTATTGATATCTTAGGCAGTGATTTTTGTGGATACCTTGAGTTATAACATTATAACACCTACCATGGGGTATTAAGAGGGTCTGGAGTCCAGCACCCCAAATCACACTGATGAAGGGTGTGACCTCAGACTCACACCCCGCTCTGTCGTCTGCCAGGAGGTTTCGACGTGTGTCCCTGTCCCCTGGCAAGGCTGTGATGCCCAGATGTGGTTGTGGATGCCCAGGACTGCAGCTGTGCGGGGTGGAGGTCATTCATAGCAGTGGCCACAACCTCCCTTTGGTCTCTCTGATTTCAATACTCGTCGGTGTCAAATAATTCCAGGAAGCTGCAGAGTTGGGAGTGGTCCTGGCATCATCCTGCGGTTCTTACTTCTTGGTGAGGAAACAGATTGTAGAATGGGGCCAGAAGCGCAGTCAGCAGAGTGGCCTGGGCACAGGCTGGGCTGGATAAATGGCAGCTGGGGAAAAGCGAGGAAGGAGGCGGTGGCCTGGCAGGCCCCGGCCCTCGTCAGCCCCTCATGCCTGACCTATGTCCACTCACTTGCTCCCCAGGGCTGCCAGCACGGTGTGTCCTGGGGTCCCCGGCTAGCCGGACGGAAGCAGCTGCCTCCCTCTCTGGAAGGTGCTTTGAAGGGAGCTGACACCAGTTGGACAGCCGTAGAGTGAGGGAGTGCTGTGGGTATTGCGGAGGCCGTGGGAACACGTGGGAGGGTCTGTCCGGCTGCAGGAGGAGGTTTTCGGGAGGATGGAGGAGAGAGGGGTAGGGAGTGGTTAATGGCTGAGCCAGGACGGTGGGGAAGGAGAGGCCTGTGAGCAGAGAGGCTGCTAAGTAGCAGCGCAGACCGGATGGTCCACACCACATCGAGGGTCAGGTGTGCTGGAAGCTTAGAGTTGTCGAAATATAAGTGTGAGTGTGTGTGTGTGTGTGTGTGTGTGTGTGTGTGTGAGAGAGAGAGAGAGAGAGAGAAAGAGAGAGAGAGAAAGAGAGGCCTGGGTTGTCACAATAATAAGTATGAATGTAGCTGGGCGCGGTGGCTCACACCAGTAATCCCAGCACTTTGGGAGGTGGGGGCGGGCAGATCACAAGGTCAGGAGTTCAAGACCAGCTTGGTCAATATGGTGAAGCCCCATCTCCATGAATAATACAAAAATTAGCCAGGTGTGGTGGTGGGCGCCTGTAGTCCCAGCTACTCAGGAGACTGAGGCAGGAGAATAGCTTGAACCCGGGAGGTTGCAGTGAGCTGAGTCAGTGCCACTATAGACCAGCCTGGGTGACAGAGCGAGACTCGATCTTAAAATAAATAAATAAATAAAATAAGTTAGAGTGTGTGTGTGTGTATGAGAGAGACCTTAGAGTTGTCAAAATAATGAATGTGTATGTGCTTGCGTGTGTGTGTGTGTGTGTGCATGTGTGTGTGTGTGTGTGTGTGAGAGAGAGAGAGAGAGAGAGAGAGAGAAATCTACTACCTGCCTGACTTTTTTCTCGGTACTGGAGGCCACAGGCCATGCTTGTAGGAAACAGGCAGTTCAGGGAGGGCTGCTGCCTCACCCTGGATTTCAAAGGTTTTTGACCATGACTCGTAGAAAAAAATTACTTTAAAATTATGAGCCAGGAAACACCCCCCCAAACCCTCCCTTCTCCTTCTCATAGAAACATCCCCACCCACAAACAGAAATACGTGCTTTACAGAGCAGCATGTCCTGCCTCGTAAAGGTGATGCAATTAGAATGGGTATTTTTTTTTTCCCATTCTGTTCAGTTTTATTTTAAAATGTTCACCATGCCACAGGAAACTGGTGCCCCAAGTTTGAGAAGCGTGTTCTGGAAGGCCAGACACTGAGTGGGTATCTGGGGTGATGTCTGGAAGGAGCAGGCATGGTTGAAGGTCCCTGAGCTGGGGGTTTCAGGCCACAGCAGGTGGAAGGGTGAGGGCTGGGCAGTGGGCAGTGGTGGAGAGTGGGCGGATGGGTAGGTGAGGAATGAATGTGTTTGAGTCTCTTTGTAGTGGTTACTGTCAGCTGACTTCCATGAGTGGCAGAACCGGGGGCTGAATTAAGTGAGCAGGACCCCAGGACCTGGGGTAAAGTTCTCTCTTCACCTACCAATTCTGGGGGTTCCTAACAAGGATCCCTCTCTTTTTAAAAAGTGTGGAGGCCGGGCATGGTGGCTCAGGCCTGTAATCCCAGCACTTGGGGAGGCCAAGGCAGGTGGATCACCTGAGGTCAGAAGTTCCAGACCAGCCTGGCCAATGTGCAAAACCTCGTCTCTACTAAAAAGGCAAAACTTAGCCAGGCGTGGTGGCACATGCCTGTAATCTCGGCTACCCAGGAGGCTGAGGCAGGAGAATCTCTTGAACCTGGGAGGCAGAGGTTGCAGTGAGCTGAGATGGCATCCAGCCTGGGCAACAAGAGCAAAACTCCATCTCAAAAAAAAGAAGAAAAAAGGAAGTGTGGAAAAGCCCTGTCCTGAGGGTATGAAAAATACCCTGTATTTGGTATAAAATAGTGCTACGAATGAAGGTTTTGCTCACTGTGGGCACCTCTCCGAGGTGAATCCCGGTGTCTGCCTCCTGGAGCCCCCGGGCACAGCCCACTGACAGCCCGGCTCCTGAGGGCGGGGCAGCAGCTGTTCTTCCAAGGCTGGGCGATGCCTGGCACGCAGTGGGCCGGCCCTTTGTACATAAAGGCTAGTCGATTGCACCAAGAAACCCCTCTGCCCTGCCACTGGCGCGGGCTGGAGTCCGGAGGCCTTACGGCGCGCCTCCATGCCCTCGCATGTGTGTGACAGAGACATTAGCGCGTGTCGGTCCCTATACGAGGCCTCCTGTTGTCTTAGCATGTTCCTTTCATGTACTAAGCAGGCGCCCTTGGCTGAACTTTTCAGGACTGCCGGGAAACTGGCGTGAATATATTACGGTGCTGTGGAGTGAAGGACAATCGGGTGGAGCTCGCCTGTGGCCGTGCAGGGGTTTGTGCCGCCCCAAAATGCCTCACCCTTCTTTTAGGTTTTGGGGTTTGGGGTCATCTCTGTGAACCTGTCATCCCACATCAAGGAGGCCCACGCCGCAGGCACCCGAGGAAGGCTTTGGCTGTCACAAGGTGGCCTTTGTGTGGGCAGGTTTGGTAACTCCGCATTCACTGGGGCGGCTGCTGCTGGTGCTGAGGGTAAGTGAAGAATGAGATTGAGCACCCGGCTGACGTGCAGGGAGCTGGGTCTCCAGCCTGTGTGCACAGGCTGCCCAGCCGTGAGACTGGGCACCAGGCTGACCTGCAGGGAGCCTGGTCTCCAGCCTGTGTGCAGCGGCTGCCCGACTGTGGGCACCAGAGCAGTGACTCAGTCCTGACGCTCTGAGCATCCCGGCCGCTGGCTCTGCACTGGCTGGAGATCAATGAAGTCGAGTGTGTGTGAGTCTCGGGGATTAGAGTGAAGAGCATGGGCGCCATCGCTCCACTTTCCTGGACAATCAGCAGCCCCTCCAAGGGCTGAGGACCCGCCACTCAGCAGGAAGCCTGGCTCGCTTCTCTCCTGCACCTCCTCCTCCCACACTTCTCCACTTTCCTCTCTCCTGGATTTGATTTCTGGAAGGTTCTGCTGGTCACACCCTGTCAGGTCCCCAGGAACGCTGCTGCACAACCGCACACCCCATCTGCAGGGGCTGCAGGCCTCTGAGGCCCTGGGTCTCCGTGCTTCCCTGTGGTTACCAGTTTTCCTTTGAAAAAAACCCTTTTTTTTTTTCCCTGAGACTCCTGGCACCTACCATACCCTCTAATTCTACTATAATCATCACCCTTTTCTCTTGCCAATAAAGAAAATAAACTTAGATCACAGACTGAAGAAAGTCATTTCCAAGGTAAGCTGCACAGGGGTCTGAAACTGATCGCTGGCGAGAGTCCTTTCTTCTTCGTGGTAACCACAAAAGCAAACTCACTGTGTGTCTGTGTGTGTGGTGAGCAACACAGCTTGACAAATTCAGGAACTAAAAATGCTCTTTAAGAACAGGGTTCACTTCTGAAAACAGCAAAGTTGGAACCCTGGCACCCATCTTTTGAGTCAGAAGATCACTGAGCATGATGCATTGAATGGAATCTCCCAAAATGGTAGATGCCGAACCCCAGTATCAGGACCTGTGCACGTGACCTGATCTGGAAAAAAACTGAGGGGTCTTTGTAGATGAAACCCAGTTAAGAGGCAGTTAGTGGGGATCAGGGTGGGCCCTAAATCCAACGACCCGTGCCCTTGCAGGAAAGGAAGAGGAAACGGAATCCAGTGTTAAGAGGCCCCAGGAGAACGTTGCCTGTTCCTTTATCCGGGGACAGAGCTGGGAGCCCCAGGGACTGTCACAGCCCCAGGCGGCTGAGGGCCTCTCCCTCAGGTCCCAGAAGGAGCACGGCCTACAGAGACTCTGATCTCAAAGTCCTGGGCTCCAGAACGGAAAAGATCCGTTTCCTGTTGCTTTTAGCCTCCAGGTTTGTGATACTTTGTTCTGGCAGCCGTGGGAATCTGACACATTGGTGAAAATGGCAGTTTTGAAAAGCCCAGAAAGTAAATATGCTGGAGGAAAAAGTTGATTGAGATGTTTCTTGGTAACCCGACTTCTTAGTAACTCCCAGAAGTGAGTCTTTTGAAAAGGAGGTTTCCCCTGCTAGGGCTGAAAGCGTTCTGTTCTGAGCTTGCTTCGAGAACAGAGGAGTTGCTTCCTTCCAGAACCGCTGGGGTTAATATCAGCCCCTGGAACTCAATGCCTTGCCCTTGAAAGCCTCCCTGCATGCAGAGCTGTCACCTTTCAGGCCTTGCCTTTCACACTGTTCTGCTGTGAGGTCATAAAACCGTCATCCAGATGCAGATGATGAGGACTAAAGCCAGAACACGCAGCCTATAAAAGTGTTAGGGCCCTAAACTGTAAGCCTCAACTGAAGCCAGAAAAGCCGGCCAGAGTCTTCCCCTGGGGCGTGATGCTTACAGCAGGTGTCTGGGGTGAGAGGCTTTGCTGGAAATGGTATGTAGGGCGGTGACCGGGCTTAGGGCTGGATCTTACATGGGCACATGGCTGAAAATGGCGTTTTAGGGAAGCATGGGTGTCTATTCATTCAGCAAACATGCGGAGACTCTACTACACACTGGCTGACCATGGACTGCTGCAAAAACAGACATGTCCCAGCCCACTTGGGGCTTACGGGGGAACGGGGAGGGCGGTGAGATTCCAGGGGACAGGCGGGTGTGCCTCCGCCAGGCAGTGGGCTCAGGTGCTGGGCATGCGTGGGTCTGAGGCTGAGGCAACCGTCAGGTAAAGGGATATTAAGGGAACACCTGAAAACTAGGCAGGAGAAGGGTCACACGAGGACCCAGAACAGCACATTCTGGGAGAGGGAGCAGCGTGTGCAGAGGCCCGGGGCCCTCACCTGCTCCTGGGAACCCGGGAGCCTCGGCTGGCGGGGCTGCCACTGGGCCCTGGCCCAGGGCACTCTCTCTGCAGCTGGGCAGCCTCTGGGTGAAGAGGGCGGTGCCAGCTCTCCCTGGGCACAGGGCTCCCCTGGCTGCCGCCACAGCCCTTGCCCGCCCACTGTCCACCCTGCCAGGCTCTCCTCCTCGCTGGATCTTCGCTCCCTCTGCCTGGCCTGTGCCGGCCCTTTGGACCCGTCTCCCTGCTCTGTGTCTCCTCTGTCCAGGATTCCTTCCACCCTGTTCTGCTGGTGCATGACCCCTAGCGCCCATGCCCAGCCTCCTGGCTGCCCTCTGGGTGGGATGTCCCTTTTCTCCAGGACACTCATGGGTCTCTTGTCGGGGCTGAGGCAGTCTCTTCTCCCAGGACAACTGTCTGTTTAGGTGGAAAAACATCGGCTCCGTGGCAGGGCCGCCGGGAGGCAGCGACCCCGGAAACCGGCCCACTTGCTCCTCCTTGCCCTTCCTTTTGGAGCAGTTCAGGCTGCAGAAAGCCTGGAGCAGCGGCCATTGGCAGCTGCCCCCGAAGCTGGCAGCAGGGCCCTCCTGCTCCTCACAGGAGCTGCTGGGCAGCGTGGACCCACCCCAAGGTTAATCCCATTAACCCTCAAAGCTCACGACTCCTCCCACACAGTGTGCCAGGGCTGTGCCCAAGCCCTCACTCACCGTGTGTCTGTGAGGGTGCCCAGCCCCTGGCTCTCAGCCCACTGCACAGATGGAGGGACCAAGGGTCCACCAAGCAAGGTGGCTGCTGTGGAAGGGGAAGGGACAGCGCTGAGCCCGGCCTGTCTCCACCGTGGGTCCAGTTAGTGCCTCAGGGCTCCTGTCACACAGGAACCAGGGGGCACAGCGCTTGGCCTCTCCATTCTGTCAAGGGCACCAGCAGTGGTGCCCGGGTCATACATTGGCCCTTTGGAAAAACAGCAGCAATAGAACACTTTTTTTCCCCTTTATTTAAATGGGTAGCTGCTGGGACTCACTGGCCTGGGCGTGTGCATTTTGCTGAGGTTTGGGGCAGACCTTTCTGCTGAGTTCTTACTGCTTCGTGATGGCCCTTGCCTGGATCACACGACCTCTAGAGAGTACACAAGAGTCTCACTCTGTCACCAGGCTGGAGTACAGTGGTGTGATGAGGGCTCACTGCAACCTCTGCCTCCTGGGTTCAAGTGATTCTCCTGCCTCAGCCTCCCGAGTAGCTGAGACTACAGGTGCACACCGTGATGCCTGGCTAATTCTTGTATTTTTAGTGGAGATGGGGTTTCACCGTGTTGGCTAGGATGGTCTCGATCTCTTGACCTCGTGATCCGTCCATCTTGGCCTCCCAAAGTGCTGGGATTACAGGCGTGAGCCACCGCGCCCGGCCAAGTTTTGCTGCTTTTAAGCTCTTTCCAGCGATTATTCTCAGGCCATAAAACTGAGCTTTAAAAATAGGTCTCATAAAGACCTAGGCTTTTCTTCTAATTAGTGTAAAGATTTATTGAATATACATCATATGCATAGATCATAATATTATTAAAATTACTATTAAGACTTTACACATCAAAATATTTCAGGCAGTGGGGAGACAGGAAGCCTGATGGTCCCTGAGAATCGAATCTGCATTGGCAAGATAAAGGACAATTGGGGACGATTACAAAAGCCATGATTTAGGGTACAACATAAAACTCTGCTGAGAACGAATCCGTAATGCCAGCTGCTGCTAAGCTTCTTAATCTTTATCTAGTTCAATTAAAATCTGAATGTTTGGGATTTCATTAACAACCGGGGGTTTGGAAATTACATGTGCTTTTACACTCTGCTCCGCCGCTGACTGACAATGTTGGAAGTTGCCCAGAACATCTCCAGGTAGACTTAGGTATAATTAAAACTTAAATATTTAAAGGCTAATGCAAAGGTAAAAGCAGATTATTTTAATTTGCAAGTCGGATCTGATTGACAAAGTAAGGAGACTCCACTGAAAACGGTGCCCCTTTTGTGGGGAGAGAGAGCATCGAGGAGGCCGAGCTCGGGGCAGTGGCCTGCAGCTCACGGCGCGAACCCTCACCACCGGGCGGATTTCCGCGTTAGGGCCAGGGGGCCGCTTTGGGCATCTCCCCAGCCTCCGAGTACCTTGCCATGTTCCTGTGTGTGCAGTCTGCAGCTTCACTGTGGTGCAGATGTGTTTGCTGTCTGCCGATTCATTATGCGTTTTCAAGACTTTGTAAGCAGGTCTTTCTAAAATTAAACCAGCCAAAGTGATGAGCAAGCTTAACGCCTAACTTCAGGCGAACCAAGCAGAAGTACCCAGGATGTGTCCTGTGTGTGTTTCCTTGGCCTGGTGGGGGGGGTCTGTTGTCACAAACGTCATTCTTCACCGGAGAATGGGAGGGTCCGAGGGTGGGCGGGGGCAGGGACTCAGCACTCCTGCCCTCCATCCCTCAGGTCATCCTGAAACCGGTCCCTACCATGTCCCGCATTCCCCTGGAGGGATGGTGGCAGCGTTTGGGTCTCTGTGAGGCATGCCTGTTTTGAAGGTGGAACAGGGACCCCCAAAGATGCCCCAGTCCTAATCCCTCCACTGCTGAGTATCTCACCTTGCACAGCAGAAGGGAACCTCCACGTGACGAATGCAAAGGATCTGAGGTGGGAGGTTATCCTGCTTGGCCCCGTAGATTCCGAAGGTCCTTTCCAACAGGGAAGCCGGAGAGTCAAGGTTGGGAGGACAGTGTGAGGAGGGAAGCAGAGGCTGGAGCGATGTGAAAGAGGCCATGAGCCAAGACCACAGCTGTCTCCAGAGGCTGGAAGAGGAAGGATTCTCACGGAGCCTCCGGGAGGAGCCAGCTTGGCTGACACCTGGCTCTCGGCCCAGGGAGACCCACACCGGACTTCCGACCTCCAGACCTGCAAAAGTAAATGTGCATGTTCAGCTGTGGAGTTTGTGGTGACCCGTTACAGCCCCCATAGGAAACAGACGCACGCTGAGACCCAGAGCACGTGGCTCCCCTTCCTGTACCTGTTTTCTTGGCTGTCAATCAAGGCTGGGGCGTGGTACCCAGGCGCTCCTGTGAGAATGGGGGAGATGGTGAATGTGTCACCAGTCCGGCTCAAGGAGGGCAGCATTAGCCATGAGCTGCTGCTGCAGTGGCCTTCCTATGGCCGGTCCAGGTGCCTGTCCTGGTGCTGGTCCAGGCCATGAGTCCTCCACAAGAGCCAGGGAGGGGCGAAGGACAGCAAGGAGCCCAAGGCATGGCCACATCCACACCCTGCACCATCTGGCCCCGCCCTTGCCATTTTTCCCAGCTCCTCTGGCTGCCTCTGCCTCATTTTCTCACCCTGCTGCTCCTCCTGGTTCCCAGCAAGGCTGCAGCAGCAGGACAGGGGGCCAGATGGGTCCCCAGCCAGTCGCCTTGCGATTTGGGGGTGTCTGCTCTCTCTGGTGCCAGCTCTCCTCACGTCCTCTCCTCTCTGCCTTCTCACTTGCAGCACTGTTTCCTAATTTCCCTGTAGCTCTTTGCAGGGGAGCAGGGAGGAGGAGGTAGAAGCTGGGCTGAGATACTCGGGGCATCACTGTGCATCCGTGCTCACCCTCAGGCCCAGGACACGGACGTACCAGCGAGAAGAGCACACGGAAGTCCAGTGGGGCGGGCTGGAGAGTGGGCCTCCAGTGGCAGCCTGGATCCCAGGAGGTCCGATGGGCACAGTGCCATCCTGTTTTGTAACTTAGGGAGCACGTGCACCTCCTCTTTTTTTTTTTTTTTTTTTTTTTTTTGAGACGGAGTTTCGCTCTTGTTACCCAGGCTGGAGTGCAATGGCGCGATCTCGGCTCACCACAACCTCTGCCTCCTGGGTTCAGGCAATTCTCCTGCCTCAGCCTCCTGAGTAGCTGGGATTACAGGCACGCGCCACCATGCCCAGCTAATTTTTTGTATTTTTAGTAGAGACGGGGTTTCACCATGTGGACCAGGATGGTCTCGATCTCTTGACCTCGTGATCCACCTGCCTCGGCCTCCCAAAGTGCTGAGATTACAGGCTTGAGCCACTGCACCCAGTACCTCCTCTTAATAGAGAGGCTGTTTCGGAATGGAGTTGATCTGGGGCTGCTCTTCTGAAGGTTAACAGGGCAGTACAGATAAGCTCCTGCCAGGGGCTTCATTTCACATGTTTTCCCAGGTGACATGGGGACCCCAGTTCTATGAGACAAGGAACCTGTGTCCTGGGGCGTGGGAAGAAGGCCAGGCATCCCTTCCTCAGCTGCAGATCGGGAAACTGTCTAGGCAGCCCCAGGCTTCTACGAAGATGAGTCCTGGGTTTAGGGCTTCCTCCACTCCCCCTCCCAGCACGGTCCTCAGCAGTCAGCGTTTTGCACTGAAGACAGTGGACAGCCCTGCTTTGCTGTGGTCGTTATAGGGGTGACTTTCTAGGTAATCACTCAAGGGGCCAGTGTTTGTAATTTTACTCATTCTGAAACTGGTTTTCTGCGTCCTCATTTTATTATCTTGTATTTCCTAGTATTCCTTCGTAACACTCTGCGGTCAGCTTCTCTCTGAACCAAGAGTGCCTGGAGGATGGGAAGCCTGCAGCCCTGTTGTGTGTGCATGCATGTGCGTGCATGTGCCATGGTTTTTGTGCTGTATGTGTTGCGTATGCTGTGTGTGTTGTATGCTTTGAACTCTGAATTGTGCAAGAGGACCTGGCTGTGCTGTAAGACTATTGAAAGGTCTTGTAAAAAGGTCAACGGAAGGGGTGTTATTGGCGGAGTTTTATAAAGTTCAGGAGCAACTAGAGACTGTGTATTTCTAGACTGTGTATGTTCTAGAAACTGTGTGTGTGCAGGATGCTCTGTGTGTTGTGCATGCAGTGTGGGTGTTGTATGTGTGTGTTCTGTGTTGTATGTGTGTGTTCTGTGTGTGTGTGGTGTGTGGGTGGGTATGCCGTGTGTTGTGTTGTGCATGCCGTGTGTGTTGTGTGTGTGTTGTATGAGTGTTATATGTGTGTGTGTGCATGTTGTGTGAGGGTGTGTGTGTGTACTCTGTGCATGTGTTATGTGGGTGTGTGTGCAGTGTGTTATGTGTGTTGTGCATGCCGTGTGCATGTTGTATGTATGTGTGTTGTGTGTGTGCTCTGTACGTGTGTTTTGTGCGTGTATGCTCTGTGCATGTGTTATGTGGGTGTGTGTGCAGTGTGTCGTGTGTGTTGTGCATGCCATATGTGTGTTGTGTGTGTGTTGTGTTTGTGCTCTGTGCATGTGTTTGTGTGTGTGTCTGTGCATGTGTTATGTGGGTGTATGCAGTGTGTTATGTGTGTTGTGCGTGCCATATGTGTGTTGCATGTGTGTGTTGTGTATCTGTGCTCTGTGCATGTGTGTGTGTGTGCGCTCTGTGCATGTGTTATGTGGGTGTGTGTATGCAGTGTGTCATGTGTGATGTGCATGCACTGTGTGTGTGCCTGTATTGTGTATGGGAAGTGTTTCTCAGCATCATCTGATATTGAGCCTGACCACCCATAAGTGTGTGTTTCGGTGGGTCTATAAACTTGCCTTTTTGTTTTGTGATTTTTGTTTTTCTTTGTTTGGAGGCAGAGGGGACAGAAACCTTCCACCCAGCGCAGCGTGTGAGGTGCAGGGCCAGGGCACCTGCCGTATCTTACGCAGAGGCCTGAGGGTCTTCAGGCCTCTAGCGATGAACCTCCGGGAACCCTCCTGAATGCGGGTGCTGACTCCCGAGGGCGGCAGGGCCTGAGAGTCTGCATTTCTGACACTTTTTCTCTACAGATGCTGCTGGTGTGGGGACCACACTTTTGTAGCAAGACGTTGAACGGCCTGAGATCCTCACGACATTCCGAGTCCCTGGGCCGATTCCTAAGTTATTAAAAGTAAAACTCCCTTGATTCTTTTCAACTCTCTTGCCCTCGGTTCACCAACTTTTCTCTTCCCCTTGGTCTCAGAGTGTCCCAGGGCTCGGGTGGCCGTGAGTTCGCACATTCCCAGACTTCGTCTGGCTCACTGCTCACGTGCACCTAAGTGGCCGGGTTAACGTCGAGATTAAAAGGAGCCTCTTTTATCTGGTGCTTGTCATTTTCACTTGAAAATGACAGAACTAAACGAAAGATGCTGCCACATCACAGATGAGTTTGGTAAATGGCTCACCAGGAGAGGTGTGGGCGTTCAGAGAGAACTGAAAATATGATATGGATCCGTCTATTTGGCTTCCAGAGTGAAGATGGGCCCACAGATTGATCTGGTAGGTAATAAATTCATAGTCTCTAATTGCTCTCAGACTTTGTAAACCTTCTGTCAATAGCACCGCTTCCATTCACCTTTTGCTCTTAGGCCTTTTACTATTCTTGCGGTACAGCCAGGCCATCTAGTACAATTTAGAGTTCAAGATGGGAGTCGGCGGTGGGTTTCAGATCCTGGCCGCCACTCTCTTGAAAACTTTGAAGGTTTCTGCTCATCTCTTCTTTATTGCTTAGGGTTTCGTCTCATCTGTTGATTTCCTGTCTTCCAAACATTGCTCAAAAGCATGATTAGATAATTGTGAATCTTGACTCAAGAAATTCTATTGACCTTAGAATATTATAGGTAAAACATTCTAGGTGCTTTCAAAAATGTGATTTATGGCCAGGCATGGTGGCTCATGCCTGTATTCCCAGCACTTTGGGAGGCCGAGGCAAGCAGATCACCTGAGGCTAGGAGTTCAAGACCAGCTTGGCCAACATGGTGAAACCCTGTCTCTACTAAAAATACAAAAAATTAGCTGGCATGATGGTGGGCGCCTGTAATCCCAGCTACTCGGGAGGCTGAGGCAGGAGAATGGTTTCAACCAGGAGGCGGAGGCTGCAGTGAGCCGAGATCACACCACTGTATTCCATCCTGGGTGACCGAGTGGGATTCTGTCTCCAAAAAAAAAATGCAGTTTACTCTGCAAGAAATGGCTGCTTTGCTATTGAGTGATGCCATTAAGTTTTAAAAAACGTTTTGTTGTCATTTACACAAAAACACGCAAACTGTGAGTGGCCAGATGGTGAATCATCTCAGCCGAGCACACCCGTGGGGCCAGCACTGACGGATCAGACCATAGAGCGTGGCCGGCTCTCCCGGTCCTCACACCCTTCCAGCCAGGTCCACGGCACCTCTGCAGCTCCGCTCTGTGTGATTTGAACTTTGTGTCCACAGAACCCCACTTCGCCTTTGCGCCTGGCTTCTTTGCCGAGCTCTGTGTGGAGAGCCCTCTGTGACCCGGCTGGCCGGGCCCTCTGGTTTCCTCCTTGGTGTGGATATGCTGTAGGTGGGTGTGCTGTTTCAGGTTCTTAACTTGGCCACACGGAAGAATTTGAGAGCCAGTCCATAGTGAGAGTAAGCAAAGAATTTTCTGGCAAAGCAGAAGTCCATTCCGAGAGACAGAGCAGCGGCTCAGAGGGAGTCACAGCAGCTGCTACCTTAGAAGGAATTCCTTTTATGGGAGCGGCACATGAATATTCATGAAATACTGGTGAGGTCAAGGATGCAAAGGCGGACCTGGGATTGGAGCGTGCACTCAGCAGCTACATGCTCCGACATGCGTTACGTGTATCTTTTGCGTAGAAGGTCTCCACCTAGGGGTGTGCTTTTTGCTATTAAAATGAGGAAAAGTTCACTATAACCTAACCTTCGAACATAGCTGGGCATGCTGGACCTCGAAAAAGCCCCCGCCCCATCCCCCATCCCAGGAATCTGTCACTAATAGCTTGTTGGGATTTGTGTGCTGATTGGCTGGATATTGGGGAAGCTACATCAGGAATAAGGGGTGTTTGTTTTCTTTCCCAGGTCGTTCCAGGTGTCTGGAGCCTGTGCCCTGGCTGTCTGCTGGTGTCCCGTAGGGCTGGGCTGCTTCCCTTCCAAAAAGTTAGGTGCTGACGTGGGAGGGTGCGAGCCCACAGAGCCGGATGGGCTCCACGCACGGGGACAAGTCGGCGCGACCTGACCTCACGTATCCTGCCTGGGTGTGTGCCAGGCTTGATTTATCCCGCGTACTCTTCACGGACATTTGGCTGTCACTAACGGTGTCACCATAGGAGCTGTCACACGTGGCGACTGCCCACTCAGCAGCCACGTGCCCAGTCCAGGGAGAGCTTCTGAAACACAGCTCTCGCTGTGGAAATACAACCGACGTGTGAAGCGTCCTTGCCCGGGGCGGGGGCGGAGGGCATGCAGATATTCCTCCCGTCTTTTCCTTGGCCCCACAGGAGCCTCTTGGTTTTGAATCTATGTAGCATACATTGAAACGTTTGCACCATGCCAGGGCGGCGTAATTTGCAAGGGTTTTGCAGATGAATTCTTTAATATTAAATACTGTGTGAGCGCATGTACTTAACCAAAGCTGTCACAGAGCCGCCATGAGCCGAGGTGCTGGGCGGGTGGACGTAGCTTTGTGCTGATTAAATTAGCGGGATCCGATGTCTTTTGTGGGGAGAAGGTGGGGTGAGGTGGAGTTGGTGGCACCCTCCTTCTCACTGCACTGTGCAGGAGAGCTATGCCAACAGGTAATCTCTATCCACCAGCAAACTCTGGCAAAAGTCGGACGCCAGTGGTCTCTGGGAGTTTCCTGCTGAAACAGCCGCTGCTTTTGTGCATTGGCATAATTGCCTGTGCCGGGGGGGCACTGGGAAGTGAGCATGGAACCTTACTGTTTGGCGCCATCCAGACAAAATGCTTAGTGTGTTTCCTTGTCTGATGTGGTTTTCATTTGCTAATATGAAGATACTCAGTCACCTTCCCGAGGCCTTGCGTCAAAACTGAATTTGATGATCGCAGGTGGAGGAGAGGCTGAGCAGGAAGATTTCTGGAGGTTCGATGCCACAGCCAGAAACCTGTGGCAGCGTCTTCAATGTCCCCCTTCCTGTACATCTGAATTTACTTAGGCCGTATCAAAGGGCTGGGCTGTGGGAAACAGAGCTTACAGCCTGCAGTTTGCGGGAGAAATGATTCCTGCCTGGATCTGATGGGAAGCACAGCAGAGGTGCTCTGGGGCCTCCCCCTTCCTGACAGACCTCAGCTGGAGCAGGACTGGCTGCACATTTTCAGGTCCAGAACACAATGAGAATGTGGAGCCCCTTGGTAAAAAATTACTGAGTCTCAAGATGGCAACGGCAGAGCACGGAGCCAAGCACAGGGCGTTTCTGAGGGCGAGGCCAGTGCCCAGGAGCGCCTGTGGTCTCTGGAGCTGGGCCCTGAGGCCAGCTGGCTGAGTGCTGGGGGCATGGGGCTGGAAGCTGCCCTGCAGGGGTGAGCAGGAGCTAGTATGCAGGCTGTGGCACTGAGACATGGGCGGGGGTGCCTCGCTGTGACGCCCATGCAGGTGTGCACAGAGGTGCTCAGCTGCCTTCAAAGGAGGGAAAAACTTGGGAAAGGAAGAGGCAGGATTTAGAAACAAAACTTCGACAACTGTTTCCCAGAATGGCCATACCTTTTGTGTTGCGATTTCAGGGAAACACATGAACTTAACTGGTATATTTAGCAGAGATTTGAGCAGCATAGAGATTAATTTATAGATTCCCTTGTCCTGTAATTCCACAAATGCTTCCTGAACACATAGTAAGTACCAGACCCTGGCTCTAGTGGTAAACTAAACAAAGTTTAAGAAAGAGTGAGGACAATTTAGACCTATTGGGTGCATTAGTTGGGAGTCCTTGGGATTTGAAAAATCTATTAACGAGAAGAATGACGCGGAGCAGAAGTGTGGCAGGGGCTGGCCAGGTGTGGCCCGTGGAGAGCTAGGGTGCCTCTCCGCTGCCCTCTCTGCGCCCCCTGCCCCTGCAAGATGACTTTGTTTGCAGGGTGGCTCTCCTGTGGCTTACAGAAATGGGTGGCCCTGTAAAATTCCAAAGTTCATGCCCGTTGTATGGCTTAGGTCCCCTGCTCACCTCCAAAGCCCGTGGGAATGTGGGCAGCAAGATGGAGCCACCCGGAACCAGCCCAGAGCCAATGGTGGGGGTAGGCCGAGTGTCTTCAGCTCGCTGGCTGCTTGGAGGGTCTTCACTAAGGTGGGGTGATGGGGGTTCATCTTGCACAAGCCAGGACGGGGGGGCGAGGCTCCGTGCCCTACTCAGCTCAGGCTGCAGTAACTAACTGCCACAAACCAGGTGGCTTCAACTGGCGGTCCCCAGCCTTTTCACACCAGGGACCAGTTTCGTGGAGGATTCCTGTTCCACGGACTGGGGTAGGTAGGGGTTGGTTTCTCGATGAAGCTGTTCTGCCTCGGATCGTTGCGCGTGAATTAGATTCTTGTAAGGAGCATGCGCCCTGGATCCCTCCCACGCACAGTTCACGGTAGGGTCGCCCTCTTGGGAGAATCGAATGCTGCTGATCTGAGGAGGCAGAGCTCGGGCGGCCATGCTCTCTCTCCAGCTACTCACCTCCTGCTGTGCAGCCGGTTCCTAGCAGGCCACGGGCTGGTCTGGGTCTCCGGCCCTGGGGTTGGGTACCCCCAGCTTAAACAACAGGTGATGGTTTCCTCCCTGTCCTGGAGGCCGGATGTCTGGGATGGGGGTGACTGCAGGGTTGGGTTTTCCTGGGGCCTGGCTCTGGCCTGCAGATCCCGTCTCCTCTGTGTTATCTTCACGTGATGGTCCTTCTATGTGTCTGTCCTAACCCCCTCTTCCCACAGGAACACCAGTCACCTCAGATTGGAGCCCACCCTGAGGGCCTCATTTTACCTTAATCACCGCTTTCAGGAACCTGTCTCCAAATGCAGCCACATGCTGTGGTCCTGGGGGCTAGGGCTTCAAAATATGAGTCTGACAGGGACACAGGTCAGCCCTAACGCTTCCCAAGGTGTCCCCACCCCTGTGGGAAGAATCCCTGCTGCGCAGTGGAGGCAGGGGACATCCTTGTCCGCCTCGTTTCCATCAGATCCACGCAGAGAAGTAACCCTCGCAGGCTTTGATGTTCTGGGTGAGGTGGGGAGTGAGTTGAATTCCAAATGGATCAAACATTTAAAATCAGGTCATTAAACACACACAGACACATACACATACACACACATACACACATACACACACATACACACATACATACACACATACACACATGCACACACATACACACATACATATACACATACACATACACACACACACACACACACAGCAGCGATGTGTGTTTATCTGAACTTTCATAGGCATGGAGAAGTTCTTGCTGAACGGAAAAAAAACTAATGAAATAGGAAAGGAAAAGATGGATCTGACTCTATAAATATTTTATAAATAACTTTTATCAAGGTTTTCACATTAAAAAGCAAACATAATTTCTACAAATATGGGAAAATAATTTCTAAAACTATGAGGAAGAATTTCTCCTCTTTCTATATAAAGCAGTAATACAGATTGGTGAGGACAATGCAAATTAGAATAATGCCCAAAACACAAAACAGGAAACTTACAGAGTATCAGATTCAGATGCCAGTGACCATAGACAGAATGTGTCACACCTCATCAGTAACCAAGGGAAACACCAGAAATCCGTCCCGCCACTTCGGTGTTACCAGTTAAGCAGAGTTGGTGTTTGTGTATTTTTCTTGTAATTGGCTTACTCAAAACTGGCCAAGACCTACCAGGTTGGATGTATACGCTGCATCAAGAAATGTTCGATTGAAATTGAAAAAGAATGGATGAAATAGCTCAAGAGCCAGAGAAACGGTTTTGCAGTTCCACTGGGTGATTCTCGTTCTAGTCAAGCCTGAAAAAAGAGAACATCCGGGAAGTGGGTGGCAGCGTGGCGAGTGCACACACAGCAGCCTGGCCCCCCGCGGAGCCCGCTGCACCCACACCTGTTTCTCCGAGCCTGCGAGGCCATTATGTGTGCACGTGTGCTGTGCATATGTGTTTACATGCCTGCTTGTGTAATGTGTGCATGTGTTGTGTTTGCATGTGCGCAGTATGTGTGATGTGCACTCGTGTGATACGTGTGTAGGTAAATGCACATGTGTGTGATGTGTGCATTGTGTGGCATGTGTATGTGTGCACGTGTATGTGTGGTGTGTACACGTGTGTGGTGTGTGTTTGATGTTTGTGTATCATGTGTGCATTTTGTGATGTGTGCATGTGTGTTTATGTGTATGATGTGTGCATTTTGTGATGTGAGCATGTGTGGCATGTATGTGTTGGGTGTGTTGTGTGCATGTGTGTAATGTTTGTGTGATGTGCACATTTTGTGATATGTGCATATATGTGGTGTGGTGTGTGCATTTGTGTAATGTTTGTGATGTGTGCATTTTATGATGTATGCATATGTGCGGTATGTGTGTAGTGTGTGCATGTGTGTTGTGTATGTGTGTATGTGTATTGTGTATGTGTATATGTGTGTGCTGTGTGCATTTTGTGATGTGCGCATGTGTTTGGTATGTGTGCGGTGTGTGCATGTATGTGTGTTGTATATATGTGTATATGTGTGATGTATGCATTTTGTGATGTGTGCATATGTGTGGCATGGTGTGTGCAAGTGTGTGTACATGTGAGTGTGTACGCCCATTCTTCTTGGTGAGCATGGACCCTGCCTGGCAGGCAGAGTGAGGCCAGGGGAGTACCCGTCAGCCCCTGGTGCAGAGGTGGACCTACCAGCGGGTCCGTGCTGGGGATCCCTCCCCGCTGCAGCCCTCACCGCCAGGCCTGCACCTCTTTGCTGAGGCCCAGCTGGGAGTGACTTTCTCGCTGGAGCCCGGCCCACCTCATGAGACCTTGCTTACTGTGGCCGTCTCTGATGGCTTGGCCGGCATTCTCATGTCAGTCCCTCCAGCTACCCCATGTCCAAGGACGCGAGTGGTTATTAACTTGGTGCAGCATGTGATGAGCCTTTCCAGAACAGAGCTCAAGCTCTACCACCTAGAGCTGTGGATGGGACACCCGCAGTGCCCACGGTCCCTCCTCTCCTGCCTGGATTTCCCACCCATCCCCCACTGGCTCTTGCCTGCCCAGTACAGAGGAGTGAGCTTGCCTGGGGTCGCTGGGGTGCTAGGCAGGGCCCCTCCCTCCATCCAAGCTCTCCCACCCCCTCACCGCCTCCTCACCGCCTCCAGGGCCTGGGGGTCTCACTCCTGTAGGGTTGGGGTGAGCCCCCCCTCCCCCTCCCCCAGGGCAGCCCCTGTGCCTTCCCAACACCGATTCTGATACTACAGGGAGGAAATGCATAGAACAGGCCGGCTCTGCTCCAGCGTGACTGCCGTGTGGGCTCACGGAGGCCTGCTCGTGTTTAAAGTCTCATTTATCCCTCCACTCTCAATCCAGGCACTACACGGGGCCTGGCTTAGCCCAAGTGTCTGATGAGGGATCCGCGGAGCCGTGATGGTTCAGGGTGCTTCACTGTGAATCTCCAGCCACCGGCGAAGGGAAGAGCACACAGGGTTCCAGAGCTGGCACCCGGAGCCGGGCTGGGAAGCAGGTGGGAGCGCTCCCCGGGAAGCGCACACAGCTCCCTTCGTCTTGTAAAATGAGGGGCATCTTTCGCTCTCATTTTTCAGCTCGCCAGTGGGTCGCCTTTGGCACGCTTTGCTTTTCAAAAACAAACCCTGCTGGGAAGGCATGAGGCATGTCTCACAGTGCGGGGATCACCACGTGAATACACTGGTGGAGCCGTGTGGTGGGAAGCATGACCTTCACAATCAGACGGTTGCTTGCAGCCTGACTGGGATGAGTGAGCGCTGTCTGCCCTGGGAACATCACAGCGGTGTTACGGTTCAGAGTTTTGGGGTTACTTTTCATTCTATGAAGGTGTAATTGACAAATTGTGTGTGTGTATATATATATATATATATATATATATGATATACAACATGATGTTTTTTAAATTTTCATTATTATTTTTTGTTTAAGACATGGTCTGGCTCTGTCACCCAGGCTAGAGTGCGGTGCTGAGATCATAGCTCATTACAGCCTCAAACTCGTGGACTCAAGCGATCCTCCTACCTCAGCCTCCTGAGTAGCTAAAACTACAGGTGCACGCCACCATGCCCAGCCAATTTTTTGTATTTTTTATAGAGATGGGGTCCCACCATGTTGCCCAGGCTGCTTTCAAACTCCTGAGCTCATGTGATCTGTGCACCTTGGCCTCCCAAAGTGCTGGGGGTACAGGCATGAGCCCCGCGCCCAGCTAACACTGTGACGACTTTCTATACATACGATTCCCCAGGTCAAGCCAGTTCCCATCTCCATCACTTCACCTCATTACCTTTTGTGTGTGAGAGGTGAGAACACACAAAAGGTCTGTTCTTTTCACTGATTTCAAATTTACAGTGCAGTATTGCAACCTCTGTTCCCTGAGCTTAGATCCCCAGAAATCACCCACCTTATAACGGGAACTGTCCCCTCTGACCAACAGCTCCCTTCTCCCGACTCCCGGCTCCAGGCCACCATCATTCTATTCTCCGCTTCTATGAGTTTGACTTTTCTAGATCCCACGTGGAAGTGAGATTGTGCCTTTCTGGGCCTGGCTGGTTTCATTTAGCATCGTGTTTTCCGGGTTCATCCATGTTGCTGTTGCTGCAAATGCCAGGATTTCCTTTCTCCTGGTGGATTCCTGGTGTGTATGTGTGTAGACCACAATTCGTTTGTCTGTTTGTACACACTTAGGACACTCGGGTGGAGTTCATTTCTTGGCTGTGGTGAATGATGCTGCAGTGAACTTGGGACTGCAGGGATCTTTCTGAGATCCTGACTTCATTTCCTCCAGATAAATGCCCAGAGGTGGGACCCCTGGGTGGTGTGGTAGTTCTGTCTTCCATGTTGTGAGGCGCCTGCACGCCGTCTTCCATAATGCTCACCCCATTTATCTTCCCAGCAGCAGCGAAGGAGGGTGCCCTTGTCTGCTCACGCTCCCCATGCTTGCTATCCTCACCGTTTTGACAACAGCCATCCTAACAAGTGTGCGGTGACAGCGCATGTGGTTTCCATTTGCATTTCCCTGATGATTCGTGATACTGAGCACTTCTTCGTAAGCCTGTTGGTCTATCTCCATTGAGAAATCTCTGTTCAGGCCCTCTGCTGATTTTATTACATCGTTTTCTTGCTATTGATTTGTTTGTATTCCTTAGGTATTTTGGCTGTCAACCCCTTCATTTAAACCTGCCTAGGCCCCAGTGGGCCTAAACACAAAGCCTCCGCTCACAGTTGGGAGCCCCACATCTGACTCCTCCCTGGGCTCAGGAGCATAAGGGCTAGAGGGGCCTGGCGCCATCCTGAAGCTCATCTCACTGCTGGGGCTGCTGTGATTGAATGGGTGGGGTGGGGCTTGTGATCTGGATGGGGCCAGTGAGATGCTCGTGGCTTTCTGGATTCCTGGGAAAGAAATGTTTCCTCCTCTGGGCATGAGGCAAGAAGATGCCAGACTGATGTCTGGTATCCAAAAGGAGAGAAAGTGTAGGACATTGAGCTTCCAGTGAGTGTGGAGCTCAGAGCAAAGAGAGAAAGCTGGCCCTGGGGACAGGTGGGTGCCCTGATAAGAAGCCAGCCAGGCTCAGCTGGATCTTCAGCTGTGAAGGCCCATCAGCCCGGTTTTGCTGTAGCCAGGTTTCCGTCTCCAGCTACAGAAAGAAAAAAAGACACGAGAATTGAATGATGCCAAGAAACTCAGAGAACCAGGCGGGAGGATGTCTGGGAAAAGGAAGGGCACACTGGACCTGTTCGTCAGGAGGCCTCCCTCTCTGCCCTGGGAGGGTGGAGATTTCCAGGGAACAGGCCATTTCCACGGGGCCCTGGAAGGCGGGCTCTGATGCAGGCACTGAGGGGCTCCCCGGGGGGAGGAAGGGTTTGGCAGCTTCCCTTTGAAGACGGACTCCGTTTTCCTAGTTCACCTCATCCTCTTCCTCCTGGGTGCCGTTGACAAGTTCCTTCGGGTTAGAATGGGCAGGTTTCAGGTCTATGGAACCAGAAATGGAAGTTCACTTCCCAGACAGAAGGGCGATTCTGGATAGACTTCTTGATAGATCTGCATTTTTCAAGCTCCAATCCATCGGGAGAGGTTGGGACAAGGAAAATCTAATTTTTGGAACATTGGAGATGGAAAAGTCACCGCGCCCGCAGATGGAGACTACGCTCACCTAAGTCGATAATTTGAAGGCTCTAACAAGTTTGAAAAAGTCCACTTGGCCCCTAAATCAGGTTCAGGCGGCAGAACAAATGTGTTGTTCCAGCAGAGAGAGAACAAACCTTTGGCTGGAGGAAGAATAAAGCCATCAGCTCCGTCTTATCAGGTTTCTGTCTCTCCCCCTTCCCATCCACCATCTGCTGCGTCCTCGAAGCAGGGATAGCTTTGCTTGTTAAAGGGAAAGTGGTTGTTTTTCAGCGCAATTAATTTAGTAGGCCACAAATGTTGCTGACTGATGGGAGGAAGGTCTGATCAAACAGATTGGTTAATTGGTAGCGAAGAAATGCTGGCCATGGGAAAGGATGAAAGTGAAGTTGGACTTGACTGTCTTTAGAGCTGCCACCTCTGCTTTTCAGGGGAGGGGAGTTTCTCTTTCTGAGTCGTTGCCCAGAGCCGGGGACTGGCCACCCTTTGTTTTAGCTGTTTGTATGGCGTGATCATCCCAGCTGAGCTGCAGGGCCTGGAGGGGAGGCGCCTGGACGTGGGTCCCCCAGCCTCCTCAGGTGTGCACGGCCTCCTTACCTGAACGTTTGGCCGCAGGCTTTAAGATGTGCCTTGCAGTGGAGTGATAAGTCTTACACATAACCCGCTATTTCTAACATGGGGTAAATTAAGGCACCGGTGCCGCTGAGTGTCCAGCTGTCTGTGCTGCAAATTCTATCAAATCTGTTTGCATTGAAGTATTTATTAGTGGACCCCAACAGCGTGGCCTGATTGGACGAGGAGGTCTGCAGCCCCATCTCCCAGCTCACATGCCCACCGGAGCCTCCAGTCGCCATGGCTCCAGACCAGGTTTCCCGACACGCAGGCATGCCTGCTGGATGAGCCTGTTGTGGGGTCTCTGCCCTGAGTGAGGGGAGCACTTCCAGGAACAGGCCATTTCCACGGAGCCCTGGAAGGCGGGCTCTGATGCAGGCACTGAGGGGCTCCCCGGGGGAGGAAGGGTTTGGCAGCTTCCCTTTGAAGACGGACTCCGTTTTCCTAGTTCACCTCCTCCTCTTCCTCCTGGGCGCCGTTGACAAGTTCCTTTGGGTCAGGATTGGCAGGTTTCAGAGCAGCCTGTGAAACAAGAAATGGAAGTTCACTTCCCAAACAGAAGGGAGATTCTGGATGGACTTCTTGGTAGATCGGCATTTTTCAAACTGCAGTCCATCGGGAGAAGTTGGGACAAGGAAAATCTGATTTTCTGGAACATGGGAGATGGAAGAGGTGCTGCGCCCCACAGATGGGCACCGTGCTGACCTGAGTCGTCCTGTGCCCTGATGGTGTGGAGCAGCCTCCCAGCTGGCACCCGCTGGAGGCCAGAGCACCCCTCCCCCAGCCGTGACAACCAAAAATGCCTCTAGATATTGCCCAGTGTCCCCCGGGAGCAGGGACCCCCTCCCACCATGGCCAAGACCCCCACAGCTCTAGATAAAGGGCACTTCCTGGGAAGGCTTTTTTCCATGTCAATTTGTGGATGTCCAGCCAGCCAGCAAGGGTGAATTTGGTTTCCTCAAGGGACATGTCAGAAGGTGGGGTAAAAGTGAAGGAGTGCCCCATGGCACTTGGGGAAGATAGAATGATCCAGCCATTCCTACTCCTACCGCAGACACGGTGCGCACACTTTGCTGGAGGAAAACACCAACCGTGTTTGTTCTTAGCAGACCTAAACGGGTAGAGGCCAAGAGAGCCAGAGAGACTCCAAGGGCTGGGGGGTGTCCTGCTCTCCATCTTGGCTGGGGACACTTTTCATCTAAACCCTGGAGGTGCGACCCATGCCCCCACCTTGCGCTGGTGTGGTGGAGGATGCCCAGAAGAACTTGCTGCCCTAATACAAGTTAAACTCCGGCTCTTGTTGAGACAGCAGTTCACTCTGCGTGGACGACTCCCATATGTTCCTCTCCATCTGGAGTGAAGCTTCCCAATGGCCCCTGCTTTCTGGAAGGCACCAGCCTGGGATTCGCAGTGCTCAGCTGACCAGCGGCGAGGGCCAGCGGGTGCAGACTTGTGTTTTGTTTGATCCTGTCCAAGATTTACTGCTTTGAGTGATTAAAAACCCTAAGCGTGTGAAGATGATTTGAACTGACATTCTTTCTTTTCTCCTTTACCCCTTGCCTCATGTCTTTGGATTAACTGTGACTCTCCTGAGGAACACTTATGTATTTAGTTTTATTATTAGATCATGAATTGGGTAGGGATTGCTAGAGGCTACGATGTGGGCACGTGCTGTAAAAGGGCACTGTGCTGCAGAAGGCCTGCTTCATGCCCCAGAGGAGCCTGGAGTCAGTGATTCTAAGTCAGAATACATGCTCAGTGCACAGTCACTGATTAGAAAATTACAAGCTCAGTGAGGTCAAGAAATGTGTTGAGCTCTTTGGCTTTATATTAATTACGACCACGTGTTCAGGGAAGAGAGGGTCGTCCTTGGATATACATTGATTGAATTGAAGAGGTAATATGCCCCTTTTCCCATGTAATGTTTCTTTTCATTCATTGATTCACAAATGCCCAGTCACCCTCTGTGCCTGCCATTGCACCGCCTGCCTCTGCTGGCAGTCGAGAGCTGGGCAGAGACCCCCTCCTTGCCCGCAGTGATGCTGCTGTAGGCCTGAACCATGGCGGGCACCACACACCTCCACACACGTCACGTGACGCCGTGATCAACCAATGGCTTCGTTGCCACGTTCTTAACACGTGACAGCGCCGAACACTGGCCCCGTAGCTGCCACAGATGCTCACATCACGTTCCTTAGCTCAGCCCTCTCGGCAGTCTTACAATAAGCATAATGATGTAACGCATAAGAATACATTGTAACATATAACATGTTATAATAATACATATCATTGTAATATATAATAATACAATATGCAGCTACATTATTACCCCCATTTTACAGGTGGGGAAACTGAGGCTCGGGAAGGTGCTGTGAGGAGGGCCAGAAGGACACACTGGGATTGCTAATGTTTCCCAGGTTGGAGAATTCATCGATTCAAGATTTCCTTTTATGCTCTACCTAGAAGCAGGGCTAGATGGCATTGTAAGGAGCGTATCACACTTGTAGCCTCCTTCATCCGTCCATGGGTGGGCACATCAAGGCTTCTGTATCTTGACTTTGCTGAATAATGCTGCAGTGAGCATAGACGTGCAGAATCTCTTTGAGATCTGATTTCAGTTCTTTTGGATAAACACCCAGAAGTGGGATGGCTGGATCATATGGTAGGTGGTTGCCTGGGGCTGGGGGAGGGGAGACGAGAAATCACTGATGAAGGGATACAAAGTTTCAGCTACGCAAAACGAGTAAGTTCCAGCCAGGCGCAGTGGTGCTCGCCTGTGATCCCAGCACTTTGGGAGGCTGAGGTGTGTAGATCGCTTGAGCCCAAGAGTTCAAGACCAGCCTTGCCAACATGGCAAAACCCCATCTCTAGTAAAAACACCAAAATTAGCCAGGCGTGGTGGCAGGCACCTGTAGTCCTAGCTACTCGGGAGGCTGAGGCAGGAGAGTCACTTGAACTTGGGAGGCGGAGGCTGCAGTGAGCTGAGCTTATGCCATGGCGCTCCATCCAGAGAGACCCCCCAGCCCTTTGAGTCTCTCTGGATGACAGAGTGAGACACTGTCTCAAAAAATAAAATTAAAAAAAATAAATAAATTTTGAAGGTCCACTGCAGAACATGCAGTCAAGGGTATTTTGTTGTGCACTTGAAATTTGTTGATAGATCTCATGTTCACTGTTCTTCCCATAATACTTTTTGCAAAATTGCCGGTATTTTTGTAGCATCTCCCAGGTGAGACTGGTCTGTGTCTGCGTTTATTGGGCCTCTGTGTTGCCGACATGGCAGGGCCTAGGGCTTTCTGGAAGAGCCTGCGAGGGCCTCCTCCCAGGGCGTCTCACTGTGCCAACCGCGTTCTTCCTGTGCTCCGTGTCTCAGTTTTGGTCACGATTGCTTGTTTGCTGATTCACCAGCATCTTGGAGCATCTGCTGTGGGTCAGACCCAGAGCCAGGCACAGGGAATCATTTTTCCTGTCCCTGGGGGATCACAGCCTGACGGGCAAGAGCAGCACCAGTCAGAGAACCACGCGGGTGAGGATGAGACTGGAGTGGCCAGTGCCCCCCTGACGTTGCTGGGGGGCTGGGTCGGCCTCCGCGGGGAGCAGTGACTGGTAGGCTCAGCCACTCCCATGAAACAAGTTGCTTCAGCCAGAGGTTCTCCACTGGGGCAGTTCTGCCCCCAGAGAGCACTTGGCAATATCTGGAGACATTGACCTTTGTGAGTGGGGGATGGGGGTGCTAGTTGCATCTGGCGCATGGAGGCAGGGATGCTGCTAAGGCCCTGACCCAGGACTGCCTCCCAGCAGAGAGCCATCCGGCGCCGGAGTCAGCACTGCTGGGGTCGAGGAGTCTAGCTTTAGGGAGACCTGGAAGATGAACAGGAGCCGAGCAGATGAAGAGGCAGGAAAGGCACCTGGGAAAAGGGAGCAGCGTGTGCAGAGCTCCTGTGCCGGGGCGGTGTGGGGACACGGGGCAGCGTGGGGACACGGCCGGGTGGCTCGACAGGTGGGCAGGGCTGTGTCTTGGAGACAGTGTGCGGGTGCGGTGGGCCAGGGGAGCTCCTCTGTCTGCCGCTGCTGTGGGGAAGTGTCCCAGGCCTCCCCACTAGGCTGGCTCTGTCCAGAGGCTCTAGCCTTTTAAACCCCCGGGTCCTTCTCTAGGGTCCCCTGACACGTGGGTCCTCTGTGGGGTGGCATTGACCTACCTAGACCTGCTTGTGGTCAGCCACATCGCAAATTCCGCCTCGAGAGTGCGCAAGAGAGAGGAAGAGAGAGAGGAAGAGAGAGGGGGCTCTGAGGGTCTCATTAGTCGCTGATTGAGGTCAGAGAGCTCTGGCGTTTACTTAACTCTGCAAATTAGAACAGTTAATTTCCTGAGAAATGAATAGAGTCTTCTCATTGATCTAGGGAAGAGCGGGTTTCACCTTAGGAGGGCAGAGGGAGTTGGCGAGGCAGGTTCTGCTAATTCCAGAGGCGGGGTTACTCTTTACCAAAAACGCCTTGATTAACTTTGCTTGTTTGCTGGACATGTTTTTAAATTTTTTGATGTTTTAAAAAATACGGGCCTTGAAATGCTAATGTTGTTAAGTTTCTACTTAAAACGTACATTGTGTGCGTGACAGAACGGGCGAGAGAGAATGCAGGGATTTTTCCGCCGGTCGGTGTGTTTGGAAGACACCGTGTGGCCTCATCTCCCTTGCGTACTTGGGGACTTGATGTGTGTGCTGACACCTTCCCTGAAGACACACGGTGAGCAGAGCACTTCGGTTTTGTTGAATCCAGCCATTGCCACTGTGTAATGGCAGGGCCGCCTCCCCGGAGTAGCCTGCAGAATTGGTGCTGCTCAGCACAGGCCTCGGAGACACGGCGTGCCACGCACGTCACATGACGCCGTGATCAAGTGACTTAGTTTCCATCATCTTAGCAGGTGACAGTACTGAGCCCTTGCCCATAGCTGCCAAAGACGCTCCCCTCGTGTTCCTTAGCTCAGCTCTCTCTGCAGTCTTCCGATAAGCGTAACAGTACGGCACATGAGAATGATCTATTGTAACATATGTTATAACCATAAATATTGTGTAATAATTTAATAAGCAGCTGAATTATCCCCCTTTTATAGGTGGGGAGACGGGGGCTCAGGAAGCAGACGTTGAACATGAAACCCCATGCTTGAGGTTCTGTGGCTGGTTAGAAGTCCAGCCAGGATATGCACCCAAGATTCAGGTCCAGCAGCTCCTCTGGGCCCTTGCACTCGCTTCGGGGATGGCCCTTTATTCATTCAGGACAATGGGGTTGGCGCCTTCTGTGTGCCTTGCACTCTGCTAGCCGGTGGTTGGGACCCAACATTCCTCATTTGACTAACTACTCCCGTCTCCACGCACACACACAGGAGAGGGGAGGCTGCTTATTCCACAGCTGAGGCTTCTCCTGGCTCTGTGGGTGCACCAGGCTTGGCCTCTCCTGCAGCAGCTGGGAGGTGCAGGCATCAGGATCCGCAGCCCATACCTGCCGCTGAACTGAGCAGAAACCTGGCTCCCTGCAGTAACTTAGCCCCGTCCCCTTTCCTGCCCAGACTGGCATGAAGTCGGGATTCTCCATCTCCCTGTGCAGCCCAGGGTGAGCCCCTTCCTTGGTGCCTCAATCCCTTCCTGGGTCCTGGTGTGTGCTGTCGCTGTCACTGCAGCGTCTGGGATCTGGGGTGTGCTGAGGCAGCAGGAAGCTGGGCACAGAGCAGCTTTTGTCCCAGAGCCCTTTCCAGGCAAGGCTGCGTGCCAGCCACACAATATGTTCACTTCATCCAACACTGAGACGCAGCCACCGAGGGGTGGAATCCTGGAAGGAACGGAGAGATGGCAGGGAGCGGCGCGCACACAGCTGGAGGGACAGTGACAGACTAGAGTGGGTGGGGGCCCCTGGTTTGGTTCCCAGCGGACGTGTGCAGAGACCTCTGATGGCAGCAGCACATTTCTGTGGGAGTGTATTGGATGTTCTTCATGCACCAGGCATCGTGCCCCAAGCTCTACCCCCAGTGTCCCCTCTGATGACCTGGTGAGGCTGTCAGGAGGTCTTGTCATCTTTTACAGGTAGAACGCTCAGGGACCCTCCCTGTCACTTCATAGGTGCAGAGTTAAGAGTTCCAGCCAGCATCTGAGGGCCTGAGCTTGTCCTCCCGGGGCATGCCACCCGAGGCACCCCTTGCCTCTCCAAATGTGGGTATCAGGAATGATGGTAACTAGGGGAGAGCAAGAGTGCATGAAGATTCCCTGGCGACATGGGGTCGGCTGACGATCAGCTGGCTTTCCCTAGGGCTGCTGCGCCTTTAGAGGACTCCTCTTCGTCCGGAGTGGTTGCCACTGGCTGCAGGGCAGCCACTGTCCCCTCGTCTTGGATTCTGCGTGAACTCATCACACATTTGTCCATCAAGCTGCCGGGAGGGGAGGCTTGGGAAGCTCTTTACTGAGCGAGTGCTTCATCTCCAGCAAACCCTTTTGGCTCCCATGCAGGCTGATTGGAAAGTTCTGTTCAGTTAGCTGAATCCACGCAGGGGAAAAACAATACACCAAACACAAAATAATGTGCGATGCATATAATTCCTAAGCCACTGAAGTTGGAGCCAGGGACACTCAGCTTCTGCCACCATTCTGTCATGGTACGGGGGTCTGCAGGCCCTCCCCGCCCCTGCTCCCTGATGGGGATGATTTACAAAGGTTGTCATCTTCGTGGATATTTTAGTCACCAGTTCAGCAAAGCAATCAGAGCACATTTTGGATGCTTGGTTTTCTACCTTGGGGTCCCAGGGACTGTGGCTGTGCAGGAGCACTGAAGGGGGCTCCCCCTGGAGAGGAGGGGGCCTCTCATCTTGCTATGACCTTTAGTACTTAAAACTGTGTTTGTTTTAGATCTCTGGAGCATTTCGAAGAGGCTTATTGCAATTAATGCCTCCCTGTTGGGGAAATAACCAACTTGAGATTGTATGACCCTAAGAGTGGGAGGACGGAGATTGTAATTGGGACTTACCCAGAGACAAAGCCTTTGCTCCTGAAACTATGGGGAAATATTGGCGCTGGTGCCAGTACATTTGAGGGGAGATCACAAAGATGGGTTCCAACAAGCTAGAACTTGACACAGCACTTATTCCATTGATCCTGGTATAAAACTCCATCTCGCTGTCCTTACTGGCTGCCAGGGGTGTAGATTGTGTGTGGTACCAGGTACAGACCCAGATTGTCCACATGCGGTCCTAGCCTTTGGGTATGAGGTAGGTACCTTGCTGTGGGAGACGGATCTGCAGAGAGCCGGGGACACTGGGCATAGCGTGAACCTGAGCAGGACCTTCTGTATATGGTGCAGTCCAGGAGGCCTTCCTGGAGGAGTTTGGATATTAGAAACTGATCGCATGAGTGCCCTGGGGCTGCCGGAACAAATTTTCCCAAATTTGGGGGCTTAAAACAATAGATCTTTTTTTCTCTCTCAGTCCTAGAGGCCGGAACTCTGAAGTCAAAGTGTCCCAGAGCCATGCTCCCTCCGGGGGCTCCAGGAGAAGACCCTCCCTGACCTTGGCCAGCTCCTGGTGGCTGTTGGCAGACCTTGGCTGTGGGCTCAAATGTTCCAGTGTCTGCCTGGCTCGTCACATGGCCTCCCCCTGGTGTGTCTGAGTCTCTTCTGTGCCCACATTTCCCTCTTCCTGTAAGGACAGCAGTCATGGGGGTCGGGCTCACCTTAGTCTGGAATGGACTCACTCTAATTTGACTATGCAGTCAGGGCCCTTCTAGGTTTCCAAGGAAACATGAATTTTGCAGGGATGCTGCCCAACCCAGTCTACCCATCCACGACGAATATGAAAGAGGAGGGGTGGAGGCGTTTCTCACACCCGGCAAGAGTTACCCTTAGTCATTTTCAGGGTCACCAACCACAAGGGACTTTGGCTGCATGCCAGTCCCCACATCTCCCCGTTGATGGAGTGTGTGCCAAGCACTGGACCCAGGAGAGCTTTGGCACATGGAACTCCCTGGGAAGCCATCGAATAAGAAGATGCAAGATGTTTCTGAGGCCACATCAAGCCTGTTTCCTAAGCTTGCAGGAAGCACGCACGGCCAGGCCTGCGGGGGTCCTGGCTCCCACCCCGTGCATCTGTGTGATGCTGGGTGAGTCCTGTAACCTGCCAGTGCCTCAGTCCCACAGCCACTAGAGGCCCTTTCCCCGTGGGGCTGTGTGGATGCTAAATAAGACGGAACACATCAGGTGCGTCTCAGTGCCAGACGCACAGCCAGCCGTCCAGAAGAGTGGACGCCATCTCTGCTGGCTTCTGCGACGACCTTCTTCACTGTTCTGGGTGGGTCATAAGTAAATGGTCACTGAATAGAAAAGTCCCGGCTTTTAAACTCTTTCATGTAGAAAACTCTTGAGGTTCAGGGGAAACCGGCATCTCCAAATTTTGTTTCACATGACCGTAAGACAAATCCAAAGGTATCTTTCTCTTTCTGCAGTGAAGTTGCTATTTTAAATTCTGTTCATGTTTACTAAGCTGTAGATAGTAAGGCCTTGAAATTTCTTATTTTTTTTTTTTCTGATAAAGGGCAAAAAAAGAATTAAAGACTATTTCTTGAGAGATGTCGGAATGGGGGTGTGTGTTTTGGGGAACAGAGGAAATTCGGGCAGGAAGTGGCCTTTTCTTCAGGTGGGGGTCTGTGGGGCAGGGGGTGGGGCAGAGGTGCAGGGGATGGCGTTTGAGTTCCTTGGAGAGATTCTGAAGCCAGGAGCGCCGTCCCAGGGCGATGCGGCTTGGGGAGGCCACAGCAGAGCGAGCCCCAAAAGGAAGGGTTTAAAATGCAGCTCCATGTGCAACAGCGTTTATAGGTCTCATTAAACAACAAAAACGTGGTGCTGTCTATAAAGAGTTCCATGGCCGTCAGCTCTGGAGGCCCGCCTCCAGCAAAGCTAACGGGCTTTGCTAGAAAATTTCTTGAAAACCCAGCACCGTGTGTGCTGCTCACCACGGGTGCCAACACGAACACGTTGCCCCGTTTCCTCCTGGAGCCCGTCTGGTCGGCCTGGTCAGCACCGCGCTGCGTCCCGGCTTCTCACTCTGCCTGATGGTGGTGGTACCAGTTCAAACCCACCAGGAGGGAAGGAGCTGCCTGTCCTAGTGGACCCCGTGATGGTAGCAGGAGTGGAGCTCAGCAGAACTGTGTGTTCCCTTCTGTGTTCAGACCCCAACTTTAAGGGAGAAATGGAGGGAAGGGTGCAGTGAGGTGGCGGGTCCGAGTTTTTCCCACGGAATCTTGGCTCAGGCGGGATGAATATGCTGTTGTTTGCAGACTTCTCCACTGCACTCCCTTGTTTTAAGAAGGGCTTAGCCCAAAGTTGAGCTTAAGGTAGGTTTTGTGATCATATTCAATGAATAAAGGATTGAGTGACCTGTTTGAACCCTGTTGATTCACTGATAAAAAAAAAATAAGCATGAGGAGAAACTTGCTGAGAAAAAAATATTATTTTATGAAATTCACAGAAATCTCTCAAATACGTTGTGTGGCTTCAGAATCTTCTGGACATCCTCCGATGGTAGTCTAGCTGGAGGAGGAGATGACATTTTAGCTGATCAAAAGTGGAAGCATGATCCTGAATCTGCCACAGTGTATGAAGTAGATGACCAGGCGGCTGGGCGCGGTGGCTCACACCTGTAATCCCAGCACTCTGGGAGGCCAAGGCGGGCGGATCATAAGGTGAAGAGATCGAGATTATCCTGGCCAGCATGGTGAAACCCCGCTCTACTAAAAATACAAAAATTAGCTGGGTGTGGTGGCGCGCACCGATAGTCCCAGCTACTCGGGAGGCCGAAGCAGGAGAATTGCTTGAACCCAGGAGACTGAGGTTGCAATGAGCTGACATTGTACCACTGAACTCCAGCCTGGTGACAGAGCTAGACTCTGTCTCAAAAAAAAAGATAAAAGACCAGAAAAATATCAATATAAGAAAATCAAACTAGCATTAAAATTGCACTATATGGAATTGCATTCCTCCTTGATCCAGAAGGCACACAGGCATTCTGGAAGTCACAGGGGTCACGGAGAGCCTATGAGGCTGCACGCGGGGTTTGCAGATATGCTGAGTGAGCATCAGGTGGTGAAATTCCACAGGACACAGTCTCGCCTACATCAGGTCACGTCAGTTGCTAGCAAAATGAGTTGTTTTTCATTTCCTTGGAGGAAAAATTTATTTGATTTTAGGTGGAGAGAAGGCACTGGTAAATGCAAGATGTGTTACTTTTTACGACTTCTCATCTTGGTAATCCTCAGACTCAGCTAGAGCCAGCTGTGAAGTGTAGTAAGATACATGAAATAACCATTTCCAGGACTCCCTTCCTATATGTCATCTGCAAACAACCTGCTTGTCAGATTCATTTTTACTGGCTAGAAGTTTTAAGACTTACCACCACCAGGCAAGATTACCCCTTACCCTTCATCCTGGTCTCCCTGAGCCATTGTGCAGCAAAGGAGAGGGCAGAGGTAGCCCTGGGATCCTGTGAGCATCACGTGAAATAGTCTGCTGGAAGCAAATGGTAGCTTTGAAATCTCATCTTTTATCCGAAAAATGTATGCACCCAGAAGCCATAAAAGAAAAGGCAGATATGCATGGCTATATGAAAATTAAAGTTCTTCGATGTCAAAACACACTATTTAAATTTTACAGAAATAAATAGACACCTGAGGAAAACTTTTAAATATATTTGACAGTTTTCCTTAATAAAGAACGAGCTCTTTGAAATCAATGAGATAAACACCAGCAACTCAATTAGGTGGAGGTTGGGGACGTTGAAGAAAGAAAGGCTCAATTATGTGAACCAGTGGAAAATGGATTTTAGGTGGCTGAGAAACCGTTTTAAAAGATACTTACATTTACTATATGCAGAATAAAACTCTGATCTCCTGTTCAACCAGTCACGTTGGCAAAGATTAGAAAGTTAGTGCTCAGGGCTGGGAGGCTGTAGGGAATGGACCCTCATGCAGGTAGTTGGTGCAGTACAAATTGCACATTTTGGATGGTCCTTTGAGAGCATCCACCAAATATAGCATGGACACACCCTTTGACCCAATAGTTCCACTTCCAGGAATGTATTCTGCAGATGTCCTCATAGGTGTGCAAAGGACTTCACTGCAGGTCTGTTTATGGAAACTGAAGACTGCACACGTCTCCAGCAGCTGAGAGCTGTTGTCCCTCACTCCAGAGCACCCACAGGACAGGAAACCAGACGGCTTTCATAAAGAATCAGGTGTCGTTTTGTGAATGGGCATGGAAATTTGGTCAGTAGCTGATCTTAGGTGAAAAAGGCAAATTCACAGGACAATACTGATGTTTTTGTGGGAGATGGATGATATGTTCGATGATATTTGTGATTACATGGCTTTGTACAACACTTTTAGAAAGTTACTTTTAAATGCACAGTTTTTCTCGGGAGGGGTTAGAGGATGCAGGGAGACAGAGGATTTTACTTATGTGAGTTAGATAAAGTGAACTCAAATTACTTTTTAACAAAATTGCTTTTTTTTTTTTTTTTTTTTGAGACAGTGTCTTCCTCTGTCACCCAGGATGGAGTGTAGTGGTGAGATCTCAGTGGCTCACTGCTACCTCCGCTTCTTGGGTTCAAGTGATTCTCCTGCCTCAGCCTCCTGAGCAGCTGGAACTACAGGCTCATGCCACCATGTCTGGCTAATTTTTTGTATCTTTAGTAGAGACAGGATTTCATGGTGTTAGCCAGGTAGCTCTCAATCTCCTGACCTTGTGATCCACCTGCCTCAGCCTCCCAAAGTGCTGGCATTACAGGCAGGGGCCACCATGGCTGGCCAAATATTGCTATTTTAAAAAATAGTTTTACCAGGTGCAGTGGCTCATACCTGTAATCCCAGCACTTTGGGAGGCCAAGACAGGATTGCTTGAGCCCAGGAGTTCAAGACCAGCCTGGGCAACATGGCAAGACCGCATCTCTACTAAAAATTAAAAAAAAAAAAAAAAAAAAAAAAAAATTAGCCAGGCATGGTGCTTTGCACCTGTGTTCCCAGCTACTTGGGAGGCTGAGGCAGGATTGCTTGAACCCAGGAGGTTGACGCTGCAGTAAGCCATCATTGCGCCATTGCACTCCAGCTTGAAGTGACAGAGGGGGACTGTCTCGATAAAAATGAAAATAAATAAACAGTAGTTTGCTCAAGGAGGAACTCCGCCTTTCCTGTTATCTCTGAGTGATGGAAACTGTCGTACAGATGCTCCTTGACTTACAGCCCAATAAACCCATTGTAAGTTGAAAAGATATCATTAGTTGAAAACGTACTTAATACCCCTAACCTGCCGAGCACCCCAGCTTAGCCTCTCATCCTTTCACCGTGCTCGGAGCACTTGCAGAATCATCGAACACAAAGCCGATTTCAGAGTAACACGTTCAGTGTCTTGTGTAATTTATCGACACGGCACTGAAAGGGGGCAGCAGAAGCCTGCGTGGGTGCCGAGGATGCTTTCCAGTGAACGTGGATCATTTTTGCACCACCATAAAGTCAAAAACTTTTAGTTCAGCCATCGTTTAAGTTGGAGGCTGTCTGTAGTTGACAGGTGTACAAAACATTCACATACGTTCTGCTTTGGAATCCACTTCGTTTCAGTGTTTTAACCCCAGAGTGTTGTAGCGGGTTGCAGCATGCATGGAGGGCGCCCAGATGCTCATGTCCCCTCGTGGCTCTGGGACGTGGGTAGAGGTAGCTGTGAGTGGCTCTTCTGCCCCTGGCTTCTTTATTTCATTAGAAGAGGGCTATTGCTCCCTCTCTCTCTGCTGCTTTGTACTTTGGGTCACTCTCTTTCCAGCATAGTTCCCCCTAAAACATCAGAAGGCTGAGCCTGTGCTCTTCTCTCAGAGCTTAGCCACTTGCATTCTGCAGACCCTGGATTGTCACTTAAAAAAAAATAATTTCATTTGAAGTTCCAGGATGCATGTGCAGGACGTGCAGGTGTGTTACCCAGACAAACCTGTGCCATGGTAGTTGGCCGCACCTCTCAGCCCATCACCTGGGTACTAACGCCCTACATACATGAGCTATTATTCCGATGCCCTCCCTCTGCCTGCCTCCCCAGCAGGCCATGGTGTGTGTTGTTCCCCTCCCCACGTCCATGTGTTCTCAGTGTTCAGCTCCCACTTATGAGTGAGAACGTGCGGTGTTTAGTTTTCTGTTCCTGTGTTAGCTTTCTGAGGATAATGGCTTCCAGCTCCATCCGTGTCCCTGTAGAGGACATGATTCTTGTTCCTTTTAATGGCTGCATGGTATTCCCTCGTGTCTATGTGTCACATTTTCTTTATCCAGTCTATCACTGATGGGCATTTGGGTGGATTCCATGTCTTTGCTATTGTGAATAGTGCAGCAATGAACACACGTGCCTGTATCTTTATAACAGAATGATTTCTATTCCTTTGGGTATATACCCAGTAATAGGATTGCTGGGTCAAATGGTATTTGTGGCTCTAGATCTTTGAGGAATCGCCACACTGTCTTTCACGATGGTTGGACTAGCTTACACTCCCATCCACAGTATGAAAGCGTTCCTGATTCTCCACAGCTTTGCCAGCATCTGTTGTTTTTGACGTTTTAGTAACTGCCATTCTGACTGGCATGAGATGGTATCTCGTCGTTTTGATTTGCATTTCTCTAAGGACCAGTGAAGGACTTGTGATGGTTTGATTGTCACCAGAGCAGCCTGTGCTTTGGTTGAATAGGATTCAAGTCATTGTAGGCAGCTGCCTTCAAGAAGAGCACACGCATGTCCTGACCAGGAACGCCTGCCTTCTGGGCAGCGCACCTGCGGCTGGCTGGACACCAGCATGCTCCAACAGGATGGCCCTCGTTCCTCCAAATGGGCTCAGAACATGGTGCCACGTTAGAAATTCACTTTTCTCACCTGAGATTAGGCATTGAAGGTGACTTTCATATAAGAGCATTATCAGCGTAGCACAGCCCTTTGCAAAATTCTATCTTCTCCCTTCCAATCGCTGCCTGGTTTCCTGCTCTGGGATGGGCTGTACTTGCTTAGAATATTACCAAATGATAGAGATCGAGTCCTTTCCAGTTGCCTATCATAAAACACTGCTCCCTTGAGTTCCTCTGCACGCCTGGGAAGCGATCTGTGAAATAAGTTCCTAGAAGTGGAATTTCTGGGTCAGTTATAAGGTGGCTATTTTGGTGGATGTTGTCAAATGATGAGGATTCTGTGATTTCACTCCCACCAACACCTGTGTGAGGGTGCGTTTCCACAGCCGCCCCCGTGTGGGAGGATCTCTGCCAGGACTGTGGTGGGGAAGGCTGTCCTGGAGCTTGGCATCTCTGTCCCCATCTCCTCCCGTGCCGTGCCCCTTGTTAGTGCTTGCTTAGCCTTTGTGTCCAGACCCTTTACTGACACCCAGAGCCAATGCCAGCTGGCTGGCCTGGCCACCTCCTCACTGTGTCTGTGCATCAGCTGCACTGTCCTTTCTGTTCCTCACACTTATCCAGCATGTCCCCATACCAGAGCTGTCCTCTGATCTGCCCACAGCTGACTACAGGTCTCAGCTCAAACCCCACCTCCTGCCCCAGTCACCCGCCCCAGACCCACCTCCTGCTCCAATCACCTGCTCCAGACCCACCTCCTGCTCCAGTCACCTACCCCAGACTCACTTCCTGCCCTGGCCACTTGACCCCCAGACCCACCTCTTGCCCTGGCCTCCTGCCCCAAACCCACCTCATCCCCAGGTCACCTGTCCCAGACCCACTTCCCCCAGACCCACTTCCTGCCCCAGTCACCTGCCCCAGGCCCACCTCCTGCCCCAGTCACCTGCCCCAGACCCATTTCCTGCCCCAGTCACCTGCCCCACACCCACCTCTTGCTCCAGCCACCTGCCCCAGGCCCACCTCCTGCCCCGGCCACTTGCCCCATTCCCACTTCCTGCCCCAATCACCTGCCCCAGATCCACCTCCTGTGCCAGCCACCTGACTCTCAGACCCACCTCCTGCTTCAATCATGTGCCCCAGGCCCACTTCCTGCCCTGGCCACCTGCCCCAGGCCCACCTCCTGCCCTATCCACCTGCCAGAAATGAGATGCCAGGCATTGTCCCCAGGCCGTCTTTGTTAGTGACAGTGCTCAGAGGCTGGCATCTGTCCTGAGCAGTTCCTCACCTGCTGGCTTTCTGTCTCTTCCCCTAGACTGCAAGCCCTTGCCGCTGTCCATGGTTCTGACAGTGCCTGGCACACAGTAGGCATATAAAAAGTATGTGTTGAGGGCGTGAGTCAACTCTTCCAAGGGAGGTTGCCTGCGCACCCCACAGGGAAGGAAGTTCTGTCTCTGCCCCTTCTCTGCCATGGTCCTTCCGTGTCCAGAGCAGGGCCAGGCACAGGTGAGCTCTGGAAAGTTCTCTCTGAGTGGACAGAGTCCGGCTCCTGTCTGAGAACGTAGACACTTGACAGTGATGCCCTGCCTCCCAGAGTGGAGCAGGGTCCTTTTCAGCTGCACCACCACCCACCGCCGACCCCTGCCCAGCCAGCCCCACCCATGGTTCTCACTGCTCCAGGAGAGGGACTTTGGGCAGTCATCGGGAAGAAGCTAGCAAATGCCAGTCTCTGATCAGCGTGGCTGGAGCAGTAACGGGCTTCCTTCTGGGTGTCAAGGTCTCTGTGGCTACGGACTCAGAGCCAGCTGGGCCACATCGTTTCCCTAGAGAGTAGGGGAAACCTGGGGTGCTGGCCCACTACACAGCATCCCCAGTCCAGGGCTGCTGCCTCCCATGCCCTGGGCAGTGCAAGAACTCGCGTGACCCCGGATGGCCCACAGGTGGACCGCTCTCAGAGAGGGCTTAGGTCTCCTGGCTCCTGATCTGGGATGGGGGCTTCTGATCTGGGGCAGGGGGATTCTTGGCACATCCCGTTGGCCACCGCCGCCGCCTCTGTGCCTTTCTCGCCCCACACTGGGCAGCAGGCACTGCAGACCAGGTGCTGTCAGTGACCACCGGTTAACTTCACCCTGCGGCGGGGGTAATTTAAGGTTCTGCGAAGGTCCTTGGCTAATTTAGACTTCTGGCTCGCTGCCCACCCTGGGGGTGTGAGCATTTTGTGTCTTCTCTTAGCTCTCCTGCTTTGGGTCTTGCAGGAGGAAATTCACTTCCTGGTGGGTGTTACTGTCCCTGCCCCAGCTGTGGCGCCAGCCCTTCCTCTGGCCTCACCCTGTGTTTTCTGACTGTCCAGGCTATTTTGGGAGAAGGCTGTGGTCACAGTGCTCATCACCCTGGCTTTCTGCTCAGCCCCTGTGGAGGCTGACGCTCCCTTGCCCTCACAGACCCTGAGAGCCTCTTACAGCATTATCCTAAAACAAAGCTCCAGCCTTTCTTCTCCACCGCTGGGCGAAGTCTTTATTTTTGGACCAACCTAGACACTTACTTGTTTGTAAATGGTGGTGCTTTTTTGTCTCCTAAGAACCTTACCTGGGGTTGGTGGCTGCCTTCCTTGGCCTTTTGAGAACAGAAATTATTTTTAGAGGCATTTTGGCAACTCTGATAAAGAAACAAAGGTGCGTGTGACAACTGCTTGTAATCACCCACAGGCACACACATATACACATGCAGGCACGTGTGCACACACATCCACACACATGCACACACACCCACAGGCACACACATATACACATGCAGGCACGTGTGCACACACATGCACACACACCCACAGGCACACACATACACATGCAGGCACGTGTGCACACATCCACACACATGCACACACACCCACAGGCACACACATATACACATGCAGGCACGTGTGCACACATCCACACACATGCACACACACCCGCAGGCACACACATATACACATGCAGGCACGTGTGCACACACATCCACACACATGCACACACACCCGCAGGCACACACATATACACATGCAGGCACGTGTGCACACACATCCACACACATGCACACACACCCACAGGCACACACATATACACATGCAGGCACGTGTGCACACATCCACACACATGCACACACACCCACAGGCACACACATATACACATGCAGGCACGTGTGCACACATCCACACACATGCACACACACCCACAGGCACACACATACACATGCAGGCACGTGTGCACACACATCCACACATGCACACACACACAGGCACACACATATACACATGCATGCACGTACACCTGCACACACCCACACACATAGGGACATGTATGTGCACATGCACACCCACATACATGCACACACATGCATGCACGTCTACACATACATGCACACACATGCATGCACGTCTACACACACATGCACACAGGCACATGCATGAAGACACACATGCACGCACATCCACACATGCACAGACACACATGTAGGCACACCTGCACACAGCTGCACACACATGGACACACATGCACACATACACATATGCACAGGCACATATACACATGCAGGCACGCATGCACACACATGCACACACACACAGGCACACACACCCGCACACACATGGACACACAGGCACACACATGCACACATACACACACGCACAGGCATATATACACATGCAGGCACACATACACCTGCACACACATGCACACAGGCACACACAGGCACACACAGGCACAGGCACACACATATGCAGGCATGCATGCATGTACAGCCACACACACAGGGACACACATGTGTGCACATGCACACCCGCATACATGCACACATGCATGCACGTCTACACACAGGCACACACATGCAGACACGCACGCACATGCACACATGCACACATGCACAGACACATGTAGGCACACATGCATACATACCCGCACACACATGGACACACAGGCGCACACATGCACACGCACACACATGCACATACACAGGCACATATACACATGCAGGCACACACACACATGCATGCACACACACAGACACATGTGTGCACACACACATATGCACATGCGCACCTGCATGGGGTAGCTGGCAAGCTTTTCTTTTCCTGGACATTTGGAAAATTCTGAGTTGTAGAAACTTCAATTCAGACATTGCAGGGGTGTGGGCTGTCAGTGTGGCTATTCAGGCTCTAGTATAATGAGACCCCAACAGGCATTATTTCACTGCAAAGGTCACCAGATAATCCGGCCAAGGGGGACCCAGCACAGAGCTCTCACGTGGCCCCAGGAGGGGTGATTGCAGCAGCGGCACAGCCCCAGGAAGTGATTTTGTGCTGGGAGCTACCCTGTAGTTGGTGCGTGTGGCCGACCCTCTCCTCCCAGAGCCACAGGACAGCCAGAGCCATCACCCTGGGCCACACACGGCCCACAGAGCCGCCTTCCCATTACCAAAGGCTGCACAGGCCTCTATCCCGGGTTGCAATTTCAGGCAAAGAGCATCGTGATGTAGTTTACTGCCCTCATCAGAGTGGCTCAAAATTAACCCCAGGGCTGTCTGGGAGATCCACTGTGAGAACACACTTCACATGGCCCTGACACCACCATTAGCACATGGCACATCTGTGGCCTTCCAGGGCCTGGCAGTGGGTGGGCACAGGCTGCGAGGTGGTGGGCACCATGAGGTGACTGCCTGGGAGAGGGCCTGCTGATCAGTGAGGGCATGAGAGATGATGGGTAAGTCTTGATCGTCAACCTCACGAGCTGAGAAGGGCAGCCACTGTCCATCCTGGGAGGCGTCGCCTCTTCTCCAGCTTGGGAGGGTGTCTCAGCCTATTCAGCTCTGGTCACCCCAAGAGGGCCTGGAATTGGAGCCGCTGACCACAGCAAACCTGTGGGCCACCCCATCTGAGGGCCTCTGTGAGCCATTCTGCAACCCCCAGATCTGCTTCCTGTTGCTACTTTTGAAACAGTGTCTCTGTCATTATCAAACCTCATCTGACCCGAAATGAGGCTCATGGAGCACATCCTGATGTCACCCGTCATCCCAGCGAAGTCTCACGGAACTGGGACCTGGTTTTCCTTGTTCTCCAGGTGAGGATCAGGCTCAGAGAGGTTAAATCATTACCTACGTCACACAGCGGTGGGTGGTGGAGTGCATCTGGACTGTCCTAGTCTTGTTGGTACTGCTATAACAAACTGCCTGAGACTGGCTAACGAATGAATAAATAGCAGAACTCATTGCTCACAGCTCTGGAGGCCGGGGAGGCCGGGATCGAGGCGCCAGCAGTCGGCAGCTGTAAGGCCTCTTTCTCCACTTCCCTGACTGTGCCTGTTACTGCCGCCTCACGCCTCTGATAAGTGCACTAACCCCATTATTAGGGCAGAGGCCCCAACCCATCCCAAAGGCCCCGCCTGTTTGTGCCACCACACTGGGGCTGGGTTTCAACATATGGATTTGGGGGTGGGGGACATGAGCACCCACATCGTTGCAGGCCTCCGTCTGTGGCCCTCACCTCCTGGGGTGGAAGCTCGTGTCCTCTGCTCAGTCTGTGAAGGTGCACTGGCATTCAGCTGTCAGGATCTCAGGCTTCCTTCTTCCCATGGTGCTGCTGGATGTGCTGAGAAACTCCAGTTCACCTCCCTCATTTGCTTTTGAGTTTTCCACAGGAAACCTTGAAACCTTCTTTTTCCCAGGCTGCTGAGCCTCAGGCTGCAGCCTCTCCTCCAAAGACCGCACAGTAAGAGGCGTTCTGCGTCTTAAGGAGCGTGATGACAGTGATGATATGGCTAGGAGCCAATGAGATACAAGGCACCCGACAGGTCTTTCTAACGTGGTTTCATGTTGTTCGGCACGAGCACTTTTCGGAGTTGGTGAGAGGGGGGCACCGGCCATTGACAGATGTCAATGTATTGATCCGTTCCTTAGTGGCACAGCCGATCCGGAATGAGTGCACAGGAGCCAAGCCAGCAGTGGTCCCTGTGTTCCACGCAACAGGTAAAGCTGCGTGTAGTTGGTCCAACAGAGATCAGAGATTATTGCATTCACTTTGTTCAAAAACTTAGGAATAAGCCACAAGGAAAGCATTTAAAGATTCCAGGCAAAGGGCCGTGCCATTTACAACATTCAGTTGCACTGTCTGTGATGCGCGGGTGTGATTGTTGGCACTGTGAATAAGTCACGTCTGGTTTGGATTCCTGCTAGCCTGTCACTCAGCGGGGCCTTCCAGGGCAAGGTGGTCTCACCCCGAGAGGCAGCCCCACTGGGACCCTAACTGCATCAGCAATTAGTTCTTCCTAAAAAGAGAACTAGCATGTTTCTTTGAATCTCCGTGACTCATTCAGATTCCCATCGAGAAAATTCAAACTGAGATGGGATCGATAAGTCGTGCAAATTGTCAGAAAACTCCCTTTGTGGAGGACATTTGAGTTGACCTTTAGAGAAGGAGAACATAATGGGTCCCATCGGAACACTTCCCTGGCTCGGGTGGGCACGGTTCGGGTGTGGTTCGCAGGCAGCTGTTCGTGTGAAGGGGCCAGCTCTGCATCCTGTCTTGGCTGTTGAGGTTGCTTAACGGGTGTCTTTGGTCGGGCTGGTTCTACCCACTGATGGCTGTTTCTACTTCTGTGATCCGGTAAGAATCACCCAGGTTGATGCAAGGATCTATTGCCAGCTGGCCCTTTCTTATGCCATTTTTTTTTTTTTTTGAGACGGAGTTTCACTCTTGTTACCCAGGCTGGAGTGCAATGGCGCGATCTCGGCTCACCGCAACCTCCGCCTCCTGGGTTCAAGCAATTCTCCTGCCTCAGCCTCCTGAGTAGCTGGGATTACAGGCACGTGCCACCATGCCCAGCTAATTTTTTTGTATCTTTAGTAGAGACGGGGTTTGACCATGTTGACCAGGATAGTCTCGATCTCTTGACCTCGTGATCCACCCGCCTCGGCTTCCCAAAGTGCTGGGATTACAGGCTTGAGCCACCGCACCCAGCTTCTTATGCCATGTTTTATGATGAAAGTAGAAATGCAGCTGCCACCATGATCACCTCTTAAATGACATGCCCGTGTGAGAGAATCTCAAGCTTTCTTGTCATTATCCAGCTTCTTTCTGATATTGTCAGGGAGAGGTTGCAGATACGCTCATGTGACCAACAGGAGATGCTTTCTCATCAACTCTTCCGCCTGGGAACATTCCCATTCTTAGACTGCCATCTCTCCATTCCTGCCTGTTTAAATCCCAGAGGACCCAAACGGATCCACACAGCGGCTGTGAGACCCTGGGTGAATCACAGTCACTCAGTATACTTTTTTTCCTTATCTATACAGTGGGGATATTTTGAAGATTAAATGAGCAATGTGTAAAAATGATGCATTGTGACTAACACATAGAAGAGCTTTTTCCTCTTCTTCCTCCTTGACCATCAACATTATTATCATTAAATATGAGTGTTTCGCTGATTCTTCCCTGATCCCTCCCCCAGCACGACCACCAGCACCACGCTCTCCCCGTGGTGGCCTGTTTTCTCATGGCACCGGTTCCTCAGCACAATATCTATCTTTCCTTCAAGCCCCTTTTTGTCTCCTACCTGGAAGACATTTTTCTGGGCCTCCTTCAGCCTTCCTTGATCAATGCCAAGCCTGTGTGCAGAGTAGGTCCTTGCTAAGTATTCGGTAGAAGGAGGCCAGGGTCTTTTGTGGCCAGCCTGTAGGACAAAACTTATTTTTGACCAAAAAATCGGGGAGATTGTCAATGTAGAATCTCACTTCAGAGGGTTGATTGCCCAGTTCATTTAGAATCAGTGGAAGGTCAGAGTCCCTGAGTCCTGGTCCGTTTGTCTGTTCTGCTTTCCCTGCCTGGCTTTAGAAGGAAGAACTGAGATGTGGTCCTTCCTATCTCTCTTCTGTTGAAATAACACCTGCCCAGTAGAAGCACATCCCAGTCTCACTCAGAGAAAAGAAAAGTAGTGATTGGAGAGTGAAGACAGGTGGTCTGGTGGGTGGGCAGATTCTGGCACAGATGTGTAACACTGGAATGACATACATGCCTCTTCTCTGTGTCTTAGCTCCCTCTCACTGTGAGGTTCACAGCAAGGGCTGGACATAGCCCTGGGTTGGAATCCTGACTCAACTGTTCTTAGCTGTGATGTTCCCAAACAAGCTGCTTTGCTCCTCTGAGTGACTGATGCTTCTCTGTAAAGTGGGGATGCACATCCCAGGGATACCTGAGAACTTAGTGAGTTATCACCTGCAGTGTGGCTGAAAGAGTGCATTGTCATGATAATGGTGAAGATCGTGGTGATGATGGTGATATGATAATAACAATGATGCTGATGATGGTGATGATAACAATGGATAATGATGATAATGATAGTGATGATATTGATGATGGTGATAATGATGATCATAATGGTGATGATGATCATGGTGATTAAGGTAATAGTGATAACAGTGATGATAATGATGGTGATAAGAGTGGATAATGATGTAATGATAGTGATGACCAAAGTGATGATGATGATGGTAATGATGATGGTGATGATAATGATGGTGAGAAGACTGAATAATGATAATAATGATGGTGATGATAGTAATGATGATGATGGTGGTGGTAATGGTAATGATGATGGTGATGATAATAAATACTGATAATGATGGTGATGATGAATGTAATGATGATGGTGATGATGATGAGGGTAATGATAATGATGGTGATGGTGATGATGGTGATGATGGTGATGGCGATGATGACGATGATGGTGATGACAATGACAGTGGTGGTGATGATGATGCTGATGGTGATGATGATGGTGATGACAATGATGCTGGTGGTGATGGTGATGATGGTGATGGTGATGATGTTGGTGATGATGTTGCTGATGGTGATGATTTTGGTGATGATGATGGTGATGATTTTGGTGATGATGATGGTGATGGTGATTATGTTGGTGATGATGCTGATGACGATGATGGTGATGATGGTGGTGGTGATGTGGTGGTGGTGATGGTGATGATGATGGTGATGATGGTGATGCTGGTGGTGATGGTGATGATGTTGGTGGTGATGATGGTGATGATGTTGCTGATGGCGATGATTTTGGTGATGATGATGGTGATGATGATGGTGATGATGGTGATGATGTTGGTGATGATGATGGTGATGGTGATGATGATGATGGTGTTGATGATGGTGATGATGGTGGTGGTGATGGTGATGATGGTGGTGATGGTGATGATGGTGATGATGGTGATGATGATGTTGGTGATGATGATGGTGATGGTGATGATGATGATGGTGATGATGATGGTGATGATGATGCTGATGGTGATGATGATGGTGATGATAGTGATGATGATGTTGATGATGATGGTGATGGTGATGGTGGTGATGATGATGATGAGGGTAATGATGATATGATGGTGATGATGAGGGTAATGATGATGATGTGGGTAATGATGATGGTAATGATAATGATGGTGATGATGAGGATAATGATGATAAGGGTGATGATGATGATGGCGATGATTGAGGGTAATGATGATAGTGATGATGATGGTGATGATGAAGGTAATGATGAGGGTGATGATGATAATGGTGATGATGAAGGTAATGATGGTGATGATGATGATGATGATGACAATGATACTGCCAGTAACAATGGATGATGAGGAGAAGGAAGAGGATGATGACAATAATGATGGCATGATGATGATAAAAATGGATGATGAAGGGGGTGGTGGTGGTGGTAGTGATGTATAGATACTTCCTGGGTCTAATCCTCAGGTTTCTTCAGTATTTACAGTGAAGAGCTTCACATGTGTCCATTTTCAAAGCCTCTTCCTGTGAGTGCATTAACCTCATATTTTCACCCTATGCTGAATTGTCCTCCCTGCCTGGGAAGCTTGATATTCCATTCTGTGACTTCATAATCTATAAGATTTCTATTTCTTTGAGCTGTGATTTTTTTTCCTTTAGTATGTGTGCTTTATTCTACTTTCTAAACCTGTGCCTGCACCAATGATTTGCCCTGCTGTGAAGATGGAAATGGCGCTTCCTTCTTTCCTCTGGTGATTTTGAGATGTGTGAGTTTCTGCCCTGGGGTTTTTAGTTTTCTCAAACTGCAGGGGGTTAATTAGTTTGGTTATTTCACAATAGCATTTACAGTTTTCTTATTAACTGGGAAGATATCCAAGGACTCCTACTCTTCATTGGGGTCTATTGCAAGGTTTTAGTCACAAGGATGGGTGGTAGAACTTGCAGAGAAGCCAGGAACAAGGAGAGACCTGAATCATTGAAATCACCTCTAGCTGTCCTCAAAAAGTCATGGGGCTTAGTATGTCTTTTTGGTTTGACCAAGGAGAGAAATATTAGACAATGCATAGCTTAATTGTTCAACTATTCATTTTCTACAGACTTTGCTTAAAAATGCTTAAAAAGCACAAGTGATCAAGGTACTTTAGGTTGGGAGATTGGGAAAAGATCAAAGAGAAAAAAAAATCAGGAGCTTAAAGCCAGCAAAGAGGTTTTTCCTGTACCTAAAAATCTCAAAAGGGTACATTCTTTCTTGGCAACAGTTGAGTAGCTGTACATAAGATTTGACTAGCAACGGAAGTGGGAGAACTGAAGAGGTTGTTTTCTCAGGTGAAGACTCATTCTGCCTGAGAATGCGAATCACCAACGAGGCCCTGGCTGGACTCGGGAACTTGTCTCTTGCTGCTTCTCCTGACCAGATATCTGCTCCCTCCCCAATCTGGCCCGGATTTAACCGCCCTTTGTTCATGAAGTCTTCCCTCACCCTCCAGACTAACTTGGTCCCTGACTGACCATTACTGTTTATTTGTAATAATAATATCAAGCACTTGCCCAATGCAGGAATTAAAATTAGAATTAAAAAGAGACTTTTTAATTATACTTAATGGTTCCCCAGAAAGTGTTTATTTTTATAAATGTTGAACTATCCTCAGGGCCAAGATAATATTGGAAGGCTGAGAATCTTAGAGAAAATTCCATCCTTCATTTTATGTGTGTGTTTCTGCTGTTTCTGGAGCAGACACCTAGAGATGCTCTTGAACGTGTCTCCGAAGAGAATACCTGGGAAATAATATTGCAGTATTCTTCATCATGGCAAAACCAAACAAAAGCAAAGTAAAATGTCACTGACAGGAGAATCACTATGCAAATTGTGGTATATTCAAGCACTACAATTCTGTAATAAGCCCCTCCCCCACACAGCATATATTCAAGTTCCCATGGATGAATCTCTAATATACTGGTACATAAAAATTGCAGAATTATGTTGACAAAAATGGTATTGTTTATATGATGTTTAAAAACATCCCCAAATACTATATTTTATTTACGTGTTCATATGGCGTGAAATCAGGAACATGAACAGAGAGGACACGTAGACCAATTTCAAAATTGTGGTTCCCACTGTCGAGAAGGGTACCGGGATGGAAGACAGTGAGCCAACGAGTCTTCCACTGACGATGATGATGGTGATGAACATGGTGTCATGTGTGATACTTCCACTAGAATCCACGACACTTTCTGGAGAGCTGAAGCAAAGATGATGGATGTTCTCACTTGCTAAATTTAGGTGGAGTGTGTGTGTGCATGCATGTATGTGTGCATGCATGTGTGTGGGTGATCACTTTTGGAACATTCCTGTATGCTTGAAATATTTCATAGATAAATAGTGTTGGTCTTTTGATGGGCTTGATGAAGAGATTTTACAAAACTTTTTTTAAGCATCAGAATCTCTCATAATAGATGGAATTCTTGAGTCCAGATAACAGCCAGGGTCAACGGAAGCTGTGAGAGCGATTATGGGACTTTGTGATAGGATATGATGGAAATCGTGATGTGTGCCTCCTGCCTGCTCTTTGCCCTTCTCCACACCTGTGCCATGGACACCCGGGTACCTCCTCATGCTCAGTTCCCTGCAGGCATCGCTGGGGATTGGAAGTCTTAGAGGGATCCATTATCTAATGGAGAAAGCGAGAGGGACTCTTTCATGTGCTGGATAAGAGCAACCATTCGGTGTCCCAGATAGAGAAACTGATTTAGAATGTCCGAAGGGAACAGGCCTCTGAATTAGTCCCACCTCTAAAGAATTATTTAAATACCATCTCACTGCCTCTGAGTTCCTTTTATGAATAAAAAGGGTATTACCGAGTTTAAGAAGATGAGTTAATTAATGAAGTATAATTCCCAGAAAGCCTCTCTGACATACTTTTAAAACCCAGGTAGGTGTAATCCCATCATTTAAAACTTTGAATGGGAGACTGGAAAATAATATTCTGATTGTAGGCTATAGTAACCCCAACAAGGGCACTGGAATGGAGGGAAGGGGAGCTGGCAGGGGAGAGAAGGTCAGGCACTGGGAGAATCAGCAGTGTTGAGGAGTGAGACTCAGCCTGGCCCTGAGTCACAGTGTACAGTGGAGGGGACCAGGGAGATGGTTTTAGGTGAACATATGGATGAGTTGCCAACAACCAGTACCTCTGACAGAGAGCCAGCTGGCAGCTCACCGCTGCCCAGCACCTAAGGCAGCCTCTATCGTGGGCAAATAAAGTCCGGTGTCCATCTGTCCGAGATACAGCTAAAGGGGTTTTTCCATGAGGCGGCGTCTGGGACTTTCCAAATAGGATTCTGTCATGATTTGTGTTTAAGTTATGCATCATGAAATAATTGCTTGACCAAGGACCTGGAGTGGGCCGTTAAATAAGTGATTGTTTTATTTTATTTATTTGTTTCTTTTTTTCTCTTCTTTTTTTTTTCGAGACAGGGTCTTGCTCTGTTAACCAGGCTGGAGTCTAGTGGCATGATCATGGCTCACGGCAGCCTTGATGTCCTGGGCTCAAGCCATCCTCCTCCCAAATAGCTGGAAACACAAGCACACACTACCACGCTCTGCTGATGTTTTTTAAGAGACGGGTCTCACTTTGTTGCCCAGGCTGAGATAGTTTCTTAGCCCATTGGGTTGATAATTGATTCTGTTTACCTATAAAGTCCCAAATATCGGGGTACAAATAAATAAATCTTAAGTTTTGGCCCAGTAAGGGCTACATTGGCCAAAGCTTCATGATCACAGTTTCAAAATGTGAACCAGATGTTTGCTTATATCTGCCAAGCAACGGAAAGCCACCTCTCCATTAGACAGAAGCGGCAGGTAGCAGCAGCCTCGCACTCTGCTACGTGAGGCCACTCGGGACGAAACCCTTCCTTACCTCCTTCCCTGGGGAGACAGTCACCACCCTGGCCCTCCCCGCGAGCTTGCTCTGCTGGCTCAGATAAAGTGGAAGCGTGACATAAACGCACTTCAAGGTCAGAGTGCTGCTGCAGTGTGTTTTGCGAATTTTTCCGCTATTTTAAAGGAAGAAATTATCTCGGTTGAAGGCATTGCTCTTGGCTGTGATCAGATGGAAGGGGAATAAGTGCTTAGCACAAAATGCGGCACCGAGACTGGCCTGCAGAGATGCGCGTTATTGTTATTACTCTCATTAAACGTTGGCTTCAGCTCTGTAAGCTCAGGAGAGAAATAAGTGACTCCACTGACAGGGAAAGCAGTTTTATGGCCTAATATTGACCAAATCTGGGAGTTGTGAAGTAGCCAAAAAATAGCATTACCGTTGTTTGACCAAACTGCCAGGGCAAGATTACTTGGTTTCATATACTTTTTTTTTTTTTTTTTTTTTAAGATAGAATGGTGGTGAGGAAGGAGTTTGAGATCATGATTTTTAGCAGCCTTGAAAATTGGCAAAGGAGAAGATTGGTGAATAACATTATTCCAAAGCAGAAGCTCCTTCTTCCCGGATGATAAACACCTTTGTTGATTGATTGCCGAGTGCTATTAATAGGCACCTGAGTAATTGGAAGTGATTGGCAGAAGGTCTCATGAGCCCATCTGCTGGTTGCATTTTTATGGCCATTTCCAGTGCAAGGCATCTTCAAAGTGCAATGGAGAAGCTTGGAGGGCCACAGACCAGAGACCGAGCGAGCAGGACATGGACACGCCCACCCTGCCTTGAGAGGACCGCAGGACAGTCCCTTTTTTTGTTTCCTTTTCTGGCCAGGGTATCAGTGGAGTGTGGAATGTGAAGGAAGCCTGGTTGTTGAATCTGGGAGTCTGGAACTCACAAAACTCTTTAGAAGCGCATAGGCCACAGTGGGTGAGGCTGTCAGCAGCGGTGGTACTGAGGCAGAGCTATGGCTGATGCCAGCCGGGCACACAGGGTCTGAAGACGGTGGGGCTTTCATCTCCTGGGACAGCACTGATTGAAAAGATGAGGCTGTGTGACTCAGCGGCCCTCCACCTTTTTGGCATCAGGGACCAGTTTCATGGAAGACAGTTTTTCCACAGATTGGGGTGGGGGATGGATTCAGGATGAGTCAAGCACATTGCATTTATTGCACACTTTATCTTATTATTGCATTGTGATATATAAAGAAATAATTGTACAACTCACCGTAATGTAAAATCAGTGGGAACCCTGAGCTGTTTTCCTGCAACTAGACAGTCCCATCTGGGGGTAATGGGAGACGGGGACAGATCATCAGGGATTAGATTTTCATAAGGAGCACACAACCTGGACCCCTCACGTGCGCAGTTCACAGTAGGGTTGGCGCTCCTAGGAGAATCTAATGCCACTGCTGATCTGACTGGAGGCGGAGCTCATGCGGTCATGTGAGCCATGGGGAGCAGCTGTAAATACAGATGAAGCTTCATTTGCTCACCCCACTCACCTTCTGCTGTGCAGATCGGTTCCCAACAAACCACAGACCAGGACCAGTCCTCAGGGCCCGGGGGACTGGGGATCCCTGACTCAGATCATTCATTCTGCCCTGGCCGGGAGAAATAGGCTTCAGTGTCCTGGGTGGGGAGATGCACACAGAACCTCTTCTCTGGAGATTTCCTTGACTTGAAAGTGATTCTCTCTTAATCACAGAGACTGTGGGAGCCCAGGGGGGCAGCAGATAAATTTATGAATAAAAAAAACTCCGTTTGAAAGTTCTGTGTGGTGATTACGGCCAGACATAAAGGTGGCATCTTAAATGAACATTACCCTGTTTAAAAGCAAAAACAAAAACTAACACGAGCAGTTGAAGACTCCTGAATATGAATGGATTTGAAATCATCCACCTGTGGCCCAGTGCTGTCAGATATACTCTTCCCCTGACCCCCATGGAGGACCTCAGTGGTTCTGGAACTAACGTGTTTGCAGGCTCTGGGCACCCCATGGTGTCATTTCAAAGCTTCTGCTCTGGGTGGGGGGTGCTCATTCACACCGTGGCTGGTAATGTGCACATTTGTTGATCACCCTTTTGGAGTACGTTAACGTTTCTAAAGAGTTTTTGCACTGAGCCTGCGTAATGTGGATAAGCAGAAGAATCTCTGTTCTAGGCTGGAAAATAAGACTCAAAATGATAGCGACTTAAGGTAAAAGAAACTTCAGGTTAGCACTTCTTGCCAAAACATGATTTCCATTCAGATTATATCAAAGGATTGGCTGGGAGCCAGGAACATGAAAAGAACAATATTTAACTAGAATTCTTGAATAGTTATGTGAGGAAACGCGTGTGTGCATGGTGTCGGCTGTGTATCACTGGAGGAGCCCACGCAGATCTCAGCCAACGTCTGTGATGTGTTTAGGAAACACATCAGTTATGTGTATTTGTTTAAGATCCTGCAGCAAGAGTATAAAACTCAGCGGTTCCAGTGGCAGTCAGCAGGAGGCACGTTATGCTTGCAGGAACAGATGACCCTAGGGTCTGTGGCTTCCGAAGGGGCTCATCCCGTTTTGCTCAGACACGTTGCTGTGGCTTGCATCACGTCTCCAGCCGTCTGCAGTCCTGGCTGAAGGTGTTCCGTGTTCTTTTAGTACCACGTAACTTTGCTCTGGAGGACTTTTCCCAGCTCATATTAGAAACAGATTGGCCTGCCTGCTAGGCAGGAGGCTCTGAGAGGGTGTGGGCCATTGTGTCAACCTCACGTGCCTGTCACAGCAAAGACAATGGGTCACATCGGTTGAAAGAACGGGGCCCATTAGGCTAGATACTACAGGGCCAAGATAAAAAGTAAATAAGCACAAGTAACTCCCCGAGAAATTGACTGGACTTAGATTTAAAAGATTGTACCAATGTGAAGAATGAACAGGGCCATTCCAGGAAGAGGAACAAGTTTGAGCAAAGACACAGGAGCATGGCGAATCTCAGAGTGCATCGAGGCTTCCAGAAAGTTCCACGTGAGCAGTCAGTGTGGGTTCGAGGGAAGCACTCATGAGGACTGGAGAGGAGACGGGGCAGGCCCAGCCTCGAAGGACCGGTGGAACGGTCCGTGTTGATGTGGATGCTTTGTTCTTTGTGTGTGTTTTTACACCCTGTGATATACGGGTTCAGCTCTAAGGCTTTGCTTCCACTGGGTCACACACGGCGGCTCTCCATGGACTGCGCCCTCACTTTACATGTTCATTTGGGGGTTTCTTCAGGACTGGGAATGACTGGGCGGTCTGTCATGCTTTTCTATTTGTGTATTTATAATGATTCCTCTGCCCACAGTCAAGAAAAGATTTGAAGTAATTTGCGATAAAATAGAGATGTAAATTAAGGTTGTTAACATGGCGAGTTAGAGAGAGCAACTCACTGAAGTTGTGTCCTTTCGTGAATGTTCTCAAGTATCTTTGTTTTCTACATTTGCCATTGTTCCCAGTGACGAGGTAGCCCGGGGCCAAACTACCCATTCGCTAAGAAGCTAGCCATGGAGTTGCCCTGTCACTCATTAATTCATAGAGTCCCTTACGCGCTGCCGGTTCCGAGACTGATTTTTCTTTCTGATTTTTTTGGCTGAATCCTTGTTTCCCAGTGACTCACGTTCCACTTTAATATTTTCGTTTTTGTATGATGTCTGTGATACCCACAAAAGCTCAAAAGAAGGCTTTCCTAAGATTAAAATTGATCCTATGAAGCCACCAATCAAGGGTCAGAATCAGCAGAATCAGAGGACCCTTCCCCATGGCTTGCATCCTTTGACACAAAGTCATGTTCTGCACAGGCCGTTTACCTGCAGACGCGAGTCCAGGAGGCCCCCCGGGCCCACCTCTGCTGTGTTCGGAGTGAGATCTCTCGGTGAAAGGTCAGGTCCAAGGTAGAGCTACTTATGCCCGGGTAACAATGAAGGCAGAAGTGGTTTTTATAGCGTTTGGATTCAGAGGTAAGGAGCCCTACCTGGGACGTTTGGGTTCCTACCTGTCTCTTTTGGTGAACCATCAAATTCTACCAAGAGTCAACACTTGCCCCTAATGAGAAAGCTGAATGGGTTCTGCGTGTGTATTTTGGACCAGTCCCCGTCTGCCTCCCTCGCTGTTGGCCTATCTGCAGATACCTTCATCCGTAAAAGTCATGTTTCTACCCCAGTGAAATCGAGAGGGACAACATGCCAGTTTCTGCTCTTCCTCACCTGGAGTAGTTTTAAAACCTCGGGCAGTGCCACCCCGTGATGATTAGCATAGTGAAACTCAAGCCCTCCGGTTTTAAAAGCAGTGTTCGTCCTTGTCATTAATTTGCCACGTTTCTTTGGAAATATAATGTTTCATTGAACGTTCTGTGTTTCATTTTTACTCAGCTTAATGTAGTCTGGGGTAGAAGAAGTCTGTGGACAAGGAAACTATGCCTTTATGGACTACCCGGGGTGGCACATCTACGATAACAGTGTAAGCAGCCCTACCTGGGACACTCCCAGCGATGCGTTCATCTTATTAGACAAGGAAATGTAGATTCACTGCCTGCCAGGTTTGCTTTTCCCTCTAGCAACAAGTGGGGGACAGGGGAAGAGAGAGTTTGTGGTCGCCCCTGCGCGGAGAACGTGAATGGACAGCAAGGAAGCAGCTGCCAGAAGCGTGTTGTAGTGTGACTTCCTCCTCTGGGCGGGGTCCTTATGCTTCCAGATTGCAAACTGGAGAGGTGGACGACCCTCACCGCCAGCAGGAAAGGCATGGGCAAGAGGAGAGGCGGCCTCCAAGGTACGCATTCCTCAGGGCTCCCCGTCAGCTCTGCTGCTTCTATCCGGTAAATGTTTGCTGAGCACCTGCTGTGGACCTGGTATTTTCTAAGCATTCTGGCAGTGCGTTCTCCTTTTCTCATGCGGCTGGCATTCCCCTGGGAGAGACAGAACATACGGGAAGTACACGGTGAGCGGATACCACGCGGGTAAAGGCTGCAGGGAAATCAGCGCCATGGGATGGAGTCTGAGGGCTGATATCAGGGCCGTCTCTCTCGGGGTGAGGTGGTCATTCCATTCTGTCTGGCCTTGGGGCTGAGTGTATCTGGAAGACAGAAGAGCCGAGGCAGGGGAACTGAGACCAGGATGACCACGAAGTCCTAGAGGGACCAAAAGATGGCTCCAGGAGCCGTGAGTGGAATCAGAGCGTGGCCGTTGTGCTCGGAGGGAGGCAGGAATGAGCCAGGCCAGCGATGGTGGCCCCAGCAAGGAGCTTGGGCTGCATTCTCAGGGCCATGAGGAGGCTTTGGAGGGTCTGAGCAGGAGCATGCTGTTGGATTTGGGGTTTAAATTAACTCCTCTGCTGTCCCGGTGTGGTGGCTCACACCTGTAATCCCAGCACTTATGGAGGCTGAGGTGGGTGGATCACCTGAGATGAGGAGTTCGAGACCAGACTGGCCAACATGGTGAAACCCCGTCTCTGCTAAAAATACAAAAATTAGCCAAGCATGATGGCACGTGCCTATAATCCCAGCTACTCAGGAGGCTGAGACAGGAGAATCACTTGAACCCAGGGGGTGAAGGTCGCAGTGAGCTGAGATTATGCTACTGCACTCCAGCCTGGGGGACAGAGCAAGACTCTGTCTCCAAAAAAAAAAAAAAAATTAACCCCTCTACCACAGCCTGAGAATGGATTCCAGGGCCCAGGGTGTAGCAGGGAGCCAGGCTCTGTGCTGTGCAGGTGAGAGGCGATGTTGAGTGGGCCAGGGTGGGAATTAGGCCCTACTGACTCCATGTCCAGCATCTGTCTGTCATCCCGTCCCACGTTCCCAGGCAGCTCGGCTTGCTCCCCTGCAGATTGGCACACATGTCTCATAAACCATCTCTCCCATCGTCTAATAACGAGGGTTCATGGCTGTCTCCTTCATTAGCCTGAGGGTTCTTCAAGGTCAGTACCATGTTTTACTAATTTCATCTCCAGAACCCAGTGTAGGGTCCAGTCTCCCAGCAGGAACCCACTGTACCCCTGACTCATGGGCTGCGGTCTCAGAACCTGACCTCTGTGGGAGACCTGAGTCGTAGCCTCGTGCCCCGCGTGGCCCTGAGGTCCTGCTGGCATTCAGAAGACAGGTGACGCCCTGTGCCGCTGCCTGGCCAAACGTGTGTGAACATGTTTCACTAGTGGCGGTTAAGTCTGTGTGACGGCCAGCGTGGTTTGAGAAATATACAGTCAGATTAGAGGAGGCTTCTGTCTTAGAGATTCCGAATGTTCTTACTTGGATTTTGCTTAAAGTAAAAACAAAACTACTTACACATTTCACCCTCTTCATACTTTACCGAAAAGAAAGAAGAAAATGGAAGAGGATGTGGACTCCCACGATGCTTCCTGTGGTGACTAAATATAAATATGTGTATGACAGATCGCAGGAGGAATCATTAATGGCAGCTGTCCGTGCTATTCAAAATGAATTAGACCTTTCCTGTTTCCCTCTAGAGCCGATAGAGACAGGTTGTTCTGATTCATCTGGACCTGGAAGTCCATTGTTCAGCTTAGTCAGGAGATGTAGATGCTTATCAGGCAAAATAAGCTCCGGGGTGTTTGTGAAATGCCAGCTCACCCTCTTTGCCTCACGGCAGCTGACGGGGTGTGCCTTCCTAGTTCAGCACAGGACGCTGCTCTCTTCGACTTCAGCTGATTTGAATTGGGAGTTTGACCCACAAACCAGGTGGGAAGCGTGCCTGGAATATCAGATGAGCCTTGTGGCTGTGAAGTCGGATCATCAGAGGGAATGTCAGATCCATAAAATGAGGGACAGCCCTTTTCATGGTTAAAGGGAAGCGTGGAAACCCATGTGTGTATTATCAGGAAGACTCTTCGGGGAACAAGTGTACCTGAAATGTGGTAGGTTCCCACTGGTCTGTGTTCCCCCGTAACGGTAAACATTCTATATTTGGAGAGAGTAGGTATATTAATCTGCTCTCATGCTGCTAATAAAGACATACCTGAGACTGGGTCATTTATAAAGGAAAGAGGTTTAATGGACCCACAGTTCCATGTGGCTGGGGAGGCCTCGCAATCATGGTGGAAGGCAAAGGAAGAGCAAAGGCACGTCTTACATGGCGGCAGGCAAGAGAGCGTGTGCGGGAGAACTGTCCTTTCTAAAACCATCAGATCGCATGAGACTTATTCGCTGTCACCGGAGCAGCATGGGAAAGACCCACCCCCGTAATTCAGTTACCTCCCACTGGGTCCCTCCCATGACACATGGGAATTACGGGAGCTACCATTCAAGATGAGATTTGGGTGGGAACACAGCCAGACCATGTCAGCGGTTCTCTCCAGCATGATGCAGAGAGACTGCGTGCTGCCCACTTTGTCTAACCTAAAGCCGAGCTTCCAGGGAGGGCATCGTTTCTGTTCATTTTCATGTTCTTTCGCTTCCTGTGTTTAAATAACCCAGGATCAGTTTATGCATCACAGTGTCTTCTTTTGATAATCTGGCTGAATGTCTCCAAATGGCTGGGAGTGTACGGCCCTGGGCAGGTGGACGAGTGGGCAGAAGTGAGAACAGGACTTCAGGAAATATAAAAGCGCTTGTCTCTTCTGAAGGACTTCTTTCTTCCTGGCTTTGAAATGAGCCCTCCAATGACAGCCAAGAACAGTTTCTGTCTCCAGGATGGAAGAAAAAGCCATGTGGATTTTTTGATATAATTGATGCAGGGTCTCTAAGAGCTCTTGTTTTGGAACTACATTTGAAAGAGAAGAGGCACAAACACACGCAGCCCCGTCCTCTCCTGGCGGCCTGGGGTTTCTGGGAATAACGAAGGTGGTGGGAGGGCCACATGGTGCTGCGACTGTTCTTTATGTAGCCGGCTTCCTGTTTTATTTTATGCTGTGCAGCCCCAGCACCCAGGGTTTTGTGCTTGGAAGATCACAGCTATGCCACGGGACAGAGTGCCTGCCTGTATGGAACATGGGCCACTTCTCAGGAACCGGCCTGCAGCCCTGATGGACAGTCTGGGTCATCAGGAACAGACAGCGGGGCCCCACAAGTGCTCTGCCTGCCCCAACCCAAGGCTGCTCCATAGTCTTGGAGTTGGTGGCTCTGGAGAAAGGTGGATACAACCTGGGGTTCAGCCGCAGCCCGGCCACTGGGTGTGGCACCTCCCGCACTGGGTAGGGTTCTCCACGTCTGGGGTGAAGTTTTCATCTTGAGCACTGGCTAATGTTTGCTGTGAATTGAATCATGGGGAGAAAACACCCACCTGAGGTGTGAGCCAGTTAATTTACAAGGTTGGTGAGGAAAAATCCTGCAGGCACCCAGTGAGGGTAAGCAGAGCCAGGCTCCAGACAAGACTGGGAGCTGGGGTGTTGGTGGACGTCCCTGCTGCTGGGCACTGCCAGGTATGTGTGGACCTGGGGTATGGCATGGCAGGCCTCATCGGGAGGTCTGTGCAGTGAAACCCTGGGGTTCCCCAGAGCTCTGTCATGCCCCATGGGGCGCACCCTTGTGTTATGAAGAATCACAAGGTCACTTGTGGAGATGGCTCCCAAGGGCAGTCTTGCTGATCCGTCTGCAAATAAGACCCCTCTGAAGCTAAGCAAGTACTGTGGGAAGGAGCCTGTGCTCCTAAGATAGCACCTTTCCAGGAAGGGGAGGATGAAGTTCACGTGGGACCCAGCCCATAACACAGCTCACCCACATGCCAGGGCAGCTCACATGGGACCCGGCCCAGAACACAGCTCACCCCCATGCCGGGGAAGTTCATGTGGGACCCGGCCCAGAGCAGAGCTCACCCCCATGCCGGGGCAGCTCACGTGGGACCCAGCTCAGAACACAGCTCACCCCCATGCCGGGGCAGCTCACGTGGGACCCAGCTCAGAACACAGCTCACCCCCATGCCGGGGAAGTTCATGTGGGACCCGGCTCAGAGCAGAGCTCACCCCCATGCCAGGGCAGCTCACGTGGGACCCGGCTCAGAGCAGAGCTCACCCCCATGCCGGGGCAGCTCACGTGGGACCCGGCTCAGAACACAGCTCACCCCCATGCCGGGGCAGCTCACGTGGGACCCGGCTCAGAGCAGAGCTCACCCCCATGCCGGGGCAGCTCACGTGGGACCCGGCTCAGAACACAGCTCACCCCCATGCCGGGGCAGCTCACGTGGGACCCGGCTCAGAGCAGAGCTCACCCCCATGCCGGGGCAGCTCACGTGGGACCCGGCTCAGAGCAGAGCTCACCCCCATGCCGGGGCAGCTCAGGTGGGACCCGGCTCAGAACACAGCTCACCCCCATGCCGGGGCAGCTCACGTGGGACCCGGCTCAGAGCAGAGCTCACCCCCATGCCGGGGCAGCTCACGTGGGACCCGGCTCAGAACACAGCTCACCCCCATGCCGGGGCAGCTCACGTGGGACCCGGCTCAGAGCAGAGCTCACCCCCATGCCGGGGCAGCTCACGTGGGACCCGGCTCAGAGCAGAGCTCACCCCCATGCCGGGGCAGCTCAGGTGGGACCCGGCTCAGAGCAGAGCTCACCCCCATGCCGGGGCAGCTCACATGGTACTCGGCCCAGAGCAGAGCTCACTCCCATGCCGGGGCAGCTCATACTGCCATTCGAGTGGCGGCCTCGGTACCAGACTCAGCCCAGCACCAGGAGCCCCTCTCCTCCTGCCCCTGCCTGCTGGGACGGACATGACAGGAAGGAGCTGAACGCATGGAGTAGCAGGCAGCCGCCCTGCAATGTTGCGGAGGCCAGCGGGACGCCTCTGACCTTGCCTCTCCCATCCAGTGCTAATCGCGCCCTCAGGTGTCCTCCAGAGAAAGGTTGTGCCTTGAGAGGAAAATCGCCAATCTTATGCGAAAGATACCGTGTTGGAAAGTTGAGCTTCACTTGGAATTATGATTCCATGAGCATGTCGCATGCTGCTGTTTTTTATTTTCTAGGAATAAATTTGAAAGGAAATATTGTACACATTGAGGAGTGACTCAAGACAGAGACCGTCACTCTAGGCTGAGCCAGTCTGAAGCGGGGCCCAGGCGTGCGCTGCGTCCTGAGTGCCGACAAACCCCGTTCACAGCGGGGCTGGGGCGGCAGCTGTGGTGGGGGCAGTGCTGTGGGCATCACAGCCACCCTCCCTCCATCCCCGGCCACCTGTGCTCAGGGCCTGCTGTCATCCCTGCTTTCAGACGCCAGGAAGCCAGGTGGTGGCCGGGTCCGTGGGCTGTGCCTCCCTGGATCCACCAACCACAGATCAAAAGTGTTAGGAGAAAGAATTGTGCCCGTAGCGAGCATGGACAGATTGCTTTTTCTTCTCATTCTTCCTTAATCAATACAGTGTAGCAATTGTGTACACAGCATGTACATTGTATTCCGTGTTATAAGTGATCCAGAGATGACTTGAAGTCTGTGGGAGGGGTACATGGATTCTATGCACACCCTGTGCTATTGCCTGTCAGGGACTTGAGCGTCTACAGATGTTGGCATTCCCAGGAGGCCCTGGAGCCGGTCTTCACTGACTCTAAGAGACAGCTGTATACTGCAGCATACATGACACTTACCAGACATACATTTCTGCAACTGGCTTTTGTTGTAATTTTTATTTTCTTTGGCTACATAGCAGGCATATATGTGTACGGGAGACCTGAGATGTTTTGATACAGGCGTGCAGTGCACAGTAATCACTTCATGGGCAATGGGATACCGTCCCCTCAAGCATTTAATTTTTGTGTAACAAACTATCCAGTTGCACTCCTTTACTTATTTGTATTTGTATTTTTTTTTTTTTTTTTGGAGGCAGAGTCTTACTCTGTCACCCAGGCTGGAGTGCAATGGCGCGATCTTGGCTCACCGCAACTTCCACCTCCCAGGTTCAAGTGATTCTCTAGCCTCAGCCTCCCGAGTAGCTGGGACTCCAGGCACGCACCACCATGCCCAGCTAATTTTTGTATTTTTTGTAGAGATGGGGTTTTGCCATGTTGGCCGGGCTGGTCTTGAACTCCTGGCCTCAGGAGATCTGCCTGCCTCAGCCTCCCAAAGTGCTGGGATTACAGGCGTGAGCCACTGTGCCCGGCCTCCTTTAGTTATTGTTAAATGTACGACTCGGTTATGACTGCGTCCGCCACCTGCTGTGCCGACCAGCACGCGTTCTTCTTCCTTCTTTGCCGCTTTCCGTGTCCTCACTCACTTTGCCCCCAACACCCTTCCCAGCCTCTACCCCCTTTCGCCTCCTCTCTACCTCCATGAGTTCATTTATTTTAATTCTTAGCTTCTGTAAATAAGTGAGAATGTACCAAGTTTGTCTTTCTGCTCTGCAACCTACTTTTAAAATTTAATATATATTGGCATACGTGGTATGTCAGAACAGAGTTTACCTCATTAAAAAATCCCCGATTAAAAGGCACTTCATCGTTTTTGATGCCATTAGTTTGTTGCCAGTGCTGTCCCTCGTGACAGCCAGTGCTTTTCCACAGTGCAGTGAGCACGTGTGAAAATATGGCAGATGTCTTCACATTGCTTTAGAGAGGGCTGTGCCGGCCTGGGTGCCGGCCGGCAGGGTGTGAGCGGCCGGAGGAGCAGCCTCTCTGAGCACGGGACTTCCAGCCCTGTTGGTTCCGACCTGGTGTCAAGAAAAAAAAGCACTCCCTTTTGTTCTGACGTCTACTGCCTGGTTCTCGTGGGGCAGGCCGTTCTGTGGTCGAGCCTACGTGCATTTCCCCTCGGGTTCGTCCCCGGGGCGGCGGCCATCTCCTGTGGGTTGGCAGCGCCTTTCCTAGCCTGCCATTGTCTCCTCCCCGGTCACCTGCGCTGCATTTTCTTCCCAGCCGGCTGCTGCCTGCCGTCTTTCTGCTCTTTGGAGTTTTTCATCCAGCAGTGCAGCAAGGAGCCCAACACCCTGAGCACCTGTGAAATGCTGAGGACAAGGAGCATGTCAGCGTCCCATCCTCATGGCGGGTGCACAGGACGTTCCAGGACCCGGGAAGCCCCATCGTTCTCTCTGCCTGGGTGGCATGCTGCACCAGGGGCCCCTGCAGCTGGCTCCGGGGACCCCATGGGCCCCCCTGCTCCCCTCCATATCTCTTATCTCCCCAGGTTTCTGACCGTCCACGGGGCTCTCGCCTGCCCGGTTCCATCCTATTTCCCCTGCCCCCGCCCCTGCCAGGCTTCGCTTCTGGTGTTTTCCGTAGGTTTCCACCTGTGGAAAGCATGTTACGAATGTGCTACTTCCTCCGCTGGAGGCAAAGCTCAGTTGGTTGGAGGCATCTCAGGTTGTGAATGTGGGGCCTGGGGGTGCAGAGGTGCCAGGGTCTGGGACCCTGGGGCAGCCATGTGGCCCTGAAGCAGCCTGTATCTGGACTAACATTTCCTCATCCATTAAAATTAATTTCACAATCTCCGGCGATGTGCCAGGCCTTTCAGGATTGCATAATGCCTTCGACTCTGGCCTGTAAATTTATTTCACCACCGTTATCTAACTCATTACCTTGTAAACTGCCTTGATACCCTGGGCCTCACAGAATGCAGTCTTCGTAGAAAACCAGATTCTATTCCAGAGCACTGAGAGCGGACATCTCTCAAACTGATCACTTCTTGTGCATCCTGGCTTTTAATTCAGATCAATTCTACTACCTTCCTCCCCCGCCTACTCCCGCTCCTCTTCCTCCTCCTCCCCGTCCTCCGTCCTCCTCCCCCTTCTTCCCCTCCTTCTTCCTCTTCCTTCTCTTCTTCCCTCTCCTTCCCTTCCTCCTCCTCCCACTTCCCATTTTCCTCTGGAAGGTGAGAGTGTAGTACGATGATTCGCCCTCCCCCTCCCTTTCCCCTTCTCCTCCTCCTCCTCCCCATCCTTCCTCCCCTCCTCCCCTTACTCCTCCCCCTCCCCCTCCTCCCCCTACTCCTCCCCCTCCCCCTCCTCCCCCTCCCCCTCCTCCCCATTCCCCTCCTCCCCCTCCCCTTCCTCTCTCACTTTTCCTCTGGAAGGTGATCAGAGTGCAGGATGGTGATTCACCCAGTTCACCTTCCAATGGGCGGGAACAGCACTTCACGCCAGAGCCCGGAATGGGCCCCGTTAGAAACATCCGCAAATGAAAATTGCTTTTTAGCTTGGTTGGTTTAATGAAATTTATCTTTGAGCATAATAGAGAAAGATGATTTTTCCCCCCAGCAGCCCTGCTCTGTGCCGAAAGGACTTACCTTCTGTGTTAGTCTTGCAAGACTTTCTTTCCTGTTTGTAGGTGTGAGGAATTGAAAATTTACGGGGATGGGGATCATTCTGAAGATTCTACGGCAGTGGATTCAACGAGGGGCGGTTTTCCCCTCAAGGGACACTGGACAATGTCCAGGGATGTTGGGGGGTGCTGGCACCCTGCAGGTGGGGGCCGGGGTGCCGCCGACCGCTCTACAGTGCTTAGGACGCCCCGATCCCCCAGAGGCCCAAACATTCCAGCGCCGAGGTCAGGTGGCTGCTCTAAGGCACCCAAATGTCTCCCAGCAGCAGGTGAGGGGGAGAGCGTGCACGCTTCCAGGCAGCCCTCCTGGACCTCCCCCAGACCGTGGAGTCAAATCATTCTCCTTTCCATTCCAAGGCATCCCTCTTACTGGCGACGTAACCTCTCTGAACCACGGTTTCCTGACAAGCGCGCTCGAGGTAACCAGCCCACCTTGCTGGGTCCTTATGAAAATGGATTCACTGATTCACGTTGAGAGTTGAGCAAACTCCAGATGATGGTTGCTGCTGCTGTTGCTGTTGCTGTTGAAATAAATCAAAGCTGATAATTGAGAGAAGAGAGACTTCCAGACTTCCCCTTCCAGAGGGCCCCATCCTGACCCCTCCCTGTGGCTCAGCCCCGCTGCACCTGCTGGGCTCCCTGTGCGGCCGTGCCATAGCTGACCGCGGCCTGCCCACCACATTGCTTGGCCAGGGTTTAGCCTGGTCTTCCCAAGGTCTCGTTGGCTGATCGTCCCAGGCATGACCGGCCCAGAGTCGATCCTATACTCCTCGTCCCACTGTCCTGTTGCTGGAGCCGGCCAGGGGTGCAGGGGCTGCTGGAGGGCCTCTGCACAGGGAGGGCAGGGCCCAGGGTGCCGCTCTCAGCTGCTGCCATGCACTTGCTCCTGAGAGCGTCCTCTTAATTAGGTGTCACCAGCCACATTTGCAATGGTGCATTAACATTTTATGGGCCATTTTCTCATAAAGGAAAGCAAAGCCGACGTATTTCTTGCTGGCTTTGGGGTTTTGGCTTCACACTCAGCACATCAGATGAAACCACCGTGGGAATAAAACTCCTCAAATGTGGCCGCGTTTGTTGAGTCGAGAGAAAAACGCACCGTTTTCGTCTTTTAGCAAAGACCCCTAAATCCTTTCAGTCCCAGGCAATAAACACTGAACAAACCTGCCCTGGAGAATCGAAGTCCTTGAAATGAGCTCTGAGTCAAGGGGGTGATCAAGAAAGCAGAGCGCTCAGAAAGGCTGGAGCAGGGACCGGACTCTCTCCGCCCCTGCCGGCGTGGCAGTGTGGGCCTAGAGGAAGATGAAGCCTGTGGCCAGCCCTCCATGGGGCTTTACATGTCCTTGGTCCTTAGCAGTGACCTCAGCAGGACTGAAGGGGAAGGTGAGTGGGGGTGCAAGTAGGTATTTGTCCCGTGGAAATTTCTGGATTTAAGACACACACAAAAAAGAAAGCAAATGACCTCATGCCTCATAAATGAAAACCAAAGTCCGTCCCAAGCTCCCACCCAGTCCGTGCTGAGGGACAGTTCTCTCGTTGAACAGAAGCTCAGCCTGGTTTTCTGGTTTAAGAAAAAAAACAGAGGCAGCTTAAGGCACACTCCCTGAAAACACTGAGAAACAGTAGCTGGTGGTTAAGACAAAGGGCAAAACCTTGTAGATGCGTCCATACGTGTGTGAGTGTGTGCGCCTGCCTGCCGTCTGTCCGTCCGTGATCTCTCTGCTCATACAGGTACGTGCACACACGTGCACCATTTTCTCAGGCCACCAGTCTACTTTATATGTGTGAAAAATGTCGTAGCTTCTTCTCAGCCTATAGGAGCATGAGTGTTTATAGAATAGGAAGGTGGTGGATTGTTCTGGAAATGGCCAGGTTGTCAGGAGATCATGTTAGGGGGTTTCAGATGCACAAAGTTTATCATGAACTTGGTGAATGTTTCTTTCCGGAAAAGTCAACCTTTTTCTTTTTGGTATTTTTTGCTTCAGCAAATGGTCTTTGTTCATCCGGGCGTTCTGTGGAGGTGGATGGTGAGGGAGATGGGCCACGTTTCTGGAGCATTCACTGGGTAACAGGCCATGTGCCAGTGCTTTTCTATGAAGTGACTCATCTGAAATGACCACTGTTCTTATTGAACGGATGAGAGATTCTCTTGGAAGGGGGTTGAGCCCTTCCCCAAAACACTGCACCTGGAAGGCATCGCAGCTGGGCTGTAACCTGCTCCGTTTAATCACAGCCCCGCACCGTTCCGCCAAGCAGCCGGCCATCCCCGGGTGGAGAGCCGCCCTTTCCCAGGACAAAGTAGGGTTGAGGCATTGCCCGGCCCAGCTCACCAGCAGCAACCCCGCGCGTCTTTACGCCCGGCTGTTTGTGAGTGAAGCCAAGCGAAGAAACACCATGCCTCTTCCTGGCTTCTGTCTCCTCACCATTAATTGTCTGACTACATTTTCTTCAAGAGGCAACAAAGAGTAAAAGCCGGGCAGTTGCTTTTCTGTTTAGCTGGTTGTGAATATTCAGCCGGAATTTGACTGACAGTGTAATATTATGCTCCCCAAAGCCTGCACCGTATGTGAATATTTTAATTAGGATTGTAACAAGCTATTGAGAAAGTTTGAGCTAAATTGGTTCAGCTGTTTTTGCATTAGTGAAGCATGAAAAGAAATTCTTTTCGTCTATTAGAAAATATTCTGTTTTTAAAAAGTTAAGCCAAGGCAACAGAACATCAGCCGGTTTTGGATACGTAGTTAAAAAGTCAGCAGATTGGATGTAGGTAGGGATTAACTGGGCAGAGATGAAGAATGTGAAATCAAGTTCAGAGAAGTGGCTCCTGGGGCCTGTCTCTCAGTAGCTGTTTGGAAGGAAGAGGTGGATCTCAAAGGCAGCCCCTGCGCTGAGAAAGGAGGGGATCCGTGTCGGGGCGGGACTCCCCGGGGTGCCCCAGGGTTAGGGTCAACCAGACTGGGGACCTTCCCCCCAGTGAGACGTGGGGTGCCAGGTTCGCCCCGCCCCACCTCTGCCCAGGCTAGAAGCATGGCCATGCCACCATCTTGGGAACACCCTGCTGGGAAGTTCCTTCCTGTGCTGAGTTGGAAGCTGCCTCCCGCCTGCTTCCTCACACACCTTGGCCCTCGCGTCTGCTCTGTAATGTGTTAGTTATCCAGTGTTTCTTTGTTTCGGCCTCTCCTTGGGGGTGGTGTGTGTCTCCTGGCGTTGTCTGGGGGATGGGGAGGATGGGGAGAGAAGGACGGGCTGGTCACACCCACTGCCCACTCCGACACACTGCCGGGAAACCGCGGGGTGTCTCTGATTCCTGGAACCTGCCGCTTGTCCCTGCCAGGTCTCCCTCGTGGCGCTTCGCTCCGATGGAGGTGAACGCTTTACGCTGCTCTTCTTCCCAATTCTCTGTGGTCCCATGTCCCCGTTCCTACAGGGACTGGACGGTCCCCAGGGGGAACCTGGCCACCAGGCAGCCCACAGCCTGCTGTCGGGGAAGGACAGGTGGTCACTGCCTCACAGTGTGGGTCCAGGGGTGCCGAGCATCACATCTTCCAGAAGAAACCGGAAATCTGGAATTAAACGTGAAATCCCGTATTTTCAAACAGTGGCAGCTACTTCAAGTGTTGTAAAAACCCTGTGCCAGCGAGGACCACGCCTGCCAGTGCGCTACGGTGCCTGAGGGCAGGAGCAGCAATTCTCTGCTTTTTATTTTTTCCCCAGTATCCCCTCCACACCCACATAACGATCTCTTGGTGGTTGTTCATGAGTGTGTGCGACAGGCGGTGCGTTCTTGTGTGTCGCGTGCCTGCAGCGCGGGAGGGGGGCCTGCAGAAGCCGCCCGCAGCCGTGCGCCCCTTCCCTGCTAGCTCCGGGAAGACATGTTGGGATTCATAAGCGTGGTGTGTTCTTATTTTCTTCTGCCTGGATGTGGGTACTTTGAGAGATTCCCGTGAGCAAATCCACGGGCTGTGTTTCCTGCATAGCAGCTTCGAAACCCCTCCTCTGGGCTGTGCGTTTAGGATGAAGAGTGTGCTGCCTGCCTTCCTCTCCCTCAGCCCCCGACTGTGCGCTCAGCGGGGTCATGGTCCTGCCTCCGTGTTTCCCGAGGCACCAAGCCCTGTGCCCTGCACACAGCATGCACATCAGTCAGGCTGTGCCCGCAGGCCAACGCTGACCCCCTCCAGTGGTGCAGGGTCCTACCTGGTTACTTCTCGGCCGTATCCCCAATGCCTAGCAGAGGGCCTGGGGCAGAGCGAACATTTCATAAATACTGACTGAATGAACTCTCAGCTTCTCATCACCTCCCTCCCAGCTTTTCTGATGTTGAAATGAGGACAATTTAAACATCAGCATTATTCTGCTAATTAGTAAAACCTAAAATCCAGCCCCTGTAAATAGACATCCCTGTATTTTACACAGAGAGGGTCAAATGCATGGCCCTTCCCTGATTTTCTGTTGCAAACCTGAAATTTGTCTTGCGAACACATTTGCCTGTTTTTGAAGGCTGGGTGCTGGAAGCTTCAGGCAATAGTGATCCCGGCTGGGGCCTCAGACGGTAATTCCCATCCAGGGAACAATCGCATTAATGCAGGGGAAAGGAGACGGGGCCTGAAGGAAGCCACAGAAACTGCCCCCTCCACAGGGAGCATCGTACGGCATGCTCACCGTCAGTTTCAGCCCAAGATTTACTCCATGTGGAGTGGGGGTTTACTCAATGGCACCGGCTTTCGGGGCCCAGCGCACCTCGAATGAGAACAGGGGTGTCTAATCAGCATGCGCCACAACCTTCACATCCTACACTTGTCAGAGGGTCAGGTTGGGAAGAGGGCCAGGCAGAGTTTCCCAGAATCAGCCAGCAAAGACACATGCCCACAGTGCACTCCTGGCAGCCTGAGTTCATTAACTCGAGGGACGTTTCTGAGTCGGCAACTTCTCATCTTGGCTTTCTTTTAATAAAGAAACAATGAACTCACACATCACCACGGAAAGCCCGTCTTACTCCTGGCAAGGTATTTACTGTGTGTCATTGGCTCACTTCCTTAGGGGTTTGGGGTGGGGGGGTGGATTACAAGCTCACACATCCGTCAGCTACGCCAACCCCGAATTCTGTGGTCATGCTCCTCTGTGTGCTCCCCACCTTCCCTGACCCGGGAGAACCCGTGGTGAGAAGCACAAAGGACTGGGCGCCAGCCTCCCCTGGGAGCACCACCGTGAAGTTCCCCCCACCCCAGCACACAGGCCACCTAGACGAGAGGTGGCTCCTTCCCACCGCCCCGCACGGCAGGTTGGGAGGGTGCAGGACTCTGGGCTGAGCCACTGCTGCATCCCACAGAGTGAAACATGAAGCATGCGCTCTGTGTCCTGGCCTGGCAGACCCTCGGTGCCTGTCTTTGGGGGTACGGACTTAGCATCGCCATCTCCTCTCCCACACCTTCCCTGTTTCAGCTTTCGCCAGAAAGGCAGAGAGAAAGGGACAAAAGCTAAACGTTTCATTCTGCACGAACTACTCCCGTCCAGATCTGCAGCGTGTCCTGACGGAAGCCGGGTTGTGGTGGACGGAAAAGAGGAGACGGGGTCTCACCCCAGCGAGAGGGCACTTCAAAGACGGAGACCTCAGAAAGGAAGTGTTTACTGAGTCATCAGCTATAATAGACTCAGATCAGACAACAGAGCAAACAAATCTTCCGGAAGGAAAGTGATCGGAGAATAGGACTTTCCGGAAGGAATAGCGGATCGTAACCAAAAGCTGAAATCCCCAGCTCTGGGTGAGACCCTGGTTCCCAAAAGAAGCAAACTGCCACACCCAGGTTTCTCTTCTCATTGAATCAAATTGTAACTAGAATCGCTAAAATCCAGGGGAGGCTACCTTTGAGAGAGCATCTGCACGTGGTCAGCATCTTTGGGAAGGGAGAGTCGTCACGTGAGCTCATAGGTTTGTTGGGCAGAACCAGGGAAGCTAAGCTATGCCCTGGGTGCGCAGAGATCTGCGCTGGGCACAGCCAGGAGCTGTCCGTCAGACAGTGAACAAGTGTGTTCCTTACCCTCGAGGGGCTTTCGAAGGGATGCAGGATACGAGGTGTGACATGGCGGAGACCCAAGAAGTAGAAGAGATGCCCACTGGGGCTGGCGTGTGCCCTCGGAGCGGGGCAGAAGAACACTGGAGTGAGCAGCGGTCAGGATCCCAGGCTTGTGTCTCAGGGACGCGTTCCTGGACAGTTGGCATTTGTTGGCAGGAGTTGTGAGCCAGGGCCCTGTCCAGGGCTGCAGAGATGAGACCCTCCTGCCTAGGAGCTGGTGGCCACGGGAGTCCCACTCTGAGTACAATGTGAAGAGCAAAGTGACAAGATGACTTGAGATGTCACCACCCAGCCCAGCCCATGGACATGTGGCAACGGAGGGAATCAGAAGGCCTCGGATATTCCTACGGTTCCGCGCTGGACCTGACGTCAGAGGCCATGGGACACGGGGATTTCTGAGCTTAACATGAGGCAGAAAAGAAAACTGTAGAGAAGCTGTCAAAAGCAGCCAGCATGGTCAGAGGCAGGCAAACTCAGCTCCAGAAAGGAGGCTGGGTAGATAAGGGTGGTACACCTGTGAACTGAGACTTTTAACCCCATCCATCAAACAAGAAGAATATAGACTTGTTATTCCCATTTCCACGGAGGGTCAAACAAAAGGAACAGAATGAAAACGTAGCAGGAGGAATGTGGGTGGGAGGTCTGAGAGAACGTAGAGAATCCCAGATTCCAAGACGGGGGTGTCCTTCAAGTTCCGTTCTTAGGAGAGTAGACAGGAGACTCGGGATAGCAGGCAAGAGACGGGGCCGGCGTCACAGAGTTGGGACGGGGGTGGTGTGGAGAGCGACCATGGCGGGGATCCTGGGGTGACTCTCAGGTGAGACTGAGAGGGGAGGAGGCCCGACGGCTGCGCTTTCCAGCAACATGGAGCTCAGGGCTCTCCCATTGCTCTGGAGACACTGCGAGGGTCTCTGGCGTGGGCCCTCCCTTGCCCAGAGACGTGCACACACGGATCTCCTGTGGTGGGAGTCGGGGAGGAGGAGAAGGTGCTAGTTCTTAGCTTTCATGCTCACGTGTGTCAAGTAAGAGGAAGGAGAACTTGTAGAAATGGGCAGATGAGAGAAGCTCCTGGTTCCTGAGGAGTATTTGTAAACCACTCCCAGGTGTGATTTCCCAGGGGGCAGGGAGGGCGTGCAGCTGCCGTGATCAAAGCAGACAGCCAGACACTTTCCCTGGACCTCTTTCTTCCAATCTGTGGAGTATCCATCTACTGGCTTTGGTTCTGAAAAGGAAGATACTCCCATTTTAACCTTGGTTTCCGAGAGTCACGCGTAGAGGAGCCCAGCCTGACTCCTCCCTTGAATAGACATCTGCTGAGCAGCAGGTGACAGGGTCCCCAGGCTCAGGTCTAAGAAGGGAGAGCCGGAGCCCAAGTCAGGAAAGGTGCCCACCTGAAGGCAGGGCGATGGGGCTTTCACCAGTCCGCGGTCAGGCACAGGGAGGAGGTGCTCTGGCGCAGAACCCGGGGTGCCTGCCCGCAGGAAGGCCAGCCCAGCGCTTGGCTTTCTCTCATACCCCAAGTACTGTTGCAGGCCCACGGGATCCTGTGCACGGCAAGTGAGCCAGGCGTCCGCCGTCGGGGAGCCCAGCCTCTCCCAGAGGGGACCAGCAAATGTCTCACATACTCGGCGCAGCTCAGGGAGCAGTGGGTGCTGGTGAAGACGCAGATGGCTGTGCGTCCGTTAGCCCTGGTCGGCGAAGACCTTTGTGAACGTGAGACATTTGGGCTGAGACCTGAGAAACAAGAAAGAGCCAAGCATGCAAGGACGAGGGAGAAGAAAGTTCCGGGTCGGGGCACAGCAGCTGCAAAGCCTGGTGGGGGGCGAGGGGCGGCATGCTTGCTGCATTTGGCTGTGAGGGCCTTGGGGAGGGGTTTGGGGTTTGGGGGTGCTGGGAGCCACAGAGTATTCAGCAGGGAAGGGTAGAGTGGAGACTTGACCTAGGACAGGGTAGTGGAAGTGGAGGAAGTGCTGAGGTTCAGCGGGTCAGGAGCGGAGAGCAAACGGGACTCGAGGTGAAGACGCATCCCAGTCCTGATGCTCCGCCAGGGCCCCTGACTGAATGGGTGGGGACACCCCCAAGACAGGGCACCTGAGACAGCATTAGGGAAGGAAGGAGGTGGTGGGAGGACCGTGCGGTCTGTGTTGGGCTTGAGATGACGTCGAATAACTGCAGGTAGAAGGGTCCAGCGACACGCATCACGTTACCGGCGGGGTCCGAGTCTAAGGATGCCATTCCAGACTCTTCAGGGATGTGGACAAGGAGGGGTTCACAAAGCTCTGCACCACCTGTGTCCTGTGCCCTTCTCCCCTGTCACGTTGAACTATGCTTCCTGGAGTGAGTTGAAAGGTGGCTCTGGACTCTGGGGTTCCCATCTGTGAGGACAGTGAGTTTCTTCCAGCTGTGGCCCCTTCCCATTCTGGTGAGCTGAAGCTGCTGCGTCTGTGCCTTAGAATTGTGTCTGGGTTCCGGGACAGCTGCCCGCAGGTTTGGAGGCTGAGCACTGGACTGTGGGCTGGGCGCATGCGTGTGAGCTAGCCATTTCCTCCTCCTCCCATCCACTTGCTCTTTAACTCATTCATTTGTTTATCCATTCAACAAACATTGTTGAGCATCTATTATTTGCCAAGTACTGTGCAGGGTTTGGGGAATATGATGGCCAGGAAAACAGATAGATCCCTTGTCCTTATGGAGTGCCAGTGCCAGTCTCTTGAGAGGCATAAAAGAACCTCTCTCTCTCTCTCTCTCTCTCTCTCTGTCACACACACACACACACACACACACACACACACACACGCCTATGACAAATGTTATAAAGAAGTCCTGGACTCAACAGAAGTGTTAAATAAAAGGGATCTGGCCAAGGCAGGCTTCCTGAGGCAGCAAGAGTTAGGCTGATGCCAGGGATGAAGGGCAGGGTTGGAGAGGAGTTAGTGCTCCAGACAGGGGTGGCAGTGCACACACATGGGCCAGAGGGCGAGAAAGTTGCCCCTTCCAGGAGAGAACCAGCATGGCCAGAGCTCAGAAAGGTTGAATCAGGGCGTGAAAGCTACCAGGTGGATGTTTCTCCAGGCACGTGAATTGGAATAATTAGATACACAAATTATTACAGAGGGTCTCTGACTTAGAATGAGACAACTTAAATTTTCAACTTCGTGATGGTGTGAAAGCGATGCCATAGAACCTGTACTATGATCTTTGGTGGGAGAAGTGTATTAAAGGCATTTTCAGCTTGGGATATTTTCAACCTACGATGGGTTTAGCAGGACACAATCCCCTCATAAGTTGAGGAGCATCTGAACTAAATTGCTGTGGCCAGCATTTCCACGTGTCTTTTAGACACTCACCATGTGTTAATCCAGAGACCAATCTCCCATCTGAAGCAAGGACGGGAAAAGGCCTTCCAGCTTGTCCAGCAGATCCCTGATTCCATCTGCGCTCTCTCTACCCCAGCTCAGGCTCATCTAGTAGATCCCTGATTCCATCTGCGCTCTCTCTACCCCAGCTCAGGCTCATCTAGTAGATCCCTGATTCCATCTGCGCTCTCTCTACCCCAGCTCAGGCTCATCTAGTAGATCCCTGATTCCATCTGCGCTCTCTCTACCCCAGCTCAGACTCATCTAGTAGGAGCTGAGGATTTAGGAGGGTTTTCTGATCCAGTGGCCAGACACCTTGGGAAGCGAACCCACATGGAAGCTGGCAGAGACATAAGCTGGGGAAATGGAGCCAGTGGGAGGACCCTCAGACCAACTTGCCCTGGTCTAGCCCCAGTGCTCTCTGCAGGGACTTCTCACACCCTCAGTTGATCCCCATAAATGTTTGTAGCGCTGCATGAGCTCAGGGCCCCTCTTGGTCATGGACTTGCTCCCTGGAGGGCTCCTCTGTAGCTGCTTCTGCAGATGGAGATGAGCCGCCTCCACAGGGCTCAGCCTGGGCTCGTCTCTGTTCCGCATCGGGAGGGAGCTTCCAAGTGGGACCCTGGGGTCCACCAGCCAGGTCACAGCTACCCTCTCCTCGGCTCTCAGCCTTCTACAGACATCTCGTGCACACACTGTCCATAAACATGTACAAAAACATCCACAAAGTTGTGCTTTTTAAACCCCAGGGTGGACACTGTGACCTCTGTCTTGCTTCTAGTGAATGGACATTAAAAGTAGGGAAAGAGATCTGGCTTCAAACCCAAGCAGTGATGAGGCTGCCTCAGCAGAAGACCATGAGACTTTAGAGGAGTTACCAGATCCCCTGCGGCTCTCATGGTGTGGCCCCCGGGGCGCGTGGTGGAAATGCAGACCCTCAGACCCTCCTGCAGAGCGGGGATGTCAGGAACTCGGGCGGGGAGGGAGCTGCAGCTGTTCTAAGGAGCCCTCAGGGGACCCCAATGCCTGCTGCGGTTTAGGAACCACCACCCTGGGCCACATGCGCCAAACCTGGCCCGTCATGGATTCCAGCTATGGAGTAGATCTCCTTTGAAATAAGCTTTGTGCTCTAGCCATTTACTGTAGGGCTGGAGTCTTTTTTTTTTTTTTTTTTTTTTTTTTTTTTTTTTGAGACGGAGTTTCGCTCTTGTTACCCAGGCTGGAGTGCAATGGCGCGATCTCGGCTCACCACAACCTCCGCCTCCTGGGTTCAGGCAATTCTCCTGCCTCAGTCTCCTGAGTAGCTGGGATTACAGGCACGCGCCACCATGCCCAGCTAATTTTTTGTATTTTTAGTAGAGACGGGGTTTCACCATGTTGACCAGGATGGTCTCGATCTCTCGACCTCGTGATCCACCCGCCTCGGCCTCCCAAAGTGCTGGGATTACAGGAGGGCTGGAGTCTTTATGCACCTCAGTGCCCCACTGTCCTGTGTACTTGGTAAGATCATAGCAAGAGTCCAAGGTATGTCATCGTGGGGGCAGACGTTTTCCATGTTGTTGTGGTTCCCAGCTGTCCCTTTGGTGAACGATCAAATTCTACCAAGAGTCAACATTGTGCTCCCACTCAGAAACCTAAGTAAGAACAAGTGTGTGTTCTTCGTGAGACTTGGCTTCTCTGTGTTTCTGCAGATGTCTGTTAGGAACATTCAAGAACATCGGCGTGGTTGGTCCATCAAGGGAGGGACAGGGGGTGTGGAAACCTGTGTGGCTCATAGTCCACAAGGGTCAGACAGGTGAGGGGCACTGGGACAGGAGGAGCAAGGACAGCAGGTGGCACTCCCTCTCTCCGGAGGACCCACAAAGGCTTCTGCTTAGAGCTGCGGGGCGGTGAAGGTACAGGGGTGAGAACGGTGGTGAGCCAGGTTGCACTTGGCAAGGGAGGCCGGGTCTGGACCTGCCAGGGCCTGGCATGTCAGTGAGAGAAGAGCTACCCATTGACACAGTAGCGTCCAGCTCAGCAGAGGCTCAGGATCATCCGTGGGGCTGCGATGGAGCGCGCTACATTCCCTTTGGAGAAACAGCAGGCTCGCTGGGGCATGGCCGTTGAGTGCCCTCAGACCGACAATCAGCCATTAGGATTTGCAGATAGTATTGCTTCCCAGCCTTTTGGCTAAGATCAAGTGTAGGATGCACAAATAGGGCCCCCACCTTGCTCCTGGATCCAAGGCAAACTCCACACAGGTCAGCACGACAGGATTCCACAGAGGCCGGGAGGGTTGGCAATGCCCATTCTAAAGAGGATGCATGATGAGTGGGGAGATGGCTTAACGACAGTGAGTTACCCAAATGCAGAATGAAGCAGGCGTGCAGCACCAGAGCCCGCGTTTCGGGGCCGTGATGACGGGTTTCAGGCAGCTCACGGCTTCCCCAGCGGTGGCCGGCCAGCCACAGTCGGAAGGAGGGCAAGCATCTTGTGGGAAGAGGAAGTCTTGGCTGAGACACGGCTCTGCTGGAGAAAGGCTGGGGTCCCTGGCATCCTCCAGGACCGAAGACTCAACCAGAAGAGATGTTCCTGAGTCTCGCTTTGAATTCATTTCTAGCAGATTTCTGCAGTCCTGGGGGACCGTCCTAAGATGAGGGTCCCGTCTTGGCTTAGAGTAAACCCTGTGACTATTTGAGAGATGATCCCAGGAGGAAGAAAGGTAGTAAAGGAAGAAAACCAAAAAACAGAGCATATTAACAGATCATGGCCCTGGACAGCTGGCGCTCAGGCCCTTCGCGGACCCTCCAGAGACCACGCAGAACACGCCGTGAGCGATGAGAGAGCAGGGCCCACTGACCCCATCCCCCCGTCACTGGCGGAGAGCTGTGCCTGGGCCCCTCACTCAGGCAGGTCCAGTCTTCCCAAGCCCTGACTGAGCACATGTGCAGGTCCTCAGGGAGGGCTTGCGTGTTGAAGGGGCCACCAGAGCCATCAGTTCCCCCAGGCCAGGGTTGGGCAGGGCTCAGAGTGCCTCGGGGGCTCACTGAGATCAATTTCCTAACACACCCGAGTGTGGTCGTCGGTTAAATGCTCGCTGGGTGCTAAACATTCTCTGCAGCACAGCTGTAAACAAAGCTGACACAAGAGACAGTCAGTAAATAAGTGGACGAACGAGTAAACGGCAGAACTCCAGCTAATTATAAGTGAAGCCAATTAAAGAAAAAAAGGACAGTGAAGAAAGTAAGACAGTGCTCAAGTGGTGGTGGAACGTGGTAAAACCACAGAAGCCAGCTCGAAGGGGCTCCCACTGACACAGCCTTGAGCATCAGAAACTAACAGTGACCGTGGAAGATCATAACCTCCCCAATAAATAAGAGCCCGGAGTCCACCCTGACAGAACTCGAGGAGAAGAGAGGAACAGCGCTTTCTTACGGCAACACGTCAGCTCATCAGTGAGAAGGGAATCACGGAATGAGAAGATCACCATTTGACAAGCATCATCACGATACCTGATTCAGGCAAGAAGCATCCAGCATTTCCAGTGCTGAAACAGAGGGGAAGTTTGCAGAGTACAGGATGTATATTCTGCATTGCCTGGAAATGCCTTTCTCGAGACTCTTAAAGAGACAGAGTCTCACTCTGTCACCCAGGCTGAAGTGCAGTGTCCTGACCTCCACTCACTGCAACCTCTACCTCCCAGGTTCAAGCAATTCTCCTGCCCCAGCCTCCTGAGTAGCTGGGATTACAGGCATGTGCCACCACGCCCAGCTAATTCTTGCATTTTTAGTATAGACAGGGTTTCACCATGTTGATCAGGCTGGTCTCAAACTCCTGACCTCATAATCCACCCACTTTAGCCTCCCGAAGCACTGGGATTATAGGCAAGAGCCACCTCGCCCAGCCTCTCCAGCCTCTAAATGATTGCAACAGGAAAACTGGATCCTTGCTGTGCTCTGAGGGTCTATGTTTCCCTAAAATTCCTGTGTTGAAATCCTCACCCCCAAGGTGGGACATTTGGGAGTTGATTTGACCATGAGGTCAGGAATGGGATCAGTGCACTTAGAAAAGAGAAAGAACGCTCACCCCCTCCATCAGGTGAGGACCAGGAAGCAGCACACAGCAGACACTGAATCTGTGGCACCTTGATCTTGGACTTCCCAGCCTCCAGAACCGTGAATGATGGATTGCTGTTGTTTATAAGCTACCCAAGGCATGGTATTTTTTTTTTTTTTTGAGGCAGAGTCTCACTGTGTCACCCAGGCTCACTGCAACCTCCATCTCCAGGGTTCAAGTGATTCTCCTGCCTCAGCCTCCCAAGTAGCTGGAAATACAGGCCTGTGCCACCATTCCAGGCTAATTTTTGTCTTTTTAGTAGAGACAGAGTTCCACTGTGTTGCCCGGGCTGGTTTTGAACTCCTGGCCTCAAGTGATCTACCTGCCTCAGCCTCCCACAGTGCTGGGATTACAGGTATGAGCCACCATACCTGACCAGTGTGGTATTCTGTTCTAGCAACCCAAGGGGACTAAAACACTCCTTAATGAAGTACTCAAAGTTAATATCCCTGGTAACTGAACAAATCGGTATCACTGATTCTTGACACAATCCACTGAGAAGGACACAGTGTCTTTTTTATGATATCCCGGAAAATCCCAAATCTAATCATGAGGAAACATCAGACAGACCCAAACTGAGGAACGTTCTCTAGTTCATTGCCTACTGTCTTCAAAAATGCCATTTTCATGAAACATACAGGCTGATTAAAGTCCAGATTAAAGAAAACTCCTGTTAAAACAACAGCCGAGCCCTGGCCCAGGATTGTCTTTTGTTCAAAGACATCGTTGGGCGGTAATCAGAACCTGGGTCAGGCCCACAGATGAGAAGTCAGCGTCGCATCTGGCTCTGTGTGCACGTAAGAGGATGCCGGTGTGTTTAGAAGAGGCACAGGGAAGGATGTGGTGGACGTGAACCCGGTGGGGTTAACAAAATGTACGTGAAGGAATTACAGGGATTATGTGTCCTCTTCATGCAACTTTCTGTAAGTCTGAAATTCTATTAAAATACAAGTTAAAACCAACTAAAAAAAAAATCAGCAATGTCAAATGGAAAGAGACAGGGCCCAGGGAACGCTTCAGAAAAGGGGGTCACAGAAGACCCCTGCAGAGACGCCATTTGTGTCATGAAAGAGGAGAAGGTGCCCTGCCACACCACATCCGAGGGAACAGAGTGACGTGCCCTCAGCAGCGAGGACTTTGCAGAGTCCTAGGGATGCAAAGAGGCTGACATCCTGGGGACAGGAGAGGTGGGAAGCAGGGCACATAGGGTCTTGCAGAGCACAGGATAGGAGTGGGGTTGCATTCTGGTGTTTCCGGACCTCATGGGAAGGTTTCTAAGCGAGGCAGGGCCCCAGCCTGGCCTGTCAGGGCTGCATCCTGTGTCTGCTGCTGATCAGAGAACTGCCTGGGGTTGTCCGGAGGGTGGGTGGTCCTGGCAAGGTGTGCGTGGGGAGGGGCCAGGTCAAGGAGGGCCCTGTCCTTTCACACTGAGCTCCCGGCTGGCCCTGGTGGGCGTGGTTGTCTGTGAAGGTGGAGTGCCGGGTCGGACCTCTCTGTGCTCTCTGGGATCAGTGCAGAGGAGGGTGGTACCGGTGATGCACAGGAGGGGAACTGGGTGGTCCCTGGGCCTGGGCATGGGCCTGCATGGGGGTTATGTATTCCCTGCCACGGCCTCCCCCCTCTCTCCGTGGCCTCCCTCCTCTGCCCAGTGCTGCTGAGTGAGTGGTGGTCACTATTCCCACCAAGTCCAGGGCTTTCCTCCTCTAAGGACAGGGAGCATCAGTTGCTTCGAAGGATTGAACTGGAAAAGGATTCAAGCTGGCACTGCCAGGAAGGGCTTTTGACATGACTGCATTAAGGGAAGACGTATCATTCCAGCGAGCATTTAAACACTGATTACATCTTTTGCTTTGTAAATAACTCAATGGTAAATTTTTACAATATTGTTTTTACAGAGACTGTAATGAGAAAGCAATTTTTCTCCCCTGTCACTTGGATATTAAGCTGTCTAATGAGAGGACACAAATGACTATATAAAACTTGGGATGGTAAGAGCTGAGTCGGGACTTAATGCGAAATGGAAGTTGTGTGGGCTCCAGCTCACTGATGAAGGAGCCTTCTGCCACCTCGAGGAGCGGATGGTGCTGGCTCTTTGTCCTTTCTCCCTCCCCTTCCTCCGCGTCCTTTGTCCTGAGAAGCCTCAGCGCTCTGGGCAAGGGTCGCCTGGAGAGGCTTCCTGGGAACGGGGCGGGAGCGCGCGGCCTAGGGGATTTTTTACTTGGGAGCGTGCCTGCTTTTTAATGGGCCTTGGTGTTGATGAATGGATTGGTTCTGTTTGGAGCGAGCAGGCTGGGCGCTGGAGCGTGTAATCTGATTGCGGCCGGGCGCTCCCAGCCCTGCAGAAGGCAAAGAGTCTAGAGTGGCTGGGACTGGTTTGGCCCCGGACTGCACAGTGCTGGTGGCGATGGGGCCAGGAGGGCGGGAAGTGGGGAGGGAGGGCACCTGCAGGGCCGTTTGCCCTCTGGCAGCGTGCCCCAGGCAGACCCTCTCTGGTCTCTATGGCCGGCTTGGGTGAAGCAGACGCTTCCTGGTACAGCCGCTGGTGTCCAGTGGACACTGAATATCTCAATACACATGACTTGTCCCCGCAGGTAAGACGTGGGAGACGCTGCAGACTTGTTTTCACCTGCCAGCTCTCAGTGCCATGGGGAAAAGCCTTCAGCCAGCCGTCATACAGGCAGACCATCTGGTTCTTCCCCAAACGCCTTGTTTTTCTTCCTGTGGCTTCTCAGCCTTTCAGCTCATTCTGCATTTGAACGACCCCTTCCCCAGGAGCACCGGGCCAGCCTCCACTGCGGGCCCCCGAGCCCCCTGCCAAGGCCTGTGTGTGTTACCAGCTTTGTCGCTGGGTGCTGGCGTCTGGAGGACAGAGGCCATGGGGCTCCAGTGGGGACCTCATCACGCGCAGAGCAGCCCTGGGCTGGACCGTGTAGAAGGCGAAGGCCTGAGGCCAGAGCGGGGAGTGTGCCGGTGCACATCTTGAAGGCAGATTTTGAATCTGAAATCTTTCCCTGCGTGATCTAACCCCCACCCGCACCGTGCACCCCTTGCCCCTGGCGAAGTGTTTGTGATTGTCATTTGGGCTCCACATACCAAGCCCTGTCTCCTGGAGGTGACGCAGAAGTGATGTTGGATCGGGTCATGGGTAGGCAACATGTGTTTGTAAACACGTGTGCACGCCAGGGTGACAGGGCTCCTTCTTTAAGTGACTCTCCACAGTGTGAAATCGCACTTCCATGTTTGGGTGCTGTACTTTTCTTCCAGGTTCGTCACCAGGTCTCTCCCTCCTTGGATGGATGAGAAGCCAGTCTCTGCTGGGTGTTTTGGCCCCAGAGGGAAGCACGTGACCTGTGTTGATGCCCTGTGTTCCCCCAAAAGCCACATGCCGTGTCTCCCTGATGGCCCCGCTTGTGTTCATGGGTTGGCTCCTGCTGGGAATCACGCAGCAGTAACCTGGCCTGTGTGTCTGTCCCACGCAGACACGGAGGCAGCTGCAATGGGACCAGCTACCCAGCTCTCCTGCCCAGCATGAACATCAGAAGACAGCAGCATGCTCCTGTGTGCGCCCCGCACGGGCTTTGCCTCCTTCTCCATGTGGTGCCGCCCGCTGGGCAGCTGGACCGAGGTCTCTTCTGGCCACAGGCCCCCATGGCTCTATTTGCAGATGCACCTCAGGGGCTCGACAGCGACTGAGCATTGCAGATTCATCTTTCAGTAAAGGGTGATGTCCGGGAACAGCCTGAGCCCTGGTGGACCTCTGAGTCACTCCTGGGTCCCCCCAAAGCTGTGGCAGACTTCGGTGGCTGCAGAGATCTTGGTCCCCCAGACACGGCTCCTGTTCTTGGTTACCCTGATATCCCCTGAGGTCCAGACCTGGAGCCAACCCTCCCCCAGCCCCCACCCACGTGCCCTCTGGGCCTCAGGAGCAAAGCTTCTCAGGATTCTGCCCATCTGGGAGGAATGGCCAACTCAGAACGCACTTACCAAGCTAGACAGTTTTTTCCCACATCTACAGGGAAGGCCAAAAAGCATCCCGGAGGTTCCCAGGAATGAGATTCAACAGGCGAAGCCTTAGGCACAAGCAGCAGCCATGGCCACACGGCCCCAGCCCACTGCCCTCCGTGTCCCTGCGTGCATTTCACACAGCGCTTCAGGTTTTTTGTTGCATTTAGATGTTAACACTTTTATAAAAAGTACTTTTTATAAAAATCCTGATCCTGGCTCGTTTTCTAGATAATTGGAGGATTTGGCTTCCAAGGCCAACATTCCTGCAGTGCCCCGTGGCTGGCTCAGGGCAGCAGCTGTCCCTCAGCCGGGCACACCCTCTGCATGGCTGACATTCCTGCCCAGGTCCCAACACCCAGGTGTGCGCCCTGCCCACCCCGTGGCCTGGAATGATGACCTGTGTCCTATGCTCAGGGCTGTCAGCACCAGGCAGCTCCTCTCGGTGAGGACATTGGGACCCAGAACAGGCCCCAGCTCCAGGGAGTGCCAGGGGTCAGCCAGCAGGAGGGTGTGTATCCCAGGGAGAGCCAGGGACCAGCCAGCAGGAGGGTTTGCACCCAGTGAGTGAGACAGGCTATGCCCTTAGCTACTCGTTCTGGATTGTTGGAGGCGGATTCAAAGCCCCTTTTGTTGTTCTAAAAACAGCAACGATATTCTTTGTTCTTTGAAGATCATGTGCTGGAGGTTCTTATAATGAACGTAGTCCTGGGGCTCGCAGGACCATTTGGACTTAATGGGGAGAAAGCAGCAGAAAAAACTGTGGAAATTCCTTGCTGCAGCCGCCCTCCCACCAAAACGAGATTGGAACCTGAGGAATATGCATTCTGATGACCAGACTTACACCGGAATTGCCAGGTGACCTTGGGCTGATCATGTGGGATGTTTGGGACTGTTTTGTCCACTGAGGAATCACAATAACTCGCCTTCCCCCCTGGGTGCCATATGGGTTGGGTGTTGAACAGGCTGGAAAGTGATTTGAACATATCCAGGGCAACATCAATGCTAAGTGTGATTTATTAAATGTGCCGTGGCTTGAAGCAATGTGTGTGTCTGTATAAACTCTGGACTTAGTCACATTGAACACATGGATACGCCTGCTCTCTTCAGAAAGTGATGGGGATGGGGACAGGTGTGGAATTCGTGGGGCAGTGGTATTCTCTGGAGGTGGGGTGTGGCTGGCAGTACACACAGTGGGGGTGGAGGGTTTAGAGACACAGAACCCACGGAGCTCCTGCATGACGGGGACAGAGCCTGGGTCCCAAGGTTGGTTGGTTTGTTTTTTTTTTTTAGATGAAGTTTCGCTCTTGTTGCCCAGGCTGGAGTGCAGCGGTGCGATCTCGGCTTACCGCAACCTCTGCCTCCCGGGTTCAAGCAATTCTCTTGCCCCAGCCTCCTGAGTAGCTGGGATTACAGGCATGTACCACCGTGCCCAGCTAATTTTGTATTTTTTAGTAGAGACGGGGTTTTTTCATGTTGGTCAGGCTGGTCTCAAACTCCTGACCTCAGGTGATCTGCCTGTCTCAGCCTCCCAAAGTGATGGGATTGCAGGCATGAGCCAGCATGCCCGGCCCAGGGACTCCAAGTTTTTAAACATCTATCAAGCACTGCCACGGACCTGGCACTGAGCCTGGGGCTTGCAGGTTAGCAGAAGCACCACGATCCCTCCCCGAGGAGCCCGCCGTCTGAAAGGGGAGCGGCATGTGGGAAACGTGAGTTCTATGCAGCGCGATGTGGAGGAGACGTCTGAGGCTGGACCGGGGTCACCCCCATGCACAGGACTCAGGGAAGGCTTCGCAGAGGAGGTGATGCCCCCGGGGGAAAGTTGCAGTTTGAGGGTGACTGGGGCACCCCATCGTGGCATGCCCTGGGAGTTACCAGGGAGTCCCGAGAGGGTCTGGGAGGGGTGACTCTGCGTGCAGAGAGCCCCAGCTCAGGTGCTGGTGCTCCCCTCCCTCCCTCCGTGGCCTCGGGAAAGTGATTTAAGGTACCTGGACCACGGTGCCCTCAGCTGTGAGGTGGGATGACCGTGGCACCACTCTCACACAGTGGTCACGGGTATAAACCAAAAGCCGTGTTCTAGCACCCCCCAGTCATCTGAACGGACTGTCTCCTAGGCCAGGGCTCGCGGGAATTTAAGCTGAAAGACGGGCTCAGACCGTGACGGGAAGTGGGGTTGGGCCATACCTCACGACACCTCGCTGGCATGAACCCCGACCTTAGGTCTGATAAGAAACAGTCACGACCTCTTTCCTGGGAAGCGTGCTGCCTGGAGGCCGCATCTGAATGACACAGCTTCGGTCTCCACAACCTCCTATTGCGACCGAGACATTTCTTTCTATTGATAACTCTTCCACCAATTGCCAGTGAGAAAATGTTTCAATCTACCTATAACCTGGAAGCACCCCCCTCCTTCAAGTTGTGCCACATTTCTGGACCAAACCAGTGTGTGTCTTAAAGGTATTCTATTGTAGTCTCATGTCTTTTAAAGTGTACAAAACCGAGCTGCACCCCAACCACCTTTGGCCCATGATCTCCTGAGGGCTGTGTCACGGGCCAGGGTCACTCATATTTGGCTCGGAATAAATCTCTTCAAATATTTTACAGTTTGACTCTTTCTGTCAACGCGGGAGTGATGTGCGCGGTACCTGCTCAGTGCTTGGTAATGTTGAGTGGCAGTAGCGGTGCTGATGGTGCTGATGGTGTGGAGCTGGTGATAAATGTGATGAATGGTGATGGTTGGGTTGTGGTGATGATGGTGAAGGTGCTGGTGATGGTGGTCTTGGTGGTGGTGATGATAGTGGTACTGGTGGTGATCATAGCATTGGTGGTGATGGAGTGGCTCGTTGATGGTAGTTTGATAGTCTTGTTGGTGGTGGTGATGGAGTGGCTTGTTGATGGTAGTGTGATGGTGTTGGTGGTGGTGGTGATGGAGTGGCTTGTTGATGGTAGTGTGATGGTCTTGGTGGTGGTGGTGATGGAGTGGCTTGTTGATGATAGTTTGATAGTCTTGGTGGTGGTGGTGGTGATAGAGTGGCTTGTTGATGGTAGTTTGATGGTCTTGGTGGTGGTGATGATGGTACTGGTGGTGATCATAGCATTGGTGGTGATGGAGTGGCTTGCTGATGGTAGTGTGATGGTGTTGGTGGTGGTGGTGATGGAGTGGCTTGTTGATGGTAGTGTGATGGTCTTGGTGGTGGTGGTGATGGAGTGGCTTGTTGATGGTAGTTTGATGGTCCTGGTGGTGGTGATGATGGTACTGGTGGTGATCATAGCATTGGTGGTGATGGAGTGGCTTGCTGATAGTAGTATGATGGTCTTGGTGGTGGTGGCAATGATGGTGGAATAGTGGTGGTCAGAGCACTGGGGGTGAAGGTGTTGTTTGTTGATGGCAGTGTGGTGGTCTTGGTGGTGGTGATGATGGTGGAGTGCTGGTGATGAAGGTGGTGCTGCTGGTCGTAAATATGCTCGAGATGGTGATGGTGTTGCCAGTGTTACCAGTTGTGTGGGTGTGGTGGTGGCGCCAACGCCAGAGGTGGCATTCGTGGCATCGATGGTGATGGTGGTGGTGATGTGCTTTGTCTCTGCCCTACTGGTGCTGATGAAAGGAGCATTGAAATCCCGAGACCAGCCACAAAGGCGTCTGGAATTTGTCTGTGTGGGATATAAGTGCTGTTGGGAAAGATCCCAGGGGAAGGGGGGCAGGAGGAGCCGGAGCTGTCTTCTTGGAGATAGCCAGGCTCTAGCCAGGCCTGAGAAGGGAGACGCTGAGAGAGTTTCCTCAAGTTGGAGAAATGAAAACGCCGCAGAAGTGGGGCAGGGGAGCCTGGGGCCGGGACCGAGAGGAGCACGGTGAGGAAGCCGGGGTGGAGGCGGGGGCTTGGGACCTTCTGATGGTGGGAGGGCTCTTACTCCAGGCAGAGTTCAGATCAGCTGTGGAGGAAAGGCTGGTCTAGGTCATAATGCCTCCTCCTCTGTGTTCTCCTCCATGGCGTGTGGTCGGAGTGGTTCCCTTGTGTGGACCCTTCTATGTGGCTGCCCCTTTTTTTCCCATCTGTCTCAGCACAGACCCCCCCCCAGGCAAGACCTGACAGGTAGGTGCTGACATTCCCATGCTACAGGTAAGGGACACAGGCTCAGAGACGCAGGTGAATAGCGGGCGGTCAGGATCACTGGCAGCGGGAGGCGCCGCCTACACCGCCTCTCCTCCCTGGCACTTCCCTGTGGCAAATGCCCTGATCTGACAGCCGTCCTAGGTGGTTCTGCCACAGACAGGCCTGGTTCCTGAGTCGGGAGCCTGCTTTACATGTCTTTGGGGCCATCTCTTTCATCTCAACCGGTGAGCGCTAGCTAGGCAAGCTGGAAGCTGCAGGATGATCAAAATACCGACACGCGCCCATCACCAACACGAGGGCGGCGGCTGTCCTTCAAGCCTGCGTTGCCAAGGTAACGGGATTTGGAAGGGACAGCCGAGTGACATATTTTGCAAGCAGGGTTCTGCAATTATTGAAGACTTTGAGACTCCATCTAAAACAGAGGAGACTCGTAGTTTGCGGAAGTGGCATGGAGGCGCGAGGGGCGCTCCTGTGAGGAGCAGTGGCCCCGTTGCGCTGTGTCACAGCATCGTTTAGATGACACAGACCGGGACTCCTGGGCCCTGACAAATCCAGAGGATCCCCGTTCCACGTCCAGGTGCCCGTCAGACAGCTGAGTTGTGTGGTACAGGGCTCTGCCAGCCCTGCCTCCTGGCTGCCCCATTTCCCTCTTCCTCTCTATACCTCCCTGGTGCCTTTCCCGAGTGCAAAATGCTCCAACGCCAGGACATCCCCATGGCTTGTGTGAGGAGGAGGCTGTATGTGTGGCTGAGGTGACCTTCAGGTGTCCTTGTGCAATGAAACCATCACATGCTGCTTTCTGTACTCCGTGAGTTGCTTTAGCTTTCAAACAACTGTAACGTCTCTAATTTTGTCTGAAGAACAGGAAGCAGATCCCCAGAAAGAACATCCCTTTCAAAACCAGAAGTCTCGGGCTGTCAGTGTGTCGTAACTGCTGGCTCCAGGCAATCCGTCAGTGCTAGGTAAAGGGTCCATTCCATCTGTTTCCCATCTGGACTCCTTAGGGCGGTCTGCTGCCTGTCCCTGTTCCTTAGAAGGTCTGAGGCCTGTGTCCTCTGTAGCAGAAAGGAGGCCCACGCACCCCTGGCAAGGAGTGGGGAATTAGTTCACACACCTCTTCATGTCCCGTGATGTTGCGTCACTTGATCTGGATAAATGATTTAGGAAACATGGTTCTAAAGATGTCACCGGGAGGCTGGGCATGGTGGCCCACACCTGTAATTCCAACACTTTTAGAGGCCGAGGAGGGCGATCCCTTGAGCTCAGGAGTTCGAGACCAGCCTAGGCAATTCGGCGAGATCCCCGTCTCTCCAAAAAATAAAAAAATAAGCTGGGCATAGTGGTGCATGCCGGTAGTCCCAGCTACTCGGCAGGCGGACGTGGGAGGGCTGCTTGAGCTCAGGGGGTCAGGCTGCAGTGAGCCATGACCATGCCACTGCACTGCAGCCAGGGGGGCAGAGCAAAACTCTCTGTTTTGGGATATGGTTTTCTTCCCTTGAAAACTTTGGAAGTATAGTGTGTGAGGTTCCCAGGGCGGCTGTCGCCAATTAGTACAAACTGGGTGGCTTAAAACAACAGAAATGTGTGTCTCCCAGTTCTGGGACCTGAAATCCAAAATCAAAGTGTGGACAGGACCATGCTCGCTCCCTTTCTGGACCCCTCCACCTCCTGTCGTCTCTGGCTGTCCTTGGCTTGTGACCACGACACTCTAGTCTCCGTCTCTGTCTTCCTGCGACCTTCTCCTCTCATCTGTGTGTTTCTCACTTTGTGTCTTTCCTAGGGACACCTGTCATTGGGTTTCGGGCCACCCAGAATGATTTCTTTATCTCAGCATTACTAATCACATCTGCCTGTAAATGCCTTTTCTCCAAGTGAGTTGACATGGTAGGTCCCAGGGATTGATGTGGACATGTTTTGACCATCAGTCAACTCACTCCATGTCGAAGGATGGTCTAGCATACATTTTAAAACTTTTTTTGGAAGTATTTCTAGATTCACAGAGAAGTTGCAAAGATAGCCCAGAAAGGTCCCTTCACGGGATGCCTCAACGGTAGCCTTCAGTAAACTGTAGGGTGATGTCATCACAACCAAGACGTCAGCATGAGTACAGCCTACAGATTTCAGGCGCTGGTTTTTCACTGAGCGATCAGCTGTAAGTCAGAGAGACCCTCCCTTCCTGGCTGTTTGGCTTTAAGCAAGTGTGCAAGCATTCTGAGCCCAAGGTTTCTGTTTTCCGCGTATGCAGACGGGAGCGTGAGAATGCCGGGCAGGTGGTTGGGAAAACTAAATGAGAGCGTGTGAATGACACTGGACACGTGCCTGCCTGACAAGTGGTGAGTTTTATTCCTCCTAACAGAATAACCCCAGGGTACAGAAACATAATCCATTTCAAGATCTGCTCCTTAGAAGGGTCCGAAGATGAGATACAGAAGACGCACGTGGTTTTGCAGCGAGTGCCTTGGCTGTGGACGCTGGGTCTCAGTGGGGTCTTGGGAATGCTCTGCTCTTGCAGTCACTAATGGGGTAAGGGCATGGTGTCCCCTTAATTGACAGACAACCATGCAGAGTCATCCCGTACTTCTCACTGTAAATACCAAGCAGGATGGAATAGTTAGAGCCGTGATGTTTACAGTTATTGAAGTTAATCCAACATCTGAATCTGTGTAGGGAAATCCTGTAGGTCCTTAAGCAAATTCAGAACCTCATCTTTCTGAGCCAGTGGCTGCAGGGAGGTGCCCTGTGGGGCTTTTGGCATTGGTCTTTAAATCCTCCACCCCACCCCCATTGTCTGGCATAAACATCTCACTTTCTGAAATCCACGAATGGAGGGGAGGGAGGCTATTGAAATGCTTCATTTAAATGCACTGATTCGGTTAAGAATTTTTCCGAGGGGCAGTAGAAAATTTGCCAGGACATTCTTTTCTGTTCCCACGGTTTAACCAACTCTGCTCAAGGTTCCTGTGCTGAAATGTTTTTTGTTTAAATTCCTGCTGCAAGTTGTAGAGGTGAAGTGTCAACTCCAGGAATGTTAAACCAAAAGAAACATGACTCAAAAATAGGGAGTAGCATTGCTTAGAGAAGAGACAAATCACTCAAAGAAAATATCGGACAATCACTGGGCTTGGTTTAAAGTGGAGAGTTATGCCGATAAGGATCGTGTGGATAATTTTGTTGCAGACATTTTTATTACAAAGACTAATTTGGTATTGTCCTGGGAAGCTGTCCCTTTGAATATTCAACAAAAGCAAGGATGCATAGGGAGAGACGGTATTGAGCATATTATTTTGCATAATTTATGCTCAGTGGCAGCCACCACCGCCTGCTTCACTTCATCAGACGTTTAGGGGAGACTGCTCAGTGCCTCAAATCTCATTAAGCTATTTATTCATTGTAATGAATGATTTTAATGTACTGCATTAAGGTTATGCCACACTGAACTGTTAAAAAAAATCCATCTTATTGTACACATTTTAATGTTTGCAGCTAAATTAATACCTTTATGACTGCCTCAGTGGTTGAATGGACGTTGTTCACAGATAAATCACACTCCACACTCATCCTCGATTTTCCCAGTTCTGGGCCACGGCCTGATAGAGTTGTGGTCATCTCTGTGTATCCATCACTGTGGACAGGTGGATGAGTGATGAGTTTTGCATGAACTCTGACATCACAGGCTTTCCCTTCCACAGCACCTCCAGCAACAACGCCATCCTACAAACCCCCTCGCCTCCTGCCACCTGCTTTCGCCCCTCCCTCAATCCATCAAAGATGCTAGCAAGTTGCAATGATGGGAAGATAATATCTTTCAGGAGGATGGAAGGCAGTTCTAATAAAAAACTGTCATTCGCAAACGCAGACCCACTGTCACACGACATGCATTTTAAAGACCATATGAACTGTTAAATGGCTCGGTATGGCAGCCCGCATGGTCGCTACAACTTAGAGATCTTTCAGAGGCTAAAAGAGGGTGTGGGGCTCATTGCAGCTTCAGCAAATGAAAGGTTTGAGGTTCTACAAAGAAATATGTCATCTGTGCTCTGTTGTATCTGAATTATTCCTCCTGCATCTGCTTAAGATGTCATCAGAATACTCACCCTTAGCAGGGGAAGATGTGGGGAAATTTAGATGATATAAAAATACTGGATTATCATCCTTTATCATCTAGCAAATATTTGAAAACTACAAGCTAACACAGCATGACATAGTCACTGCCTGAATTCGACAGATGGAAATTTAGAGTTATTTTGTGAGGGAAGGTTAGCTAGTCATAGGATGGCGCATTTTAAATTTGGGAGGAAGGGAGAAGGAGGAGAGACCAGCTCCCCTAACCCGTGTGGAGTAGTGATCACGATTGAGGCTGGGGGTGCCTGTGCTCCCTGATGTGTCTTCCAAACAAGTTGCCAAGTGTCCTGCCTTGAAAGGCCACCAGGATGTTTGTGACTGATGCTTGACAGGGTTTGCTGCTTATTTCTATAGATGATATCACCAGCACCCAATCAGGGACCCCAGTTCTGAAATGTAAGGGAGGAAAGTAGATTCTCCGGGAGAAAGTCAGTGCAGAAGATCGTAGACAGCTATTCTGGGCTTGCCTTAGCCTGTGCATAAATAATTAGTTCATTGCACATAACCTGGCAGTTTGTGATAAACAAAAACATCCACTTAGCAAGGCGGGATTTTTTATTTTTTTCAGTTTTAGAAGAGGACAGATGAAACGAGGAAGGAACATGTGACCCCATCCCCATCCCTGCATGCTTTATGCCTTCTCAGGAGACCTTGAAGCTCAGAACAAAAACTGCACGCGCTACTGTGGAATGCTGCTCCAAAGCCACGGGGCAGTCCGAAATCTGATGTTCCAGGGCAGAATTCCCCTCTGGGAAGATGTGAGCCATCACTTAGCCCGCCCACCTAAGGAATATCAGTTACTCACTTTCCCACCCCAGGCTGGCCTCTGCATAATCTGCTATCAGATAAACACTTTAATCAGATGACACCTGTCAGAAAACCAATTAAAAAGATTACTGTTGGCCAGGCGCAGTGGCTCACCCCTGTAATCCTAGCACTTTGAGAGGCCAAGGCAGGTGGATCACCTGAGGTCAGCAGTTCGAGACCAGCCTGGCCAACATGGCGAAAACCTGTCTCTACTAAAAATAACAAAAATTTAGCCAGGTGCGGTGGTGGGTGCCTGTAATCCCAGCTACTTGGGAAGCTGAGGCAGGAGAATCGCTTGAACCCGGGAGGTGGAGGTTGAAGTGAGCGGAGATCACACCGCTGTACTCCCGGCTGGGCAACAAGAACAAAACTCCGTCTCAAAAAAAAAAATTATAAATAAAAAGATCACTGTTACGAGCAGAAATGTCTAATGGAAAGGCTATCTGATACCGCTGGCATCATGCTACATTTAACTAGAGGCTTAAATGTGCAAATACGAAATGAGAACTACAAACGAAGCTTACTGGAGGCCCGTTGACTGCCCAACCGCCTAACGGGACGCTCACACCCAGCAGCTCTAACTTCTTATGGAAAGGGCAGTGGGAGGAAGGGGTCATTTGTTCAACGAGATGAAGAGAAGGGCGAGAGACCCTTACGCTGAGAGGAAAGGCAGGTGAACAGACACACAGAAGACCCCGGCGTGGGGATCCCTGGGAGTGGCCTCCCGCCAGCAGGTGTTCCTGACGTCTCTGCCGTGGGCCCTCCTGAAAAGGCAGCAGAAGTGACAGCTTCCATTGGCTTCCCAGGGCTGTCATGACAAATTACTACAAACTAGGGGGCCTCAAACCACAGGGATTTATTTTCTCACAGTTCTGGAGATCAGAAGTCTGAAATGCAGGTACCAGCAGGGCCATGTTCCTGTTGAAGCTTCAGGGGAGGCTCCTGCTTCACCTCTTCCAGCCTCGGTGACCGTGTTGCTCCACGCTCTGCCTCTGTCTTCACGTGACTCTCCTCCATGACCTTCTCCATTCTTGAGAGGACAGCTCTCATCAGAAGTACTCGGTGCCAGGGAGTTAGAGCCCACCCTCAGTCCAGAATGACCGCATCCCAGGATCCTTATGTAATTACATCTGCAGAGACCATTTTTCCAAAGAAGCTCACACATCCAGGTAACCAGTGTTAGGACAGAGACATATTCTTTGCAAAGGCTGGGGGGGGGACACAAGTCAATTCTACACAGACAGAAAAACTGATCAGTGCATAATATCATGGTGGGGGGGGTGGTATATTAGTCACACTTCTCCAGAGGGACAGAACTAATAGAATGTGTGTGTGTGTGTGTGTGTGTGTGTGTGTGTGTGTGTGTGTGTTACGTATATATATATGTAAGGGGGAGTTTATTAGGTATTAACTCACACAATTATGAGGTCCCACAACAGGCCTTCTGCAAGCTGAGGACCAGGGAGACGCAGTCCAAGTTCCAAAACTGAAGAACTTGGAATCTGATGTTCGAGGGCAGGAAGCGTCCAGCACGGGAGAAAGATGTAGGCTGGGAGGCGAGGCCAATCTGTCTTCTCACGTTTTTCTGCCTGCTTATATTCTAGCTGCGCTGCCAGCTGATTAAAGGGTGCCCACCCAGATTGAGGGTGGTTCTGCCTTTCCCAGCCCACTGACTCAAATGTCAGTCTCCTTTGGCAACACCCTCACAGACACACCCAAGATAAATACTTTGTATCCTTCAATCCAACCACGTTGACACTCAGTGTTAACTATCACAGGAAGGGGTATTGGGAATCACACCAGAAGGGATGGTGTAGAGAGACAGTGTCTCCCCGCAGAGCATGGAACCCAGGTCAGCCCTCACTGAGAGTAGCACCACTGAGGGTGCTAAAGAGCTGGCTCTTATTCTGGCCCCGACAGGAGGGAGGAGGGCAGGGCTTTTACGATGGGGTCTGGCATTTGCTGTGCTGCTGTCCATCTGGAAGCTGCGAGGTGACCTGGGTGTGTGTGGTTCGTCCTGCAAACCAGCCCTTTCTGAGCACCTGCCCCAATGTCTCACCACTTCTCATCCCACCCGCTGTGTCTTCTACCCTTTTCTTTCTAATCCCTTAGTCTCTCTCTAGCACATTCTAAACATTTTCTTCTGACCTGCCTTCCAGTTCACCACCTCTCTCATCGGCAGTGTCAGCTCAGCTACTAATCCTACCCATTAAGTTTTAAATTACAAATTCCATGATTTTCACTTCTGGGGGTTCTCTTTGCTAATTTTTAGCTTCTTTTTTTTAACATGTTTCTGTTCTTTGCAGTTATTTTTTAGCTCATTAAACAAATCTCTTTAAATATAATAAGCATAGGTATTTCAGACTCCAAGTCTGATGCCTCTCATTCCTGATGTTGACAGTTCTGATTCTATTGTCTGGGGTTTCTGCTTCTTCTAGCTCATAGCATAGTTATATCTGACTCTGAGCTACTCGTCTGCCATGGGATATAACTGGTGAGAATCTTCCTACGATCAGGAAGGTTTTGCATTGGTGATTGCCAGCCCCTAGGGGCATTGTCAGTTTGGAAGCACTTTAAACTGAGTTTGGGATTCTGTCAACACTATCCAAGTGCAGTGAATGTGGCCTGCGTGCTCTCAGGACAGTACTCCTGCCCTTGCGAGCCACTGAGCCACCTTCCCTAAAGCCTCTGGAAGTGGCATAAGGAGGGGGCTAGGGTTTAACCTTATACCCCTTATACTGAGTATGCATGCTTTCAAGTGGCAGCATTCTGGGATCTGTCCCCTATGAGACTGTCCACCTGAATGGGCCTGGACTTTGTCTTCTGACCCCACAACCAGCTCCTTCTCTTCCCTTCCAAGACCATGAGATGAACACTGAGATCAGGAGGTTGGCAGATCCCCTGGACAAGAGCAGCTGAATCCATTGTGCCAGTGACCGAATCCTCCCTGCCTCTTGGGTTGTGGTCTCATGGACTCTTGAACTCTTCCTGTCTGATCAGCTCATCTTCAACTTAATGCGCATGCTCAGCTGTTCCTGCCTGTGTTGGTTCAAATTCCTGCCCCACCGCATTGCCAGATGCGAGACTGGTCTCCTCTGCCGGGATGGTTTCTGCTCTCCTGCCTCCCCTCCCTTTACCTTCTGTTGCTGTCCACGCTGTATCCGGGTGGCTGTAGCTTCTCCACACACCAGGTTCCCAGGCTCAGGATCGGCACAGATGCCTTTTCCACCGACGGGAGGAGTCATCGTCTTCTCTTCAGGGGAGAAGCCGTACTGCTGTCCTCTCCACCTTTACACTTGAGCACAGATGTCACTGACTCAAATGGCCCCTGAGCGCCCAGGCCTCCTGTTCGCCTGGACCTCTGCCCTTGGCATTTGCTCTGTAGGTTGCGACTGTGATTAAAGTATCACGTGGGTAAGGATTTCATGCCTGGCACCAGACCGGAGCTGAACCGCAGGAGGTGAGGAGCCACGGCTGTCCTAGCTCATGGGGACGCCCGCGGGTGTTTCTCCCATGGCTCTGTGCTCAGCTGTGCAGCCATCTGCCTGGAGCAGAGCCCTACCTTGAAGCCTGAGCTGTCCGAGTAGTGATGAGGGCGTAGAGGTTACCCCTGTCTCACTGTTCGAGTCTCCTGAAAGAGGAGACCCCGTACCACTGCCCTTCGTTGCTGGTGAAGACTTCAGCCCCTGTGGGTGCTCCTCCCTGAGCCACAGTTGTGCTGTGCCTGGCCTCACAACTCCTGGAAGGAAACATCTAAGTCTCCTCCAAAGGCACGGCCTCCCCGATGTCGACAGTGGTGCCCAGGATGACACCCAGCAATCCATGACACCCTCCTCTGGACAGGAGATTTTGGATAAATGGACTCTGACCTCCCAGCCACCTTTCTGTCTAGGCCACCTTCTTGCTCACCAGTGGTTCCACTCTGCCCTCCCCCAGCCTGCCCTGCAGAGGCCCCGGCATGCCCTGAACCCATGCTTTGAGCTCCTTCCTTCTGGTGGAATGATGAGGGGGGTATGGCCTTGAGGTCTTTGATGGGAGAGTGGAGGCACTTTGGCATCAGGAGGTGAGAGAGGCTGGGCTACCTGGCCCCGCCCTCCCCGAAGAGCTGCACGTGGATTCTTTTATCTCTGAATGTGTTATGTCCCCCAGAAGTGATGGCGTCTTCTGGTGGGATTGTTTCAGGGTTAAGCAAGAGGGTACTGCCAAAGCACTCAGCACAGCACCCAGCACAGCCGTAGGCAAATCACTGCTGTCCTTGATATTTTGTGCCTTCAGGAAACAGAGAGAGGCGACCTTGCAGCTTCCCGAGAGATGTCAGAGTTGGACCTGCAGGGTGAGGCAGGTGTGTGCCCCAAGGCTGGGGGAAGGGGGCGTCGGGACAGGCCCAAGACCACACTCCGGGTCCACACGTGGGGATGTGTGAGCTGCGCATGGGAGCAACTCCCCCTAGCTCTGTTACCAATTTTCCGTGTCTCTGAGATGAGTTTACATTACTGGGTTGGATTCTTTTTATGTTTTGCAATTTTGTTTAAAAATTATACAAATAAAATATATTCACAATTAGAAGAAAGGAAAATCCTGCAGTTCAGGAGGCTGGAAAGTAGAAGATACTCATCTCTCCTCTGACCCACTAATGCGATAGACACATACACACACACACACACACACAGACGCAGACACACAAACCCACACACAGATCCACATATACAAACAGCCACACAAAGGCGCACATACAGCCACAGAAACACACAGCCTCACATATGCACACACAGAGAGACACATATACACACACATCTAGCCACACAAACACACACATGCAGACACACAGATCCATATATCCACACAGCCACACAAACACAAAGGCACACATACAGCCACACAAACACACAGAAACACACAGCCACACACAGACACAAAGACACATACACACACATTAGCCACACATACCCACGCAGAAAGATACACACAGACACACACGTACAGACTTACAAACATAAACCCGTGTCCTGTTTGAGTCGGTGCTCAGGTATGTCACTAATCATCACCGTGGCTTGTGGCTCATTTTTGTCATTGGTCCACACGAGCCTCTCTTTTACAAATGTGTTTTTAATGAGGCCACCATGAAGCCTCCCCACAGTGAGAGCACCAGATAAGCCCGCACCTGCCCCCAGACCCTTCCCCATCCTTCCCACTCCTTCCCCGCCCCACCCTCCTCTGGCCCCACCCCAGATCACCACCAGCCAGATTCACTGTCTCCGCTCCCTGCTGTGCCTTCTAATGCAGTTTCAGCACATCGGTGTGTTTAGCTAAAAGATACCTGTATTTTTGGTTTGGGTTGTTTAAATTGTAATAAGTGGGTATCTATAATTTCGGGGCTCTTACGGTTTTGCATTCAAAGTTGATAAGATTTAAAAAGCGAACATTTTGACCCCCATGGGATAGACACTGAACTCCACAGTTGACCATCCTGCAGCGTGGAGACAGCGGGGCTCGCTCTGCTTCTTTGCAGTTAGGGTGTGCATGATCCGCATTTCTGCAGGCGCCCAGGCAAGGGCTGTGCCCCTGTTGGCCCTCAGCAGAGCCCTGCCTTGAAGCCTGAGCTGTCTGAGTGGAGGGGGGTGGGGGTTGGGGGGGCGTGGGGTTGAACCCCGTCTCACTTTTTACCTTCTCTTGAAGAGTAGACCGCGTACTACTGCCCTTCATTGGCTCCAAAGTGAGGTCACAGTTTCTGCCCTACAGCCACAGCTGCGCTGTGCAGGGAGCCACTTCTTCTCCCAGACATGGTGGTCATGGTCATTTCCCACCCTGAAAAGTACCTTTTGGTGCTTTTTGAAGTTTGTGCCCTTGAAGGCGTGCAGGATGACACCATGGCCTCCTTTGATTTGCCTCTTTCTGATAGCACATGAGGGTTAGCGTCCTGCCACCGTCTTCATTGGCTGTATTACCTGTGACGTGCTACCCAGAGCTTCTGCCCATGCTTCTATTCCGTAAAATGCCTCGGGGGTAGTCTGTATTGTGCTACAGCTTGATTTTTAAAGATATCACAGGCAACAGGTAGATGTTGGCTACACGTGTGTGGTTTGTGTGTGTACTCATACGCATATGTGTATATATGCGCAGATGCATGAGTCACATTTTTATCGTGTGCTTTTTTCATTTTACAACGTCTCTTGGAGCTGTTTCATGAAAACAAAATACATCTAAAACTTACGTAACTTCAATTATGCCAGGGTGTGAGCATAACATACTATATTTAAGCCCTTATATTCTGTTTCCATTTTTTTTTACATGATAAACTGCTCTGTGATAAACAGCCTTGAAGTTAAATCTTTTCACATTTGAATTTTTCTCTCCTTAGGAGATATTTTAAGTAAGTGGAGCATTGAGTCAAAGGACATATTTTAAAAGCTTCCTTTTATGTACAGCTAAACTGATCAAGGTGTTTTGGTGGTGTTTGTTTTTGTTTTCTGAGAAGCAAATAGCTAGAGGCTATTCTGCCTGTGGGCACAAGTCCATCAGCCCACAGTCCCCAGGCCCAGGCTGTGGCTGTGCACCTGTGTGGCATTCAGAGGGGCAGGGAGGGGGAGGGGTACAGGGCTCCGCCATCTCTGTCCTCGTGCTCTTTGGTGGCTCATTCCTGGCTTTCCCACCTTGATCATGTGGTGGCCGGCCCCAGATGTTCTTTATCTTATCACATGGCATGTCTTTGTCCTGCTGGGCACTTCCTGGCACTTGGCACAGCTCCTAAACATCTGTTTGTCCCCATGGTTACAGATCTCACCACCTCGTAAAAGTGAGCAGTCTTTCCTGCCTACTACAGTATTTCTCAAACCTAATTCCAATACCTGGCACACAGTAGGTGCTTCAAATATTTGTTGAATGAATGTACGATTGGATTTGACAAAGGATGATGAAAAGATGGAAGAACGTCTCCCAGCATCTTCATTGCTGTTGTGTAGATGGATGCTTCTCAGCTGAGCCAGGAACACATGACGATGTCTGGAGACATTTTTCGTTGTCACAACAGGGGGTGAGGACAATCAGCACCTGGGGGGTGGGGGCTGGGGGTGCCGCTGGACATCCTGCTGTGCCCAAGGCAGCCCCCACAAGTGCCCATGGCACCATGTTTGGGAAACCCCCACGAAGATCATGTGGTCATAGAGTGCCCGTGACACCATGTTTGGGGAACTCTGATTGAGGTTAGGCCGTCATAGAGTGCCCGTAGCACTGTGTTTGGGAAACCCTGATTGAGAATTGAGATTGTGCAGTGATAGGGTGCCTTTGGTGCCGTGTTTGGGAAACCCCGATTGAGGCCATGCAGTCAGACTGCCCGTAGCACCGTGTTTGGGAAACCCTGAATGAGATCATGTAGCCATAGGTAATTTTCTCCCTTTTCTTTGTATCACCTTTCCAAATTCTCTGAAATAATTTTGTAGTTAAAAAATAACTTATTGAGGAGATATTACTCACTAATACAAGCCAGGGGAGGGGGGAGGCAGTGCCGGGGCGGGGCGGGGCCCGAGCACAGCACACTGCTCCTGTCTGCTCCGTTTTGTCCTGCCTGGGGAATTCTGGGGTGCCAGGTTGAAGGTCGGCACATGGCCTCAGGCCTCAGAGCACTTGGACACCCCTGAGATGTGCCCACCCTGTGGTGTGCCAGGTGAGCTCAGGAACGCAGTAATTTACTCAAGTGGGCGGAATTAGCGTCATTTAGGGAGAGGGGCTGAGTGGTGTATTGAGGGGCCTGGAAGCCATCAGGGCTGGGCTGGGCCTGGACTAGCTAAACACATCTGGTCTGACCCTTGCGTCAGGAGAAAGGTTGGGGGGACAGCTGGTGTTCGTGGGTGACCTGCTCACCAGGGCATTTCCTTCAGTAGACGAGAATGTCCGCCCCCTGTGCCATCTGAACCGCTTTACTGGACGAAGGGACATTGCCAGGGCTGGACACACGTCCCCATCCCTCTACATGGGTGGCATAAGGGGCTCAGCAGTTATCTAAATAGAGGCTCCTTCTTAGACAGCAAAGGTAGTGTTTCATGTCCGCCGGCTGTTTCCCGTGGGGATGTTTCCTGGTTGCAGCATGTCTGTGCTTGCTTAGGAAGACCGCTGGGCCAAAGCTCTTCTCTCCCGTGGGGAATGTCAGCGGAACGATCCTTAGGTAGAAAAGCGGAGAACCAGTGCTCCTGCTACGTTTGCGTTGGTGGACAAGAAATCACAGTGGGAGGACGTTGTCTGTCCCTCATGACCTGCCCTGCCTCCAGTTCGCTGGGGTCGGGCAGCTTTCCCGAGGCATGCCCCAGGGTGCACTGAGCCGGGAGGAGGGACAGCAGCTCCAGGGGCCTGTGGGGCTCTGGGACTTTTTTCTGCCAGGCACACTTCCCCCTGCCTGCATTCTGCAGACAGGCAAAGCTGAGCGGTTGGGAGAAAGACCGCCCCGGTGACTCAGCATGGAGGTCCCCTGGGAGAGGGAAGAGCTGGCTACTTCTCAGCCTTTCCCTGGCCTCCCTTGTGATGAAACCACCTGAACTTCTCATGTGCTCTAGAGCTCAAATGCCAGGGCAAGGGTGGGCGCAGGCCTTAGCATCGTGGGGGCTGTGGGAAAAGGCCCAGAGAGCTTTGCAGAACCAAGCTGTGGCCAGGCAGCTCCTCTGCAGGATGCGAACCCGGCCATGTGACAGGGTAGCGGGACTCTTCCATTGTTTAATGGGGAGTGTGGGGACCTTAACTCGGGGACTGACAGGATCCCTCTGAACTGGGGAGGGACAGGAACCCAGGCAGATCCTTCCACCAAGCGAGCATTTTGCCGTCAGGGTGCAGCCTCCCTGGAAGCAGGGTGCCCCTCAATTCCGCTCGGAGCCCCACGCTGCTCAGTATGCACCCTCACGGGGTGCCACCGGGACAGAACGCCCGACGCCCCGACGTGATTTTCCAGAGAACTGAGTTCTGTGAATATTAAAATTAACCTTTTTTAATAACAAAAACGACATCGTCCATTGAAGTGGGGCTGGATTTATCTTTCGACAGTGCTTGTCATGGCCTTGAGTATTTACTGAGTAGTTTCAAAAGTTCATTAAACTCAAGAGATTAAATGTTGCCCTGAGCAGTGTCCCATAAAGGGGAAATACGTCCCTATTACTTGGTGAAATGTTGTGCTGTGTTGTTAATTTAACTCCTTTGGGTTCTCATCTTCTGATTCAAAAGACATTTTCCCGTGCTGTTAAATCTGAACCCCGGACTGCTTCTCTCAGGATTCATCAGAAACACGGTACTGCACATTTATTTCCTGGCGGGTGGAAACACTGGCCCCCCATGGTGCTCTACAAATGTCACATGCGTTAGTCTTCCACTAGCCCCGCCACCGTCCCCTGTGTCGCCGCACTTAGTAGGGCCAGTGGGCTGACACAAGGCTCCCCTATCGGGCAAGGAGGCGCAGACAGCCCCGTACTTACCCAGGGCGGCCGAGCCTCCTGCCCGGGCACACCCCTTGTCACTGGGGGGCTTCACGGGATAGAAAACATGGGGGCAGAGCTGCTGCAGGGCCCCTTGGTGATTAGGGCTGTTTATTTTCTTCCTAATTTCTTACTGAGTTGATTCCCACTGAATCTCTGTAGAAATCGCCTCTTCATCATCTCATCTGACCCAAGGGCCTTCTTGGGGTTTATACAGAGCAGTCTTGGTGACGTTGACAGCAGTAGTTGAATCAGTTCTTGCGGTAGCTGCCCGGGGGGCAATACCCAGTGTTCCCCAGAAGAGGAGGCCATCTGACGTGGGAGCCCACGCACCTGGAGAGAAAGGGAAGGCCCAGCATCCAGTCTTCCAGTGGCATGGGGGGCGGCAGTTGGGGGGCCAGGGCCTTCCTTACCTCCTACCTTATGTATAGATCAACGACCCCCAGCCCCTCTGATGTTGGGGAGCCCCAGGGGTTGGCAGAATTAAACCTGGATGATCTGATCGCTGGCAGTAAGGGACACCCTGAACCATCACTTTCTTCCCAGAGTATTTCTGAATGGCAGCCCAGTGTGGAGTCTTTATGGAGCAGGCTCCTCACAAGGCTCACAGACGTCACAGCCACTTGGCTGAGCCCTGTTTTAGGTGTTGGCAAGGCAGGTGTTGAGTAACAGACCTGAAGCATGGTGTTTGCAGCAAGGATGGCAGCAGAAGCCCTGGCTGGGGAGTCACCGCAGCCCGTCACACCTCTGTCGTATCAGGACCAGAAGTGAAGCTGGCAGGGTTCTCATGAGGATTCCTGGGTCCTGAAGATGATGCAGTTAACTCTTACTCCCCAGGACTCAGTGAGTGGGGGCTGCTGCCACCCTCACCGGCAAGACAGGGTGCCATGGCCTCTCATCTTCTGCGAAGAGGGTCTGTAATGCCCGGAAAAGAGTGTGGACTTCATGTGACCATCAGCATCGTAATAATGATTGCCCCATATTCTATTATACCAGTGTAATCTAATAACATTGGTCTACATGCACAGACCAGAGGTATAATAAAAACGCTTCCGTAAAGCATTGCATTATTATCATTATTCATCTAGAACTGTGCTGTGTGTTTTGAGACGTGAGAACAAGAAGGAGGCCACCTGAACTTTGAAGGATTTGTAGGTGACGTTGGTTCATGCCTCAGGTTCAGCTAGTGGTTCCTGAGGACTGTTTTCCTCTCCAACCACAGCGCCAGCCCTTCGACCTCAGTCCCCACCGATCTCAGAGGTGCCCCTTCTCCGGGACATCTTCACTGCCACCTGCGAAGGCCCCACCTCAGCGTCTCCTGCCATCCAGGACTGTCCCGCCCGTGCCTGCACCTCTGGGCAGAACCCACCTCTCAGCCCCAGCCCCGTCCTGAGAACAGCCTCATTTGTAAAGAAAGTCTGTTGTTCTCATCTTCCCTGAAGGACCTGGATTTCTTCAACTCCTTCCTGTTTCCACTTTGATAGAGACATAGAGATACAAAAGTGAGACTCTCCCTTTTCTCTGGCAATGGCAGTAAGTGACAGGCAGCACTTGTCCTCAGGCAGGACTGAAGAGAGCGCCAGGGCGGGATGGGACAGCTGAGCGCCATCTGAGCCGTCAGGGGCAGGTAAGTGCCATCTGAGCAGTCGGGTGGCCTCCCACAGTGGCTGGTGGAGCCAGAACTGCCTCTTCCTCCAACCTCTCAAAGGAGCCGGCACATCCGTATTTTTATCTAAAACTATTTAATTTTTAAATGTTAGAAAATTTATATTTTAAAAAGCACATACAACATTCTGTAAGCCCAGCAGAAGGGACCTGCGGTTTGGAAGCCATCCGTGGCCATGGGGCTGGGAGGCCCGCAGTTCTGCCCCACCAGCAGTGATTCTGAGGCTCCCACGTCCATCCTGGAGAAGGGCTCCCCGAGCTGTGGCGCCTGTCTGGATCCCCGCCTGTGGCTCCCAGGCTGGAGGTCAGAGTCTCCTGGGAGGACTGGAAATGGTGACCTTCACATCTGAAGCCGCTCTCCTCCCCGTGGGGCGGGACAGCAGCAAGAGCGGCCTTTGGAAGGTCCCTGGGGAAAGATGCGCCTTCAGCTCCCCATGCCTCTGCCTGTCCGAATCCTGAAATCTCACTTCATAGAAGGAAAAGATGTTGAGGAACTCAGAGAAAAACATTTTTGTCTTATAACTCCAAAATATATTCGTTATTTTATAAATTATACATGGGAACTCCTGTGCTGCTGATTTAGTAAAAAACATACAGCAGAAGCTGACATGTTACAGATGCAAAAATAAATTTGTATTAACAGCAGAAGAACCTTTTTGTTCATATATGGCATACGTAAATGCATACATATATGTCATTAGTGCGTACGTGGCATTATTAATAATGTATATTATACACCATGATGTAATCCACACAGAGTATTATCAGTAATATTACCAGCCAGGCATGGTGGCTCACACCTGTAATCCCAGCATTGAGAGGCCAAGGCCAGAGGATCTCTTGAGCCTAGGAGTTTGAGACCAGCCCGGGCAACATGGTGAGACTCCATCTCTACAAAAACTGCAAACAGTTGGGCGTGGTGTTTTGTGCCTGTAGTCCCAGCTACTCCAGGGGCTGAGGGGGGAGGATCGCTTGAACCCAGGAGGTCGAGACTGTAGTGAGCCAAGGCGGTATCACCACACTCCAGCCCGGGAAACAAGGAGACTCTATTTCAAATAAAACATGTTGCTGAGTTCTAAGCACTTAGGTTTTAAAGGACTTGCTCACTTTGCTATCGGGGATTATTATCTAAAGGCACAAAAACGCTTAGGAGCGTCCTCCTTGACGATATCCGGCATCGGTCCATATTTCACAGGCCTGTTACTCATTTCAGATATTTGGATGACTCCATCCATTTAATTAGATCCTCACGTGTCTTTACCGTAATGTGGCTGACAGATCACTTGGACTAGGACTGGACGTGGGGCTGCCAAGTTTGTTTGAGTAAATAATGAATCTGCTTTATTGGCGCTCAGGCAGGCCCACCCGTCAGGCCATCTTTGAGTCCTTTATACTGTCACAGCAGCAGCGTCAAAGAGTGACTGCAGAGACCATATAGCCCTGAAAGCCTAAAATATTACAGTCACCAGCTGGCCTTTTGCAGAAAAAGTGGTGACTCTCAAATTCGGGTGGGGGTGGAGGGTAAGGGGCCACAGCCTGGGACCATCCTGGCTTCGTCGGAATTGCCAGGGCCCTTGAAGACCCAGATTGAGGCCCCTTCCTTGGAGACCTAGCAGGCGGGGAACTGAGCAGACTGTGTGTGGAACTGAGCCCCTGGGGCCATCATGGAGGGTGACAAGAGGCTCAGGAGAATCTGGAAAGCACGTGGACTTCCCAGGATGCTGGCAGTGTCTGGAGTTTCTCAAATTGGGTTCTGTGCATGGACTGCCTGGGTTGCTGCCCCTTGGAGCACCGGCTCTTGCCCGCACCTGGCCACGGAACTGCTGAGTAACCTCTTGCCCTAAGCATCTCTGTGCCCAGGACTGGCTACAGGGACCATCCCCAGACCTGGAGATGCGGCTTCCTTGGCCTGGCAGCTCCAACCCTTGTGCAAACTCCGTCCTCCCACCTCCAGGCTTCTCAGTTCTGGTGCCCTGCAGAGGTCCCCAAGGGGTAGCTTCTCCCTCTGTTCAGTCACCACAGGCACCTGTGACCCATCACAAAAATTATCTTGATCAAAATAGTTGTGTTTTTCAGACAGGGTCTCACCTTGTCACCCTGGCTGCAGTGCGGTGACTTAATAACAGCTCACTGCAGCCTCGACCTCCCAGGCCCAAGCAATTCTCCCACCTCCACCCCTGCAAGTAGCTGGGACTACAGGTGCACCACCACATCTGGCTCATTTTTTTGTATTTTTTGTAATATGGGGTTTTGCCATGTTGGCCAGACCGGTCTCGAACTGCTGAGCTTGGATAATCCACTGGCCTCAGCCTCCCAAAGTGCTGGGGTTACAGGTATGCACGGCCGCACCCAGCCTTTGATAAAAATATTTATTTAAATGTGGAAAAACTAGAGAGTCTTGAAAAGTGAGGCCTCTCTCTTCTGGGTGAAGTTTTTCTTGTGACGAATGGAGGAGGCAGGAGGGCAGCCACGGGAGCTTGTGACGAATGGAGGAGGCAGGAGGGCAGCCACGGGAGCTTGTGATGAATGGAGGAGGCAGGAGGGCAGCCACGGGAGCGGGGTTCTGGTCCTTTTTCCCCAGTGAGGTGGTGCTTAGGCACCAAGTTCACTTTGTGAAACTTCACCAAACTGTGCTCATGACCTTCAGGCTTCCTTGCGCGTAGCACGTGCTTCCTAAACACATACTTAGAAAAATACAGGCTTTTGAGGGTCTTCCCAATGAGACCTAGAATCACCTTGATGCCGTCAAGGTTGAACTTGAAACCTGGGTGTCGTCACTAGAGGCAACACCATATTGCCCTATGAATTAATGCTTTTTTCTTTCAGATGGAGTCTGGCTCTGTCACCCATACTGGAGTGCAGTGGCGTGATCTTGGCTCAGTGCAACCTCCACCCCTGGATTCAAACAGGCCTCCTGCCTCACCCTCCCGAGTACCTGGGATTACAGGTGTGGGCTACCACGCCCAGCTAATTTTTGTATTTTTAGTAGAGACGGGGTTTTGCCATGTTGGCCAGACTGGTCTCGAACTTTTGACCTTGTGATCCTCCTGCCTCAGGCTTCCAAAGTGCTGGGATTATAGGCGTGAGGCACCTCGCTTGGCCCGAGTTAATCCTTGTAATAAATCCTATAATTTTCTTCAGAATGGCATAATGACAGTACACTGTATTTTCCCCATTTCAGTGGTAATATGTTGGATATAAATGTTTAAATTGCACTATAGTTTTCATTAGAAAAACAATTCCCTCCTGAGCAGGGTCTCCTGTCCTGTTTGTGGCAGAGTTATTGATGCCAGGTGGAGCACCCATGCCTACCTTAAGAAGTGGCCATTGAGTGAATGGACAGGTAGATTGGACAAATTAGCAGGATTCCCACATCCGTTAGTCTACAACCATGGTACTGAAACTGCAGCATGAACGCTTGGCTGCATTTCAGCTGCGGTTTTTTCAGCACACGTGGTGTACAGAAGGGATATCTCTGGTATTTTGGCCTGGGCTGCTCGACAGAGCAGGACGAGGCTAACCACAGGCCGAGCTGCGTGCCTGGGAACCACACGGCAGGCTTCACGTGCGTGTTCTGCAGCGGCCGGGCGTGTGAGCTTCATTTCACCGATTCACTGGCTGTGTTCATTTGCAGAGAGAGGCTTGTATTCTCACTTTAGAACCGAATAAGCATTCAAGCGTATCAGTCTTGGTTATTTATCTTGGAATTGATAATGTCCCTCCAAAGATTTCCGGCTTTAAATATTGACAGAGGCCTGATTCTGCATTACGGTAGATTTGCATTCTAGATTTCTCCGGCTTACGCACAGAAGAGACGTTCCTGAGAGCGCTGTCAGCAACACAGAGGGAAAGCTATCTGACGCTATTGGAGTCTATCACCTGTAAGGCTGGAGAGAGCAGGGTGGAGGGACTCTGTGATAGGCAGGTCTCCCCAGGAACACAGAATCATCGGATGTGTATATACAGGGGAGTAGATTTCTTTTAAGGGATAGACTCCAAGTGGGGGCCAGCGGGTCTCAGATCTGCAGAGCGGGCTGACCGACAGGAGGAGACGCGGAGAGCCGATGGGGGCCTTCCAGTCCCAGGGAGCTTCCCAGTGAAATCTCTCCTCTCCCAGGGAGCGAAGTTTTTCTTAAAGCCTCAGCTGATTGCCAAGACCCACCCACACCAGGAAGGCTCCCCCGCCTCACTCCATGTCTATGAACTGAATTGTTAATCTCATCTGAAAATATCTTCACCTCCACATTCAGGCTCGTACCCAGGTCTGCTGGGTACTGTGGCCTAGCCGAATGCATTCATTTTGACACAGACACGATTATGTCTTGGAGGAAGATGGGCCTTGCATCAGTCATCAAGTGTCCCTTTTCTCAGGCCAGCAGGTATGACTGGAGTGCCCAGAGCAGGAGGGTCACAGTCAGACCCGGCTGCCGCCCAGGCCTCCCACGCTAGGTCCTGCAGGCCCTGTTGCTCTCATATTTTCAGCTTGTACAGCCTCTGGCCTTGGAGGCATCTTGCTGATGTGGGTTAAATGCTGGTGTGGGTTAAATGCTGATGTGGGTTAAATGTGGATATGGGTTAAATGTGGATATGGGATAAATGCTTTGTAAAGTGAACCCCAGGTCATTATTTATACTAAGTCCTTAAAGACTAGGCCCAGCAATCAGAACTTTACAATTGTTTCAGAAGGAAAAACCTACTTTTTAAAAAGATTTTTTTATTGGAAGATTTCAAACACACTCAAAGGTAGAGAGCATAGTATCCCAAGCCCCGGCCCTGCAGTGACCACCCGGGTCCTGGCTCAGCTGTTGCATCCCTCTGCCCTCTCCAAAGCCTCGCCTCCACCAGGAAGGCCCATCGGTTTGGTCTACGGTACATGCCAGAACTCACTGTGGGACTGGGCCGGTGGGCCACTCCCACCCACCCGCCGTCCATCACGCGCAAAGCACTTCGCCTCTCCGCTTGCTTTCAGGGATTTTTCTACCTGCCTCTTCTTTAGTGCCTGCTCATGTGTGTGATGCTGGGCTCGGGAGATCCTGAGGGGAGGAACTCAGAGCCTACCCTGCAGGGGCTCGGGGACAATGGTGGCCTCCCCGGCAGGGGCTAAGGGTCTCCGCACAGCCCACCCCAAGCCCAGTGGTTCTCATGCACTCCTGCTCTAGGCAACCCCCTGGACAGCTGTGTTGGTGACCAGGGGTAGGAGAATAGCTGAGTGGGCCCCTTTTCACGAGGACCCCTCCTGTCATTTTCCAGACCAGTCCCCTTTACAGTGGGCAGCACATTTTGGGACAACTCTCCCAGAGGTGGGCCATGGCCTGGCCCTAACTAGAGAACAGCAATACGCAGGCTGGCTTCACTCTGAGGCTCACAGCTCTCATGGCAACACAGAGCCCCCGGGTCTTGGGCGGCTTCTCTGGAGGGAGTTAGTGCCTCTCAGCCTGCAGAAACTTCTGGAGACCTGAACGTTTTCTCTCTGAAAAGGTGATGCTCTGCGATCAGGATTTTCTGTGGTCAACAGCACCTCTCAGGAGTTACAGTTACTGGAAACTGAGCCGTTCACTGGAAGGAGGAAAAGGAAGGAACCCTGTAGGGCTGATCCGAGGAGGAGGGTGATGCCGCATTGGGGGTGGCTTTGCTGCATCAGAGTCCAGGGAAGAAGGCCAGGTCCGTGTTGCAGCCTAGATGAGCCCTGGAAGTCCCAGTTCTGCTTTGATGAGAGACATCCCCTAAATCTCAGGACTACTGCCCTTTGATGTTTATTTCTTGCTCATTCTCCATGTTCCCGTGAGTCTGTAGGGGCTCTGCTCCGCACGGTCACGCGTGGATCCAGTCTCCACCGTCTCCTCTCTGCACCGTCAGGAACACGTAGGCTCCTTAGTCATTGCTGTGAGATGAGCCACTCGGAGCAGTCATGGCCTGGGGGTTGGGGATGTGACAAGCTTCTTTGGGTCCCTTGGTGGGACAGCAGGGGCTCCTGGCTACAGCAGCAGAGGCCTTCGGCGCTGGCCCAGCCCCACCTCCAGTGGTACCATCACCTCCTTGCTCTGGCCTTTCTATTTCTACCCGCCCTGGCCCATGCCAGAGCCTCCTCCTTTCATCCGCACCTGTGAGCTCCTAACGGCTTTCCCATTTGACGTCCCTCTGCCACGATAATCCTTCCTTCTGTGTACTCTCCTTCCTTCTTCACGTCTTCTTTCACAGTTGCCAGCACGCAGATGCAGCCCTGTCGTCGCCCACCCCATTTGACACCCTGCGATGGTTCCCTGGCCCTCCAGATAAGTCCAGAGCTCCTAGCTTGCTCCCTAGACCCTGTTTCCGGGCCGCACAGGCCTCTCCAGCGTCATGCTCGTCACTGGGCAGACGTCCCGATCTTGGCGGACTCAGAAGTGACAAGCTTTGGGAGGTGGGGCCCACCCACTGTCACCCAGACAAACCTGACCGTGTCTTCCTGTGCGACCCGTACTTTTCACTCAGCATTTCAAAAATGCGACGGTAAACCTGCTCCACCAATAAGTAGCCCGTGAGTCTTTAAGAAGGAAGGATCTGTATCTTTCGGTTCTGTGCCTAGTACATTTCAGGCATCGGTCCCCATTGTGCATTGAACTATGCAGAAATTATCCATGACATTTTTTTTTTTAATGACAAAGAGAACAGGCCAGAATCTCACAACCACATCCCACCCTACCACGGGGCTGTCGTGAGTGTCGTGTGGCATCTTTTTTATTTGAAATGAGAGAAACTCCGCTCATGGTGGTGCAGCCAAGAGGGGACTAGGTTTCTTCACACAACTTGAAGTGCAAGGGTAGCCTGGCTTCAGGCATGGCTGGATCCAGGTGTTCAAATGTCCCATCTGTTGAACACAGTCTCTCCATATGGTGGGCACTGTGCCATATCATGACCTCTTAGACTGCCAGCCTCTTCTCATAACTGCAACAGGAACGTTGCTGTGTCTGTTTCTGGCTTAGGACAGAATGCTACACATTATAGATTCTTTGGCCAGGGAGTAGACGATGGCTAGGCCTGGGTTATGGACCCACAGCTGAGGCCCCGGTGCAAGGGGAGGGTCAGTCCTGCAGTCAGTCCTCTCCTGGAAGGGAGGCCCATGAAAGAAGGAGAGGGGAGCCCAGGGGACAGAGACCACAGTCACCTGCAGCACACACTGCCGGGAAAAGCTGGCCAGCTGCACCTCCACGTGATGGTGGACTTCTGGAACCACGTGTTCACAGGTACATCGCAGGAGGCCAGCGGCGGTTGCTCAGATGTTCTGTGTGGAGGCTGGAAACATCCCTGGATAACACTCGTCCCAGTCACTTAGCTACGCAGCACGGAATGCATTTTGATAATAATGGATATTTGCACAGAGCTCCTGTCTTAAAGCATGTACAGTCACCTCTCAGCATCCGGGAGGCTGACTCCAGGGTCTCCCCGGACACCAAAATCCAAGGGTGCCCAGGACCTTGATAGAAAGTGATGCAGCATTTGCATGTCACCTACGCACATCCTTCTATGAACTCTAAATCCCCTCCAGGCTGCTTATAATACCAAATCCAACATAAATGCTATGTCAATAGTTGTGACACTGTGTTGTTTAGGGAATATTGACAAGAAAAAACGTCTGTACAGGTTCAGTACAGATGCAGTGTGTGTGGCGGGGGGGTGGGGGGGGGCGGGGGTTGTTTGTTGTTTTACAGACCAAGTCTCGCTCTGTCACCCAGGCTGGAGTGCAGTGGCACAGTCTCAGCTCACTGCAGCCTCCTCCTCATGGGTTCGAGCGATTCTCGTGCCTCAGCTTCCTGAGTAGCTGGGACTGCAGGTGCAAACTACCATGCCTAGCTAATTTTTGATTTCTTAGTAGCAAAGGGGTTTCACCATGTTGGCCACCTCAACCTCCCAAAGTGATAGGATTACAGGTGTGAGTCACTGCACCTGGCCCAGATGCAGTTTTTTAAAGCATATTTTTAATCTGCAGTTGGCTAAATCCACAGATATGGAACCCATGAATATGGAGGGCTGACTGTACCTACATAGCCTCGTATCTGAAACCGGTGTTCGGCCCATCTACAGATGAAGAAACGGAATGGTTAAGCCACTTGTCTTATCACTAGGATGGAGCTCACTAGAGAAAATCCATTTCCCTTTCTTCCTTATTTACAGATCCACAGATTTACATGGGATCATAATCCACTCAGCAAAAAGGCTCATTCCCCAGGCTCCCTTACAGCGTAGCATCACCCTGTCACTAAGGGCTGACCACTCTGATTAAGTGTTTTGTAGGACTTCTGGAAAGCTAATGTTGCAGATTTTGCAGGGGTCTCTCCGGTCCCCATTCTCCCTTTCTCCATGTTCCTGCGTGGAACACAGCTGTGATAGCTGGAGATCCAGCAGCCTTCTTGGACCATGAGGTGACCTTGATGAGGGAAGCCACATGTGTGCAGCAGAGGAGTAGGAGGCTGGGTCTGGATCTGCCGCCCCTTCACCACTATAGTCCTCCTGCATTACCAGCTCGTGGGCTTCCCCTGCAGGGGCAGAGAGCCCTGTGAGTTTCAGGGTGTTTCCTTATGTGCAACTGGACCTAAGCACAGGGCCCTTCATACTGAGTAACTGCTACTTTTTCTGGAGCTGGGTAATTTGGGGGCAGGAGTGGTACTGAGTCCGAGTTGTTCCTTTGTTTCTTTGGGTGGTCCTCATGCCCTGAGGTCTATGATCCCCTCTCTAGAGATCAGAGTAGCTGTTACTTTTTCATTCTGATTACTTAATACTGATCCTCTCTAGGGATCAGGACATTCTGGAGAGTGGCTACTTTGTGGGCCCTCTGTTCCTGGTGTTGGTGCCGGACACTTTTTTTGCACAGATAATCGACTTAAATTGTCTTTATCCCGAAACCCGAACTGAGAAACAGAGTGGAAGCAACACCTCTGGCCGTGGAACAGCTTGTCCCCTTTATCCAAACACAAGGAGAAAATATCGTGCAGGACACAGTGTTTCAGGAAAAAAATCTACCAATTGCAGCATGTGATCTCCAGCTCATGTAAATATCTCCACATGTTATTCTTAATTAATTATACTTTATTGAAGCAATTAGGTGACTGTCAACCTCAGTTAAGTCCTAATGAAAGGACCATGTCTTTTCACGTGCCATTGATCAGAAAGTACGGCTTGGACTCCCCAGGGCTCGGCGCTGGACAGGGAGACCCTGGGCAGGTGCAGCTGAGCTGGTGCCTTCAGGCAAGTAGAGAAGTCCTAGGCAGGTGTGGCTGAGCTGATGCCGTCAGGCAGGTACAGGGTCCTGGGCCAGGACTCCCACCATCACCTGTCCCAGGGCACATGTCTTCTCCTTGCTAAGGAAAAGATGCTCCTGCAGCCCCCACCCGCTTCCTCTGCTTGTTCCTGATTGTTTCCATTTCCAAAAACCATGATGAGGACAGCTGTTGAAACCTTCAACAATGATGCTTCTCTGGAAAGTTGGTTTAATTTGTTTAATTTTCACACCTTTCACTCTCCTCCACAATGGTAGAGTGCTTTTGCGTCAAGGCATCCAATAAATTTCACGCTTCTTGCCTTTTCTGAAAGCTCTGGTGGCATTACACACCCAGGGCACCTGGCTCTGGCCCGGGGCTTCGAGACTTAATTCTGGTTATGACGGTCTGCAAGGGGCGGCATGATTATTCCCGGCACCGCGTGCATGGAGACGCAGAGACAACGTGGGCAGGGGATGCGGGGAAATTGCATTCTGTTTTCTTAAGGCCAAATTTCCCATTAATCCAAGCTCCTTCTTAAGGGAAACGTGAAGCATCCCAGGGCTTCAGGGACTTGTGTGAGGCTGTTTAGCATTTTTTGTTTTTTTCTGGAAAGAACATTACTAAGAAGAAGCTCCTATTTTTACCAGTGGTGTTACTAAGTTAATCCAAACGCCTCTTTGAGGCTGACTTTGTTTCAGGGTCCCCGGGAGTAGATGTAAAGGGGTCCTTCAGCCCTGCCTTTCGACCCGGCCTCCTCCCTAGGATGTGCGGCATGTCTGTGTCCCTCTGCAGAACCCACGGACCCTGCGTTGCCCCACGTGCCGTTCTTGGGCAGCGATGTCTGAGTCCCCCTCCTGGGAACTAGTGCACCGCTTCCGTGCCGATCATGCTAGCAGACGTGTATCCTTGATCAAACGTTCTGGAAATCACTCCTCACCATGGTGCTGATGATCTACACTGTGGTCATTTATGATTTCAGGGGCTGTGAGCCTCTCCCATCTTGTAAAGTAGAGACAACACAGAAACTGCTCCCAGAGTCAGTGTGCTGCAACCACACACTGTGTCCACGGCCCAAGCCCTGGTGTTCTTAATATTACACTAGTTAATATTCCCATGTCTGCTGCAGAGGGGAAAATGAAATCTGAGGCGGAAATAATAGAACCCAAGAATCTCAGCTCCTTTTCTAGGTCTTCTTCATAGTACATATTTAGACCATGTCTGGCTGTATATATTATACCTCTGTCTACCTATCTATCTATCTATCATTTCTATAATTGAGCAACTTAATCACATGAGTTTCTCTATAGATCGTAACTGTCACTTGTCCCATAAACCCAGCCCCTTGGTGTAGATCAAAATCTTCCACATCTTCTTTGGAGCAAAGAGTTTGCACTTAGCTTCCAAGGTCGCAATCTCTGTCAGGGTTTTTCAGAATACCAGAAGACCGGGTAACGCCTGTCTGGTGCACCGATACCCTGTTTAACCCTGGACCACCATCTGCTCTGCCTGGATACAGCATCAAATAAGACAGCTGTCTCTGCTGTTCCCACCAAGAGGTACTGCTTGCGAGGTTGCTGTGAGATCCCTGTGAAGACTTGAGAGCACCAACACAAAGCCTCATGCGGAAGTTAGCTGCCAGACCCAATTGCTGCTTCTAGAACGTTTTTCTACCGGTTCTGTATATGGCTGGGTTCTTCTCATTACGTCAGACTCTGCTGCAATGTCAGGTCCTTAGAGAAGCCATGCCTGCCACCCCGGGTTCTGCCTCTTCCTTGAGCTTCTCAGCACCTGGCATCTATCGGTTGATGCCACCTTCACCTGTTCCCGCAGAACCCCGAGTCCAGGTGTGGCTGCCTCATCTCCACCGATTCCCAGCACCTGGAACTCTGCTGTTTGTTCAGACAAATCATTGTGGGTGAATACATGACTCAGGGAGGTCTAAATGGCTATAACCACTTTAGAAAATACTTTGCCAGGGCCTTATAAGTAAAGTGAAACATAAACTTCCCTATGAAATTGCTCCAGAAATTATACTCAGCTGGGCATTTTCCCCAGAGAAATGAGTGCATCTGTCCTGATAAAACATGTCCAGGAATGTGCAGAGAAGCTCTATGTCTAATAGCCCCATACTGGACGCTACCCGAGTGTGCATGCCTAGAGGGACAGATGAGAGACTGTGGCGCAGTCACAGGATGGAACACGGCGCCGTGACTGTCACGTCATCGCGTTACATGGAGCAAGGGAGCCAGGCCACAGAGGGAGACACACGTGCGAGGCTGTGTCCATGGAGCCCAGTAACAGGCAGGGCTAATCGTCTCAGTTCCCTGTTGCTGCCGTCACGCATGACAACAATCTCAGTGGCTTAAACAACAGACGCAGATTCTCTTAGAGTCTGGAAGTCAGCTGCCTGAAGTGCAGCAGCAGGTGCTGCTTTTCCTGCAGGTTAGGGGGGGATGTGCTTCCTCGTCTTCTCAGCTTCTGGGAGCTGCCTTGCCCCACTCCAGCGTCTCCATCACAGGACTCCTCTCACTAGGACCTTCCTGCTCCTCCCTTAGAAGGGTCCCTGAGATAACACTGAGTGCTCGCCCAGGCGATCCAGGGTCATCTCTGCACCCCAAACTCCTTAACGTCATTGTACCTGCCAAGTCTGTAAGAGCTCTGCAGGTTAGGGCGTGGGCACCTCAGGGGAGCCATTGTCTTTTCGTCCCAGTTACTGATGGTGATGGGGTTTAACCTGGGGGGCAGTGTTGCCTGGGAATGGATGGAGGGGAGTGTTCTGGGGGCTGACCCTGCTCCAGATCTGGATGTGGGGCTTGAACACAGGCATGTGCGTGAGTAAAAGTTGGCCAGACCGGAACCGTAGACTCAGCGCACGTCACTGTGTGTTTGTTACGTGTGGGCACAAATCTAAAACAGAAGAAAAGGTTTTAAAACAAAACCTACCCTCCTCCAGATGCTGTACTGCCTGTGTGGAGTGCCCTGTGCTCAGAGGGTGAACCAGGCAACAAGCAGGCCCCGTGTCGGCGAGCGTCATGGAAACAGCGTGGGGTGCGTCGGGTGAGGCGTGGAGCAGCCAGCCGGCACCACCTGTGTTTTAAAATCCCCCCCTGGTTCCGTTTCCTTTTGCACACACCCGTGGAAATCCCATCACGATGGAGAGTGAAGCAGCGTATTTTTTAAATGGGGCCCCTGGCAGCATAGTGAATGGGCCTTGAGCAGACGTTTGTAGAAGGGAAGCTCTTTGCAGTGCCCTCCGTGGTTTCCAGGATCCCAGCCAGACTGACCACCGGGTCACACACCGGCTGGGACTGGGTCCTACACATGCAGTCATGGGCTTTCAGCGACGGTGGCTCTGTGCAGGCTTCTCTGCTCTTCAGTGTGGCTTTTCAGGTTCTGGAAATTGTGCAGTTTAGAAAACTGCTGGGCAGATTTGTCCAAGGGAAAGCACCCTGGGCATTTTCAAGATGTTTCTGTCTTCAAAGATCCAGCTTGGGCTGGCACAGATGCCAATGCTGTGCTGGCCACTCCATCACATGGTGGGGATGGCTCTCACGTGGTTCAGCAGCGTGGCATAGGCACCTTGCCGAGGGGAGCGGTACTCCTGACCTTGAGCCCCCGCCCCACTTAGTGCCAGCATCAGAACCATCAAACAAACCTCAAAACAGCTGGGACTCAGAGAGAAATTCACTACATCCCTGGAACGCTCTTTAATAACTTCAGACTCAGCATCAAAAGGGGTTCCCTCCCTCCCCATAAGGCAATAAAATGTGTTCTTTTCAGATAAATATTTCAAGAACAGACCAACTCATCTGGATCAAATGTTACCTTTTTAAAGATGCAAATTGAAAATTAAGCATCCAACACAAGGATTCCCTGGAGCCACCCGGCATGGCTGTGCCTGCTTATCACTCCCAGGGCCGCCTGGGCAGCCGGAGCCCACCGTCCCCACCGTCCCCACCATCCCCACCGCCCTGAGAGGCATTGCACTGTGTGCATTTCAGAATTGTTTCAAAGAGTCAACAAGGACCCCGATGCATGTCCTAAGCAGGCAGAGCCGCTTCGTGTGACACGGGCGGGTCACGGAAATCAGTCTACAGAGATACAGGCAGCTTTTCTTCCACACTGCAACTTTTCTGCAGCCCTGGAATGCCGTTTATTTTCTAATATTCCCAATTTGGACACTTTTAAAGAGCATCAATCAAAGCTACCAAAGAAATATAACAATTGTTAGCTAAGAATATCCAGTGCTTCAGAAGCTCTTGATCATAATGAATGGTTGGGGGCTCACAGCAGCCCCAGCTTTGTGTTCAGAGATTGATCATCATCTTATTCCACCCTTGCCCAGGCCTCCTGGTCAGTGCAACCTTACCACTTATCTCAGAGGAGAACTAGGTAACTCAGAGAAGTGCAGTGGCCCGCCCCAAGGCGCACAGTGCAGCTCAGTGCAGAGTTGGGGTCTGAACCACACAGCCTGAGTCCTGACAGCAGGCTGCTTGACCGCATGAGTTTCGGCTCTTACAGTGAGACGGGACAGGCTAGAAGTATGGAGAAGCTTGGTGACATCTGAATGTCTTCCCTGTATGCTATTAGAGAAAAGAAGAGTAACTCGTATTCACTTATCCATCCATCCATCCATCTACCCACCTGCCCACCCGTCCGTCCATCCACTCACTCACACACCAATCCATCCATCCACTCACACATTCATCCTTCTGTTCACCTGTTCATTCCTCCCACTTGCCCATCCATTCATCCATCTGTCCATCATCTTCCATTCCTCTCACTGGTCCATCTACCCATCCATTTATCCATCTGTCAGTCATCTACCCACACATCCATCATTCCATCCATCTTCCATTCCTTCCACTGGTCCATTCATCCATCCATCCACCCTCTCACTTGTTAGTTCATTGATCTGTCCATCTATTCATCCAGTCTTCCATCTATTCATCCATCCATCATCTGTCCATCATCAGCCCACACATCCATCGATCCATCCTTCCAGCATCTACTGATACATCCATTTATCCACTCATCTGTCTATCATCCACCCATCCATCCGTCATCCACCCATGCATCCATCCATTTATCTGTCTGTTTGTCATCCACCCATACATCATTTATCTATCATCCACCCATCATCCACCTACACATCCTTTTATCCACTCATCTGTCTATCCACCCATCCACCCATCCATCCATCATCCACCCACGCATCCATCCATTTATCCATCTGTTCGTCATCCACCCATACATCCATTTATCCATCATCCACCTACACATCCATTTATCCACTCATCTTTCATCCGCCCACCCATCCGTCCGTCCATCCATCATCCACCCACACATTCATCCATCTATCCATCTGTTCATCATCCATCCACATATCCATTCATACATCCATCCATCCATCATCCACCCACACATCCGTTTACCCACCCATCTGTCTACCATCTACCCACCTATCCATCCATCCATGCATCCATCCATCATCTACCCACCTATCCATCCATCCATCCATCCATCTGTCCATCAGCCACCCACACATCCATCCATTCATCCTTCTGTCCGTCTTCCTACTTGTTAGTCCATCCATCAGTTCATCTATTCATCCAGTCATTTATCCCATCCTTTCATCCATCCATCCTTCCATCCATCCATCCATCCATCCATCCATCCATCCATCCATGCTAGAGTCTAGGGATTCCGTGACCAACGAGGCCACTGAGGTGCTGGCTTTCATGGGTCTAACATTATTAGTGTTCATTCTTCACCATCCTTTGCCACCATGGAAAACGGGGAACTGTGTAGTTTCCTGACAAGGCCCTCATTACGTCCCCACTGAGCATCCAACTCTGGGTTTGTCTAGTATGACTCTGGTTTCAAAACTGCCTCAGTCACTCCCTCATGCAAGGAAAAGCCGCATTCATAGATGAAGGACTGTGTCTGGATAATAGCCTTGGCAGAACCTCAAGCCGAACTCTCTCATCTTTTTTTATTTTAGTTTTCAAATGGGCAGCCTTCCCACAGGGTCAGAACAGCCCAGCTTCAACCTGGGGCTCAGCTGCCGGCTGGGCTGGGCACGTGGTGCTGTCTGCTTCGGGGATGCCACAAGCAGCACATGCAGACGTGGCCGGCCATATGCTCTACGTCTCTGTTGAACAGCTTATTTTGTTTAGCGCTTTCTGATGCAGAGCAGGATTTGAGCTCAAAAAAATCACAATCAAATGAGCAGTGCATGAGCATGTCCACCCTCACATATCCCCAAGTGTGCTGGGCCTGGATGGGAAGCAGTGTGGGAGGTTGGGTGTGTCTTGGCAGGGATATGTCAGCACCGTGGGCCAACCACAGTGGGCAGCTGGCTAGCTTGGGCACTGTGCACGGGAGTCTCCAGCCAGGCCCTGGTCAGTGCCCACAGGCCATGGGGCTGTCCTGTACCCACTCCTTAGCATGGCTCAGCAGGGGAGAGGGTAAGGCCAAAAAGATCAAGACCTGATCTCAGCAGGGCGACCGTGGGCACTGAGCGTGCGGAGCCGTTGACTCATCCAGAAGGAGGAGCCAGGGTCAAGGCCGACTCAGGGCGGGAAAGCTGAGGAAGGAGGCCTCTTGGCCACTGATATGACCAACCCTCCTCTGCAGGCACCAGCCACTCTCTGTTCCGTGTCTGTCCCCTGCCCAGTTCATACCCAGATCACAGTGAATGGAGCAGGGCCTCTGCCCTTCAGTCTAGTCTGTGCTAACAGACCAAAGTGACTCAGCAAACACTCTAGCAAGAAACTCTTGGTCCCTAGCATGAGCCTGTGTGGCTGGAGCTGGCTCTCATTGACTCCCCAGAGCCATCTGTGCCGTCCCCTCCCTGACCATGGTCAGCAAGGGCACGTTGGTAGCTTGGAACTGGCCATGGTGGGAATATTTACACCATGGAAATTGGCAAATGCTATAAATCTGCCTTCTGCCCAGAGAGCCGGAGGCTACATTTATCAGAGCCTCACTGGTTTGACTTCTCAAGTCTGAATTCCTCCGCATGGCATTCGAGATCCCTCCTGGTTTTCTTATCCAACTCACAATGGCTTCAGAGAGAGAGGTGGGGGAGGGATTTCTTGGCTCACATATTGAGTTTCCAGGACGTGCTGAGACACAACTAGATCCCGGGGTGCCAACTGTATCCTCAAGGCGAGTGCAGTCCCACCTTCCAGCTCTGCCCTCTCCACATGGTGGTCACTGCCAAGTCCAGGTTGACTTTATTCGTGGGGTTCCCCACCCCAGCGAAACAGCAGCCGTAGCAGAAAGTTTTGGGACTGCATCTCTCTGGCCTCATCTACGTCTTGTTTTTCCTTCAAACCAGTCCAACGAAATGGAATGTTCTAGATGGCCAGGCCTGGGTCACGTGATCGTCCTTTAAGCAGGAGGGGCAGAGTCAGCCCCACTAAACCCCAGGGTCGAGCCCTGGCAATGGGAAGAGTGTTTCTCCAGGGAGACCCTGACAGGCTGTTTCCAGAGGAAGGAGCCAGGCTCTGTGGGCAGAACCCTGCTGTGGGCTTCGCTTCCCCCTCCACCCCTGCGAAGCAGTCCAGCCCCAGGCGCTCTTCCTTCCCGTGTTCCAGGCTCTGTGTGGAAGGCCACCTCCCTGGAAACACGCTTCCCGGGCATTGCATGGGTTTAAACCATCCTTCGTGGCCCCCAAGGCCCCTTCCCATCCCATCCTCAGCTCTGGAAGCTCCGCTCCCCATTCACAGAGCTTGCCCCTGCTGCCCCCTGCCCATGCCGCCTTTCCCTGCCTGGCCACCCTCCCCCACCACCGGCCGTTCCGCCTGAGTCTCCCACTGGCCTGGAAGGGCTTGTACCTCCTGCAGCTTCCAGCAAGGCTTTTGTCCTGGCAGTTGGGACCCTCATGGAGGGGAGGGGGCGTGTCACCAGCTTGCCCTGTTCCGGGGCCCTGTGAGTGGTTGCAGAGCCTGGGCTTCCCCTCAGCTTCCGAGTCCTCTGCTGCCTAGCTGGCGACCTGAGTCTGTAACAGGCCACCCCAAGCCTCAGTCACCTCATCTGTAAACTGGGGAGATACCGGGACTGCTGCACGGGGTGGCATGCTCTGTGTCTCCTGCCTAACACACCCCCGCACAACCGCCACGCCCTGTGTGACGGCTGTTCCTGCTGTTACTGTGTGATTCCTGCCTGGCCGTGGCCTGGCGCTGGCGTTGGGTGTGCCTTGCACATAATGGGTGCTCAGATATTCACTGTGGAGCCCCTCCCCCAGAACTTCTCTCCGCTGCTGGTTCTCAAGGACAGTCACCGTGGTCGCAGATCTCCTGTGGACAACTCTCGTTCCCCAAGGGCGGCGCTTAGTAGGTGGGCCTCTTCAGCAGCCTCCCTGTCTCCACCGTGGCAAAGCACCGCAGCCTGGGCAGCGTCAACAGCACTCATTTTCCCACCGTTCTGGCGGCTGGAAGCCCAAGTCCATGGTGTCCGCAGGGCGGGTTTCTCCTGCAGCTTCTGTCCTTAGCTTGCAGGTGCTGTCTCCTCCCTGTGACCTCCCAAGGTCATGTCTGTGTGTGTGCCAGTGTCCAGATTCCCTCTCCTTAAGAGGACACCAGTGATCAGCCTGCCTTGGCCCTCCTTTGGCATTAGGACCCACCCCGGTGGCCCCATTTTACCTCTGTCAGCTCCTTAAAAGCCCTACTGCAAATTAGTCACGTTCTGTGCTGCTGGGGGTTAAGACTCGGCACGTGAATCTTGGGGAACGCAGGCTACCTGGCTTGATGTCCCAGGTAACATGGGTCTGCCGCGTGGATCACCCATCTCATTAGAGTGGGCGTGGGCACGCCTGGCTCGGCCCCGATGCCTGCAGGAAGTGGCGTCACTGGTAGAGGAGTCGGAGGAATGGACTCCCCTGCCTTTGAGCCACTGTGTCCTCTGCTGCTTTCACTGTGGTGTGAGGCGACTTGGAAAGGAGAGGAGTCAGAGAGAGCCCCGCATGGAGGCCGCTCTGAGACAGGCAGGCGCCCCAGCCCCTCTCCAGCTGGCCTGGTACAAATGCTCGCCCAGCAGCTCCCAGCAAAGCTGACTCCTGGCATTATCTCACACTTCGACTGGTCTCTGTGCGGCAATATTAATAATGCTCACTATTGTTGCAAGCACAGCAGGAAGCAGCATGTGATGGGGTGCAGTGGGGGGGCATCGCTGTAAACAGGGCTTGCTGGCAGAGAGCTCATCCTGTCCTTAGGGCAGAAATTAATGTCACCTCTCAGAATCGGAATTCCGATTAGAGCTGCACTCGGGAAGTCTCTCCAGATGGGAGAGGACATGGTCTGAAGTCCGCAGCAGAGCCCAGAGCTGTGTCCCTGGCGGAGCCAGCCTGCCTCCTCCTATGGTGAGAGTGGCAGCTGGTCTGGACTTGTTCTCCTGTCAGTCAGTGAGATGCCTGTGAGTGCCCCGGAGGAGCTGCCCCATGCAGTGGGGGTGTGGTGCTCCCCGGACCGGAGGTCAGGCCGCTGATGGAGGTCCTGCATCCCTCACAGTGACTCCAGAGATTCCACCAGCCAGAGGGAGGCTGGGCTCTTCCACCGGCTGGAACTTTCAGAGCTCTTGGTCCACATTCGTCAAACCGCCAGCTCAGAAGTGGGCGGTATTCAAATCGTTTTCAGGGGTGCTTCTCAAAGTGGGCTCCCCAGACCGGTGGCAGTGGCATTCCTTTGGGGGATGTTGGGGACTCCCGTTCTCTGCCCCACCCCAGACCTGTGGAATCAGGAACTCGGGCTGTACCCCAGCCCTGCGCCGCCATCCAATGAAACATGATGGCCCCTTGGAAGGATTTTAAATATCTTTGTGGCCATGTTGGGAAAAAGTGAAAAGAAACAGTAAACTTATTTTTATTGTGGCGACTGTATAACAAAATTTAACCGTTTTTATGAGTACAGCTCGGTGGCGTTTGGTACATGCACAGTCACAGAACCCATCTGCAGAGTGTCTACATCTCTTCAATCTGAAACTCCATCCCCGTTAAACAGGCCCTCCCAGCCCCTCCGCAGCCTCCGGCCCCCACCATCCTGTTGTTTCTATGAATGTGACTGCTCTAGGGACCTCAGACAGGTGGAATCAGACAGTATTTGTCCTTTTGAGTCTAGCTTTTTTCACTTAGCGTAATGTCCTAAAGTTCACCCATGTTGTAGCAATTGTCAGAATCTCTGTTCCTTTTTTTTTTTTTTTTTAAGACAGAGTCTCACTCTGTCAGGCAGGCTGGAGTGCAGTGGCACGATCTCGGCTCACTAAAACTTCTGCCTCCCGGGTTCAAGCAATTCTTGTGCCTCAGCCTCCCCAGTAGCTGGGATTACAGGTGCATACTACCACACCTGGGCAATTTTTGTATTTTTAGTAGAGATGAGGTTTCACAAGGTTGGCCCGAGTGTTCTCAAATCCATGATCCTTCTGCTTCAGCCTCCCAAAGTGCTGGGATTAAAGGCGTGAGCCCCTGCACCCGGCCCCTCCTTCCTTTTTAAAGCTGCAGAACGTTCCATCACGGGGTCGACCACATTCTGCTTATCCCGTCACTCACGAGTGAATACCGGCTCACTGTTTCCACAGCTGCCACACCATTTAGCATTTACACTCCCCGCAATGGGACACAAAGTTCCCGCTTCTCCACATCTTCGCCCTGTTTGTTATTTTCTGTTTTTTGGTAGCGACCATCGTAATGGGTGTGACGTGGTGTGCAATCCGTTTCCCAAGTGAGTTTCTTTAACCTAATATTTCCAAAACAGTCTTATTTTTGGAAATTCTCCACCCACCAGAATTGCGTAAATTTGGTGGGTGGAGTCTAATACTCAGAGTATTAATTAGATATTCTACATGACTTTAAAATTTTTATTTTGGAGGAAGCCTTTGAAACTGGTGTCGTTAGACAGTCACAGCCCACCTCCCCTGAGACCAGACACACTGAAGGCACTGGGCACAGACCCACCCCTTAGTGCCCCGTGGACAGCGTGGCACTGGGCGAGTCTCTCTACAGCTCCAGGAAGGGGCGAGGGGACACGGCTTACTTACCACGTGTGATTTTGGGGACTGCAGCTTTATCCGTTTTAATGAAGGATGTTTTTCTGAGGGGGTGAAATCTTTGGACAATTTTTTCTGACTCTGCCTCCGGGGAGAATTGAGTATCTGTGTTCAGATACAGGCTGCACGTCTCGGGGCTCTTCCAATTGCTGGTTTGAAATGACTTGGAGCGGCGGAGAGGCTGAGCTGGAGAGGTGTTTGGAAACACCAATCCTGAACGCAGCAAGCCCGGCCCGGCCTGCCGTTACTGCTCAATAGAATAATATGCGGCCCGCAGAGCTGGCTGTGGGTGCTCGGGATTAAACCCAGATTCCGTGGCCTATTTCCCTCTTCAGAAAAGAACTCTGTTGGGGGCACGCAGTCCCAGTCTCCGAGAGAGAGAGACTCGCTCTTTCTCTGTTCTCTCTTTCCCTCTTCCCCTCCCTCTCTCTCTGTCCCCCGCTCCCCGCCAGCTCCGTCTCCATCTCCCTCCCTCTCTCCTCCCTGCCTCAGCCTCTCCTCTCTCTCTCTCCTCACTCCCAGCCCCTCCCTCTTCTTCCTCTCCCTGTTATCAGCAAACCTGCTGAGGTCACCTCTTCCACCTTGATCCAGCTGTGGGGTGTGGGGCCCGAGGAGTGCCAGCTGTTTCCTCTAAAAATATCCCCCACGTGAACGAGCACCACTGGGTCTGGAGCCGGAGTGGGCTGTGGGAGCGTCTCCCCTTCGGAGCTGATTCCTCTCGACAACTGTCCGGCCGGAATGCAGTTTCTGTGTCGCTGTCTAGCGGGGCTGTAAATCAGCAGCGTGGGTTGGGGAGGGACTCTCTAGCCACCTCCCTCTCAGAACGCCCAGTTCTCCTGGCTTGTGTCACTCGTTTTATGGCTGGAGACAGGGGCACATGCCAGGAAGCAGGCACAGGAGCCTTGACCCGACAAGGTCCCCAAGGCCAGGCGAGGTCTCAGGAAGCCTGAGTTTGGAAGGCGCCGCCAGAGACTGCGCCTCAGTGCACTGTGGTCCTGGTCCAAGGGGCCAGGCGGGGAGCAGCAGGGCCACGTTCATGCCCAGAGGCCCACTCGGAAGACATGGAGCCTCCCGTCCCTGAGTCTTCTGAGGGTGCACCTGTTCTCTCTTACGGGGCACCACATTCCAGGCGTGGAGAAGCCACCTGCTTCCTCAGACAGATCGCAAGCACGAGTCGCACCTGCTTTTCCTCTTTGGCTCTTAAAGGGCAGCTGCTGGCCAAGAACGTGAAGGCGGCCACTGGCTTCGCGCTGGCCCTTCGGTCTCGAGCGACAGAGAAGACAGACGAAAGTGAAAGATGTGTTTGCAAGCTTCAGCCCAAACTTTGTTGACTAGGCGAGGTCATCGGTGAGCCGGCTTTCCTCCCTGAACCTCTGAGTTCCCATCTGTAAGATGGGCTGATAATGGCACTTCCGCTAAGCCCAGTGAAGTCGCAGGTGGAGGAGTTCGTGTCCTGGGGGTGGCCGTGACAAAGCACCGTCAGCCGGTCAGCTGAAGACGGCAGAGGTTTCTTCCTTTAGGCGTCTGGGGGCTGGAAGCCTGAGACGGAGGTGGGGGCAGGGGTGGTGCCTTCAGGGGCTCTGAGGGAGGATTGCTTGGACCTAGGCGGTCCAGGCTGCAGTCAGCTGTGAAGACATGGCTGCACCCCCGCCCTCCTCTCCCAGCTTCTGGTGGGGGCCAGAGAGAGCCCTGGGTGTTCCTGGGCTTGTGGCCACGTGACTCCAGTCTCTGCAGTGGCCCTACGCCACTTTTTCTGTGTCTGTGACTTCTCTTGTCACTGGATTTAGGACCCACCCTGATCCACGTTAGTCCCGTCCCGGGTCCTTCGCTACCTTGGCGGAGACCCTTTCTCCGGATGAGATGGCAGGCCCGGGTTCCAGGCGCACATATCTTTCTGGGGGCCGCCGTTCAGCCCCTGACGGTGGCTCAGTGTTTTGTCCATGGAGAAAGGCCCCGCAGAGTTTGGGGGGCCTGCTGGTTATGGGGTGGGGCTCACTGCAGACAGGCCCTGAGCCCGGAGCTCGCCGGTTCCCCGCGGCAGGTGCAGCTGACAGCAGAGGCCGCCGCTTTGCGCAGGGCAGCGCTCTGGCTTCTTACCTCCGCTCATCAGTTGCTGTCCTGCCCCAGCAAATAGGTTCCCTCCCGCCAGGGCTGTTTCTGGGGCCTGCTGGGATCGCTCTGCGCTGGTAATCCTTACAGCTTAGGCAGGTTAGCGGCGCCTCAGAGATGAAACCGAGAGATGTGAAGACTCCCGTCCTTGGAAGTCGTGAAAGACACATTAAGATGAAAGAGCAATTTCAAACCCTGCACCCTGGGGCAGTTTTCCAGTCGGCTGGTACCTGGAGCTCAGAGAGGGGAGTCTGGCTTCCAGGCCAGCCACAGCAGAGTTTCCACCAGCAAGTTTCTGGCCCTTTCTGCCTCCCTGCGCCCCCCAGCCTCCCCTCTTCTGCAGTCCCAGCTGTCTCTCTTCCTGCAAAGCCAAGGCCACCCTGCTCCAGGCATGGCCCTTGCTGTCCCCACTGCTGAGCATATGCCCCATTCCCTGTGTCTGGCCAATTCCATCTAGTCCCCAGGCCTCAGCGCAAGCCTTCCACCCCAGAGAGGCCATCCGGGCAGCCCCAGGCCTGGCATGTCTCCCTGCCATGTTCCCGGAAGTACACACATGTGTTCCCTCACAGCCAGCTCCAGAATTGAAGTTATACACACATTGGCATCATGAAGTTGGTGACGGTCCCAAGGGCAGCTTCGTGAAAAGCACCCAGCACACAGTAGGCGTCTGCTGAATGCCCCATTTGCAAAGCGTGTACATTCTCACTGAATCCAGCCACAGCCCTCTTATTGGGGGTTGTGCCAAGAATATAGAGAGGGGAAGGGACCCTGAAGCCAAGTGCACGAGGGGCACCCGGGACTCACCCAGAAAGGGACTGGAAGTCTGGGCTCTTTCCACTGTCCCTCTGGAGTGTGAGCGGCTGCGGGACCCGAGAGCAAGCCTCCCTCTGCAGACAGCTCCTCCTGCTGTGGGGGGCAATGCGGAGCAAGGAGCCGGTGGGCACCAGGGCCTGGCAGATCTGGAGCTGGAAAGGGCTGAAAGGTACCATTCCGGGTGCTGCCTGCTCTGGAAGGCATTGATCCCACCACCAGAGACCATGGAATGAGCAGCTGCAGGGAGGGAGGATGTCACCTCCAGCCAGCGGCTTCTGAGTGCAATGCTGCCGTCCCACAGGGGCCCCAGGGCTGGGAAGATCTCACCACCATTGCTGTTTACCACGAATCTGTCACCACTAAAATCAAAACAAGCAGGCCCAGCCATTCTGCAAAACCGCGTGGCAGTGTTCTGGTGTCCAAGCTGAGTGTGTGTATTTCCTGGGATCCGGCAACTCCCTTCCTAACAAGGCCCGACAGAAACACACACCCATATGCAGCCAAAGCTGTGTTCTGGAAGGTTCAGAGCAGCAACCCCCACTAACAGTCCAAAGTTGGGTGCAAGCCAGGTGTCCACGCACAGTGCCCTTGGTGAATAGAGCATGGCATGTCCCACAGGATGATAGATCAGGAGTGACGCAGCTGTCCACACACAATGCACTGGTGAATAGAGTGTGGCATGTCCTACGGGATGATAGATCAGGAGTGACACAGCTGTCCACGCACAGTGCCCCCGGTGTGACGCAGCTGTCCACACACAGTGCCCCTGGTGTGACACAGCTGTCCACACACAGTGCCCCTGGTGAATAGAGTGTGGCATGTCCCACGGGATGATAGGTCAGGAGTGATCCAGGTGTCCACACACAGTGCACTGGTGAATAGAGTGTGGCATGTCCCACAGGATGATAGGTCAGGAGTGACACAGCTGTCCACACCACTGGTGAATAGAGTGTGGCATGTCCCACGGGATGATAGGTCAGGAGTGACACACGTGTCCACACACAGTGTCCCTGTTGAATAGCAGCTGTCCACACACAGTGCACTGGTAAATAGAGTGTGGCATGTCCCACAGGGGATGATAGGTCAGGAGTGACACAGGTGTCCTAGTGCACAGTGCACTAGTGAATAACTCAACCCACGCTCATGGACTAAACCAAGCAGCTTTAAAACAGCCCTGGAGGAAACTGCAGCCCTGAGACCTTCCTCACCACGCCAGCCTTGAGCGAAGTGTGGGGCTGACACCCGTTCCTCACAGGCTGGGGCTATCACCAGCCACAATCAGAGGTTCAAAAGCAAAAGCAAACAAAAACCGATGATCCAATCACATCCGAGAGATGTCAGCCCCAAACGTGTGACGTCACCAAGATGACTTTGAATGTGTACATTCCACTGCATTATCGTTAAAGACAAATCTCCCCAAGTGTCTTCTTTAAGTATTTATTTACCAGTGGAGGGTTCAGAGCAGCAGTAAATACATTTATAAATATACAAATATTTTTATATTAAGGGTGCATGCCAGAAATTCTCTTCTCTTCCTGGGGCACATGAGCACGGAGTTTGGGGAGCACTCATGCAGGAGGACTTAGAGATCTGGCTCTGAATTCTAAGTTAGGACAAGATGCAATTGCTGAGCACCTCAGCCGCAGGAGGGCCTCATCTGGCCTCAGGAGGCTTCTGGGAGTGCCTGTTCTTGGCCACCTTGCACCTGCTGTGCTCAGCTCCTCCCGGGCATGGGGTGTGTCACGTGTCTTCGGAGAATCACCCCATTCCCCTTCCTGGGCTCAGTAGCCTCTGTGCTTCCCGTCCGGCGGCTGGGAAGCGCCCCCCTCTTGTCAGGTGTCAGGTGTCAGTCAGGATTCCAGCTAGGAAGAACCCCCTGCAATAAGGGATTTCTTACTGGGCTTAAAACCTTACACAGTGTGGGAGAAGCTGAGGAGGCAAGATTCGGAGCGGACAGAGGCAGAGGCCGGGGGGCCTTCAGGGGGACAGTTGGGACTGGCCCCTGTCAGAAAGGGGGCTGGGGAGGCGAAGGAAAGCCCGTGTCTCCAGCCTGAACCCCTGAGCAGGACGTGGTCTCTGAGGTCGAGCCCAGAAGGACAGGAGGGAGGGAAGACATTGCCGTGATTATCTGTGAGGTGTGGCACAGAGCACGTCCTGCAGGAGAGGCAGAGCGCAGGGACGACAGGGTGGCAGTGGCCCAGAACCTGGTGACTGCGCAGCCCAGACAGGACGTCCTCCAGGGCCCGCCCAGGGCAGGATGACCTGTTGCAGGTGGCGCTGATGTCCTCAGACCGTCTGAAGACGGAGGTGTGTTCTCTTGTTCCTTAAAGTCGGGGCAGATCACATGCAACAAATAGTGACCGGGGCTGCCCTCTCTGGTGGGACCATGGGGAGATTTTTCTCCTTACTAACTCTTTACAGCTAAAAAAACATATTAAGGGGTATTAATTTTATGAAAAAAAAAGCAATAAAAGAAATAGAAGAGCCCAGAAGAACACATGATACAGTCAATGGAGGTGTTCAGTTGTTTTGTTTCGTTTTCACCTGAGCGTTTAAGGAATCATCCAGGTGCTTTCATCTAGCTGATAGAAGTTTTGGTTGGAAAAATACTCTGGCTTAATATATTAAAGATGAGAAATATATTAAAGATGGGATGTATATAGCCAGGCTATATACAGGAAGGTGTAGGCACACATAATGAATAACGCTCACACCTGGAAAACGCCGGGTCTAACTTATGGGCACCGCCTTTGGGTGACTCCATGACGCCAGGGTTCCTTTCACATTGTGCAGCTGGAAGGCGGGCGGCAGTGGACGGGGGTGTCCCATGTGGAGGGTGTAGGTGGACTCTGGGTGCCTTGCTCAGCTCTGAGCTTCAGTAATTGCAGAGGGACAGTCTGCTATCCCCTTCCCTGTCACCTGCCTTTCCGCTTTATGTGTGAGTGACTCAGAGATCCCAATTATGATTGTCACAGAAATTCTCCATCAGAATAGGATTATGGCGTGCAGGCTCGGCCAGTCCCAGGCTTTTGAGACTGCAGCGTTGACTCCTTATTCAAGTGACCTGAGCTGTTGACACCAGCGAAGGCGGAGGGAGGGCCTTGGCCCCGCAATTTCTCATAGGGGATCAGGGCAGAAGCGTAGATGTTTCCTTCATATACCCTGTCTCACGAGTAGGGCATATGCAGAGATGTGTTCAGATATCGAGGGTTTCAAAATGAAGACGTTCTTCTAGATAAAAATCTTGGCTTATGGCCTGTGGACCACACCAGACAGGCAAAGACATAAAGCCCTCCAGTGCCTTTGGGGCCGGCTCTCTTGCAACAACAGTGAATAATGCTTCCCTAACCCCTCCGTTAATTGGACTAAGCAGAAATAATGAAAGAATGATTTCTAGGGCAGGTCTTCAGGGCTCTGAAGAGTGGGTGTGCGCTTGCAGAGCGGGGGACGATATGTTTTCTCAGCAACCTCCCCCGAACCTGAGTCTGCACTCGGCTTTGAAGCCCGGCTCATCCATGTGCCAGGCGGCCTTCTGCCTCCAGGCCATTTATAGTGCTGAAGCTTGTGAAGCTAAAACAGTTTGATGTGTAATTGCAGGAGGAAATGGGAAACCTGCTGAGCATGGTGGGGTATAGTGCCTTATCACCCTTCATGTGCAGCCACTGCTTGCTGGAATTGCCGGCAGATCTGCACCATCGGCAGAACGGTGACATTTTTCATGGGCTGCCGTGTTCTGAATCAGCGCTGCAAGGGTGCGATTAGAGGAGGTCAAGGAAGGAAACAATCCCAGCCTCGCCGGCGACAGATCCGTCCCGAGTGCTGCTTCCCTCCTGATTACCTGCTGTCTTGTGCGATATGCAAAGCAGCCGCTCCACACACATGACACCTTCACACTACCCGAAAATTGAATTTTATTTGGTAGCCTGCATATCATTTATAACACTCCTCCCACACACTTCGGTTCTCATTTGGCTAAAAGTGCATTTTTTTTTTTTTTCTTTTTCTTGAGACGGAGCCTTGCTCTGTCACCCAGGCTGGAGTGCAGTGGCACGATCTCGGCTCACTGCAACTTCCACCTCCCTGGTTCAAGCGATTCTCCTGCCTCAGCCTCCTGAGTAGCTGAAATTACAGGTGCCCACCATCATGCCCCAGCTAATTTTTTTTTTTAATTTTTGGTAGAGATGGGGTTTCAGCATGTTGGCCAGACTGGTCTCGAACTCGTGACCTCAGGCAATCTGCCTCGGCCTCACAAAGTGCTGGGATTACAGGTGTGAGCCACCGCGCCCGCCCGGCCTGAAAGCTTATTCTTGACTTCCTACTGGGCGAGAGACAGAGAAAGGAGCCTGTGTGTTCATCGGTGCTGCAACCCCAGGCTTCTGGGTTCCTGTGGAACAACAGGGTGTCATTGACAAGAATTGAAAAGTGTTTCCCCTCTTCAGAATGCCCCGGATGCCTCCTTCCTGAGGGGCACATGCTGCCATCAGCCTTGATCCAGGGACCGTGTTGCGCGCTGTTTCTTCGCTTGGCTGTAGCATGCTGGTGCCATGTGCGCAAGGGAGCAGCGCAACACACACAGACCCACCCACGGAATCCCCACTCCAAGGGAAGCACACCAGTGAAGGATCAGGTGGATTTTAAATTTAAAGCTTATCAAAATAGTTCTCTTCTAAAAAGCAAACAAACAACACGAAGCCTGCCTCTTCCCACTATTTCAAATCTCAAAATATTATACAAGGAAGTTTCATTTGTCCAATCTTGGCTACTGAAATTCCAGTGTAGGAGAAAACCTTGCTTGGCCCAAATTACTCTCTTTTTTTCTTTTTCTTTTTCTTTTTTTTTTTTTTTTTTTTTTTTTTTTTTTTTTTTTTGAGACAGGCTCTTGCTCTGTTGCCCAGGCTGGAGGATAGTTTTGCGATCATGACTCACTGCAGCCTCAACCTCCCAGTTTCAAGAGATCCTCCCAGCTCAGCCTCTTGAGCTGAAGCTATCCACCTGCCTTGGTGTCCTACAGTGTTGGGGTTACGGCAGTGAGCAGCCGTGCCTGGCCAAAGGTACTCTTTTTTATGAAGGTTTTAAGTGTACACTTTCATGAATTTTGACTATGAAAACGCCACCATAATCAAGATAGAGCATTTTCGTTCCTCCCAAAAGTTCACTTTGCCCCTAGGCGAGCTCTCCTCCCCTCCCCCATGCCCTGGCAACCGGCTTATGGAACCCGACATTAAGACCAGTTGGCATTTTCTGCAGTTTTATGTAAATGGAATAGTAGGGAATATACTTTTTCACTACTATCTTAGAATAGTAGGGAATTTAGAACCCAACTGCTCTAGTTCGATTCTGGTGGTGGTTTCACGTTTTTCTACGTCAACATTCATGAAAATGTACACTTCAAACCTTAATGAAAAGGAGTACCTTTGGCCAGGCACGGACGGCGGCTCGCTCCCGGAATCCCAGCACTTAGGAGACCGAGGCGGGCGGATTGCTTGAGCCCAGAAGGTTTTCGTGTCTGGCTTCTTGCAGGCAGCCTGAAGACCTGAGCTCTGCGCGCCTCACTGTGTGTGTGCGAGGCCCTTCCAGTGCGGAGCCGGGCCCCAGCGTCTGTAAGCTCACATTCTGTTCGTCTGTCCCCTTCTGCCGTGCATTCTCAGCTGTTTCTTTGTTTTTGCTACTATGAATAAAGCTGCTGTCCACATTCTTATGAGTCCTTTATGGTTCACCTATCCGAGATAAGTGCTACGGAGCAGGTAGCCAGGCTATATAGTAGGGAAATGGTTCACTTTTTAAGACATTGCTCCGTAGTTTTCCGAAGTGGTTGAGCCACTTGACGTTCTCAGCAGCAGCGTGTGTGGCTGCGGCTCCTGCACAGCTAACCGGCACGGAGTGAGGCCCGTTCTTGACGTTGTGGCCATTCTGGTGAGCAGGGCTCCATTCGAATCTCGTCGTGGTCTGATTTTCATTTCCCTGGAGACTAATGACATCAGGCCTGTTCTCACATTGTCCTTGATAGCTCACGCATCCTCTGCTGTGAAGTGTGTATTTCCATCTTTTAACCATTATTTAATTGTATATCTTCTTCTTGCTGGGTTGTAAATGTTTGTTTGTGTGTTCTGGATATAATTTTGCCAGATATACACAGCATATTGAATGTGTTTGTATATATATATTTCAATATACATATTTGCCGTTCTGTAGTTTCTTGGGAGTGCTTTTCAAAGAGCAAAATTATCACTTGGATAGAAACCAGTGTATCAGTGTTTTCCTTTTGTGGTTCATGCCTCCACATTCTATCGAGGAAATTTTTTCCTACCCAAGGTCACTGCACATTTTTTCTTATGTTTTCTTCTATACCCTTTCACCGTTTTAGCATCTACATTTAGATCTATGATTTTTTTTTTTTTTTTTTTTTTTTGAGACAGAGTCTTGCTCTGTCACCCAGGCTGGAGTGCAGTGATGTGATCTCTGGTCACTGCAGCCTCCGCCTCCCAGGTGCCAGTGATTCTCCTGCCTCAGCCTCCCAGGTAGCTGGGATTACAGGCACCTGCCACCAGACCCAGCTAATTTTTGAATTTTCAGTAGAGATGGGGTTTCACCATGTTGGCCAGGCTGGTCTCAAACTCCTGACCTCAGGTCACCCGCCTGCCTCAGCCTCCCAAAGTGCTAGGATTAAAGGTGTAAGCCGCCACACCCAGCCTGTGATCAATTTTGAGTTAATTTTTGTTTGGTGTGAGTGAAGGGTCAGTGGTCTTCTGTTTTTAAAATTGTTTCCATATGGTTATCCAACTGTTCATACACCATTTGCTGAAAAGAGTTCCTTTCCCTGGGAAATGCCCTTGGTGGTTTTGTCACATTTCAGCCACCCGTCTGCGTGCGGCCCTGCCTCCTGTCACCCTGCTCTGATGCCTTCTTGCTGGTGACACCACCCTGTCTTGGTTCCCGTGCTTTTCAAGTGAATTTTGAAATCTGGTAGTGTCAGCCATTCGACTACTCTTTCCAAAATTGCTTTGGCTCTTCTAGGTCATTTGCATTTTCATATAAATTTTAGAATCAGCTTGTCATGTTAAAAAAATAAAATAAAACCTGCTAAAATGTCGATTGGGATTGTCAGAATCACTCTTAAAAATCACTTAAGTTGACTCTGAAATGCAGCGTGCCAGGGTTTGGGTGTGCAACTTGTACGTGAGTTCTTGTGTACAGAAGAAGAGTGAGAGCCACCCAGCAAGCCGGCCTAGGGGGACGGAGGGAGGAGAGCGCTGTGCGCCCCTGCCCAGGCTTCCGTCGGCCCCTGAGAGCTTTCCTTTCTCCAGAGTGGCCACAGGATGGGTAGGAGGTTGCCTAGCATCCCTGAGGGTGTGGCCCTTTATTAATAATAATAAAGGGTATTATTTAGACTCCTTAACCTTACTACATGTGAAAAGAGTGTTTATCGCTGAGAGGATTAAAGAAGATAAGACACTGAGTAGCTAAGCGGTAAATGCTTGTGGATTTAAATCCAAAGCCAGCTTGCACAGGTGCTATTTCCTGCAGTGGCCCTGCTGTGTCCCAGCCATTTCCATCATCGCGTGGTGCCCGGCTGGCGCGCTGTCCTGCAGAGGGCCAGGTTTTACCCTCCAGCATGTGCCGCTGTCCGCTGGCTCCATCCTTGGGGCTGATGATACATGTTCTTTGCTTACTTCCACCTCAGAGTGTCAAAGGTCAAATCAGCCAGTAGCTCCTGGAACTAACCCCCCAGTGGTGTTTACCCCTGGATAATGGCCCAGTGGCGGGCTGGCCTGCAGCTTATACCCACCGTGGCTTTGCTGAATGGTGCTCAATCAGATTTAGCCCAGTTCTATGAGGCCCTGCACAAGCTAGTCTCCTCTCTCCGCTCTTTGATGGAATAATAGATCCATAAGAGAATTCATTTGCAACTTTAAGCCCAAGTTAAAGACGTCTCGAGGGATGAACGTGGGTGATTTGTGGAACACTGCGATGCGTTTATGAGATAGATTGCAAGTTCACCGCGGCGCTCCGAGACCAGATCGGGTTGCATTCGAGGCAGCGCTCTCATCCGGCTCTCCTCTAGGGGAGAGGACAAGCTTCACGGAGTGCGAAGTACGAGAGGCTGCCGTGGAAACTGCTTCCGTGGCTCCGGTCCCGGGAGCAAGTACCTGCTTCTCGTTCATTTAAGCACACTAGCGAGCTTCATAAACACTTAAGTGGCTCACAGGATGCTTCCCTTCCAGGCCTCACCGCACCTCCTCTGCTGTCACACAGAGGCCCCCAGAAACCACTGTCTTCTGGGTTTCACAGCCGGGCGGACAGGACCAGGCCGGGCTGCAGCCGCTGACCCCTGTGCTGGCAGCTTCCCCACCCCCGACAATGCTGGTGCCCAGTGGTTCTTCCCGGGGCTGCCTGTCTTCCTGGGACCCCTTCATTTAGAAACAAAACAACTCACTCTCACTCCTTTCTTTTTCATGTCTTGTTAATAACTGTGTAAATCTGTTCACGTTTTTGGACCCCACCACGATGTAAAGTAGATGCAACAACCACTTCATCGTCCTTTTTCTTGGTTCGTGGATGTCCCCAGGCTTCATTCCTCCCTCACGAGTGTGAGGTTGAATTAACTCATGCTTTGCTGAAGCCAGATTGTGTAGGCAGACGTGGCTTTTCTTCCCAGCGTGCAGAGCTGCAGGATTCGTGGCAGTCGGTTCTGTGGTCACGGGGACTGACTGCGCCTACATCCTCTCCGTCCATCCTTATAGTACTCAGGGTTCGGATGCCATTACCGGGCCCATTTTACAGAAAACGGAGACTCCCAGGGGCGACGTAACCTGCCCCGGGACAGGCAGCCACAGGCAGAGGAAGGACGTCTGGACCTGCAGCTGTGAGGCGGCAGCCCTAGGGCTTCTGAGACCCGTAGCTGGGGCTGTGCATCCCCAGGGCGGCTCTGTGGGCTCACTGCTTTCCAAGGGCTCCAGCCCGGTCGCGGGTGGTGCTCCCAGCTTGGTGCACGGAGGCGGGAGGAGGTGGAGGACAGAAAGATTCAAAGACAGGGAGTGCAAGGGGACAGCGAGCCAGCAGGACTCTGAGGAGGAAGTGGGAGAGTCGTCAGGAATGGCCAGCCTGGCCACCTGGACCGAGCCCAGCCCGCAGAGCAGCTCCCTCCTGGGTGTCGGAGGCCAGCTTTCACCTCCAAATGCTAGGCCAGGTGCCAGCACCCAGCCGGAGACGTCCTGCAGTCAGCTCACAGACATGGGGTGTCGGCTCCCCAGTGCCCTCGCTAGGGACACGGAAGTCAGGGTTTTAAAGTAGGGGTGAGAATACCAGCTGCCCTCATTTGGGTGCAGGGAGTATCCTGCTGGCCTGTGTGCTGGGAAGGGGCTCTAGGGCTGTGGCCACGTGTGTTCCGTGACCTTCCAGGCCGGCGTGGTATGGCCCTGCCCCACTCTCCTCATGCTCTCCACTCCAGCCACGCTTGCCTCCTCCCAGCCCCCTCATAGGGACTTTGAGGTGCTCTTCCTGCTGCCTGGCTAGCCCTGCTCACGCTCCAGATTGCAGCTCCGCAGCCACTTCCTAGTGGAGCCGGCCTTGCCCTCCTCCACCAGGTCAGGACCTCCTCATCTCAGCTTCGACGCCCCTCTTGGGCTCACCTTGCTCCTCTCTGGAGCAGCATCATGGTGACTCTGGCACCTTCATCCCCAACTGTGTGGATCCCACTTCAACCCCACTGGCCAGACACCAACTGGGTATCCTGCAATTCAGTTCTGACACTCCTAGCAGCGGCAACTCAGAACCCACAGATTAAAGACCAAAGTCTCCAGAAGACTACCCCCACTTTAGATGCAATAGATGCAAACCACGCGTCCCAGGGTGGAGGGGCCTTGGCTACAAATTCTGAAGTTCCCACAACACTCTCGAAATGGAGAACTCACAGACGCAGTTACCTATAATCATGCTTTTATTTTAAAGGAAGCACACACACACCGGGGGTGAGGTCTGGGAGGGGCAGAATTTCCAGCCCGCTTGTCGTGGAGTCCGAAGGGGTCTCCTTCTGGCACATCCATCTGTCCAGCAGCACAAAGCTCTGCTGAGCTTCAGTGTCCAGGGTTTTGATTGCGTTTTGTTATGTAGATATGATCAATTAACTCGTTGGCCTCAAGACTCAGTCAGTCTCCAGCCCGCACCCGCTACCCCATCTGGAGGTCAGGCTGGCTCGAAGTCCCCAGCTCTCTGGTCCTGCGCCTGGTCGTTCTGGCTACCAGCCTCTCCATCCTAAACCACCCCGGGGCCAACAGTGAGTCACTTAATTCGCATAACAAAGACACTCCAATCTCTCAGGAAATTCCAAGGGTTTTTGGATACTCCATGCCAGGGCCCAAGGACAAAGGCCTCTTGTTTGCTCTGCCTGCAGCAAGCTCAGAAAGGCCAGGCCTGGCCTGTTTCACCCCCTCCTGCATCCTAGCACCCAGCGCAGGGCCTGGGACTTGGTAGGAGCTCCCCAAATGCTGGTATTTGAAGGAGGCAGTCAGTCAGCCCAAAGGTGGCAGGGCCTGCAGCAGACTTGCAAGGAGACGAGAGAGAGCAGAGTTCATCTGTCTCTGAAGAGCAGCAGGAAGGGCCCAGAGGCGCCCTGCCCAAGCCCACCCCCCACTTCCCGCTTGTCTTTCTCAACTACTTTTCGACCAGAGAAAATTCTCCTCTCGCAAGCTGCTAGGCCCTTGGTAGAAAGCTGTTTACTTGCCTCAATGTCCTTTTTTCCCCCCTTTATGGTATATGTTATTTTCCTCTGGCAAGATCCCTGTTTTCTTTGGAACGGTGCTTAAAATGATAGCATTTAGCCGATGAAATAGCAGCCCATCTTCTGTCTTCCCGTGACACAGCGAAAGCACCGGGACGAGCCAGAATGCCTCGCTTCCTTCTCACTGGCACAGCAAGTCCTTGCGCCGGGCCTGATTGCTAAATAAGGTGTCTGGGCTCCCGTCATTTCATCCTAAGAGCAGCTGTAATCAGAGTTGCAGCAGCATTCACCACCCTCTCAGGGAGGGGCATGCTGGCTGGGCTGTCTTTTCCAAACGGATCATCAGAGTGTTGAGGTAATAAGGAAATGAGAGGGTTTTTCTTTTCCTCCCAAGTGCCACTGTGCATGGCAGCTTCTCTCGTGGAATCTGGGTCCATTGTGCTCCAATTACAAGGAATCAGGTCGCTGGGGACCCCTTCGTGACTGCCCTGATGCAGACGATCCCATTTTGTTGACACACTCCACAAGACTGTCGGGAAATTTCCATGGGGCCTCCAGTCGTGCCCCTGGAAAACAGAAATCATCCTGATGATGCCAGAAAGGTGGGTCCTTTTCTGTCAGTCCAGGAGTTGGGAAACGTTTTCTGTTCAGGGCCAGTGGGTTTTTCAGCTTCATGGGCCAAGCGTCCATCAGAATCACTCAGCTCCACCCCTTCAGCAGGAAAACAGCCGCAGACAGCACTTAATGAACCCTCAGGACTCCGACAGCATTTTATTTTCACAAACAGTGCATGCCAGGCTTGGCCAGTGGGCTATCATCTGCCACACTGAACCCCGTGAGGTGTTTTAGGCTGACTGACTGCACCATGGACCGCACAGTAACCTCTGTGACCTGCACATACACCTCCAGATGAGTTCCTGGAACTAGAAAGTCTGAAGTAACTGGAAAATCACAAAAAGGAGAAGAATGATCAACCCCTGTGGTGCCTAATTCACTCTGAGACATTCTTCTATTGTTCCTTATTCCCGCCTCAACTGATAAGGCAACTGGACTTTGAAGCCAACCTTGCTCAACTGATAGGTCAACCTTGTGACTCCAGACCCTACAGTCCCCTCCCAGCTTGCAAAAACCGCCCTCCTCTGACTCTCTTTTCTGACTCAGCCTGCCCGCACCCAGGTGAATAAAAAGCCATGTTGCTTGCACAAAGCCTGTTTAGGGGGTCTCTTCATTCAGAATGTGCACTTAACAAACCCTGCTACCATCCTGATTCAGGTGTCCCAAATGCGGCAAAATGCACCTTGCATTTCCCTAATTTATGGGTCAGATTTGTCCAATGATGCCTTTAATTCAAGGACAATTATCTTGAGGAAATGCATGGTTTTTTAAAAAATATATATGTACTAGCATAGAAATAAATAAATGCACCAGGATGAAAGCACAGCTTCCATGAAGAATTCACATTATATACTATGAAAATCTATGCCCTGTGCAATCTGACTGTTTTTTCTAAAGAAGCTGAAACCTTTCGGTGAGTTTCGGTTTTATAGTATGTGTTTTGTTCTCCTTGAGAGGACCTCATAAATCAGTTGGACACATTTTGCTATAAAGGAAATATTTTATGTGTGAAGTACTGTCTTGAAGATTTTTCTCTTTTATCAGGGGTTTGTAAAGGTAGAAAATGGCTCATGGGTATAATTGGTTGGCCATAGTCCTTAACTGTACACGTCAGAGATCTCTGCTTATGCAAAATTTATTTAAGTGTCAGAACTTTATTTGAGTGACTAAGGGTAGGAGGAAGCTGCTCTGAAAACATTTCATATGAAAAGGCATATTCTGTGCTTCAAAAAAAAATCTTGGCAAAACTTTGCAACCCTGTAGGGGTGCTGAAGTAAAGTACCCATAGAAAACACCCCACCAGCGTCCAGAAAGAGATCCTTGGCAAAAGTAAATCCTGACATGTTATTAAATCAATAGTATCCCCCAAAATCAGTAGAAGAAAGCTCAATTCGTTTTCAATGTCTAGAAATAGTAAAAATTAGCTTAAAAAGAAATAATAAGCCTTAACTCAGCTAAAAACATCAAGATAACAAAATTTCATTCTTACTTACGCAGTGAAAACACATCGGGTACAGATTTCAACGCCTTTTCCATTTCTCCCCCCATCCTAGCATCTGTCTTCTGTGTTGACTCTTCTGACTGAATATATTTTTAACTTTTAAAAGACTTGTCTTTTAACTGAAAAATAGTTTGACTTTTTGTCAAAATGGTCAAAACAATCTTGGTGCTTCAAGTTATGTTATCTGAAGATACAGGCCCGTCTTGAAAATGAAGCCCGAGAAGGGTGTTGAAGTGTGTGTTTCAGTTGTATAGCAACAAACCTTCTCAAAGCTCAGAGGCTTACAACAGCCATCCATTGCTACCTCTGTGGCTCTGCAGGTTGACTGGGCTCCGCTGGCCTGTCTTTCCTTGGGATTTGTCATGCACCTGCACTCACTGGGGTTGAGTCTGGAGTCATCCCAGGCCATGACCAACCAGGGCATGCAAGATGGCTCTTGTATGTGGCCAGTAGTGGATGCTGGTCACCAGCTTGGAGATACGCTGGCAGCACAGACTGGACATGGTTCAGCCTTCTCGTAGCCTAGGGACTAGGTTCTGAGAGCAGATGTCCCAAAAGGGAGCATTCCAGGAGTCCCCCGTGGAAGCCAGAAGCCTCCTGTGACCCCGCTGGCCAGTCCAGGTTCAAGGGCAGGGCATTAGCGTCTTCCTCTGATGGGCTGTCCAGCCTGCAAATACAGAGAGGGAGGATTCGGGGTGCCTGTTTGGAGACCACCATCCATAGCACTAGATGGGAACACTGCCCACATCCTAACGCTTTATCTGTATTGCCCTAGTTACACGGTTCTATCGGGGAAAAAGACATTCTTATACAGACCACTACTAAATTGAATTCCCATTCTAACATGCCTCACTGCTCATCGCTGAGACCCATCTCTGCTTAATACACTCAGGTCTTCATGGGCTGATCTTAGCTGATTATTTTATGTTACAGCCATCCTATCATAAAGCCTCAGTGCAAGTAATGCAAACATGCAGGATTTCATGAAGACGATGAAAGCGCTATTGGGAACGTGCAAGAATTGCAGCCACAGTTATTGAGAAGGAGGTGGAGTTCAACCAGACAACCACTGAAGAGGCAGAGATCCCACCAGCCGGGGAGAGGAAAGGTTCATCAGGAGATGCTTACTGAAGTGATGAATGATCAAGAGAACACCTTCAGGATATTAAAACATTCTGGACGAGTGTCTACAACAGTTACTGTTCGCAGTGGGGCTCTGAAAGGCGAATGTAAAAGGACATTGAACGGCTGTAATGCTTGTTAGCAAGCTGTAACAGAGGGCGCGGTCACTGCTTGAATGTCTTTCACCCTGAAAGTTAGCATTTAGTTGTGGTTAGAAGCAGAGTTTATTAAATATAAAATAAAATACATCTGCTTTCACAAAATTTTAGTTTTGTTTTTGGGGTATGAAGTCCTAAGCAAACACTCAGTTTGCTCTCTTGACTAGAAAATTTCAACCCTGGTTTTCAGTGGATTCCTATTGAAGTCTTTCTGAGAGTACGGATTGTCCTTCGGAACAAAGACCTCCTGAGATGCGAATCTGGGAGACTGGGGCTGCGATGCCTGCTTTCCCCTGGCCCTGTGGCATGTGCCATGGAGGATACGCTGTTGTTGGCATCCTTGGCAGGTGTCCTGGTGCCTCTGGTTGCCATGGCGCTTCTTGAGACAGGGACAGCAGGGGAGACGTTCTGGCAGTCACATCAGGTGGCTAAATGCCGCTGCCCCCGCGGTAGTAAGTTCTGGAAGACTCTAGTCATTGGGAAGAGCCCAGGTCAGCAGATCGGCAGGCAGTTTGCTCAGAAAAGTATCAGAACAGTCAGACTTTGGGTCTGAGCTAGAAGTTTCTTTTGAGTTCAGATATCACTTCAAAAACATTTCCTGTGTCTAGCTTCAGTCTTGGGGTGAAAAGACACATTTCTTTATCCGTTTCAGAGCGCGGATGACTTCTTTGAGTTCCAGGCCTGTGCTGTGTGGCCAGCTTTCCCACGGCTCTTGCAGAATCGCAGACGTGAAATGCAGCATCCGACACCAGCCCTGCTGTCATTGGCTCTGTCCATTCTCTTGGAAGAGTAAAAAGAGCTAGGACTGAATTTCAGAATCGGGGTTTTCAGAAGGGAAGGAAGTAGAGGAAGCATCCAGACCAGCCCCTTGGCTTCAGAGAGGACTCAGGTGGAGTGACCAGGCCAGGGCCTCACAGCGAGTTGGGGCAGAGCTGGGCAGGCCTCTGGGCTCCACTGGCTCATCGATGGCACAGCATTAACCCTCTTTATGCTGATAAAAAGCTATTGCAGCTTCAAACCCGATCTTTTGTATCAGCGAATTCTCCTGAAGGACAGTGATGGGCACGAGAGTGACCTGCACTTGAAGACCACCCAGATGCAAATGCCCCGGCAGCTTCCAGCTTCTCCAGGTGGGAGAAAAGACTCCTTTTCCCTACTGCCATGTAACCACTGTTGGCTCCTGCTGTGTTCTGAATGTCTGTGTCCCTCCAGAATTCATCCGTTGAAACCTAACTGCCAAGGCAATGGTGTTAGAAGGCAGGGCCTTTGGGTGGTTGCGAGGTCATGAGGGCTCTGCCCTCAGGAATGGGATTAGAGCCTTTATCAAAGGGACTCCAGAGAGCCGCCTGGCTCATCTTCCATGCAAGCACACATAGAAGGTACCATTTAGGAGAAAGCATGCCCTCCCCAGATGTCACATCTGCTGATACCTTGATCTTGGGCTTTCCAGCCCCCGGAGCTGTGAGCCATGCATTTCCACGGTTCATCAGTGATCCAGCCTCAGCTGTTCTGTGTGGCAGCCCCGTCAGGCTAGACAGGACCCTAACAGCAACGAGGGCCAGGCTGGGTTGTGACGTTTGCATGGCACGTTAATCCAGGTTCCCTCCAACCCTTCTTCACTAACAGGACATGGCTTCAGAAGAACGTGAGCCCTGGTGAGGTAGCAGCGATCACAGCTTCCTGTCTCATCTTTTGTATCAGCGAATTCTCCTGAAGGACAGTGATGAGCACGAACACGACCTGCACTGGAGACCACCCAGACGCAAATGCCCCAGCAGCTTCCAGAAACCGTTAGCAGTATTTTAAGTGCTTCTATTTAGCATGATGGATTTGATCAGTCTTTGCTAAATTGAACACATAAATGAGGATTTAGTCAAGATGTAGTTAAAGGAGCATTAGCGCACTTTTCATAAAACCCAAACGTGCAGCAAGCTGGCTCACGCCGGTGTTGAGACCTGGTGTGTGTCCGATGAAGGGTGGCGTTGCACTGGATGTGGGTTCTGCCGTGCCTGCCTGACATGGGGACCCTCCAAATACTCCATGTGCAGAACCTGTTTTTAAATAAACATCATTATCAGGTCAACGAAACATCCCCGTCTCTCTTACACTCCTCATCCTGCTGTGCAGATATTCGTGGTTTTAAAACGATAACAGATTGTGAGAACTCCAGTAAAATGATTGCAGAACTAACCACACTTTTAAGTAGAAGTGACATTTCCAACAGGGCCCACTCAGACGGTTCCAGCCTTCACTTTGGGGTTATACATCCAGTGCCACTTAAGCTGCCTGCGGTGAGGGGCAGAAGCCTGCATTAGAGACCCATGGGCAAAACATGGGATGCCTGCCAGCACTCTGAGGAGCCCCTCCACCGTCAGTGACTTCCAGAGACAGGCAGGGGGTCAGGAGACTCCCGGGACGCACTGAAGCAGCTCCTTTTACAAAACAAGTAGCAGAGAAGAATTTTAATGTCCTTTATGCTGACAAAAAAAATACACGTGTGGGAATGCATGTCTTGGTTTGAGCACTGATCCTTCCCTGCAGTTCCCAGCCGTGGCACTGTGGGGCTCAGGGACTGAATCACTCTGTGACGGGGGCTGCCTTGCACATTGGAGGCTGTCTGACAGCATCCCTGGCCTCCCCTCATGAGATGACCCCTAGATGCGCCCCTTGTTCCCCCCTCCACCCTCGGTTACGTTCGCCAGTGGGGGGCTAGAGGACGACTAGCAGAAGGTGGGGGGATTGGGGAAGGATAGCATTAGGAGAAATACCTAATGTAGATGGTAGGGCGATGATGCAGAAAACCACCACGGCCCGTGTACACCTGTATAACAAACCTGCACATTCTGCACATGTACCGCAGAACTTCGAGTATAATAAATTAAAAAACACACAATGACCAAAGCAACCCTGATCGACAACCAGTGCCCAGGAAGACACACGGTCTGTTTGTTGGTTGTTTTGAATGTACTTTGTAGGTGAGAGACACCTGCCCCAGGTAGGTGTGAAGCACCTCGCTTTACCTGGAAAGCTCCGCATATTTAAATACCACTCCCCTGCACACTTACCTGCCACAGGGTGGTTAACGCTTTTTAATTGATGCAGTAAATATTCCAGAGTCTTCCTTGTTAGGCAGGAGTGCGGGAGTCGTTTAGAATCAGCCCCTCAATGTGGTTGCTATTTTAGGGATCATCACACATCATCTGCTGTTTGGTGTCAAACCCTGAGCCGCTGTTATTTAACACTGATTAATAAATGGCAGGCTGTCAGCACCGGTTGCGAAGACACTTCAAGGAGCCATTGTTCTTTTAAATTAAAACATTTAAACATTTAAATCCAGGGCTGGTTCTCGCGGCTCATTTTAATTATTCCTTTTGTCTTGGCGTACTTTCTTCTCCTGATCACACAGCTGTCACGCCAGCAGTACCTGGAGTCGGAACACGACAGCCTTTTCCCTATTGCTGCCATTATTTTCACCAGGAAAGCCGGAAGCTGCTGGAGCAGACGTTAATTTCGAGAGAAGACTGCTGGCTAAGTTATTAAAACGAATAATAACCTTCGGATGCGACTTGCGTCACTGATACACACGCAGGGCCTGCAGGCCTGGGTCTTGCTTGGCTGTGTGTGCATGTGTGTATCTGTGTATGTGTGTGTCTCTGTGTGCTGTTTCTGTGTGTGGTCATTTCTGTGGTGCGACTGTGTGGACCTGTATGTCTAGATCTGTGTGTGTCTGTGTGTATGTCTGTATCTATGCGTGTGTCTTTGTGGATAGCTCTGTGCGGTGTGTCTGTCTGTGTGTGGATCTGTGTCTCTGTGTGCATGACTGTATCTGTATATGTGTCTGTATCTTTGTGTGTGTATCTGTATGTGGCTGTGTCTCTATCTTGGTGCATGTTCATGTGTATCTACATGTGTGTCTCCTCTGTGTGTCTGTCTTTGTGTATGTATGTGTTTGTGTGTGTATCTGTGTGTCTGTGTGTATGTGTATGTATGGGTGTATATCTATGTGTGTCTCTGTGTGTGTATCTGTGTGCATATTTGTGTGTTTCTGCATGTGTGTCTCTGTGTCTCTGTGTCTTTGTGTACATCTGTATCTGTGTATATCTGTGTATCTGTATGGATATCTGTGTGTCTTGGTGTACATCTGTCTGTGTGTCTCTTTGTGTATCTGTGTGAATATCTGTGTGTCTTTGTGTACATCTGTGTCTATGTGTCTATTTGTGTATCTGTGTGAATATCTGTGTGTCTTTGTGTACGTCTGTGTCTGTGTGTCTCTTTGTGTATCTGTGTGAATACCTGTGTGTCTTTGTGTACATCTGTGTCTGTGTGTATATTTGTATCTGTATGTGTGTCTCTGTGTGTCTGTGTATATTTGTGTTTCTGCATGTGTGTGTCTGTGTGTCTGTATCTGTATGTATGTGTGTGTGTATGTGGGGGGCCTTCTTTGTGTGTGTCTGTGTGTGTATTTGTGTGCGTCTGTGTGTGTATGTGTGTGCGTCTGTGTGTGTATTTGTGTGCGTCTGTGTGTGTATTTGTGTGCGTCTGCGGGTGTGTTTCTCTGTATGCGTCTCTGTGGATATCTGTGTGCGTGCACGCTTGTGTGGATGAAGCATTTTCCTTTCCCATCTTGGTGCTTAGTTAGGGGACTCTTTGTCCCGAGTCTTTTCTCTCTTCCCCGACACCCTACTGCAGGAATCCCAGCCTGACCCCGGCCGTCTCCGGCCAGGGAATGGATCCAGACTGTCAGGGAGCTCTGGAATCAGTGGAGCTGGAGGACCCCAGTTGAACAATCTCCAGGAACCAAGGGGCCTGTGGAGGGCCAGGCAGGGCCCCAGCCATCCCCAGGTGGGACAGCATCAGTGCTTAGCGTCTGACTCCGAAGCAAGGGTCCGCTTGGCCAAGCTGAAGGCATGAGCTGTTGCCCCAGGTCCCTCCTTCAAGGTGGGTGGCCACAGCACCCCAGGGAAAGACCAGCCACAGTGAGGGCCCCCTGAGGCAGGCGGGGCATGGGAGTGCTGACGATAGCCAGGACAGGAGTGACGGAGCGCTGGGCAAGCCCAGTGTCCCCACGCCTCCCGGGCTTCCCTCCGGCCCCTCCTCTCCCCGTCCTTTCTCCTCCTCTTCCCTCCTTCTTCCAACAGGTCAGCAGTAGGCGAAGGGACCAAGGCCGTTCTACTTTTAGTTCTAGAGATACAGTTTTCTCACCAACTTCAGAACATACCCGGTTCATGTTATATTTAACTGTGCTCTCAATTTTAAAGAAAGGAAAACGCAGGAAAACGATGTTGCAGCATTGAAGGTGGAAGCTTGCCAGACCTTTCCCAGGATGTGACGTGATGGCTGGACTGGGGTCCTGTGCCCTTTCCTGATTTGACATGGGGAGGAAGGTGTCCCATCCACTGGAGCCGGTCCTCCCACGCCGTCCTGAAGAAGGACACCCGTGGTCCACTGCCTGGCGTCTTTTCCTCCAGAACGCTGGCCCTGGAGCCTTGTCTGTCTTTTAGGTTTAGTCATGGTGGTGTTATTTGTTTGCTTGCTTCTTTTTAATACAGAGTCTCACTCTATCACTCAGGCTGGTATGTGGTGACACAATCTCAGCTCACTGCAACCTCCACCTACTGAGTTCAAGAGATTCTCCTGCCTCAGCCTCTTAAGTAGCCAGGATTACAGGCACGCACCACCACACCCGGCTTTTTTTTTTTTTTTTTTTTTTTTGTATTTTTAGTAGAGATGGGGTTTCACCATGTTGGCCAGGCTGGTCTCGAACTCCTGACCTCAGGTGATATGCCCGCCTTGGCCTCCCAAAGTGCTGGGATTACAGACATGAGCCACCGCGCCCGGCCTAGGCATGGTGTTTTTGGTGGAAAGGCGTTCCTGGTACTTAGAAGTCATGCTTTTCAGTCTTGTTCCGTTTCACTTGCTCTTTATTATTTGGGGTCTTCTACTTTCCCCTTTCCTGCTCGGGTCCACTTTCTCTCCCCTGCTTATCCTACCTTCTGCCTTCCTTTCTGTGCTTTTTAGCTTGAGATGGGTGCATGGAACTTTTTAATCAGGTGCATGGGAAGGGAGGAGAGGAGGTCGGAGCAAGAGGAGAACAGGAGAAATAAGGCTTGGATGGAGAGGACGTCACCTTCCGCTTGTGTCTTCAAACTCGACTTTTATTTGCTTTTTAAAACATATAATGATGCACAAGCCTCTCATTTGGAAATAACATCCTCATTCCATAGCCCTCTCTTTCACCTTCCTTTCATCGTGTTTTCTGACACTTTACCCCCGAATGCTCCCTCCTCCTCCATGTTCCTTCTTCTCTTATTTCCCCGGCACCCTGAAGCATGAACTTACTTTCTGGAGGTCATGGGCTTTTCCCAGGGTTCTGCCACCAGCATCCTGTGTGCCCTTCTTGTTCTTCCGTGGGGCCTTCTCTGCTGATTCCCATACCCGGTCAAGGTGGAAAAGAACCGACAGGATCTTCACAGTGGGTTGGCCCAGGCTTTGCTGCCTTCTTCCAGCCCAGCTGGTCTCTAGACTCTGTGCCGGCTGGAAGCCAGTGCCCCAGGAGACATTTGCACTTAAGTCCTTCTGTGTCCCCGGAATCACGGGCAGCTGGGCACTTCGTTTTTACATTCTACTGACTATGAAGAAGGTGCTTTTATAGTTTCCGTAAGAGAATTTTATTAAACAAACCTGGACGCTTCCAGACCAGAAAGGTATTATGCGAACATTTTATGAGCAGAATGTAGAAATTAATGGAGAAAAACTACTAGAAATGTGGGTTGTTTGGTGCTGTTTGCTACTCACACCCAACGACGTGCAGATACTCATACATCACGGCGCAGCCTCCTACAATCTCCTCCGTAATGTGTTTTTTAATTTCCATTTGTGTTGGGAGTTTTGTAAGATAAACAGACATTGTGTTCTCTGGGGAGATAATGGGTATCTCCGAAAGGACAAAGCGGACTGTGAATTTAGTTGGCTCTGTGCTGTGATAGGAGCAGGAGGAACGTTATGTATTGCATTATCACCGTTCTGGGGGTAGGAAAAATGACTTAAATAGACCCAGCCTCCGAAATCGCCACTGTGTTAAGCCTTGTTATGATGAACTTTTCCTCGCGTGCGCGTGCGGGTCTGTATAATGAATACATAAATAGGCACCCGTGCATCTGAGGTTTTCTTTTTGATACTCTGAAAAGGCTATTCTTTCTTTCCTTAGGCCAATCTTCGAGGTTAGTGATGGAGAAATAGCAATAATAATAATAACAACAGCATGAAAAATAAAATCGAAAAGCTGTGGCGTATTTAAATTTTCATTAGAAGGCAGTTGCAGTGTCTTGATTCTACAGGAGGTCACGTCACGGGGCTGCTGCATCCTGAATACGCAGAGTTTTCTCTACTTTTTAAAACCTGGATCCTCATTAACTTCTGTCACTTCACACACGGCCTCTGGGGAAGCAGTTGGGGGTTGGGGTGGCACCTGCCCACCGTGTGCAGTGGCAGGGGCTGGGCGGGGGTGTTCAGGCCTAATCTTTGCTGCTTCAAAGGGCACTGGTGCCAGCCACATTATCGTTTTAACCCAAGCCAAGGCTGTCCTCAGAGCCCCACAGCATGGTGCATTTATCTCCACGGGGGGCCGAGGGACCTTCGAGCAAAGGTCAGTGTGGATGGCTGGGCCAGCCACCATCAGATCCAAGGAAAGGAGAAATTAAAGCCATTCATTTATGTATTCCTGATTCTGATGTTTGCTCCAAGCTCTGTGCAAAGGCCAGCCTCCGCTCTTCCCGGCAGCTCCATTCCGGGAGTCCCTCCGCTAATAAGGACTGTCCAGCCTGCTTTCTAGTCTCCCTCCGTAGCCTGTGACATGGGGATATTTTGTAATCAGATGTATTGTCCGTCTTGCTTAAATGGCAATTTGTAGGGTCGCCTAATAGTGTATGAAGAGAAAGCAGGATGAGAAAGAATGTCAACTTTTGTTGCTTTGTAAAGATTATTTTAATAATAGTGTATGTTGATGATAGAGAATCTTAATAAAAATGGATAAGACTTAAGAACTTGAAATCACCACTGTTAATGTTTTGATCTACAAATATCTTTTCTAGCCTTTCTCATTAACTCTACCGAAGTGAAATTATACCAAATACTTTTGCGTTTCTCCTCAATTTATCCATATACTGAGGCCATTTTCGTGTTAGACATAATTTTCTAGACCATTTTTAAGGGCTGCCTAGATTCTGTGGTATTTTGTGGTCGTTTATATGGTAATTTCCATAACCAGTCAGAAAAGATGCTTTATTTCAATTATCCTATCATTAAATGGGGAAAAAGGACATTTTCACGTACCTTGCTTTTGCGAAACCGGCAGGAACTCTCTATTCCCTTTAGGTGGGGGCGGGGCGGGGGCAGTTTGCAGCAGAGCTGGTCTCTGCACCTGACTAATCTCAACCACCATTCAGAATGGAAACTTGAGGGTATGTTAATTTCTACGGTGTTGACAATGATGTCATTACAGTCAAAACTATCTTAGTGGATTCTTTTAAGTCTTCTTGAATGACCTTTTGTTTATGAATGTTTAACCCAAGTCGGTGAGTCAGGGCTGTCTCTGTATGACCCAACTTCCTGGTATAATCCCCCAGGACAGGGTCTTGGTGAGGCCCCAGCCTTCAAACTTCTGGACGGTTGGGACTATGGGGAAATGATGCTTCCACGAGGGGCTGACCCACAGGTCCGGCCTTCTACACATGCATTGGCCCAGCCATGCAGGGAAAGACCCTCCAGCACAGGGAGAACCCTGCGGGCTGGGGGTTCTTCCAAACTGCTCTCCATGCCCCTTGAAGTCTGTTTTCACTGCAGTGGGGGCTGCGGTCCAGTGTGATATGCACCAAGCCCTGACCTCTAAAGATACAGTTCATATCAACAAGCCTTTGTGTTGGGTCTTCGCCTGACAGAGGATTTATTAAGGAAGACTTCAGAGGCGAACACTGCTTTGATATTGAAATATGCATTGGGTTTTGCAAATACGTTTGAGGCTCTATCTGTGTCTATTCCTATTAATAGTTCAGTTCCATCATCGTTGTCCCAAACCTAGAAGGTGTCTGAGCTTGCTGTGATAACACAAGAATGTCTCAGGCCCTGAGTCCACAGCTCCAGGATTCATTCAGTAAGCTGCTGGGCGGCCGCTGTTGTCGGCACACTGGATTAGGGCAGAGAAAACCCCGCTGTCCGACGGCGAGCGTCTCCCGCTGTGCTCCAAGAGTGGAGGGGCTCGAGCGGGTTCTCTCTGCACTGACCCAGTGTGCTGACAACAGCGGCCGCCCAGGAGTCTGCTGGAAAAATCCTGGAGGTGTGGACCCAGGCCCTGAGAAGTCCTTGTGCTGTCACAGAACAGCAGATAGCCACGATGCGTCTAACACAGTCCACTTGCGAGGAATTCCACATATCTGGATCCTGAGCCTCCGCAGAGAGGGGCCTGGAGGCTCAGGAGAGGGCAGGGACTTTGTGGGAATAGACGCTCTCCTGCTGTTCTAGGGCTCTTTCCCTCCATGCCCTCCCACCACCTGTGCGCGTTCTTCAGCAGCATGTCGAGTAACCCTATGATAGGCAGCTGTGCCTGGTGCTGCGGAACCCTGATGGGCGTGATGCTTGGCACCTGGCTCCAAAAGGCGGCTGCATATCAGGAGGAAACTCAGCCGGGCCGCCACGGAGCAGACGCGTCTCGGCCACGGTGGAGTGGGTCAGAGCACTCGGCTGCAGGCGGACCTGGCTGTGAATCCCAGGTAGGATTATTGCTTACCTAGAGCCCCATCTTTGAAGCCTCAGTTTTGTAAATCTGCAAAATGGGTATATAGCCTAATACTATTTCTGGGATACAGGCAAGCGAACAGGTTCAAATGAGAAAGGGCTTCTGGGGCAAAGCCGGAAGTGGCGGCATTTCTTCCTCTTTCACCTCCCAAGCAGGTTCTTTGCTTACTGGGTGACAATTGCCTGGAGCCCTGAGAGTCTGTGTGGACTTCCCAACTGCAGAAGGTGGGGGGAGGGAGGGCAGTAAAGACAGGAGAGGGGGAGGGGGACGAGGGGTGGGAGGCTGGCAGAAAGGCCTCCTGGGAGAAAGGGCGGGCGCTGGGCAGGGCAGGAGGGCTCCTAGGCCGCGGTGTGCCGGGGAGTCCAGCGCAAGCTGCCGTCTGTCCCCAACGGCCTGATCTGTACAAGGTACACGAGGAGGGAACGTGGACCCTTCCCAGCTCTTCTCTCATGCACAGGCACTTAGATGATTTAGGGAGAAACCACAGGAAAATTAATTATCCAGGCAATTGCCTAACACTTCACTTCACTTTATAAAATGTCAACTTGGTGGTCAGTCTGACATACGCTCCTTCGGTGTCCTTTGGAAAACGGCTGCAGCCCCTGCCTGAGACCCCGGAACGTTTCCGCTTTTCCTTTCATTTGTCCGTGGATTGGGAGGCTGGGTCAGCCCCTGCTCCGGCCCCACTGCAGAGCTGTGCGGCCGTCGGAGCCTTGGGTTCGGGTTGTCATAAAGTAATAGCCTTTCATCCTCCCAGGCCAGGCCCGCAAACAGGCAGGCGGCAGACTTACGTGTCGAGTTCCAGGTGTCTTTGGAATTAATCTCTTGTGTCAGAAAATTATATGAGATGATGCCTGATGCCGCTTGTCCGTAATAGATCTTAGTCGCTCGTTTAAGGATTTTCTTACACTGCTTGATAGAGAAGAAAAGCCAACCTTAAGTAGCTTTATGTAGGTAGCTTGATTTCTGAAAAGATTGCTAATCCTAGTGGGAATTTCTGTAAAAGCGTTCAGACTCTGCAGAATAGTCAAGGTTTCCATATTTATCAAATGCGGCTCTTCTTGTGTGAATAATGCATTCTGGGGCAGGCTCGGTAAATTGCTTTAGTTAATGAATTTCAAAGGTGGAGATGGTTGTTGAAGCATCTCATCTGGTGAGCTTGCTGTTTGAGTTTTGCTATTTATTCAGTTTTTTAAATTTTCCAATTGTTGAAGAGTTTTCCCTCACCGTATGGAAGTAAGGCAGGGAAAGCAAGAGGTGTGTGATTTGTTTATTCTTCACACTTCATCTTTGTGATGCATTTTTTTAAATGTGTAGAGACCTCGCAGGGCTTGTGCCTCAGGCAGTAAAACCTTGAGAAAGTGGCCACTGGCAGATGGAGAAGGTATGAAATAGGGGAGTGACACAGAAAGAGAAAAACAAGTGACACTTACTGTGTGTCTCACCCTTTCCACCATCCACTGATACCACAGCCTTGGGTTCTAACCAGTCTGCCTTCTTATAATAACACACTTAAGAAAAAGCATAGCTGGTTTAATCTTGCAACTTCTTAAAAGTTAAACTATTGATGTGTCTTCTCCTAAGTTAGCGGTGTCGATAAAGGTTCTATTAAGAGGCAAATGAAGAAATGAACATCAAACTTCCTGGGAAGTAATTATATGAGTTTATAATAAGCCATAAGACATTTGAAAGGAAGGGGGAAAAGCCAATGAAAGAGTGTACCGAGGATATTAAATTAAGTAATTTTAATGTCACCGTTTGTTATCCAAGAACTTGAACAATTTACAGTTCTTGAAACTGACAGGTTGAAGCATTCATTGTTCTGTCATGGGAGCAGTGGCAATGATGGAGGATGATATGTCAGTGTGTGTCATGGGAGCAGTGGCAACGGTGGAGGATGATATGTCAGTGTATGTGAAGAAGAGCTTGCACTGCATGTTGAAGATGCAGGTTCCTGTGGGGCTGCCCGATAGAGATGTCAGGGCTGAGCTCACTGGGTTCTCAGCTGTGTAATCCCAGCTGGCTGTGAGTTCCTCCAGGAAGTGAAGGGACCTCTCTGAGCCTTCTCCAGTGTCCTATCTCTCATAGGAGGAGGATGCTATTACCACCCACTTCTTAGGTCCTTAGAAGTAAAGGATCTCGTGTATGGGAAAGGCTCTGTGTGGAGCTGGGTCCAGGGTGCAGTCAACCCATAAGAACCAGAGCCACAGAAAGATGGGACCTTCTAGGCAGCTCACCTGCAGACAATCTGCAGGCTGTAGATTTGATTCTTTGTTTAAAAACTATATCTTTGGCCTATCTTCCTTTACAGAATTATAAGACACAATCCGAAAGACCAAAAAGCAACCTGATATGGTTTGACTGTGTCCCCACCCAAATCTCATCTTGAATTGTAGTTCCCATAATCCCCACATGTTGTGGGAGGGACCCTTTGGGAGGTAAATGAATCATGGGGACAGTGACTCTCATGCTCTTCTCCTAATAGTGAGTGAGTTCTCACAAAATCTGATGGTTTTATAAGGGACTTTTCCCCGTTTAGCCCTGCACTTCTCCTTCCTGCCACCTTGTGAAGAAGGATGGGTTTGCTTCCCCTTCTGCCATGATTGTAAGTTTCCTGAGGCCTCCCCGGCCATGTGGAACTGTGAGTCAATTAAACCTCTTTCCTTTAGAAATTACCCAGTCTCAGGCAGTTCTTCATAGCAGCATGAGAACAGACTAATACATGGCCACCCTGGTGACCTGTGTGAACTCTGATGAAATTCTGCAGCATGAGACTGCCTGCGTGTTCACTGAGTTCCCTTCTCCCAGACCCTGGGCCAGCTGCTGGGATACTGTCGTGACCAAAGTGGAGACAGTTTCTATCTTCACAGAGTTTTTAATTGAGATGGGGAGTCAGCAAAGTAAACAGGCAGCCACAACCATGGGGTGAGCTTTGTGATGGGGACATGCACCTGGGGGGAATGTTGTATGGGAGGAGGGCACTTGAGTCAAACACCGGTTATTGTTAGTGAAGAACCCAAAAGACAGAGTAGGGGGGATGGGGCACAGGAAGGAGGAGTGTTTTAGGCAGGGGAACAGTGTATTTGGTAGCCTGAAGGTCGGAGGTCTATGGCAAACTCGGGACCCTGCACCTGGTGTTAATTTTTCACCCTGCAAGGGGGCAGTGGTGCAGGAGTGATTTGGAGGGTGGGCTCTGTGATGGGAAGCAATGGATTTTATTACAAGCAGTTGAGAACCATTTAAGTGTTTTATTTTCTTTAACAGCTTTATTGAGACATAATTCACATACCATAAAATTCACCCTTTTAATGTAATTCAGTGGTTTTTAGTTTATTCACAGACTTATGCAGCCATCACCACTACCAGTTCAAGCACATTTTCATCAGCCCAAAAAGTTCTACGTAATTTTTCATCTCACGTGTAGATTTGTGTAACCACCACAAGGAACATCCCAGAGTGTTACAACTCCACAAGCATGTGCTTTGTGAAAACATCAATATCAAGTCCAACTGTGAGATACAGGAATAAGAGACAGCATGTACAGTGCATGGCGATGTTCAGGATGGAAGCACTCCAGAAGAAGGCACAGCCGCAAGGTCTGTGGCTTCTCCACGGAACCTCTGTGATGGTGGCAACTGAAAACAGCCACCGCCCAGGGTGGACTCATGTTGTGAGTGCCTCGTATCAGCATGCCTGTGGGTTGTATGATTCTCTGAATTGGTGAAGAACTCCAGGAGAGTTCTGAGCCGCACAAAGGACAGTTTCCCTTCTGTGCATATGGCAATCACACTTCTGAAAAATTCAGTAAAGGATTTTAATAAATCCCACAAAAACCAGGTGATGTAAAAGAAAATGAAGATCTGGACCTGGGTAGTTCCAAACTTCTAGGACTAGCCAGAGGCCATGGAAGTGCCCACATGGGGAGCATCCCATGCCATGCAAGGTGCATTAGCTTCCCCAGCCTGTGCCCGTAAGAAGCTAATGGCATTCCTAGACATTGGAAAAACCCAAATGTACCTCTCACATTTCCAAATTGCCCCATGGGGGTGGGGGACAACCACCATGAGAGCCACTGTGCTTGACTCTGAGATCCTCAAGGACCCTGCGTATAGTCCTGACGTGTCATCTGCAGCACGGGGCCAGGCAGGCATGCAGGAGCCAAACATGCATGCATGTGTAGACAGACGGGGGGAGGGAGGGAGACAGGGAGGGATGGATGATGGACGGATGGATGGATGGATGGATGGACGGATGGATGGATGGAGAATAGGATGGAGAGGACGGAAGCAAGGATGGGTGGGTGGGTGGGTGGAGGGATGGAGAGAAGGAAGGATTCCTGGATCATTACATGGATACATAGATGGAGGGTGGGATGGATAGATGGGTAGGTAGGGGGATGGGATCAATGGCTCTTAAGTAACCCCTGCCTGCAAAACCCTCAGGAGCCTGCTGCCCAGCATTTGTGCTGAGTTCACTATCTCTACCCTTCAGGCACAATGGGCCTCTCCACGGCTAAGTAGAATGTGTCAGCAACAAGGTGGGTGAAATCTTTGGCTGGCTTTTGGAAGAACATTGTTTAAGAATCTGAGGTTTTCTTTTAATCCACTGGTTCTCTGCTGGGGCTGATTTTGCCCCCCAGAGGGCATTTATCAATCCCTAGGAATATTTTTAGTTTTCACAAAGCAGGGGACTGTGAACTGACATCTAGTTGGTAGAGTCCACCCTGGGGATAAGCAGAAGTGCTGCTATCCATCTCTCAATGCCAGGGCAGCTTCCACACCAACGAATCATTCACCTACTTGGTTGAAAGTGCTGGGATTGAGATACTCTGCTAAAAGTGAGAAGCTATATTATTTCTTAATAGCCACTATAATATGCGTTAATTGATCTCTGGAATACTGAAGACTGCCTTGAACAAAATGGATGCAGAAAGATCTCTGGCACTCCAAAAGACGATAGGCATGGGAGAGGCAGCTCCAGAGATGAACTCCATGAGGAAGCTTCCTGAGGTGTCTTTAGAGCAGAAGGCGTGTTCTGTATGTTGGCTGTATCATTAGTGTGATTATATGTACTCATGTGAAGACACAGTTGTTCTATAAATGCAGCAAAGCTTCTGAGAATAATAGGAGAACTTCTCCTGGGGGTGAGCAAGTTAACACGCAGAGAATGAGAAGCTCAGATTCACAATGGGGTAATAAATGGAAACTCGCTGCACAAAGAAGAATCGGGGTTTTAATTTGTCAGAAAATTACTCAATGGCTAAAGGGGCCTTGTACCAGAGTTCTCCTTTCAGAGTGTGAATTGTCCTTAAAAGAGAACAAACCTGTGTTTACAGCAACCACCTGAAACAGAGAAAATGATAAGGACAAAGGACCTGCTGTCACCACAGGGACCATTTTCCAGACAAGGAAGGGACAGGGCTACTGTGGTGGCTGCGGTCCTGCTCCTCCACTCACCTGGAATGTTACCAACATCTCCAGTCACTTTCTCTGCCCACCTCTACCATGTGTGGAGCAAAGGGGTGGCTTGTTTGAGCCTTCTTCAAATAACCCTGTTAAAAAAAGACACTGGGGTAGAGAGAGCCAGAGATGTGAGTAGGATATAGAGCCACCCTGAGAAATTCAAGTCACAAGGCAGCGGAAATTTGGTGGTGACTGTGATGTGACAGTGGCAGGGATGATGACGATGGTGGTGACGGTGATGGGGGACAGAGGTGGCAGTGACTGGATGGTGGTGGCGGCAAAGGTGGTGATAGTAGTGATGGTGGTGGTGCTGATGGGCGCCATGGTGATGGTCATGGTCATGACGGTGATGGCAGTGCTGACACTGGTGGCTGTGCTGATGGGCACCATGGTGATGGTGATGGTGAGATGGTCATGGTCATGATGGTGATGGCAGTGCTGACACTGGTGGCTGTGCTGATGGGCACCATGGTGACGGTGATGGTGAGATGGTCATGGTCATGATGGTGACGGCAGTGCTGACACTGGTGGCTGTGCTGATGGGCACCATGGTGACGGTGATGGTGAGATGGTCATGGTCATGATGGTGATGGCAGTGCTGACACTGGTGGCTGTGCTGATGGGCACCATGGTGACGGTGATGGTGAGATGGTCATGGTCATGATGGTGATGGCAGTGCTGACACCGGTGGCGACGGTGATGGTGAGATGGTCATGGTCATGATGGTGATGGCAGTGCTGACACCGGTGGCTATGCTGATGGGCACCATGGTGACGGTGATGGTGAGATGGTCATGGTCATGATGGTGACGGCAGTGCTGACACTGGTGGCTGTGCTGATGGGCACCATGGTGACGGTGATGGTGAGATGGTCATGGTCATGATGGTAATGGCAGTGCTGACACTGGTGGCTGTGCTGATGGGCACCATGGTGACGGTGATGGTGAGATGGTCATGGTCATGATGGTGACGGCAGTGCTGACACTGGCAGTGGTGCTGATGGTCATGGTCATGATGGTGACCCTTGGCTAGCACACAATAAATACTGAATAAACAGCCAGGCACCCACTGTTGACCTCATCATTGGTGCCTCTGCTCCGTCCCTAAGGAAGGGAAACCTGCAATCCAATGTGAGCAGCTCATCCTGATGGCAGAATGTGGTAGCAGAGAAAAGGTGCTCCATCTCTTTCAGGGATGCAGGGATGCCCAGGTGATCTAAGGGTGAGACCAGCTTCTCTCAGCTGGGCCCTGGAAACCTTGATGCCTGGCGTCATTGGAGAGACTGGGGAGGTTTGGATCCCAGTTTGCCCAACTGAAGGGGGGCAAAAGGAGGCCCCAGAGCCCCCGGACTCCCCTGCTGCTGGAAGTAGCCTCATTTTACAAGGGTCTGTGTTTGGGGGTAAGGGCCCTGTGCCAGGAGGTGGTTTGCTGAGACTGCAAGGGCCAGGCTGCCTGCCCAGGTGTGCACAAAGGCGTCCCCAGGTGGTGAGGTAGCACTCACAGGAGGAAACATGTTGAGTGGATGTCCTAGGAACCCTTGAGGGGCTGCAGAGCTAGCTGGCTGACTGTTCTGCATAGAGGGGACTCATGGTGGGAAACGGAGTCATGTGTGTTGAACTTGGCTTCAGGGTGGTAGCGGGTCTCTCAAGAGCTGGGGGCTTGATGAGGTCATCCCCAGGGGTATCTGGCTCGATGCATGGCCCCAGCTGTTCTGTGATTATTGCTATGAATGATTTATTGTTATTCCTCAGTGGCCCTCTCACTAGTGCAGGCTGTCTGCTTCAGCTCGGTCAGCCCCCTTTATCTGCTCCCATCTAAGACTCCCCCCTTCCAGGGCCATCACCAGGGAGAATTTGTGAAAGACCAGGTTCCTCACACAGGACTTGGTTGCATTTGTAGAAACACTGATCTAAATTTGAACTTCTAAAATGAATATTGGAACATCCCCTTTCCTCACTTTTACACAAATTATAAACAGAATATTGGCACTCTAGGAATCCATTTTTTTAAAAATGCAAAATCCCTAAGTCTGAAATTTCAGGTGAATCAGCGAGAAAGACCGCGAGGAAGACAGCCTTATGCTTTCCCTGCAATTAAAAAGGGTATTAAAAAAAGCAAAGCTTCTCAGACACTGCCTCTTAATTGTCAGTTGTGGAGGTTAATGAACTACATTCGTTCACTGAAAAATAACATATTGACTGTCAGAACCTGCCACAGCAGCAGTGAGAAGGAGCCTCCATAGAATATCTTTGTAGGAAATTATAAGTGACTCTGCTTCCGCTGGAAGGAGGAGACTGAGGGGCCTGCTCAGAAGGTTCTTTCTGAATGACTGGGCTCGGTCCGGACTTGCTCCTGAGTCTCCAGGCACAGGTGCCTGAGAAATGCAACGGGACCCACGTGGGTGCCGGAGGGGCACTGGCCTACAGCGGGGGTGAGGGGCGATTACACTTTTCCTGAACTGCTACTCTCTGAAATTGGTGCCTGTCCTCCTATGTTATTTCCACATTTGTGAGGTTGTTCACTTAACCTGTGCACTGACCTGGAATTGTCCCCGACGGAGGCACATGATGTTTGCAGGGGAGCCTCACTGAACAAGCACCGTGTCTCTTTACACTTGACTAGCAAGTGATGAGAGGGTTATCATTCAGCGCTTTGCTGCCCAGCACACCGACATGCCACCTGCAATCCCAGGGCCACGTGAAGCCCGATGGTGAAGTCCACGAAACATGAAGATGCCCATTAAAGATTGAGTTGACAAAAGGATTGCCACTTTTAATCCTCCCGGTTCAGGTTCCGGCACAGCACTCGCCTACAACTGAAAATTCTTACACAACAGTAAAGCTTCTTGACAAGAAAGTTGTCAAGGATGGGTGTTAGCTGGATTAATGAATAAATCCAAAATTAGCCCAGCACTGGAAGCACTGTGGCTTTGCAGACCTGGAAGATGGAATGCATGATAAGAAGGGTATTTGAGCCGTCATCTCCCAGCCTTGCCAAAATCCTGTTGCAGCTTAGAATGTTCTGCTGAGGTTCTGCCTTTGTTTCACCGGAGTCCTCTTGAAGATGAAGACATCACAAGATCTCCATGATGCAAACCAAATGGGGCTGGCCCTTCCCTGTCTGGGGTGACCTGTGCATTGTGACCTTGATGGGGAAGGATGAGTCAAAGTGGTTGTGGCTCTTCAGAGGTGTAGAAGAGATTTGTTTATATGCAATTTTTAATATGATTACAATTTGTTCTCACCTGGCAAATCAAGGGAGTGTAGTAACCCAAAGGATTCCTGTATCATCTTCTGCGTGTACTGAAAATAAAAGCACTTAAAAACTAAGTCACTCCATGGGCTTTCCACCACTCAGCTGTGCCTTGCTCCTGAGCAGACCTGGGTGCCGAGAGCCTTCCCCAGCCCCTCCATGCTCCCAGTGCTCCTCCTTCTCCACCGTGCATGGGGGACACTCTGAGCTCATCGGGGCTCCCCTCTCTCCCTCCCTGCCTTCATTTCCTCTGTCCTTATCATTGGCCTGACCTTTTCATAACCCCAGGTCAGAACAGGTCTTGTCTTTGCTGGAAATACTTTTGTGACTCCAAGGAAGGTTTACATCATCCTCAGTAAAATTCTGCCAGAGGAGAGGGAGGTGGACAGTCAGCAACATGGGACGGGCACCTCACCAGCCAGAGTCTTCAAGGCAGTGAAGCAGGAGGGTGAGGATCAGGGCAGGGGTGGTGACATGGTGTGGCTGTGTCCTCCCCCAAATCTCACCTTGAATTGTAATGATCCCCATTTGTCAAGGGCAGGGCAAGGTGGAGAAATGGGGGTGGTTTCCACGATGCTGCTCTAGTGGTAGTGAAGACGTCTCATGAGGCCTGATGGTTTTATAAATGGGAGTTTCCCTGCACACGCTCTCTCTTGCCTGCTGCCATGTAAGACATGCCTTCGTTCTTTCTTCATCTTCCTCCGTGATTGTGAGGCCTTCCCAGTCATGTGGAACTGTGAGTCCCTTAAACCTCTTTCCTTTATAAATTGCCCAGTCTCGGGTATGTCCTTATTAGCAGCCTTAGAACAGACTAATACAGGTGGGCACTGGGGCAGGACTGGGCAGGCGAGGCCCCAAAGTAACAGCGACAAAGGAAGAAAATCCAAGCAGATCTCTACAAAAGAAGAGTGCTCTCAACACCAAAGGACCACAGTTCAACCAAATGCAGTCTCTATAAGATGTCCCAGGTATAAAACCAGTGAGACTTTCCACACGAAGATGCCTGGGACTCTAACCCAGCCTCAGGAGTGGACTCAGAGTCCTGGGAATCAGGATCCATCCACACTGTGCATGCTTTAACCACACCACTGTGCAGGGGACTGGGTCTGGAGTGGCCTCACCAGTGGTTCCCCAACCAATCAGTCAGGAGTGAAGACAGTGGCTCCAAACATGCACAGATGGGTCCTGGGTGAGGGGCTGAGGGTCCGATGTGGAATGTCATCCCATGTAAGTCACAGCATCAGACCTCAGGGCAGTCAGGCGGGCCAGAAAGACTTTATTCAACACTATTGCAGCAGGGGAGAGAGACTGAACTCAACTCCACCGAGACAAAAGATGGGAGGGTTTTTCAGCACTGGGTGAGCTGGCAGGAAGGACAGGAGGATGCCAGGGAAGGTGGTCCCCGTGATTAGGCCATCAGGGGATTAGGGAGGTCGGGGCCAATGGTCAGGAAGAAACCTATCTAAAGTGTAGTTACACTGAGTGGAACACTGAGGCTGTCTTGGTAGCAGGGAAGTGACAAAGAAAGGGTTTGAACTTACACCTCTCTGACCATAGCTCCTGGCTAATGACCCTCTCCTCAGCAGCTCATGGCCGTACTAATGTAGGCACTGCCCTTAAGCTTATGGTTTAGGTAGAATTAGCAGGGTTAGGGTTTTTCTTCTGTTGAACCAGTTGGTTTGACATATATCACTTTCTGGGAAACTTGGCACATTGGGGCTCTAGCTCGTGTTGGGGAGAAGGTGCTGGGGGCTGGGCAAACCCTGTTGCCACGGATGCAGTGAGGGATACAAAAGGAAGGCCACAGTGTTACCTTTAAAGACCCCAGTAAGTTTATTTCCAGGCATAGTTACTAGGGATGTCATCCTACTAACCTGCATTTTGAATCTGGGTTGAATATAAAAAATGAGCATTTGGAGTCTGTCTTAGGCTATGATTGGGTGGTAGGAGATGAGAAGTTAATGCTGTCCCTACGATTCAGTTGAGAAATGACAGTCCAGTGCCCAGCTACAGACCAGAATAGCTTCAATTTTCATGGCCGCCGAGGGCCCTGCCTGATGATGGGCTGAGACATCCTCTTGCTTTTTCACGCAGCCCTTGGTCCCTGAGTAGTAACTAATACTGGAGAAGGTTAATTGATTTGGGCAGTTTTGGACAGATGCTCTCCCTCGATCCTTCGAGCTGAGGTTAGAGCAGCTAGCTGGACTGTGAGGTCTCTGGGACCCAGCCTTATAAACAGCCCGGTAACCAGCATCCGTGTCTCTGAGGCACACTAGTAGAGCCCAGGACCCCTCCTGAGCAAGAGTGGATGCTCCTGCCAGCATCCACTGGAGCGTGGAGGGACAGGGCTCACTATCCACTGTGGACTTGGATCTGTTACCAAACTAATTTTCACTGAGAACAAAGAAGTGGCTTCAAAACTGAGAGCCCAGTGAGAAAAATGGCTCTTTTATCCAGGTCATGCATTTTACATTTTCCCTGTTTAATAAGCTAAAAGTCTGAAAATGCCAAATTTGGATCTTTTATTAAGCAGGCCCTAAAAGTGTGCACAGGCCTGCAAAAGTGTATCCACATCTTATATGCCTTCACATTTAAAAGATGTATTTGAACATCCCAGGTGACCGTCTGCAGGGACTTCGATCTGGTGTACAAAATGCTGGAAGGGCAGCCATTGTGTATCTTTCTCTCCCTCTGGGAACAAGGAAGGGATCTGCCAGAGAGCTTGCTGGAGAGTCGGCATTTTGATGATGTGAGAATAGCTAACCTGCTGCTTTCCAATTTTTACGATAGCATCCAGGAAGAATGGGATTTCTGTTGGAATTATGCATTAAAAAAAAATAAAAACTTTCCAGGGAGGTATGATAATGGAGGAGGAAGAAGTGGATATTGAACCAGGTTTTTTTTTAACCTCTCCAGTTCTCCTCTCTCTTCACACATGTGAAATGTTTACTAGCAAATGTATTCCAATGATAAGCTATACTTTTATGATCATAGATTGTTCTTGGCATGGTGGGGCTCAGCAATAGTGCCTGGCACTTCTCTGTAAATCGTATGGTCATATTGATTTTATGTAGAGATGGCTAAATGAGTCTGAAGGGAATTACATCTTGGTGGACATTGGTTTGAACTGTTGTCAGTAATGAAGGTAAATGGCTGTATTTTAATTTTAAATCTTTACCTCCTCGTTTTTGTCAATCCTTGCCAATAATTTTGAACTTGATCTTCATTTGTGGGCAAGTTTCACGCTTGCAAACATTACTTTCAATTTTGACCCTAGGGAATTGCTAGAAATCGTAAACCAAAAGAACTGATTCCCAAATCTTGCATATTATTTTGTAGGATATAAAATTGGACTTTTTTTTTTTTTTGCAGGTGGGGTGGGGGTACAGTTTTACTTTCTAATGTTCTCCATAGGCCAGTTTCTAAATGACTCTGCCTGCCACAGGTTCACAAATGAAGAAAGCGTCTTGTTTGGAATGGCCCGGCAATGAGATTAAATTTCCCCTTGGACATTCTTTAATTTTGAGAATACATCAACATTTAGCTCACCACATGGATGGCATAGCATGTATTCCTGTGCATCCAAGATGTGGATTTCCATTTATTTCTCACTGTGTCTGCCCTTGTACCACCACAGCCAGCTGCAAATGGAAAGGTTTAGTCAGGAACTTACAAAGAACCAAGGAGAGTCTCTTGTTAGAGACACTAAAGGCCAAGACACCAGACTGTTTGATTCCAGCGTTTTTTAAGCTTCTCTCCAGATGTTTAAGCTTCTCTCCAATATGCGAGCACAGCTGGTTTTTCACTGAGACAGGCAGCTTTGCTGCAGTCCTGTTAGAGAATGTTTCCTCTTAACATGCTAAGAAGGAAAAAGGCCTGGACCCCCATTGTAATAAAAGAGCACAAAGCAGGTGTATCATGTGACTAAAAGAAGAAATACATAACACGTGACTCAGTGCAATCCGAAAATTAACATCTGGGACTGACAAACTTGTTTCACACGTCAGAGGTTGCAGCATCCTCATTATAGTTCTCATGCATTAAGGATTCATTCTTTCCTGGCTGGGCACGGTAGCTCATGCCTGTAATCCTAGCACTTTGGAAGGCCAGGGTGGGTGAATCACTTGAGGCCGGGAGTTCAAGACCAGCCTGGGTAACATGGCGAAACTCTGCCTCTACCAAAAGTACAAAAAAAAAAGAAAGACAGACACAAAACTGGGCATGGTGGCACACACCTTGTGCTGGGATTACAGGTATGGGCCAGCATGCCCTGCCAGAATGTACTATTTCTTATCACACTGAAGACACATGTTTTAGAGAAATGGCCACAGAGTCCCCAGAAGAATTCAGGGTGCTGAGAATCAGATGTTCCTACAGAACAACTTGGTGGAAGTGAGTAGTTCCAGCTACTCAGGAGGCTGAGGTGGGAGGCACTTGAACCCAGGAGGCAGAGGTTGCAGTGAGCCAAGAAAGAACCACTGTACTCCAGCCTGGGTGACAAAGCAAGACTGTCTCAAATAAATAAACAAACAACAAACAATCATTTCTCTCCTGGCATGTAAGAGTGGGGATGGGGGGTTTCTTAATAGTTGCTCAAAGCATTGGTTCATCTAAAATTCCTACCTTGGCCCCTTTTTGTCGCACCAAAGCAATGGTGTTCTCACTGGTTTTAATATTTGCCATTTTTTGTGTGTTCACTGGGAGCCAGGATTTTTAGTAAACCATTGCAAACATTATTTCAGTTAGTTCCCATAAACTACTGATGAGGAAGTGGAGATCATCTCGATTTCACAGATGAAGAAGCTGGCCTCAGCGTGGCAGGTCACAGACCTCACCTGATGGTCACAGACTTCATTTGTACAGATTCTCAAAGTCATCACCTGCTTCCCTAAATCAAGCCTGCGTCGAATAAATACCAGTGAAGAACGTCTTCCACATTTCAGTTTACTACACTGACATTTGTTTATCACTTACTACCTACCAGCCTTCCGTTTGGATTGTTTTGAAATGTTCTGTAGAAGCATCTGATTCTCAGCACTCTGAATTCTTCCAGGGACTCCGTGGCCATTTCTCTAAAACATGTGTCTTCAGTGTGATAAGAAATAGTGCATTCTGGCAGGGCATGGTGGCCCACACCTGTAATCCCAGCACTTGGGGAGGCCAAGGCAGGATGGATCTCCTTGAAGCCAGGGGTTTGAGAAATAATGTGTCCCCTTCCATCCACGCTCTCCCTGTTTGTGCTGCCATGTCCAAATTCTACATGCCGTTGTTACACATGCTGCTGCCCACAAACAGCAGGAGACCTTCTTATTCATGCAAAGGCTGTGGTTCATCATCAGCGATGCTTCCTCCATATCCATCATCTTTATGGTTTATGTGGAGGTAGACAGCTACAGAGTTGGAGGGGACAATCGTGAAGACCACCCTCACTGCTGACACCAATTTCAAGTTCAGGGATTCCCCAAACCACCCTTGGATTCATTAATTCTCTAGGAGGACTCACAGAGCTCACTGAAAGCTGTTATACTCATGGTTACCGTTTACTACAGGGAAAGGACCCCAGTTGAAATCCACCAAGGGAAGAAGTGACATGGGGTGGTGTCAGAAGGCCACCAAACACGGAGTTTCTGTTGTCCTTGCCCCATGGACTCAAGAAAGTATTATTCTCCCAGCACAGGGTGTGGCAGTGTACATGGAATGTGGCCTGTGAACGAGGCTCACTAGAGCCTCCACGTCCAGAGTCTTTATTTGGGGCTCCATCACCTAGGGGTGACTGATTGCCCATGTGGCTGACCCCAGTCTCAAATCTCCAGCCCTTCTGGTGGCCAGCTGATACCGTATGACCCAAACCCCCACCCCACGTCACACTGTTTCTGTCCAGCTGGCCCAAGGTCCCCAGGGAAATGAATACACTTCCACCAGGAATGACATTCCAAGGGCTTAGAAATAGCCTCACTAGGGCCAAAGGCAAGAGCCATACCTCTCTTTGGTAACATTAAATTCTTTGTTTCTGTTTCTTTGTTTAAAAAAAAAATTTAATTTTTTAATTTTTCTGGGTACATAGTAGGTATATATATTTTTGGGATACATGAGATATTTTGATACAGATATGCAGTGTGTAATAATCACAGGGTAAATAAGGCATTATCTTAAGCATTTATCTTTTGTATTCCAAACATTCCAGTTATATTCCTTTAGTTATTTTTAAATATACAATTAAATTATTATTGACTATAGGCATCCTGCTGTGCTATTAAATAGTAGGTCTTATTCTAACTACTTTTTTGTACCCATTAAGCATGGTACCCACTCCCCCACTACCAGCCCACACTGCCCTTCTCATCCATCCTTCTACTGGTAACCATTCTTCCACTCTCTATCTCCATGAGCTGAATTGTTTGAATTTTTAGCTCTCAGAAATAAGTAAGAACATGGAATATTTATCTCTCTGTGCCTGGCTTATTTCACTTAACATAATGTTAAGTCATCACCTGCTTCCCCAAATCAAGCCTACATCAAATAAATAAATACCAGTGAAGAAGGTCTTCCACATTTCAGTTTACGACACTGACATTAGTTTATCACTTACTACCTAAGTGAGAAACTTAGGTAGTTCCATCCATCTTATTTCAAATGACAGAATCTCATTCACTTTGATGGCTGAATAATGCTCCATTGTGTACAGGTACCACATTTTCTTTGTCCATTCAACTATTGATGGGCATTTAGGTTGCTTCCAAATTTTGACTGTTGTGAATAGTCCTACAAGAAACGTGGTACTGCGGATGTTTCTTTGACATACTGATTTCCTTTCTTGGGGTATATACCTAGCAGTGGGATTGCTGCGTCATATGGTAGCTTTATTTTTAGTTTTTTTGAGGAATGGCCAAGCTGTTCTCCATGGTGGCTGCACTAATGTACATTCCCACCAACGGCGTATGAGGGTTCCCTGTCTCCACAGCCTTGCCAGCATTTGTTAGGGCCTGTCTTTCGGACTTTTGGATAAAAGCCATTTTAACTGGGGCAAAATGATATCTCATTCTAGTTTTGATTTGCATTTCTGTGATGAGCAACAATATTGAGCACCTTTTCATATATCTGTTTGCCATTTGTATATCTTCCTTTAAGAAAGGTTTATTCAGATCCTTTGTCCATTTAAAAAGTCCGATTATTAGATTTTTTCCTATGGAGTTGTTTGAGCCCTTTATATATTCTGGTTTGCAATCCCTTGTCAGAGGAGTAGTCCCCATACATTTCCTCCCATTCTGTGGGTTGTCTCTTCACTTGCTGATTGGTTTCTTTGCTGTGCAGAAGCTTTTTAACTTGATGTGATCCCATTTGTCCATTTTTGCTTTGGTTGACTGTGATTGCAGGTATTACTCAAGACATCTTTGCCCAGTCTAATGTCCTGGAAAGTTTCCCGCATGTTTTCCTTATTCATCTCATGGTTTGAGGTCTTAGATTTAAGTCTTTAATCTATTTTGATTTAATTTGTATATGGCAAGAGATAGGGATCTGGTTTGATTCCTCTGCATATGGATATCCAGTTTTCCCGGCACTATTTATTGAAGAAACATTCTTTTCTCCGGTGTATGTTCTTGGCATCTTTGTCAAACCTGTGTTCCCAGAAGGTATGTGGATTTGTTTCTAGGTTATCTATTCTGTTCCGTTGGTCTGTGTGTCTGTTTTTATGCCAGTACCATGCTATTTTGGTTACTATAGCTTTGTAGTAAAATTTGAAGCCAGGTAATATAATTCTTCTAGGTTAATTCTTTTTGCTCAGGAGAGCTTTGGCTATTCTGGGTTTTTTGTGGTTCTATATGCATTTTAGGATTCTTTTTTCTGTTTCTGTGAAGAATGTCATTGGTATTCTGATAGGAGTTGCACTGAATCCGTAGATTTCTTTGGGTAGATTTCTTTACATGCTACCCAAAGAAATCTATGGATTCAGTACAACACTTTAATGATATTTATTCTTCTAATCCAGAGACATGGAACAGCTTTTTTGTGGCCTCTTTTTTTTTTAATCAATGGCTTATAGCTCTTATTACAGAGCTCTTTTACTTCTTTGGTTAATTCCTAGATGTTTTGTTTTATTGCTACTGTAAATGGACTTACTTTCTTGATTTCTATTTCAGATTGTATGCTGTTGACAGATAGAAATGCTACTCATTTTTGCATGTTGATTTTGTGTCCTGCAACTTTACTGAATTTATCAGTTCCAGCCATTTTTGGTGGAATCTTTAGGTTTTTCCAAGTATAAGATCATATCATCTGCAAACAACGATCATTTGACTTCTTCCTTTTCAGTTTGGTTGCCCTTTATTTCTTTCTGTTGTCTAATTGCTGTAGCGAGGACTTCTAGTACTGTGCTGAATATGAGTGCTGAAAGTAGGACTCCTCAGTGCGTTCCAGACCATTGAGGAAAGGCTTTCAGTTTTTTTCTCATTCAGTATGATATTAGCAGCTAGTTTGTTATATAAGGCTTTTATTATATTTAGGTCTGTTTCTTTTATGCCAAGTGTTTTGAGGGTTTTTCTTAATCATGAAGGGATGTTGGTTTTTATCAAATGCTTTTTCAGCATCGACGGCAATGATCATATGGATTGTGTCCTTCATTCTGTGGATACATCACATTGATTGATTCATGTATGTTGAACCATCCTTGCATCCCTGGGATAAATCCCACTTGATTGTGATGACTGACCTTTTTCATGTGCTGTTCAATTTGGTTTGCTAGTATTTTGTCGAGGATTTTTGCATTAATATTCATCAGTGATATTGGTTTGCAGCTTTCTTTTTTTGATGTGTCTTTGTCTGGGTTTGGTATTAGGGTGATACTGGCCTCACATAATGAGGTTGGAAGTATCCCCTTCTTTATTTTTCAGAATATTTTGAGTAGGATTGATATTAGTTCTTTACATATTTGGTAAAATTCAGCAGTGAAGCCAGTGGGCCCTGGGCTTTTCTTTGCTTGGAGACTTTTAGTATGTCTTTGATTTTATTATTCACTATTGGTCTGTTCAGATTTTCTTCACAGCTAAATGTTGGTAGTTTGCATGTGTCTAGGAATTTATACCTTTCCTCTATATTTTGCAACTTACTGGCATACAGTTGCTCATAGTAGCCACTAATGATCTTTTGCATTGATGTGTTATCAGTTGCAATGTGTCTTTTTTCATCTCTGATTTTATTTATTTGGGTCTTCTCTCTTTTTTTCCTAGTCTGACTAAAGGTTTCTCAGTTTTGTTTCTCTTTTTTAAAACCCAACTTTCATTTCATCGATCTTTTATATTTTCTTCATTCAGTTTTATTTATCTTTGCCCTGATCTGTATTATTTCTTTACTTCTACTAATTTTGGGTTTGGTTTGCTCTTGCTTTTCTAGCTCTTTAAGATGCATTGTTAGGTTGTTTATTTGAAGTTTTTCTACTTTGTTGATGTAGGTGCTCATTGCTATAAACTTCCCTCTTAGTACTACTTTTGCTGTATTCCATAGGTTTTGGTATGTTTTATTTCCATTATGATGTTTCAAGAAATTTTTCAATTTCCTTCTTAATTTCTTTATCATCCCACTGCTCATTCAGGAGCATAGTGTTTAATTTCCATGTGTTTATATCATTTCCAAAATTCTTCTTTTATCGATTTCTAGTTTTCCGTTGTGGTCAAAGAAGATGCTTGATATTATTTAAGTTTTTTAAAGGTTTTAAGACTTGTTTTCATAATCTTGTTTTATGGTCTATCCTGAGAATGATTCATGTTCTGAAGAGAAGAATGTGTATTCTGCAGCCATTGGGCGATATGTTCTGTAAATATCTATTAGGTCCACTTGGTCTATACTGCAGATTAACTCTGACATTTCTGTGTTTACTTTCTGTCTGGAAGATCTGTCCAATGCTGGAAGTGGGCTATTAAAGTCATCAGCTGCTATTGTATTGAGGTCTCTCTCTCTCTCTCTCTCTCTCTCTCTCTCTCTCTCTCTCTCTCTCTGCCTCCGGTAATATTTGCTTTTTATATCTGGGTGATCCCTTGTTGGGCGCATATATATGTATTTATAATTGTTATGGCCTCTTGCTGAATTGACCCCTTTGTCACTGCATAATGACCTCCTTTGACTCTCCTTACGGTTTTTGTCTTGAAATCTATTTTGTCTGATATAACTGTAGCTACCCTTGCTCCTTTTTGGTTTCCATTGACATGGAATATCTTTTTCTGTTCTTTTATTTTCAGCTTACGTTTCTCTTTATAGTGAAGTGTGTTTCTCGTAGGCAACAGATTATTAGATCTTGCTTTTTTACCCATTCAGCCATCCTGTCTTTTGATTGGAGAATTTAATCCGTTTCATTCGATGTTGTTATTGGTAAGTAAAGACTTAACTCCTACCACTTTATTACTTGCTTTTTGGTTGTTTCATGGTCTTCTTTTCCTTCTTTAGTTTCTTCCTGTCTTCATTTTAGTGAAGGTGATTTCCTCTGGTGATAGGTTTCAATTTCTTGCTTTTCATTTTTTGTCTATCCATTGTATGTTTTCTTGAGGTTTTCAAATATTATAACCTACTATTTTAAACTGATGACATCTTAACACTGATTGCATAAACAAGCAAATTCTCTACCTCACAGCTTGACTGTCAGAATGAAGTTCGAATAACTTTATAGTTTTGATTTTTGCCACTTCTTGGGAGGCATCATAATTTAGTGTTTTGTGGGTTGTTCTGCTAACTACAATGTTTGATTATTAATTTTTTCAGCGAATAATACTGCTGAATATATGTAGCATTTTACACAGTTCTGCTTTGTAGTCAACTATGAATCACCTATTCTCATTTTGCTAAAAAGAGGCTTGACCAGCCCTCCACAAAATTAGATTATATGGCAAAACTTGTTTTTACCTAATGCTCTTTCAAGTAAAAACTGTTATATGAAGTTGGTGGGCTCTACCCAACCGCGTGCTGGGTAGGCTGTACTCTGGTGGGGCAGGGGAGGGGAGGGGATTCAACCCTGATTCCTAACGTTTGTCGACGACCGTAATTTTGTGGTCTATTTCAAGCTACCAACATTACATCATCATCGAATGTGGAGTTGGAAAGAGATGAAAATAGCACATTATAATATTTCTATCACTCAGATATAATATGTCAAAATAACCTCTTTAGCATAGATAAGAATAAGGTGGTAAAATAATTCTGAAGTGAGAAATTATGAGTATTCCTCACCTTTGTTTTAAGATGATGTATTAATTGCAGTTTTCTTCAGGTTAGTTTTGAAGCAGTGGGTGTGTTTAACAACAAGCAGGCTGAGTCTGCAGGAGCCTGCTGCCGCTCAGCTGGCTACACCCCAACTAAGAAGGCTGAGGAGCCCCTCGATGGAGAGCTGCATCCCATCCTGTTTTCTCTCAGCTAGCACATTGTCTTCTCCAACGCTGGGTCTTCCTTTCCAAAACAGCCTGTTTAAGGAGCTCACATTTTAACCAGTAGACACCATAATTTAACTCATAAGCAGAAAGTTGAATGTCTGGTTCATTTAGCAGATTGCTTATGTTCTGGGTTCTATAATCTTGCAATAAGATACACTATGGGGAATAAAGTCCATCATGTCTGTATGATTTTGTTAAAGTGACTTTAATAAGTTGATGAGTGCAGAGTGGCATGCACACACACACACAAAGACACAAACACACACAACAAAGACATAGACACACAAAGACACAGACACACGGGTACTCATATAGACACACACACCCAAAGACACTCACAGACACATGGAGACACACAGACAGACACACACACGGACACTCAGACACTCACATACCCCTTCTCTTTTTACAGCCATGCCAAGATCGAAGGGTGGTTTTGGTGGTCAGCTGTGGATGAATAGCCACATATAAGTCGTTTCCTTGCCTATTTCACTGTATACTAGCTAATTTATTTGTGGTGCTTATCCCTTGATTCTGCTGTAAGAATAACACCACGGGATCATAGACAACTCTGGTTTGCTGCAAAGATCCAGGCTGTTCTGCTGACAGCCACGGAGGATGAGTTTAAACTTCCTCCACTCTCTGGATTTTAGAAAACATCCACTCGACGAGATATTCTTTTGTCATGGAATAGTATATTATTGTTGGTGTTCTTTGATACAAAAGAAATGTGGTACCTTCAGGGTAGTAAATATAATTGATTCACATGGGCTAGGAGAGATGCTGTCATATTTTTCAGATTATTAAGAAGGCTCTGCTTACTCTGGGATAGAAACAGGTGATTTTTTTAATCGTTGTGCCATGGGTGACTTGAGTTAAGCAACCAGACCCTTTCTTTAAAACATAATTACAATTGCTTTTGACATTCTTTTTTTAAAAAATCATTTTTTCTCCTTTCTCCATTTTTGATACTGCCAAGGGCATTTTTATATGTTCTGTTAGGAAAATCCCTGCTGTGGCAGATGCTAGCAGCAAATACTCTAGAGCTGTCTGGTGTTTCTGCCTGGGATGAGATTTTATAGCATTATTGAGCATTTCAGAACATTACATCAGAAGTGCAGGCTGCAGAGTTTGGTTGTAAACTTAAGGTTTTCATTGCCATTTTAGAAACCTGCTTCCTAATATAATTTACTTTCAGTATCTGAAAATATTTAAAGACCCAAAGCAAATAAAACAAAAGCAGTATCTTTCTATTCAGTTTTGATTTGTGATGCCTTTTGATTTTAGCAATCCCCACATAATTAATAATGTGCTTTATTTGAGAATCCTGCATTATATAAACTAGCTATGAAATTCACTATACAAGAGGGGATGTGTGTTACACTTTTTTCCCATAATTACTTTGAGCACAGTGCCAAAAAGCACTAATAAAAATACGGTATGTCTGCTGACTTTGTATCTGGAGGATAAAATCAGCCAAACCACAGGGATGGAAATAAGAAGTACCCGCTTCTCCCAACCCCAGCCCCCTTCCAATTTAGCTTCCCTCAAATGCCCAAACATGAAATTCTGTTCCACCAAAAATGACACTGTCTAGAAATGTGAGTGTTCTGAACTGGAATCTTCACTGACCCTGCCTCCAGCCTCCTCCACCACTTTCTCCCACGTGGAATTCACTTCCCTGCCTCTCTCTCCCTCCACTCTCTCCCTCTCTCTCTCTCTGCCTCTCCCTCCCTCTCTCTCTCTCTGCCCATCCCTCCCTCCCTCTCTCGGTCCGCCTCTCCCCCTTCTCTGACTCTCCCTGACCCTCTCTCCCTCTCTCTCTCTCCCTGCTCCTCCTTCTCTCTCTCTCCGCCCCTCCCTCCCTCCCTCCCTCTCTCCCTGCCCCCTCCCTGCACCTCCCTCCTTTTCTCTCTCTTCCTGTTGGTCCCTCACTGACCCCCATCCCCTCTCTCTCTCCACCTCTCTTTCCCCCTACCCCACAACTGGGAGGCACAGGATATCTGAGCTTTATGGCTTAAGGGAAACTTTATTCCTGTCTTCACTGCAATCTAAAAATGCTCATCCAATTGCTGTTTGATCACGAACTACAAATGAACACCACTTGTGAGATAAATTCAGTGTGTTCTCATACTAATTCTGAAAGAAGTCTTTCTTGGACAGTATGGTTTCGCATCTGCCGGTGAGTGTTGCAGCCAAAGGCAGAATTCCAGCTAATGCTGGAATTAGCCTCAGGAATGTCACAAGTTCTAGGCCAGAGTGAGCCTCTAGAACACCAGAAGGGATCTGCATGTTGTCACCACTAGACCAGTCCCATTGGACGCACAGGAATTAGTGACATAAGCCACCTAACCCTCGAGCTTAATTCGGGTTAAAGAGGACACGCGATGGTTCTTCTTTGTTGAAATGCTAATCATAATGAAAAATCAACCACACCATTTCCACATTCACCTTCACACTGATCCAGGTTTTAATATTTCCCTGGAGTTTCCTTGAGTTCTTACCCCACAAATATTTTGGTAATTTCAGTTCTGCATTAAGCTCTGAACTAAGCCCCGGAAAGTGAGAGGCATGAGCCGTGGTTCCTGTCCTTGTGAGATGGAAGTCAGGGCCAGTGTTTGCAGGACGTGTCCTGCCTGCCAGACTGATCTAGAAGTGTGTGTGTGTGCGTGCATGTGTGTGTGCGTGCATGTGTGTGCGTTCTGAACATATGTGTGTATTTTTCTAAACATAGACACAACACATAACACACATGTATATCCATATGGATTCATTTAATCCTCACGACAGTGCTATGGGGACGGACTACCTCCACGTTACAGCTCAGGAAACGGGCTGGAGAGACCCAGGAAGTCCGCAGTGAGGCACAGGTGGACAGCAGGAGCAGCTGCCCCCGCACCTGGCTTCAGAGCTGCCAGCGCCCCCGCCAGGCCTGTGGAGCTGAAAAGCTCTGCAATTCAGCGTGAGATTGGGCGAGGTCAGCGTGATTTTCACACTATTGTCTATCGCTGTAAACTTTCCTCAGCTAGAACAACGTTACTGAACATGGTTGAAAGGACACGCTTGGGGCAGGATGTCTGCGCGTGGGTCCCAGGAATACCGGCACAGGCTGCCCCATGGTCTGTCTGGGCCACTGAGGTGGGACTGGTCCATGTCCAGTCAGGAAGGCAGGATCCCACCAGTACAGAAGGAGCTGAATGCAGGAATCTGGGTTCAGATGTTAGAAGACCAGAGAGGCCGTGGGAGAAACAGGGAGGCCAGCGAGAGGCGACAAAGGCAGGCAGGGGCTTCTGCTGTCAGCTCGAGGAACAGAGCCAGGGGCCAGGGAGGACACAAGGACACTGCAGGACATGCAGCCTGAGGCCAAGAGAGGGAGAGATGCCTGGTCCCAGCCTCCCCAGGCCTCTTCCCTCCAGCAGAATCCTGTGGGCAGGAAGGTCGCACAGTGTGCCCGGAGGACCAGCTTCTTGCACCACGGTCCAGGGCAGGAGGGGTCCTGTGGCCAATGGGCAAATGCCCTGCAAAGGGGCAGCAAGAAACTCCAGCCAGATTTCATTGTGACAGCGGAGACATGGGCCGGGCCCCATGGGGTTAGGCCTGGAAACGGGTAATTGGGATGATGGTCAGGAACGTATCTGGGCCAAAGACAGGTATCATCCAGATGGCAGATGTGTGCCCAGATGCAGGGAGCGGAGGACGCAGCAGAAACAAAGCCTCATCATGGGCAGCTGCAGGCATGTGTGCCAGTCCAGGCCAGGACTCTAAGACAGAAGAGACGAGAGCTGTGCTTCCCATGGAACGTGGAAGAAGGTCCATACAGGCCACGAGGGCGCAGGCATAGGGCAGACCAAGTATGAAGACCGCCCCTCCCGGCACAGCGGGAGCCCCTCCCCAGGCGTCCCTGGACATGCACTGCCCAGTCCAAGCCTGGCCACACGTAGCCGTTTGGATTTCAGTAGCTACAATTTAATACCATGAAACAGTTACTTTCAGTCACATCACCTACATTTGAGTGCCCGATACCCACGTGGCTAGTGGCTACCCTCCTGGGCTGGGTGGACCTGCACCATCCCCGTGGTTGCGAGAGGTCCAAGGGCAGTGCTATAGGAACCCGCATCCTCCTGGCCTCACCAGGCTTGGCGTGATGTAGGGTGCGGGACCACATTCGGATGACAGGCACATTCCACGCCCTTCAATTGGGAAGAAGGTTCTAATCTAGCAGTGAGGTTTCATTCAAGTTCAGCCAAACTGAGCCCCGCCTGGCCTTGTGACATCATAGACATTTGGGGTGAGATTGAGGAGCAAGGTGTCTGTGCTGGCATGGCCCTGCCATCCCGCCTTCCCTGGGCTCAGTTGGCTCCCAGCAGGGGCCTCTGCACCCTGCGGTTGGCACACAGCAAACCTGCTTCTCAAAGCTGTAGTCCTCCCACAGGAGCCCATTCTGGGGGCAGATTTCCCTCCTTCCAGCCCATTGCTCATAGAGGAGATGACGTGTCTTTCCCCTGAGGGAGAATGACCTTTTGGAACTCCTGACCCTGTTGCTGGGTGAATGCTCTAAAAGGGAGTGTTCTCAAGCAGAACCTTCTCATTCTGTAGATTTCACGGGCTGAGAAATCATCCCTCTCTCTCTGTCTTACACACACACGTAGAACTTTTTTGTGGAAAATAAGCCACCAACATAGATTACGAGATATAAATAGAACTTCTGTAAGATGGAGTCCAAAGCTGTCTAACGGCAGGGATCGGAGCTGCTCCGAGCCCAAAAGTATGCCTTAAATGGGGAGCTGTGAAAATTCCACCCCACACGACAAAGACAAGACTCCCCCAAAGGGCTTTGGGTTGCAGGCACCACCTGCCCTGCTGGCCCGTGAGCATGGGCGCACTGCAGAGAGAAGAGAGGAAGAGGAGCTGTCGTGTCTGCCAGAACCATCGGGAGGGCTGGGCGGCGCCGGGAGCCCATCTCTAGCAGCAGTGGGTGTGTATCCTCGTAACCAGGGAGCACCTGGCTTGGGGACAGGGCTGAGCATATATAGGCCGGATGTTCAACCAGTCAGGGCCAACTCTGCTTGTCATCCAGCAGAGAATAACACACCTGAGTCCAGTGTGGCACAGCTGTGAGTAGTACCCTTGTCCACCGCGATGTGAATGTGCCCTCCGTGTGCAGAAACTTCTCGGCCATTTACAAGTACCCGATGTGCGCCCTAGAAAGGGAATACACGTTGCAGTCCGGGTCTACCAAGGAGTCAAAGCCCAGCGTGTAGCAGGTGTGACAGCAGGAGGTCACTGTGATGTGGAAGATGCAGAGGAGTAACCTACTATGTTCCATTCACCATTTTTCTAGAGATAAAAGTTTAAAATCAGCCTTTTGTATTCAGCGTGTCTGGTGCTGGTCATTCATGGGTGTATGCTCCTCTGCCCGGGGGGTGCCTTAAACATCCTTCTAACAGCTTTTATATGTTGAAGAAAGTCTTTATTTTGCCATTTTCGAAGGTTTTTTTTCTGGATCTAGAATTTTAGGCTGAAGGGCTGTTAGTGTGTTTTCTTTCAGTGCTTTAAAAACACGGTCACACGGTCCTCTGGCGCGCATCGTTTCTGGGAAGAAATCTGCTGTGGCTCTCATCCTTGTCCCTCTGCACACAGAGTGCGTTCTCTCCTTCTGGCTGTGTTTAAGATTTTCTCTAGATCACTGGTTTTAAGCAACTCGATTATGAGAGGCCTTGGTCTAGTTTTCTTCATGTTTTATTTGGTTCTTTGGGGTTTGCTGAGCTTCTTGGACCTTTGGATCTGTGGTTCTCACCAAGCCAGGAAAATTGTCTTTATTTCTGCCATAGGTTTTGTTCCTCTGCCCCCCACCTCCTTTGGTGACCCCAATGACTGCATATCCATCTGCTCAGAGCCACCTCATAACTCATGGAGTCCGGCTGTTTCTGTTTTTGATAATTAGGTTTCGGCTGTTTCATTTTAGACACTTTGTACAATCTTCACGTTCGTTTTATCTTCTGCAGCGCCTCATCTGCTAGGAATCACATTCCGTGTATTTTTCATTTGAGACTTTATAGCTTTCATGTGTGGAGGTTCGATTTGGGACATCTTTTGTGTCTTGATCTGTTGATGCTTTCCTCCACACTCCAAAAAACATGGAAGGTAAGAATAGCAACTTAGTAGCGCTCTTGGCTAATTCTGTCATATGGATATACTTTATTGATTGCTTTTTATTCTCATCACGAGTCCTATTTTCCTGCTTATTTGCAGATGCTGTGGATTGACTTTGGTGGGTGTGGGCATTTTCGTTGCCTGCTCTGGGAGCAGTTATGTTCCCTGGAAACAGCAAAGCTTCGGGGTCTTGTCCATAAGGGTCCTTGGGAGCAGTAGGTGGCCCAGGGCTAAGTTTGTCTGACTACTGCAGAAGTGAGTTGTTTCAGAGCCATCTACTCAGTGCCCCACGAATTAGGAAGCTGGCTGTGGGGGCCTACACTATAGCGCTGTGTGGGCTCCGAGTATTGTTCCCTCTAATTCTCTCAGGAGATTCTTTCCACACAGGACCCTTGGAATCTCGTTAGACACTGTAGGAGAGCTTCTGCAGAGCTCTGAAGTTCTCTCTCTGCAGCTCTGTGGTTCGCACGCGCTCTCTCTCTCCCCCCCACCCAAGCCTTAGATCTCTAGACACTGGTCCCACCAGGCTCCCAACTCATCTCTTCCACCCCAGGAGGACCCCAGGCTTCCCCTCTTGAAGTGGCCTGGGAACTCCCCAAGCAGAAGCGAGGGCAGCTGTGGGCCCCTGGCTGTGTCCTCTCCTTCATGGGCCACTGCCCTGTGCTGCCTGGAGCTGCTGCCTCAGCACTACCGTCTGTACACTTTGGGTTTCCAGTTGCTCCAAGGTGGATGGTGGATAACACCGTCTCTGCCACCTGTCTCCAGGGAAGCCTGCTTTCCCTCTTCGCCCAGGTCTTATCAAGGTGCCTGATGTGTCGTGTTCCCCAAGGAATCCATGCAGAACTGGACCCTGCAGGAGCCGGGCCCACCCTTCCTAGTGACAGGGAATCCCCATCCTGACCAGGGCTTGGTGGCTGGCCGCCTGCAGGCTGACACAGGGGAAGGGGGCATGGGGAGGATAGGGCTGAGCAACGGCAGGTGGGCATCTCCCCGACAGTACTGTGTGGGCATCCAGGTTGTGCCCTGGGAAAGCGTTGGGATGGTGGAGTCCCGTGGCCTGCTGTTGCATTATCACCCCACCAAAAGAGGCCACGGGACTAGAATTGTGATCCAGTTTCCGCACCTGCTGATTGTCTGAAGTTAAGAAGTTTCTGTCCCCTGTGTCAGGGAGGGGAGCATCACACACTGAGGTCTGTTGGGGGGAACTAGAGGAGGGACAGTGGGGATGGGTGGGGAGTTGAGGAGGGGTAACATGGGGAGAAATGCCAAATTTAGGTGATGGGGAGGAAGGCAGCAAACCACACTGCCATGTGTGTACCTATGCAACAATCTTCCGTGTTCTTCACATGTCCCCCAGAACCTAAAATGCAATTATATATGTATATGTATATATAAAAGAAGTTCCTGCCCCTTCTCCAAATTGCAGTGTGTTGGGCTGTGCGTTTGGCTGCTCCTCCGTGCACTGCCCACGTGTGGATTTGTGCAACCAAGATAATGCAATCCAGATACTACTGTTTCTCAGGTGTGTCCACACTGCTGATGCTGCTTGGTCCTCAGACGGCATCCATGAGAGGTGTCTTCCGTCAGCCTGTTTTCTGTTCCGTAGACTGAAGCGTGCCTGGTTGAGAACCTGACTGGAGCTCCCGCTCTAGGCAGTGGCCATCCTTGGTGTAAGAACTCAAGGCTCCCAGTGACAAGTCCTCTAGCTTGTTCTCAACTGCAGTTTTGCCCCCCAGGGAACCTCTGGCAGGGTCTGGAGACATTTCACTGCCACAGCTAGGGCATGGGGGAGGGGCTGCTTTTGGAATTGAGAAGGAGAGGCCAGGAATGCCGCTAAGCGTCCTGCATGCCCAGGACAACCCCCCAACAACAGAATTTTCCAGTCCCCCATGTTGGGGAACAGAGTTGCAGCTGAGAACCCCTGGTCTGCACCTGTCTGAGAAAATACTTGGGAGGCCGTGCAGGGCCATTGCAAATCAAATCTCAGCATAGGACACAACTGTGCCGCTGCCACAGCCCAGGCTTGCTTTCTGTGGTCAAGTCTAAGGGGGATGCGTCTCTTTAAATCCCTTACGTCACCTGTGCAACCACATAGTTGAATTTACCACCATGTTCTTCTCAGCTGTTTCTTCCAGATGCATACAGTAAACGTTCCTTTAGAGGGTGTGCAAGCTTCCAGGAAGCAAAACATTCTGTCATTTCACAGCGCGCAGGCTCCTTTCCGGAGCACAAGTCTGAGCTAAATGTGCTGGCAGCGAGCACACACACAGTGTGGACACTCACGGCATAAACATGCATCACAGTCTAACCAAGTCACTGTCTCCCATTCTGTGTGTACATTTCTATGTATCTAAGAGAATATCATTTGTTTCTTTCCAGGAACAAACCGTCTCAGCAAATGGTTTTCACACACAGTAAAATGCTCACTCATTTGTACTTATAAAATGCTCCCCCATGGCCTGCGTTTTTCAGCTTCATACATATCTGTGACTGTGTATGTACGTACCCGTGACCATGTGTGTATGTACCTGTGACCATGTGTGTACATGCCTGTGACTGTGTATGTACGTACCCGTGACTGTGTGTGTACATATCTGTGACTGTGTATGTGTGTACCCATGACTGTGTGTATACGCCTGTGACTGTGTATGTACATACCTGTGACTGTGTGTGTACGTGCCTGTGACCATGTGTGTATGTGCCTGTGACTGTGTGTGTACATACTGTGACCATGTGTGTATGTACCCATGACTGTGTGTGTACGTACCGTGACCGTGTATGGACCCATGACCGTGTGTGTACATGCCGGTGACCATGTGTGTACATGCCTGTGTGTGTACATGCCTGTGACTGAGTATATACATACCCATGACTGTGTGTGTATGTACCCGTGACCATGTGTGTATGTACCCTGACCGTGTGTGTACATGCCTGTGACTGTGTATGTATGTACCCATGACTGTGTGTGTACATGCCTGTGACCGTGTGTGTACATGCCTGTCTGTGTATGTACATGTCTGTGAGTGAGTATATACATACCCATGACCGTGTGTGTATGTACCCATGATCATATGTGTACATGTCTGTGACTGTGTATGTATGTACCCGTGACCGTGTGTGTATGTACTCATGACCATGTATGTACCATGACCGTGTGTGTATGTACCCATGACGTGTATGTACCATGACCGTGTGTATGTACCCATGACCGTGTGTACATGCCTGTGACCATGTGTATACATGCCTGTCTGTGTGTGTACATTGTCTGTGACTGAGTATATACATACCCATGACAGTGTGTGTATGTACCCATGATCGTATGTGTACATGTCTGTGACTGTGTATGTATGTACCCGTGACCGTGTGTGTACATGCCTGTGACCATGTGTGTACATGCCTGTGACTGTGTATGTATGTACCCATGACCGTGTGTGCATACCTGTGACCATGTGTGTATGTACCTGTGACCATGTGTGTATATGTCTGTGACTGTGTATGTACGTACCTGTGACTGTGTGTACGTACCCATGACTGTGTGTGTGTACATGCCTGTGACCTTGTTTGTACATGCCTGTGACTGTGTATGTACGTACCTGTGACTGTATGTATGTGCCTGTGACCATGTTATGTGCCTGTGACTGTGTGTGTATGTACCCGTGACCGTGTGTGCACGTACCCGTGACTGCGTGTGTACGTATCTATGACTTTAGGCCTCATCTGTGGTGGTTTTGCTTCTCTTTCCCTCCCACTCCCGAGGTCCAGCAAGCTGATCCCACGCAAAAAGCCCGCAGCTTCATTTTTCGGCAAAAAGGGCCCTGTTGCTGCTGAGAACTGAGACCTTAGAATTCCGCTTTGCTCTGGGCCCACTGCTCTCATGTGTTACTCAAGTTGCTGTAATTCTCTGCTTGCCACATGTTCTGCAAAACACAGATTAATGGAGGCGTGGTTCCGTCGGGCCTGAAAGAAGCCAGGCGCTATCAGAGCTCTGGGGGCAGAGGGAGGGACCCTGGAAATGGACTCCTGCAAATGGTGCTCAGGGCGTTTGTGTGTGTCTGTCCCCGGATCCCGTTTCTTTTATTCATAAGGAAATTCCTATGAAAATAATTGGTCCGTTTTAACTGCACAGATCTTTCTGGCATGTACTGCCAGCAATCAGTGGCTTCGTTTAGTGCACGCAGGTGCCAGGAAGGGTGAGGTAGCTGTTTTCTCTCTTGTGGCTGCACCAAGTTCTGTTAAACTGGCGCGGAGGCCTGCACACACCTGTGCACCAGGCTGGCCCTCTTTCACTGTGGATGGAGCCTGATACCAAGTCCTGTTCACAGTAGGTTTCTGGGCTGGGACTGGCTTTGGCCCTTCCTTTCCTGCCCCCGTCCTCCCACACTCCTTCTGCGGACAGGGCTGGGTTTTACTCAGCTGACTTGCCCTGCACCCATGTGGCTGGATGCTCCTGGAGCATCATATGATCCAGAACCAGCTAATCAGTGTGCTTTGTCCCCCTAGCCCAGCTGTCTGTAGAGATGGGCAATGACCCACGTCATGATGGAGTGACAGTAAGCAGTGACAGCCGCTGATGGGGCCCCTGCTCAGGCCAGCCCTGGTCCTCTGCTGTGCTCATGTTAACTGAGTGAATCCACACCAGCACCCTATGTGGTACCTCATGCCATCCGCATCCCCATTTTACAGACCAGGAAGCCGAGGCACAGGGCTCAGCCACATTTATGCAGCTGGAAGATGGTAGAGCCAGGATTTGATACCAATGGGTCAGCCCCCAGATTTGCTGGTCTTAGCTACCGTGCTGTGCTGCGTCAGGATGGTCTGAAACCTTCAGTGCTGCTGCTGCTAAAACTTTTCAAAGAGAAACTTTCTTTCCTCTGGAGCTGCTGAGCCCAGAGCTGTGGGGATCCAGGAAGGTAGGAAGATGAGTGAGATAAAAGATAATGCTTAAGGTCCCCTTGAGAGGACAGAGTGGTTTAGCACCTGGATCCAGCTGTACCTGAAAGAGGAGAATCCCAGACATAGCTCTCCCCCTTCAACAGTTCAGCATGGCCCAGTTTGATCTGTGTTTGGGGCTTTGCTATCAGACTTTAGTGTTCTAACGTAATAACCCAAGCTCAAAACCGTGGGAGTCATCAGTGCCTGCCTTGAGTTCACTCTCGTGCTGGCTGCTTGAAGAGATGGTCACAGTGACAAGAATTCATCCCATCTCTGTGCACACCCCTTGAGCATGAAACTGGCTCTTCCCTTTCTCAGGGATGGGCTTGGCCATGGACTTTCTTTGGCTGACGGAATGTTAAGAAGCATACTGTGAGTCGTGGCCTGGATGTGCCCTTGCATTGCAGTGGCCCTCTTTCTCCGTGGTTGGAGCCTGAGACCAGGGTGTGAAGGAAGCTGGTGGAGAGGAGAGTCAGAACCCCCCCTGCTGCCCCCATCACACACACACGGATAGCCTAAGACCTAGTGGATGCACACCCTGGAGAAACCATATGACTGACGCCTTCCCAGGTGACCCCAGGCAAGACTTGCAGAAGAACCATGCAGCTGAGCACTGTCAAAATTGCTGACCCTCAGATTTATGAATGTTGGAGGAAAGGGGGTGGTTACGCAGCCACAGCTCATGAAAAGCCTGTATTGTAGGTTTTTCTTACCACGTTTTCTTTCCCTTTGGCTCCCGTCCCATCTTTCTGATATGCTCATCTCCTCATGGCTGGCCACTTTCAGATACGTCCCTCCTCTGCCCCGTCCTCGCTCCAGACACTGCTCTTGGCATTTTCTCCTTGAGCACGGTGAGTCCGGCAGGCATTGATCAGATCTTCAGTCGGTTCCTCCACATTGCAAATATGAAGATGCTGGGGATGCATCTTCCTAAAGCATAGCCTCTGTCAAGCCCTACCCTGTTGTCCAGGCTTCCGCAGCCCTGCCTGACCCCTAGGAAGCAGCGTCACCTGCCTAGACCCTATTTGAGGTCCCAACACCCACACTTACCACATAATATTTCCTCACCAGCACCTCCCCACAGAACAAAAAATGCCACCTTGCCATGTACATGCCCACATTTTATTCTTTTGCCCTGCTCTCATCCCCTTCCGGAAATGCAAACGTGCACTCTTGTCTTTTCTGAACTTGTGCCCACCCGACTCCCACTTTCTCCCCATGGCCTCTGCCAACAACCTGATTGGGTGTTTAGCGGCAGCCTCCTCACTGGGCAGGAGTTCCGCTGCTGTTTCTCAGTCTGCCCCACTCTTCATCGGGCCCATTTGTCTTCTGCTGGTTCGCCACCTTGGACGCTTGCTTGGCTTTGATTTCCTCTATTGCCACAGCCCGGTGAGCGGCCCCGCGGCCAGTGCTGGCCACACACAGTCAGTCGGGAAGAACGTGGACCACTGTGCGTTGGGTGGTTCGCATTTGCTGGGTGTGCAAGGCCTTGTGGGCACCTTGGGGAGAAGGCATCTGTGTGCTCACCGGATCCCTAAGACCAGCCAGTGGAGGAAGCGCTGTCGTGACTGTTCACAGCTGAACACAGAGGGCTCAGGGGCCCAGCAGCTCGGCTGGGATTTGAACTCACATCACCGCAGTGTTGAGCCACCTTATCCATGACCCCACAGCCCTCCTTGTGCTTAGCCACAATGACAGCGGACAAGCCGTGTTTCCATCTCATCTATTTGCAAGGCAGATTCAATAAGGTCAGAGGATAAAGGTGCCAGTGTTTTCTCCTGGGCCTAAGAAGAAAACACTGTTGGGATGTACCTATGAATTTCACATGGAAGCATTAATATGGTCACCGGCTGCCTGGTAAGAAATAAGAATTTCATCCCTTCCCAACGGCAGCTTCATTTCATGAAATGAGTTGGCGTGCTGTGCTTCATTTGGATGATTTTGGCAAAGGAGTTGGGTTCTTCAAAATTGAAGTCAGCACCCCTGTTCCACTGCGAGATGTGCTTGGCAGCAGTGAGCCTCCAAAGATCTCCCCGACAGAGAACTGTGTTCCATTTACTTTCTAATATAATTATAGGGTGACAGGGAGACTGCCCAACTTTTTGTTGCTCTCGTCTCCAGCGCTTGGCTGGGTTCGGGGTGGCTGTTGTGAATGGCAGCACCAAGCTCTCTCCAAGAACACCGGCTATTGTGAAAACATCCCCTCGGAGGAGGGTGCATGTGGCACACCAGGTCCCTCCCTCCTCTCGATCCCAGCATGCACAGAGCCCATCCACTCTGCCAGGGCCATGTTGGGTCCTAGAGACGCACAGCTGAAGAAGGTCCAGCCCAGGCTGGAGGGGCAACCCCAGCCCAGGAGAGAGCTCCACGGTGCTCTGCCAGACGAGGCCCAGGGGTGGCAGGTTGCTGCTGGGGAAGGTCGTGCACTGGTCTCTTCTGCAGCCTCAGTGAAGCTGGTTTTCCATGGCGATGACAGAGGATTCTCCTGACTCTTGGGAAGCCTTCCTCAAGCCCCACCCTGTTGGCCGGGCTTCCGCAGCCCCTCCTCACCCCTAGGAAGCAGCGTCACGTGCCTAGACCATATTTGAGGTCCCAACACCCACACTTAGCACATGATATTTCCGCACCAGCACCTCCCCTCAGATCAAAAAATGCCACCTTGCCATGTACATGCCCACATTTTGTTCTTTTGCCTTCTCTTTCGTCCCCTTCCTGAAATGCAAATGTGCATTTGCTTAGCACCTCCAAGCTTAGGACTGGAGCGTGACGGGCCAGTGCCCAGCCCGTGGGTGGGGGCTGTGTGGGTAGGGGAGGAGCTGTGCGTGACCAGTGACATTCACACATGGACATCACAGTCCCAGGACAGGACCTATGTCCCCGTGGGGCCCTAGGCTTGTTCCTCTCACAGTCCGGGAGCAGGGCAACTGCAGGGTGAACTGGCCCTGGCCAGGCAGCACTGCCCATCTCCCACCTGGTGGGCAGACAGCCGTCCGTGCTGCGGTGCCGGGGCTGGGGCCCCGTTTCTCTCAGCACCTGCCCCGTGCAGGTTTCGTCGACATCCAGCTCCTGGGAGCAGCGCTGAATAGCTTCACTCACTCTTCTACACTTCACGTTCCTCTGATCCTCCCTTGATTGGAGAGACTCCCAGCACACGCACCCACTAATTACGCCGCTCCCTTGAGTCTGGACTAACAATCTGATGAGTGCATCAGCGCCAAATTACTGTTACTGGATTGGAGTGCCAGAATGCCAGGCTGCTATGCCATCTAACCGATGTGAGAGAAGTGGGGAGCATTGGCCCAGGCAGTGGGCAATGCTTTCTCTAAACTCCCAGGATATCGTGAGCCCCAAAAATTCATAAAACACACAAAAGAAACTCAGCTAAAGACAAAATGTCCCATTCTGCTGCTTTCCTTGTTTCATCCTTCCACGCCACTGTGCTGTGAGCAAAATACACCCCCGAAACGTGCACGGTTATACAAACAGACCTGTGTGCACGCAGCCCTGAGGTCTGGCATCAGGCTTAGGGGCGGGAGCGTGACGGGCCAGTGCCCAGCCCATGGGTGGGGGCTGTGTGGGTGGGGGCGGGAGCTGTGCGTGACCCGTGACATTCGGACATCGCAGTCCCAGGACGGGTCCTCTGTCCCTGTGGGCTCCGCTTTGTGCCTCTCGCAGTCTGGGAAGCGTTATCCGATCCAGGCTGTAGGACAAGACTGGACGTAACTCTGAGCACCCACAGTTCTGTAAAGCCCCTGCCCGGTGTGTGCTGTCCTTAGACTTGAACCATCGTTGGAAATAAACTACTTGTGTGGTGCCACTGTGCTTAATAATCTGCTTCCTAAGATACCAATTTTAGGCCAGGCGCGATGGCTCACGCCTGTAATCCCAGAGCTTTGGAAGGCTGAGGTGGGAGGATCACTTGAGTCTAGGGGTTTGAGACTAGCCTGGGCAACAGAAGGAGACTTCATCTCTACCAAAAACCATCTAATAGCCAGATATGGTGGTGTGTGCCTGTAGTCCTAGCCACTTAGGTGGCTGAAGCAGGAGGATCCCTTGGGCCCAGGGGTTCCAGGTTATGATGATCTATGATTGTATCACTGTACTCCATCCTGGGTGACAGAATGAGACTCTGTCTCTAAAAATGATCAAATAATAATGAGACACAAGTTTCAGTTCCCCGGATATGGCAGGTGCTTTTCAGGGAGGGACTGTTTCATTCTTGTGTGTACCGGTGGTGTCTGGCAGAGGGAGGGGCCGGGAGATGCTTGGTCCACGCCCTGTATCTTCATCTGGTACCTCCAGCCCTGCTGTGGGCAGGGACAGGATCTCTGCCCTCGTGAAGATTACAGTCAGGAGGAGGGGCACCAAGGAATAACTTCATAAGGAATCGTACAGACCAACTGGGAAGTGCCACAGGAGAACACAGCTGGAGCATATGTGTAATAGATATATAACTTTATTTCCTAGAACAGTTTTAGCTGCACAGCAAAATTGAGTTGAAGGTACAGAGATTTTCCGTCTACCCCTACCCTCAATGCCTGCACTGCCTCTGCCACTATCAGAATCCCCAGAGTGGTGCATGGGTTATAGTCAATGAACCCACATGGACACATCATCATCACCCAGTGTTCATACTTTACATGGGGTTTATGCTTGGTACACTCTGTGATTTTGGCAAATACATAATGACAAGTATCCAACACGTACCCACAATTATAGAATCATACAGAGTATTTTCACCGCCTAAAAATCCTCTGTGCTGTCTTCCTCCCTCTCTGCCCACTACCCACTGGCAGTTGCTGATCTTTTCACTGTCTCCATAGTTTTGCCTTTTCCAGAATGCTGCACAGTTGGAATCATGCAGCACGCAGCCTTTCAAACAGGCTCCTTTCACTTAGGAATATACACCTAAAGCTCCTCCATGCTTTTCATGGCTTGATGGCTTTTTTTTTTTTTTTAATGGAGCTTCAGTCTTGTTGCCCAGGCTGGACTGCAGTGGCACGAGCTTGCCTCACTGCAACCTCCACCTCCTGAGTTCAAGCGATTGTCCTGCCTCAGCCTCCCAAGTAGTTGGGACTACAGGCGCACGCCACCATGCCCGGATAATTTTTGTATTTTTAGTAGAGACCAGGTCTTTACCGTGTTGGTCAGGCTGGTCTTGAACTCCTGACCGCAGGTGATCTGCCCACCTTGGCCTCCCACAGGCAGGGACTACAGGCACGAGTTGGTTCATTTCTTTTTGGCACTGAGCACTATTCCAATGTCTGGATGTGCCACCGTTTATCCGCTGTCCTCCTGAAGCACATCTTGGTTGCTCCAAGTTTGGGCAGTTATGAAGGAAGCTGGTATAAACATCCACGTGTAGGTTTTCATGTGGACGTGGGTTTTCATCTCCTTTAGGCAAATACCAAGGAGAGCCCTTGTTGGGTCGCGTGGTGATGATATGTTTAGTTTTGTAAGAAGTTGCTAGACTCCCTTCCAGCAGCTGCACCATGGTGCATTCCCAGCAGCCGAAGCTGAGGGTCCCGTTTCCCCACATCCTTGCCAGCCTTAGGTGTTGTCTGTGTGCTGGGTTTTGGCCGCCCTGGTAGGAGTGTGGTGGGATCTCATGGTTGTCATTGATTTGCATTTCCCTGGCGAGGTACGATGTGAAGCATCTTCTCATATGTTTGTTCGTTTTCCATCTGTAGATCTTCTTTGGTGAGGTGTCTATTAAGGCCTTTGGCCCATTTTTAAATTGGGTGGTTCGTTTTCTTGTTGAGTTTTAAGAGATCTTTCTACATTTTGGGTGTCAGTCCTTTATCCGATGTGCCTTATGCAAGTATTTTCTCCCAGTCTTTGGTTTGTCTTCTTGTTCTCTTGACAGTGTATTTTTTTTTTAATCAGGGCATGGTGGCATGCACCTGTAGTTCCAGCTACTGGGGAGGCTGGGGTGGGAAGATCACTTGAACCCAGGAGGTTGAGGCTGCAGTGAACCATGATGGAGCCACTGCACTTCAGCCTGAGTGACAGAGCAAGACCCTGTCCCCCCACTAAAAAAAGAAAAGAAAAGAAAAAATAGGGCAAATGGAGAGTAGAGGTGGCTAGCAAGTCACAGCAAACAAGGTTTGGGGGTCAGGAAGAAACCTTCAAATCTGTTTAACCACATGCCAGTCTCTATGGATGGCTCAGTCAGAGAGGTTCAGCAGACAGGGCTAGTAACTTGTGCCCCTTCAAAGGAATACTTTTTATTACACTTTAAGTTCTGAGATACATGTGCAGAACGTGCAGCCTTGTTACATAGATGTATATGTGCTATGATGGTTTGCTGCACCCATCAACCCGTCATCTACATTAGGTATTTCTCCTAATGCTGTCCCTCCTGTAGTTCCCCACCCCCAGACAGGCTCTGGGGCGTGATGTTCCTCTTCCTGTGTCCATGTGTTCTCATTGTTCAACACCCACTTGTGAGTGAGAACATCTGGTGTTTGGTTTTCTATTACTGTGTTAGTTAGCTGAGAATGATGGTTTCTGGCTTCATCCATGTCCCTACAAAGGACATGAACTTATCCTTTTTTATGGCTGCATAGTATTCCATGGTGTATATGTGCCACATTTTGTTTATCCAGTCTATCATTGATGGACATTAGGGTTGGTTCCAAGTCTTTGCTATTGTGAACACAGTGCCACAACAAACGTAAGTGTACATGTGTCTTTATAATAGAATGATTTATAATCCTTTGGGTATATACCCAGTAATGGGATTGCTGGATCAAATGGTATTTCTAGTTCTAGATCCTTGAGGAATCACCACACTGTCTTCCACAATGGTTGGATTAATTTATACTCCCACCAACAGTGTAAAAGGATTCCTATTTCTCCACCTTCTCTCCAGCATCTGTTATTTCCTGACTTTTTAATGATTGCCATTCTAACTGGCATGAGATGGTATCCCACTGTGGTTTTGATTTGCACTTCTCTAATGACCAGTGATGATGAGCTTTTTTTCATGTTTGTTGGCTGCATAAATGTCTTCTTTTGAAAAGTCTGTTCATATCCTTTGCCCACTTTTTGATGGAATTGTTTTTTTCTTGTAAATTTGTTTAAGTTCCTTATAGATTCTGGATATTCGCCCTTTGTCAGATGGATAGATTGCAAAAGTTTTCTCCCATTCTCTACATTGCCTTGTAAATTTGTTTAAGTTCCTTATAGATTCTGGATATTCGCCCTTTGTCAGATGGATAGATTGCAAAAGTTTTCTCCCATTCTCTACATTGCCTGTTTACTCCGATGATAGTTTCTTTTGCTGTGCAGAAGCTCTTTAATTAGATCCCATTTGTCAATTTTGTCTTCTGTTGTATTGCTTTTGGTGTTTTGGTCATGAAGTTTTTGCCCATGCCTATGTCCTGAATGGTATTGCCTAGGTTTTCTTCTAGAGTTTTTATCATTTTAGGTCTTACATTTAAATCTTTAGCCCACTTTGAGTTAATTTTTGTATAAGGTATAAGGAAGGGGTCCAGTTTCGGTTTTCTGCATGTGGCTAGCCAGTTTTCCCAAAACCATTTATTAAATAGGGAATCCTTTCCCCGCTGCTTGTTTTTGTCAGGTTTGTCAAAGATCAGATGGTTGTAGATGTATGGTGTTATTTCTGAGGCCTCTGTTGTGTTCCATTGGTCTATATATCTGTTTTGGTACCAGTACCATGCTGTTTTGGTTACTGTTGCCTTGCAGTATAGTTTGAAGTCAGGTAGCATGATGTCTCCAGCTTTGTTCTTTTTTCTTAGGATCGGCTTGGCTATCTGGGCTCTTTATTGGTTCCCTGTGAAATTTAAAGTAGTTTTTTTCTAATTCTTTGAAGAAAGGCCATTTTCATGATATTGATTCTTCCTATCCATAAGCATGGAATGTTTTTCCATCTGTTTGTGTCCTTTCTTAATTGCCTTGAGCAGTGGTTTGTAGTTCTCCTTGAAGAGGTCCTTCATATCCCTTGTAAGTTATATTCCTAGGTATTTTATTCTCTTTGTAGCGATTGTGAATGGGAGTTCACTCATGATTTGGCTCTCTGTCTATAATTGGTGCATAGAAATGCTTGTGATTTTTGCACATTGATTTTTTTTATCCTGAGACTTTGCTGAAGTTGCTTATCAGCTTAAGGAGTTTTGAGGCTAAGACAATGGGGTTTTCTAAATATAGAATCGTGTCATCTGCAAAGAGGGATAATTTGACTTTCTCTCTTATGGTATTTTGGTTTTGAATACCCTTTATTTTTTTCTCTTGCCTGATTGCCCTGGCCAGAACTTACAATACTATGTTGAGTACAAGTGGTGAGAGAGGAGAGGGCATCCCTGTCTTGTGCTGCATTCCAAAGGGAATGTTTCCAGTTTTTGCCCATTCAGTATGATATTGACTGTGGATTTGTAATAAATAGCCCTTATTATTTTGACATATGTTCCATCAATACCTAGTTTATTGAGTGTTTTTAGAATGAAGGGGTGTTGAATTTTATCAAAGGTCTTTTCTGCATCTTTTGAAATCATCGTGTGGTTTTTGTCATTGGTTCTTCTTATATGATGGATTACATTTATAGATTTGTATATGTTGAATCAGCCTTGCATCCCAGGGATGAAGCCGAATTGATCATTATGGACAAGCTTTTTAATGTGCTGCTGGATTAGGTTTCCCAGTATCTTATTGAGGATTTTTGCATCGATGTTCATCAGGGATAATGACCTGAAATTTTCCTTTTTTGTTGTGTCTCTGCCAGGTTTTGGTATCAGGATGATGCTGGTCTCATAAAATGAGTTAGGAAGGAGTCCCTCTTTTGCTGCTGTTTGGAATAGTTTCAGATGGAATGGTACCAGCCCCTCATCGTACCTCTGGTAGTATTCAGCTATAAATCCATCTGGTCCTAGGGTTTTTTTGGTTGGTAGGCTATTAATTACTGCCTCAATTTCAGAACTTGTTATTGGGTTATTCAGGGATTCAACTTCTTCCGGGTTTAGCCTTGGGAGGGTGTATGTGTCCAGGAATTTATCCATTTCTTCTGGATTTTCTAGTTTATTTGCATAGAGGTGTTTATAGTATTCTCTGATAGTAGTTTGCATTTCTGTGGGATCAGTGGTGATCTCCTCTTTATCATTTTTTATTGTGTTTATTTGATTCTTCTCTCTTTTCTTCTTTATTCTTCTGGCTAGTGGTCTATCTATTTTATTGATCTTTTCTAAAAACTGGCTCCTGGATTCATTGATTTTTTTTTTAAGGATTTTTGATGTCACTGTCTCCTTCAGTTCTGCTCCAATATTAGTTATTTCATGTCGTCTGCTACCTTTTGAATTTGTTTGCTCTTGCTTCTCTAGTTCTTTAAATTGTGATGTTAGGGTATCGATTTTAGATCTTTCCCACTTTATTTTGTGGGCATTTAGTGCTATTAATTTCCCTCTAAACACAGCTTTAGCTATGTCCCAGAGATTCTAGCACATTATGTCTTTGTTCTCATTTGTATCAAATAACTTATTTATTTCTGCCTTAATTTCATTATTTACCCAGTAGTCATTCAGGAGCAGGTTGTTCCGTTTCCATGTAGTTGTGAGGCTTTGAGTGAGTTTCTTAATCCTGAGTTCTAATTTGATTGCACTGTGGTCTGAGAGACTGTTATGATTTCCATTCTTTGGCATTTGCTAAGAAGTGTTTTACTTCCAATTATGTGGTCAGTTTTAGAGTACGTGTGATGTGGTGCTGAGAAAAATGTATGTTCTCTTGATTTGGGGTGGAGAGTTCTGTAGATGTCTATTAGGTCCACTTGGTACAGAGCTCAGTTCAAGTCCTGAATATCCTTGTTAATTTTCTGTCTCATTGATCCCTCTGATGTTGACAGTGGGGTGTTAAAGTCTCCCACTATTATTGTGTGAGAGTCTAAGTCTCTTTATGGGTCTCTAAGAACTTGCTTTGTGTATCTGGGTGCTCCCATGTTGGGTGCATATATATTTAGAATAGTTAGCTCTTCTTGTTGCATTGATCCCTTTACCATTATGTAATGCCCTTCTTTGTCTTTTTTGATCTTTATTGGTTTAAAGCCTGTTTTATCAGAGACTAGGATTGCAACCCTCACTTTTTTTTTCTTACCATTTGTTGGTACATCTTCCTCCATCTCTTTATTTTGAGCCTATGTGTGTCTTTGCACATAAGGTGGGTCTCCTGAATACAGCACACCAGTGGGTCTTGACTCTTTATCCAGTTTGCCAGCCTGGGCCTTTTAATTGGGGCATCTAGCCCATTTCCATTTAAGGTTAATATTGTTGTGAATTTGACGCTGTCATTATGATGCTAGTTGGTTATTTTGCCCATTAGTTGATGCAGTTTCTTTATAGTGTCAATGATCTTTACATTTTGGGTTGTTATTGCAGTGGCTGGTACTGATTTTTCCTTTCCATATTTAGTGCTTCCTTCAGGAGCTCTTGTAAAGCAGCCCTGGTGGTGAGAAAAACCCTCAGCATTTACTTGTCTGTAAAGGATTTTATTTCTCCATCACTTATGAGGCTTAGTTTGGCTGGATATGAAATTCTGGGTTGAAAATTCTCATCTTTAAGAATGTTGATATTGGCCCCCACCCTCTTCGGCTTGTAGGGTTTCTGCAGAGATCTGCTGTTAGTCTGATGGGCTTTCCTTTGTGGGTAACCCAACCTTTCTGGCTGCCCTTAACATTTTTTTCTTCACTTCAACCTTGCTGAATCTGACGATTGCTATCTTGGGGTTGCTCTTCTCAAGGAGTATCTTTGTGGTAGTCTCTATATTTCCTGAATTTGAATGTTGGCCTGTCTTGTTAGATTGGAGAAGTTCTCCTGGATAATATCCTGAAGAGTGTTTTCCAACTTGGTTCCATTTTCCCTGTCACTTTCAGGTACACCAGTCAAACATAGGTTTGGTCTTTTCACACAGTCCCATATTTCTTAGTTCCTTTTCATTCTTTTTTCTCTAATTTTGTCTTCATGCTTTATGTCATTAAGTTGATCTTCAATCTCTGATATCCTTTCTTCCGCTTGATCAATTCAACTATTGATACTTGTGTATGCTTCACGAAATTCTCATGTTATATTTTTCAGTTCTATCAGGTCATTTATGTTCTTCTCTAAACTGGTTATTCTAGTTAACAATTCCTCTAACCTTTTATCAAGGTTATTGGCTTTCTTGCATTGGGCTAGAACATGGTCCTTTAGCGGGAAGGAGTTTGTTATTACCCACCTTCTGAAGCCTACTTCTGTTAATTCGCCAAGCTTTCTCCCTCCAGTTTTGTTCCTTTGCTGATGAGGAGTTGTGATCCTTTGGAGGATAAGGGACATTCTGGTTTTTGAAATTTTTAGCCTTTTTGTGCTGGTTTTTCCTCATATTCATGGATTTGTCTACCTTTGGTCTTTGCTGTCAGTGATCTTCAGATGGAGCTTTTGCGTGGTCATCCTTTTGGTTGATGTTGATGTTATTGCTTTTTGTTTGTTAGTTTTCCTTCTAACAGACCTCTCTTGTGCAGGTCTGCTGGAGTTTGCTGGGGTTCCACTCCAGACCCTGTTTGCCTGGGTATCACCAGCAGAGGCTGCAGAACAGCAAAGATTGCTGCCTGTTCCTTCCTCTCGAAGCTTCATCCCAGAGTGACATCTGCCAGATGCCAGCTGGAGCTCTCCTATACGAGGTGTCTGTTGACCCCTGCTGGGAGGTATCTCCCTGTCAGGAGGCACAGGGATCAGGAACCCACTTGAGGAGGCCATCTGTCCCTTAGTAGAATTTGAGCACTCTGCTGGGAGATCAGCTGCTCTCTTCAGAGCCCACAGGCAGGAAACTTTAAGTCTGACAGTGTCTTTCTTAGAGAAGAAATTTTTAGTTTTAATGAAATCCAGCTTAGCAACTTTTTGTTTCATAGATCATGGCTTGGGTGTTATATCTAAAAAGTCATCACTCAAGGTCGGCTAGATTTTCTTCTATGTTGCCTTGCAGGAGTTGTATAGTTCGGCATTTTACATTTAGGTCTATGATCCATTGTGAGTTCATTTTTGTGAAGGGTGTAAGGTCTATGTCCAGATTTATTTCTGTGTATGAGAATGTCCAGTTGTTTCAGCACCATCTGTCAAAAAGACTATCCTTTCTCCATTGAATTGCCTTTGTCTTTTGCCAAACATCAGTTGACTGTAGTTATGTGAGTCTGTTTCTGGGTGGGAAAGGGGCTTCATGGGCTGGAAGAAGTCAGAGGCCTGAGAGTGAAGAATTTCTAGGGAAATGAGGGGTGGCGATTGAAATTTGGGACAGGATCATTGGCCTCAGCTCACTGTGTAATTGTTAATGAATCCTTAGCACAATTTTAAATGTATGTATATATTTATTGGATCTCATAATGGAGCCTCCATTGATTCTAACAAGTGCCATGAGCTTCAGCCTCCGAATACATGAGAGTAGAATTTTAGGGAAGTGGCCACGGGGAGTTTGTGTTTCAACTTGCCCTTTAAACAACTGGAGTTGCAGTGATTTTCTGATTCCCTGTTATTTCCCTATTCCTTCCTGAACAAGCATCAGAAAGAATGAAATGCAAGCTGACAAGGCAACCCCTTAGCAGGTTAATTTGTACTAGACCCTCAATTTTCCAGCTAGAAATCTAGCTTGAAACACGACTACTCAAACAGCATCTATCAAAGACCAACATCTGGGTCTCCCAGCTGCCAAGTCCACCCCGTGAAGACTTGTCAATATGCCAGCCTGCTTTGTCATCAAAGTACCATTCAAAGCGGCAAAGTCCTGTCCATGGAAAGAAGCAGTCTGCATATGCAGTTACAACTAAGTATGGGCTGGAAAAAAATAGGAGCTGAGGTCAGCTTTTCCTGGCAGGACCATCTAAGCAATGTTCAAGTCTTCAAGCCGCGGTTGTCGTGATATCTGTTCGTTACAGCCAGAGGCAAACGGAGGTGGGTCGGTCAATGATTCTGTGGGAGAAGCAGCACAGAATGACTTAGGCAGAGACAGTCACTCAGTGCCATTTATTTGTCCTGCATGATGCCCACGGTCATGGCCAGTCTGACTTAGTGTTAGCAGCAGTGATCTGGCATCACCGAGGAATGAATCCGCTATTGCTGCATTTCCCCCGCCTCTTGTTCTGACCTCCAAAGAGCAAAGCACAGAGCAGAATGATATGAATGGGACCAGCGGCTACAACAGCGCTTCGTGCCCTTTTAAGGGAACGGAGCTGTTTTTAATGTTTTAAAAGATCATTCCACATTAACTCACTTGTTTAGTGCCTCTGTAAAACCAACGCCTGGAGTTCACATGGGTCCCCTATGGAATGATCCTTCTAAGTGGCTTTGGCTCAGAGACCTCCCATGGCGGTGATTGCTTTAGGATTGTGTCCGTGGGAGTGAATTATACTTGAGGTAGAATTTGTATGGGGCTGATTTATCATCAATTGCAGGATAAGTTCTAAAGTACAAGGAGCATGTGCTCTATAAAAAAATGTCTTGGCCGGGCGCAGTGGCTCACGCCTGTAATCCCAACACTTTGGGAGGCCGAGGCGGATGGATCACGAGGTCAAGAGATTGAGACCATTCTGGTCAACATGGTGAAACCCCGTCTCTACTAAAAATACAAAAAAAAAAAAATTAGCTGGGCATGGTGGCGCACGCCTGTAGTCTCAGCTACTCAGGAAGCTGAGGCAGGAGAATTGCTTGAACCCAGGAGGCGGAGCTTGTGGTGAGCTGAGATCGCGCCATTGCACTCCAGCCTGGGTAACAAGAGCAAAACTCCGTCTCAAAAAGAAAAAAAAAGTCTTGGGGCCTGATGGGTAGCAAGAGGACTGAATGTGGAGAGGCGAAAGAGGGAGAGAGAGAGAAACGGGGTTCTGTAGCTGTCAGTGTTCGATGCCCTTATTTCTCAGTTTATCAAACCATAAGGTTGAAAATGCTTTTGATAATGTTTTCAGAAGAGACCCTTCTCCTGTCAGCTGCTCTCTGTTTTCCTTGAGTAGTCTAAGATTGGAAGAATTCATGAGTTCACCTAAATCAATCACCATGGACCTTGCCATTCACAGTGTGTCTTCAGACCAGCCTCATCATTGTGGCCTGGGAGCTTTTATTTTGGTTAAAAGATGCAATTAGGAAGTCGGTATGTCTAGCCATCTTAAATCAGCCATACTTTTTAAATTCATCCAGCAGTTTGGAAAAATAACGCAGCCGATCACTTTACACTTGAATGCGTCACTGTGTGATGCACGCATTGATGACTCTGAGATACCGTCAGGCCTTCTCAGACCTCTACTTGGAAGCTCCTGGGTGTTAAGTCTGGGCAACCCCATCTCCTCCCAGCCTTGCTAACACAGGCTCCCTCCTCAGGAGAATTGAGAAGAGAGCTTTGCACTTGACAGCTCTGTCCCTTCCAAGCAGGTCTCCAACTGCTTGACAGCCATGACTCTGCCAAGATCCCGCGCCTCTCCTGTTTGAGCAGATAGAAACATGCTCAGACCCAGGCACCGTTCAGTGACTAGTATTTAACAAATGTATTGGGTTGCTGCAAAAGTAACTGTGGTTTTTGCCATTGCTTGGGTCAGGATCATTAAACCTATACCTACTCTATGGCCCGGCAATTTCTTTCCTGAATTTTATCCAAAAGAAATTAAAGAGATGCTGGAGAATATTCAAAGCAGCTTTTTTAATGGCCAAACCAAAATTACTTTTGCACCAGTCTAAGAGTTTGATAAGGTGGTATTAAACTGGAAATCTAACTTGACTTCTCCCTCCTCCTTCTCCTGGGGGCTGAGCCCTGATTGCTAATGGCCACGGCCAAGGTTGAGTTGAACCCTCAACCAGGGTTGGTTCAACGGATTGGCCGGGCCTGATATGAATAACTCGCACAGATGCTTTGCACGCGTCAAGCCATTTCACCTTCTCAGCAGTCCCAGGAAGTGGTTGCCGCCACAATCCTCGATGCGTAGGTGAAGATACTGATGCACTTAGGCCATTAGGTAACTTGTTTTTTGAACTCAGTTTGAGGGCCTCAGAGTCTGCATCCTAAACCACTGTGTTGACCCACCAGGGGCCTGCAAAAGCACTTCCACATCAACATGATCTGGGGATGCTTCTGAAGCAATCCAGCTCCCGGGGCCCTCTCGGGGAGAGTCTAAGTTAGTAGGTCATGGGCCCAAGGAGTCGTATTTTTAAACATTTTTTTCAGATGATTGTGACAGTAGGTCAAGTTGGGGACTGCTGTTTTAGCTCACAAATTCCTGGTTGATGACCATCACGTTGGCTGGTTGGTTGGTTTTTCAAAAAAGAAAATCAAATGTACTCTATGGCCCAACAATATTTTTCCTGTATGTTATCCAAAAGAAATGGAAGGCATTCAAGGACATGTTCAAAGCAGCTTTAGTCACAATAGGTCAAGAATTGGACACAGCCCAGGTGACCAGTGGCACTCTGAGGTGCATCCATGTGGTGGAATTCCACCCAGTGATGAGAAGGAGCAACCTGCTAGGGTGTGCAGCCCCATGGCTGAGCCTTGAAACACGTGAAGTGGAAGGGGCCTGGCTCAGCAGTCCGAGTCCCCTTATAGGCCCCTCCAGAAGAAACCAAACCAATTGGTGGTTTAAAAGCTGTCACAGGCCAGGCACAGTGGCTCACGCCTGTAATCCCAGCACTTTGGGAGGCCAAGGCGGGCAGATCACAAGGTCAGGAGTTCAAGACTAACCTAGGCAACATGGAAACCCCATCTCTACTAAAAAATACAAAACATTAGCTGGGTGTGGTGGTGCACGCCTGTAATCCCAGCTACTTGGGAGGCTGAGGCAGGAGAATCGCTTGAACCTGGGAGGCAGAGGTTGCAGTGAGCCAAGATCGTGCCATTGCACTCCAGCCTGGGCGACAGAGCAAGACTCCATCTCAAAAAAAAAGAGTTGTCATAGTGTTTGCCTCTGGCGTGGAGTGGGAGTGACAGGGAGCACTCCTGGCCTGAGCAGGCCCTGCCCACAGCACACAGGAGTGTGACTGTCATGTGATGACTCCAATTGCAAGGCTCTTAAAATACCTCACAATCCTTAAAGAAACGCAGAGTTACCTTCAGGATCATCAAAGCGCTAGCAAGGATGGTTGAGACTTTAGCTGTCTGGTGGTAGACAACGTGTGTAAGACTGATGTGGTCACACTCGGGGTGTATTTGACCGATTGGAATTCCTCACCCACACTGGATAACAGTTACCAAACATAGGCTGCCTCAAATCCTTGGGCACAAAGTACTGTATACAAGAAGAACATAGAATTTTGTCACCGATTCCTTTGCAATACAACATTGGGCGTATGGCATAGCCAACACCGTGTCATGTAATAGCAGGGTTTCGTTTTCTTTCTTATGTTGGGTTTTCAGTTACAGATGTGTGCATGGTATGCATAAGCCCAAAGATCACACAGTGGTTTTCAGGAGAGATTTTGATGTGATAAGTTGGGCTGAGGCAGCTTAGATCCAACATGTTGAGTCCCACACAGGTTGCTGTTTGGCTGTAAGCTTGGTTCTTAAGTCCATCACCTCCAACCAAGGTGGACCATACAGAGCTCTTGCCCTGACCATTTGCAGGACAGGTATTCTGAGCAGGCTGTATGGGGCGCGTGATGCTGGTGAACTTCACAACTGAGGGCCAGTGAAAAGGGAAAGGTGGGAAAAAGGAAGACAACACAGAAGGCTGCATGCAGCTATGTGTCATGGAGAGTTTACATGATGCAAAGATTAAAGATGCACACGAACTGTGACTGAAAGATACACAGAAACTGTGATGCAGTCTTGAAGAAGACAGAAAGTGAAATTTTAAGACAATTTCTGCCGTTGTTTCTCTGTTGCTTTGGCTTCATGTACATATATTTCCTCTGTTTTCATCGGTGGTGTTGATGTGGGTATGTTGATGTTGATGGTGGTGGCATTGATGTTTTGCTGCTGATGTCAGTGGTGTTGATGTTACTGATGTTGGTGCTATTGCTGTTGATGTTGATGCTGATGGTGGTGTTGACGTTTCTGATACTGATGTACCACCATCGACACCACCAACATCATCAATATTGATACCAGCAACATCAACACCACCATCAGCATCAAGAACATTAACATCACCATCAGTATCAGCAACATCAATTCCACCAACATCAACACCACCATCAATAATATCAACACCACCTACCTCAACACCACCATCAACATCATTAACATCAATAATATTGACACCACCATCAGCATCAAGAACATTAATATCACCACCATCAACAATAATAATACCAACATCAGCATCAGCAACATCAACCACCAACATCAACAATGTTGACACCATCACCATCAACACCAACACCACCAACATCAACACCATCATCATCATGAATGCTGACACCACCTATGTCAACACCACCAGCATCATCAATAGCAATACCACCTACATCAACACTACCAACATCACCACTAATGGTATCAGCAACATCAATATCACCAGCATCAACAATATGGACACCACTAACATTGACACTACCTACACCACCAACATCAACAATATCGATACCACCTATATCAGTACCACCAACATCAACATCACTAATGGTATCAGCAGCATCAATACCACCAGCATCAACAATATTGACACCACCAACATCAATACCATCAACATCAACACCACTAACATCAGCACCAACAACATCAATATCACCGACATCAACATCACCAACATCAGCACCACCACCAACAATACTGGCACCAACAACAACAACACCATTGCATCAGCATCAACATCAACAGCAATAGCACCAACATCAGTAACATCAACACCACTGATATCAACAGCAAGAACATCAGTGCCACCCCGTCGGTGGTGGAGGCAGATGGAGAGTCATTTGCAGCTTTGAGCAGTCATGCCTGTCAGCCTGGAAAGGTCAGCCAGGGCTTGGGATTTGCACATGGCAGAGACATAGGTGGAGCCCAGCAGGCTTGAGTGAAGTGTGTAAATTAGACTTGAGCAAGTCACTCAAACCCATTTAATTTTAGCTCAGGAATTTTCCTGGAAATTGACCCAAGTGGACTTTTCTCTCTCTTGACTGTTTTCTAGGAGAAGCTGCGTACGGGCCTGTATCAGTGCTGTAGCGCACACTCAGTGTGGGCCTTTCCAGAGGCCCCTCATCTGTCATGTGTGCCATGCCCTGCTTGGCCCAGAGATCTGTTTCCATCATATGCGAACTGTGCTTTTCCCTGCTTAGCCCAGAGATCTGTTTGGCTCCTCCTGAATAATGCCCACAAGTAACCTTTTAGTTCTCTGAACTTTTTGCTTCTTACAGACCAGTCTTCCCCTCTGCGGGTCATCACCTCTGTGGCCCCATAAAAATAAATTCTTATTAAACAAGCTGGAGAGTGGGTACTGATGAGCTGCCACAGGCAATGATGTCATGGCTGCAACCCGCATGCCATGCTGGCTCTTCTCCTTCACGATGGCCAATGGCTGCCAATGAGATGAAATGCCAAGTAGTCCGTTTGTGCCTCCCTGCAGGAGACAGGTCCCCAGGGATATATCCACCGCCCACAGGGTAGATTCCCGCTCCATCCTGGGGCTGCCGGTCTGGTCTGGTTTAGTCTTCCTTCCTCTCCCCTCCTCCCGTATCTCCCTAGCCACTCTTCTTGGGGGTTGATGCAGGTCAAAGTCATGATAAACTTTCACTCCCAACCCTTCAGGGTGACCCCCCCTCCAAAAAAAGAGCAGGCCCAGTGTGCATTCCGCTATAGGTGGCTTCCACTGCAGTTCTGGGAGAACAGTGGCTCATACAAATGGCTATGGAGGCAGGGGGATCCCCTCAGATCCTGGCCCATGGTCCTCAGAGCCCCCCCACAAACCTCCCCCTGAAACAAGACCTGAACACTGTGGAGCAGACTCTCCAGGTCTGTGTTGTTGTGACAGCTCAGCAGCCACATTGCTGGAGAAAGAGCGGGCTGGGGAGAAAACAGCCATCTGACCGCCGCTCATCACACACAATTCCCGGAGCCAGTGACAGCAGGAGCGCTCGGTGGGGCTGAGCCAGGCTGGGCACCAGCCCTGTGAGTTCTGGAGGCTGGGTCCCAGGTTCTGACTTAGATATGACAGCTTCTGTTCATTCTCAAACTTGAGAGAAGTTTGGTGTCAAAGGTTAGCTTCGTCCTCCTTCTTTCTCCTAAACTCAATAAGGAAACCCCCACCTCTGTCTGCGCATGCTGTGTGCAAATCGCTGAAATCTATCAACTTGAATAGACTTAGAAAATCGTATGCTGCTCTGAAAGATACCCATAAATGGATCTTGATATTTGAAGTTTTTTCATTTAACAAATGCATTGTTATCCATTATCCTTTCAATACTTAACAAACAGCTCATAATGAAATACAGAAGGGCTCAATTGGAAGGCGCTTTTTTCCCTTTTTTTCTCTCCAAAATAGCTATTTCCTTGCAGGTAGTAATTTTGTTTCAAGAAGAGGGATGTTTAGCACGGGGCTTTTTAATAAAATATGTGTGAGAGAATAATTCTTCTAAAACATTCTGTATCTACAAAAATCTATATGTGGGAGCACTTGAATTATTCTCTAATAGATTTTATTACATAGCAGTTAAGAATTTCTCTTAAGAGACATCTAGTCAAAGGCATCAATTTTGGGTAACACAGCATTGGAGAGAAAGGGACGCATTGAAAACTGGCGTTATTTGCTATTTTGTGAATTCTTTATCTGTTTCTCTAGCTATCATTTTCTTCTGGAAGGTGGAGCATCTGAGGCTGTGATTGAGTGTGATGGTACCTTGTGCATGTCTAGTGTTATCAGCTGCAAAGGCCTGAGCTGACATTCCTTTGCCCAACCTGCACTCTTTGGTGTGGGCTCTCCGCCAGATGCCATGCTCTGCACTGGGGAAACTGAGGCTGGAAGAAACCTATCCTCAGGGAGCCACCTTGCATGGTGGGAGTAACAGGGGCTGAGTTGAATGTTCAGGGGCCCATGGCAGGGGCAGAAGAGCCAGGGCAGGGGCCAGCTGTTTTAAGAAATTAACATGACCCTGTAGGACCTAATGCCATTTGTTTAAGTCTGAGGACCAGAAAGAGAAGCCAGTGGCCTCATCTGTTTCATTCCGGACTTCATGTTGAGTATGTGGGGTCTCAGGTGTCGTTCTGGATCTAGACTTTTGAGCAGGAGAAATATGGCCCAGGCCTGGAGCTCAGGCGCTTGGTGGGGAGCCGAACCCGAGGCTCCTCGTTAGCTACATTCGGCCTTGGAGCCTCCAGGAGGAGCTGTGGGAGGGAGTCCAGCCACGCAGCCTGGAGACCCTGCTCATCCCTGATGACAGCAACTATGCTGCAGGGCAGCCGGGGCTGCGCAGCTGGGGAGGAGGCAGGAGGATGCAGGAAACAGAGGAGGCTCTGCTAAGAAACAGAGACTGCAGCCTGGGCGACAGAGCAAGACCTTGTCTCAGAAAAAGAAAGAAAGGGGGGTGTGGCAGAGGGAGGAAGGGAGGGAGGGAGAAAGGAAGGGAGAGGAGAGAGGAGAGGAGGGGAGGGGAGTTCAGGACAGGCACAGTGACTCACACCTGTAATCTCAGCACTTTGGGAGGCTGAGGCAGAAGGATCACTTGAGGCAAAGAGTTTGAGGCCAGCCTGGGCAACATAGTGAGACCCTGTCTGTAAAAAAAAAAAAAAAAAAAAGATTTAATGTCATCTGGGCATGGTGGTGCATGCCTGTATTCCCAGCTAGTCAGGATGCTGAGGCAGGAGGATCACTTGAACCAGGAGGAAGTTGAGGCTGCAGTGAGCTGTGATCATGCCATTGCACTCCAGCCTAGGCAAAGGAGCAAGAACCCTGTCTCAAAAAAAAAAAAAAAAAAAAAAAAGTAAAATTCACATGTTCCTGTGTTTGCTTCATCCCTTATCTGTCCTCTGCCCATCCCTATATCCGTTTTACTTTTCAATGCATTTCAGGATGAAAGTGCAGATGTCGGTATACTTTATACCTAAATACTTCTATGTGTATGTCATTCGTGTCCAATATTGATTTCATGAAGCAAAGTTTCATAAAGAAAAAGGATCCATTTTAGGTATTCATTCTCGGAGCTTTGGCAAAATCTTACATTTGGGTGACTAAGACTCCAGTCAAGGTGCAGAACATCATTCCAGAAAGTTCTTGGGTCCTTATGCAGTCAGCCCCTCCTCCATGCCCCTCCTCTGGCCCCAGAGCGGCCACTGTCGTGACTTCCTCACTGTGGTTTTGGCTGTGCCGCGTTCTCTGGCTGTGCCGCGTTCTCTGGCCGAGCTGTGTTCTGCTTGGGTTGATGTTGGTTCTGCCTCTTCCAGTGAAAACACTGCAAGCAGCTTGTGCTGTTAGGAGTGAAGCCGCTGAGAACATTCTTGTGCCAATCTTGTTGTGGGCAGGTGGTTTTCTTGGTTCTGAGGGGTTTCGTTTTGTTTGTTTTTTGTTTTGTTTTGTTTTGTGCTTTCCAGGTGAAAGGTCTTGCCTTAAGTCTCTCTTATCCAATGTGAATGTCAGTTGTGAATGAGCCTCTTCCGCTCACCGTTGGCGTGGTGCGTGTTTTTCAGCTTTTGACTCTCCAGCTGCCTAAGTGTTCACAGCGTGTCTCTTGTGAGCAGCATGTCTTTGAACCTTGATTTTTTTCCCACATTCTTTTTGATAACCCTTCCCTTGTAACGGGATTCCTGGTACTTTCTGGAATGGTACTGGTGGGGGTGGAGTCTGGTCTAACCCTCCTGTTTGTGTTTTTCTTCACTCTGCTCTGTGATGTCTCTTCTCCCCTTTCTCTCCTTTCTTACGTTAATTAATTTGTTTTAGAACTCTATTTTAATTCAGCTGTCAGATTTCTAGCTCTACCTCTCTGCGCCGTGTTTCTAAGGATTACAGCACAGGCTACAGAAAGATTTGGTTTCTTTGTTGTTTCAAAAAACAAAAAAACAAGGCCACAGCTTGTGAAGACCTGATCAGATGCACAAATAAAGGAGACCAGTGAGGTGTTCCCGCCGGTTGGACAGTTGATTTTCCAGTTAACTGAAAAAGGAGTGTCAGAGTGTTCTAGCTCACATGGCACAGTGTACACAGAAACTCTTTCTACCATGTGACTGTATTGATAGTGTAATCGATTATGCTGTACCCACTCAGATCAGGGACACATGGCTCCAGCTTCCAGCTACATCTTTGAGAACTGTCTAATCACTGCAGAATGTTTAAAACTCCACTCTTAATGTAAAAATAACACTGAACTTGAAGATGCACTCCCAGGACCACACAGTGACCCTCCTTCCCCGTTATACTCTGCAGGTAAGCCTCGAATGGCCACAGGAGGGCCTCCCAAAAAACCCACATGGTTTAACCAGATCTCCGGAATCTCTCTCCAGGGTGCTCCAATCTTTTGGCTTCCCTGGGCCACATTGGAAGAGGAATTGTCTTGGGCCATACATAAAATACACTAAGAATAGCTAGTGAGCTAAAAAAAAAAGAAAAAAGAAAAAAAAAGAAATCACGAGAAAAATATCATAACGTTTTAAGAAAGTTACAAATTTGTGTTGGCCACGTTCAAAGCCATCCTGGGCCACATGTGTCTGCGGGCTGTGGGTTGGATGGTTTGCCCTAGCCCTGTACTCCAGCTGTCTTCTGTACAGGATGAGTGAACCTGGCATCCAGCCCTGGCTTCTCTCCTCGGAGCGAGTTTCCTTCTGGGAGAGAATAGAACCCCATGCGTCCTGAGCCTTGAGTGGTAGAGGGGGGCGTATTGTGACTCGCAGGCTGCACGGCCTCTAGGCTGCATGGGGGGAGGTTTCCGTGCTTACGGTGGCCCTCACTGCCCATGAGAAAGAGCTTTGGATGCCAGGTCCCTCCCCAACCTCCCTGCACTGTGACTGTAGAAGTCAACCCGTCCGTCCGTGGTTGTGTTTTTGTGGCTCCTGGAGCCCTGTTTGGAGAAGCCAGTGGGCAGCTTTGCCCGCTAATTTTCGGTGCCAGGCAGTCAGGAGTGTCTGGACTGGGGGCACATCCCCGGACCCTCTCGCTGCTCACTCTGGCCGGGTCCTTTCACCCCTGGTGCCTCAGTTTCCCCACCTGGAAGGATAGCAGTGCCTCTTGCTCTGACCTGTTGAGGGTTATGTGGGACTGGGTGGGGTGCAGGTGTGCCTGGTCGGAACAAGCGTTCAATGAATGGCAGCCCTGACTTCATGCTCAGCGTCTCCCTTCTACCCTGCTTTAAAGAAGGTGAGCACAGCTGTGCTGGGGAACTCAGGGTTTTTTGTGGGCCACCTTTTTATCCAACTGGGCCCTCATGCTTTAGGCAGTGTCCCTGAGGTCACACAGGGAGGAGGCCTCCAAGCCAGAATGTAGACCTCAGCCTGTGGACACAGGACAGATCTCGGCCCACAAACACAGGCCGGTGTCACCTCCCGTCCCACGAGGACAGGAACACGGGAGCATCCACCTTGAGCTCCTCGCCTCTGTGCGGAATAGACGCCAGGAGCAGGGCTTAAGAGCCAGGCTTTGGGAGCGATGAATTCATCTGTGCCCTAAGCCGGATGCCTCTGAGTGCTCCTGCCACCCCCCGCCCGGTACCATGGAACCTTGTTTTCTTCTCCCCAGATGTGGTGTCGATTCTGTCTGTGGCTGGAAGGGTCAGCGGAGCCGTCATGCAAAGCACCCAGGAGGCACAGACGCAGCTTACGTGTCCCTGAGTCGTGGGCTGGGCCATGAGAACTATTATTCTTAGTTTTATGGCGACTCTCGTTGCTATGACAATGGCCCCGGGTGCGAGGCTGTCACTTCTGCATCGGAATCACTGTAGCATCCTCAGCCAGGAGGCAGTGGCCCAGCCTGCCCAGTGGACCAGGGCGTCCCCGGGCCTACGGGTGGTCCTGCGTGTCCGTAACACGTTCACACAACTGTTGTGTTTGTTACATAATGAAAGTATCATTATAGTTCTGCACTGGGAAATGGAGATTCCATTTTCCAAGGATACACGGCGGTGATAAAAGATGGCGCCGAGGCCAGCACGTGCACAGTAATCACCGATGGTAAAGCCATTGCTCACTGGCGTTCGGAATTGCAGTGTGAATTCAGATGCTTGCTCGAGAGCAGAGTCCCCAGTGCTTGCTCGTTACAATTCCACATCACGATGTGGGGAGAAAGGAAACACAGTGGCTTCGCACGTCCGCGGCTGCCTGTGCTCCCCGAGGGCGTGTCTCGGGCCCTGCAGCTCACTGCGGAGACACCTGAGGAGCCAGGAATACTGGCTCCGCCGGGGAGACACAGAAGGCAGGGAATGTCTGCGCTTTGCAAGGCGTGCTCTTTCCTCTCAAGACGTGGAGAGGTGCAGACCTCTGGGAGGCGCAGACGCCGCGTAGCATAAGCTGGTGTTCACATGAAGGTCAGGCTGTTAACTGATGGGAAGAAGAGCTGTCTCTACAGCGTTAGGCAGAGGTGTCTTCTGCACATGTTAATACTTAGTCTTTATAAATCCTGTTTCCTTTGTATCATTGGCCTGTCAAGGACTTGACCTACAGCCTCACAGCCCAGATCCAGAACGAGCCTTGAGGTTGAACTGGCACTGGGTACGTCCAATCCCCAATGCGTGCACACTGTCGGGGGATATCCAGCCTCCAATGTGGGCACACCCTCAGGGGACATCCAGCCTCCAATGTGGGCACAACCTTGGGGGACATCCAGCCTCCAATGTGGGCATGTCCTCAGGGGACATCCAGCCTCCAATGTGGGCATGCCCTCGGGGGACATCCAGCACCCAGTGCAGGCACACCCTGAGGGGACATCCAGCCTCCAATGTGGGCATGCCCTTGGGGGACATCCAGCCTTCAATGTGGGCATGCCCTTGGGGGACATCCAGCCTCCAATGTGGGCATGCCCTCAGGGGACATCTAGCACCCAGTGCAGGCACACCCTGAGGGGACATCCAGCCTCCATTGCAGGCAACGCCCTCAGGGGACATCCAGTCTCCAATGTGGGTATGCCCTCAGGCCCAGGTGCCCGCTCTTGGTGTGGAGGCCAGAAATGCAAACTCTTCAAGTTCCTGGAGCACTCAGCTCCCTGTGCAGTGGTGTGCTAAGTAAGTCTCTCCTCCACATCGTGTCATTCCTGTGTGCACAGCAGGCAGGCTCCTGGGAGTGGCCCTGATGAAATGGAGAGGGGAGAACGTTCTTCTCCAACAGTTCATGATTTCCAAGGTCTTCTCTGGTTAGGACCAGAATTACGTTTCTGTAGACCCCAGAACAGGCCACGTCCGCCCCTGCTCTGAGCTACGATAAACTCAGGCTGGGGGAGGTGCGGCCACCTCCAGTCTCCTTATCTGATGTTTAGCGCTTCACAGTTTAAATGGCAATCGTTCCTCAAAGCCTGCAGCTTGCGATAATACAGCTAATACATTATGATGTCTGGCTTCCGTGCAGAAGAGCGGCTAGAGAGGGGTGGAAAGAGAGCCTCAGGGAGACAGAGACAAACGGAGTGTGGCCTCCTTGGGCCATGCTGAGAAGTGTCGGGGTTTACCTGGCTCCCTACCTGGCCACGGGGAGTCCAGGTAGGAATCATTTATTAGGTGAGCTGTGCAGCTGGAAGAAGGCATGGCTGAGCCAAGAGGCCCGCTGCTGTCCCTGCCCCCATCCTTGCGGAATCTCAAAATCTTCGGGCCTGCGTTTCTGCAGCCCGGAGAAGCTGACGCCAGTTGCCCAGCAGAGCTGTGGTCAGGCTCAAAGGCTGTGCGGAAGGAGCGTGTTCTGGAAAGCATGCCATGCCCTGCAAACTAACAGAGGGCACCAGAATACTCACTGTCTGCACGAGTGCCACCCTGCCGCTGTCTCCACCATTCACCGGGGAGTCACTCATGGGATGCACCACCAGACTCAACTAATGAAACTTTTCTGTTCTCTTCTTTCTAGGTAAGTGACTCCGGTGCGAACGCTGGACACGCTTGTCTTTGTACATACCTGTCGCGCCGGTGAGAACGTGTTCTCCACTCCCGTGGCTCCTCTGAGGATGCCTGAGTGAGGACCCCATGGAAAGTAAGATGAACTGAGTGGGCGCGTTAGCCCGGGCCGGTGCCCGTCAGTGGGGCTGTGGGGGCTGCGGGTCAGTTTTCTAGACTAATGGCATTGCATGGTCTTTCCTGGTCAAACTTATGCAAATGAAGTTGGGAGAGGGGACGAGATCGCTAAGCAGCGAACCAGGAAAAAAGCAGTTGACGTGGACGATCTAACCTGAGAAACCATTGTAGAAAATGGTGAGGCTCCCCTTTAACGCAGCACCTATAAGGCCCAAATGAGAGAGAGCACGGAATTTTGATGGGAACCTTAAAACCTCCCCCCACTGTGAGGTGCTTTTCCCATCTTAGCAACCTGGTGGTCTAGGGTGTCTCTTTTTTCCTGAGTGTAACCTGGAAGCTTCCATCTCTAAATCTTTACCATTTTCCAGGAGTTTGCTTTCTGTTTCCCAGGGTTGTCCTGGGACTGGCCTCCCGTGAGGCAAAGGTTGTTCTTCTGGTGTATGCCGCTGGTTCAGGAAGTGTTTTGGGTTAAAGAAAATGCTAAGAATACGTAGCTAGAGATTATTTTTCCAGCTCACTGAAAGAGGAGTTCCAGATGGCACATTGTCTGTGGTTGTGTGGTTAAGAAGCGTTCCCTTTGCTGCTATTCCTCTGTGAAAATCTTCCCTCTAACCCTGGTACTGCACAATTTGTCAGTATGGGTGAGACTCCTGTATGGCTGTGAGCTTCTCGGTGTCCAAAGGATAGAGGAAAATAAGAGCACTCAAAACAGTCGCCAACGTCATGAAGGAGAAACCACCTTTATTCTCTTTTTTGCTACTGGCAGAAATTACTCTTACCAGAACTAGCTTATTCCATAAGAATTATTCTGTACTGCGGCTCACATATTGCAGACGTCAAATAATACATTGAACCACATTCTTAACATTTCTGGGGAAAACACAGTGGAGGGTTCCTTGTGGCTGTTTGGGCCAATTTATTTACTAAAACGGTGGGATCACATCAAAGTGTCGCTCACCGTGAGCATTTCTGCACCAAAGATGATTATGCCTAAATGAATTTTCTTTTATTGGCTTGATTGAATCCCAGGGAGAAAATAGAATGCCTCAAAAAAATAGACAGGTTCTAAATCCTGTGAGCAGCGCTCTTCCCAGCAAGACCCTGATAAGAATTGGACAGGAGGCCCCTTGCATGGGGTTGGGCTGCAGACGTCCTGGGGTGTTTGTGGATGGAGCCGCTGGCTCTAAGAAATGGGACATACATGATTAGGGTGAGGTCCTTTAGGAAGAGAAGCTCAACAGGGCCAACAGGAAACGTGTCCGTTCAGAGTTGCAGGTGGAGCCCGGTGAGTCAGGCAGGCGTTGATCAGATCTCCAGTTGGTTGTTCCACGTTGCAAATATGGAGGACTTGCTTTGAAAAAAAGGACAAAGAGAATAGGAAAAGAGGTAGTAAGAGTAAAGATGATAGCCAGCATGAGTAAAAGCGAATCGAAAATTTCTTCAGAAAAAGCAGCCCAGATGTTTTTCCTGCGTGAGTGGAGTATTTGAGATCACGAATGCTGACGAGTAAGTGCGTCCTGGATGTTGGGGTAGGGTCGTCACTTATCCTAAATCTCCTCAAGTCTCAAAAGGACGTAGATCATATTAGATCATATGTTAGAGGTCACATGTCGTAGGACATGGTCATACTTTACCTTGAATTCAGGGCATAGCACTTGGCTTTAGGATAATTGAATCCAATGTAGAATGAGCCACATTCTCTATATAATGGGATAATTCTTATTTATCATTAAACGAATTATTGTTAAATAAGGGTATCAATTACATAATTATTGTTTATTAAACAATTTTTATTTAATGTTATTCAGCGTGTCAAGTCTGTGGGTACAGTAGGACACGGTTTTCTTTTGAATGTCGTCTGAGTACAGGCATGTGTTCTCCCAGTGTGAAGGCGTTTCTGCCGTCTGAACTCTGTGTGTCTTTGGCTCCCTGTGGGGAGAAGAACATGACCAGGTCGGCCAACGAGGCCTTTTGTGGTCCGGTTTTCTATAGGGGCCTGAGATACGCTCCCTGCCCAATCGCCATCCCTGGGCTGCAGTGGCCTTCCCCGTGGCCTGTTGCTGGACGGAGGCAGGCCTGTCTTGGGAACAAGGACCCCACTATGTGCAGCTTTCTTGGAGGCTGTTCGGGTCCCAGGATTCAGAGCTCTGTGCCTCAGATCCTGCAGGTGATACCGAAGACTGGAGCCTGTTCCCACAGGCTGGCTTCGCGGCCAGCCACGCACTGGGTCGTGAGCCTCCGCTGCGCTCTGGGCTGCCCACGTCTTCCTATGGCTGAACCTGAAATCCAGGAGGTCCCTCTTTCAAGGAGGCCTATTAGATACTCAGATGTTCTGATTGTGTCTTTTCTCACTGTCTCCAGGGACACATTTACAAAAATGATGCTTGTGATGGTTCCTTAAACATGACCTTAGACAGAGGTGGGGTGTTTGTGGCGATACCCTGGGCCTTCCCTTCCTTTAACCCAGAGGTTCTCAGCTAAGGGGGCTCTTGAAGCCTGTAGAGGTTGTGAGTGCCCAAGATGCCACCATAGGCCGTGGAGCCGTTTCGTCCTGACTGAGCTCCTCCAGGCGCAGACACGTGTGTGGCTGCTTTTCAGCAGAGCAGAGGATCCAGGCTGCAGCCCTCATTCAACACCCAGCCTCACCTGCATGTCAGGCACAACCTGGACGTTGAAGTGACAGCGTCTCTGCCACATGCAAACTGACTCATGGCCTGAATTGGTACCAGAAGAACAATTACGTGGACTCTTTCCTGGCAGCTGTGTGTGGTGGCCCTGCCCGTGGAGTCGGTCAGAAAACACACGCTCCGCTTCCACACTCCCAGGCGCGACCCCGGCGCTTTCCCCGTGTCCTGCCCGAGGGCTTGATTTAGAAGAAGTGTCTGATTTGATGGGGAAAATAAAAAATAACACAGCCAAGGCAGGCCACCCAGAGCCTCCGAGTGTGGGGAAGGCGTTCCTCTCTCATGACCCAGCTCCGTGTTCATTGTTCGCTCTTTTACATTTTGCTCAAGATGTAGGGCTGTGGGCTCTTTTCCTCGCAGAGATTATTTTCAAGTCCGCATCTGCTTTCACTAGTGTCTGGGAAGGGAGGTAGGTGGTGCCAGCAAGCCTCACTGGGCAGATTTGGTTCGGTGTGGGATGTTTCAACATTTGCAGCAAGGTGGTGCCTAAAGAGTTAACTGAAGCAGGAGAGCCTGGCGCCTCATCAGCCCTGGCAGTCTGCTCCCGGCCTGTCTGGAGAGTGGCTGGAAATGAGCCCTAAACCCCCCAACGCAGATTCAGTACATTTCAGAGCATTTCTGGGAGTCAGGCGTAGCTTGAGGACAGCTCCCTTTGGAATCCAATCAATGGGAGCATAATGTTAAGTTCAGGAGTGAAAGGTTCTGAGGATGATTCTTCCTTTTGTGTTTGCAACCTGTGATCGTAAGGTGAGAAATTAGCACTGTAGATGAAGGGGGCCAGCACTCGGACCCCAGTGTCCACATGGACCGGGGGAAAGTGCCCTTCTTAACGCTGTGCTCCGCTCGGCCCTTGCTTAGGAAAGTCTGTGCCAGGGGCCAAGGGGCATGGGTGTGGCCCCTTTTGTTCTTTCCTGTGTAGTCCACGATCGACCCCTGACCCCATGCTTGACGTGCTGCCTGGCGTGCCACAGACGCTCAGCGTAGGTTGGCGGGGAAAAAGAAAGATGGAAAGAAGTGGCATATGTGAGCCTTCACTCCCAAGATGCTACTGTTCTCGTGTGTTTTTAGGGAAGTCTAGTCCTCACGTTTGCTTGCGTTAAGACGAATGGGTTTATCGATTGACTCATAGTATGCAAAGGTTCACTTGGTGTTTCCATTCTTCATTAAATCTTCCCTATTAATAAAAGTAGAAAATCTCTGTTGATGTGTTGAGAAAGAAATTCAGGCACGCAGGAGTCCTCCAGGCCCATTAGAAGTCTGGAGATGGCACCAAAACATGGTATTTGAATTAGACGAAGGCAGCTCAAGTGTCACAAATTAATCTCTCACCGGATGGGATTTGCGAGTCATTGGCTCCCCGTAAGATTTCTGAATATGGAGAACAACAAAACCAAAGTGGCTTTCTTATTTGCGTTAAGTATTTACATCAAGGGGAGTAAACAGTGTGTGTGACACACCATGACAGAAATGCATCTTTCCCAAAGTGACCAGTTCAGAAACGTCTGCATTTGATGGAGAGTAAAGACGCTCGTGCCTCTTCTTTGCATATGTCCTGCAAGCAAAACACAAAACTCTAGACAATTCTCTGTCCTTATTAAAGTCCAGTTGCAGTAATAGCTCAGCCTTAAACCGGAAACATGATGACTGCAGTGTAAGCGTTTACACGGTTTGGTTGCATGTATTTCTTCCGTTCACATTTCCTGCCATTGGTGGTCTGGTTCTTTCTGGGATCTATTTGGTGAAAGAAATTTGAAGAACTCGCTACCTGAATACATTACATTGTATCACATGATTATTTTTTCTTTCTCCCTTAAGGATTAAGCTTTCATTCTGGCAGCTCTGCAAGTTGTGCAGAATTGTATCAGAGAATTAATTGTATCAAATAATTAGTTCAGTGGATATTTACATGGTACCTACTAGGTGCCAATCATTTTGCCATATTTACATATGCAGATGAGTCTGCCTGCAGGAGCTGGGGAGCAGAAGGCGGAGCCAACTCTAGCATACACGTGGATCTGCACATTATGAGAGCAGCACTCGTAAGAGGCTTTTTGGGGATCTCAAGGTGAGATCTGTTCTGTCTCATTCACGCTGAATGGGAACTGCTGGGAGAAAGCAGAGGCTGGAGGCTGGTGCTGGGTAGGGTTTAAATGTTTGAGAAAGGAAGTGTGGACCTTGTGGGTCAGGAGATTTTCAGAGGACTTAGATTTAAGCAAAGCAACAGCAAGGTCCACCTCGTCAGACACGAGGCTGTGGATGCCCCAGGCTGCTGGAAGAATTAAAATTACTCGACTCACTGGCTCGTAACCATGCTGGTTTTCCAACAGTGCCGCTTTAGTGAAATATGCCCCATTTTGAGACTATTTTGTTTTCTTAAGTGAGTTGGCAACATGTGTGAGATTCTTTACCAGAATGTAGTTTCTTGAATCAGATGCAACAACTAAAAATAAATACATATACACATACACACAACAGACATTTATAAATATATACATTCTCCCCAAAGGTGATTTTTCTAAAAGCTAGAATAGCTTTTGGTGACATCTAATTAGGAGATTGTAGAACAAGGCACAGCCATCTTGATTATAATAACCGTCTTCAGATAATGCGGTGTTAAATTAGCTCACTCAACAGCTACTTTGTAAGTAGATTTGGTTTATTTTTAGTTCTTATTGGAATCCAGGAATCCAAATGGAGATGGAGGGTTTTCAGGGAGCGTGAGAGATTGCTGGCCAGCGCTGTGTGGCTGGGCTGCCCTTCCTTGAAGTTGCGCTCTGCAGGAGGAAATTTTAAGTAAAACCCACAGTACAGGTGAGGTTCACTGTGTCTCAGGGACTGGCTTTCACTCTAAGAAAAACAAATGGTTTCTCTAGGAAAAAAAAAAAAAGTCCGGAGTGGGTGGGTACCTTCTACAAAATACCTGACCCATACTCCTCAAACCATCAAGGTCACCAAAAACAAGGAAAATCTGAGAAAGCGTCACAGCCAAGAGGAATTCAAGGACCCCTATGGCTCAGTGTCCTGTGGGATCCTGGGACAGAAAAGAGGCATTAGGGGAAAACAAAGGCCATCTGAACGAACTCTGGACTTCATCAGTAACAACGCACTGACACTCATCCTAACAAGTGTTCCATACTGAGGGAAGATGTGAACAGCAGGGGGACCAGGGCAGGATCTCCCTGTGCTATCTTTGCAACTTTTCTATAAATCTAAAACTATTCTAAAATAAAAGGTTTGCTTTAAAACGTACAAACAAGGTAATTTAAACCGCCCATGACTCCACCGCGGGGAAGGCATCACTGTCAGGATGGGGTCGCATCCTTCTGTCTCCGGGCGCACCGCTGTGCAGAGTGAAACCATGCTGGGCAGTTGAGTTTGCAGCGCGCATTTCCCTTAATGTTGTACAAACATAAGCATGCTTCCTGTGTCCCTAAAAACGCGTGTGGTCAATCAGACAGTCAGCGTGTAAATAAATGCTGTCAGAGAACACTGCCTCCTCCTAAGAGTGGAAGTAAATATGCAAATGATTCTATGCCGCAAAACACAGAAGGTCCCAGGCAACCCGTGTGCCCCGTTGAGTTGGGTCGTAATGCTCACAGTGGGGGACAGCAGCCTGGAGAAGTCCCCACCAGGTGACAAGCTGGTCCTTGGTGACTGGGGCCACTTCTCATGTCTGTACACACTGTCAGTCACACAGGTGCCCCACCCCTATCCCGCTGGCTGACTGAGGACTGTGAGGTAAGCCCTGAGCTCGCTAATGACAAGCTGGTGACTGAGGCTGGGTCACCTGGGTTGGGAAGGGCCCCTCGCTGAGGAGAGCAGGTGGACAGTGGCAGAGCCCGCTGTGATGGGAGACAGAGCAGGTGTGGCAGGGTTTGCAATAGAGAGAGAACCAAGACAGGGGTTTGTGTTCAGGAGGACCTCGTGGCAGGAGGGGGAATCCCAGTGGCTTCTAAACAGCAGTGCTGAAAGCCAGGCTGGCCTCAGGAAGGGCAGTCACTCCCTGGCTCTGTCCCACCTGGACTCCCCGGCTTAGCGAGGGTCACCACTCTGATTGGAGCAGTTTCTTCATCTGCTCTTGAGTGACATGAAAGCCTCCACTGGCATATACAGCCAGACAAAAATGAAGCAGACTGCCACCTGGAGCCCAGAGGGTAGGGCGGGCTTGGGCTGGGTTGTCAAGAGCTGGGTTCCGCCCGCTCCCCACTCTGCCTCCCCAGCACCGGGCTGCTGTGTTGACAGCCTCAGGGCAGAAGCAGCCTCTCTCCCAGCCTTCACCCTGGGCCATCACAGCACATGCAGCATGGGCCTGGACCTGCCTGGGTTCTAAGCCGGTCTTTGGAGGAGGTGTGGGGTTCACTGTGCCTGGTTGGAGCAGCAAACCCTACACCGCTGCAGATGGTAGGATGGGCCCGGGCATGAAGGCCGTGGCATCCTGCAGCAAGAGAGCCAGCTGCTGTCTATGGTTGGTCCTCTGAGACGGCGGAGGACTTGGGGCGTGGAGGAAATTACCGTGTCCGTGTCTAAGCAGAATCCCCAGCTCTCAGAGCCCCTCCACCAGCCAGTGCCCAAACTATGCCTCCTGCCCACAGAGGGACCTGCCCATGGAGGGACTCACATCCTGCCCCAGGGAACATTAGCACCAGAGAAGAGAGGCCTGGACAAGGGCAAGCATGATTTGGTGACTGCAGGTGGGCGACCTGTGAGCTGTGAGATGGGCATCAGTGCCACCTGCTTTGTTGGGGGCATCCAGCTAGGTTCCCTGGAGAAGGAGGCATTCGAGGCGGGGCACAGGGGAAGACGAGCATGTGGATGATGCGTGAGGAGCTAGGGGAGGGTTCTTCCCAGCCCCCCAGCAGCATGGCAAGAGGGGGGTACCAGGGTCGGGGATAGGACCATCATGCCAGGGCCAGAGGTGCACACACAGCTGTCCCACACCCCAGGGCTGAAGGCCAGACCAGACAGGAGGGAGGAGTTGGGGACAGGAGTGGCAATCATGGAAGGGGAAGAAGGGGCTGAAATTCCGAGACTTGGCTGAGGTCGCACCTGTCAGCGGACAGGCTCTGTGTGTCCGATGTCACAGTCCCGGGGTCACCTGCCTTATCAAAGTCTCAAGAAAACGGTGGACTTCCACTGGCAGATGCTGGCGGCTGCAAGCTGTCAACACAGCTGGCATCTCAGGATGTCATGGAGCAGAGCTTCATATTTTAGGGGTAAAAAAGGAGGGAAAGAGAGAAAAGGGGTGGGGGGATTCTTCCATATGGTGAAGGTTCTCATTAAAATCAATTGTAAACTTAGCTAATGGCTGGGTTCGCGTCATTTGGAGATAGCTGTAAATATCAGCTGCATCTATATTCAGCATTTGAAATGTTCCTATTGAAAGCCTATATAACTCTGGGAGTGTTTTCTAGTGGAGTGTTATTCATTTAAAGTTGTTTGAAAATCTGATCAGAAAGATCTTCAACCCGGAGATTTAGTGATTTGCAGTATGCTAGCATCTATGCCGTCAGCACTTCCGCTGTGTGGAGCTCAGGAAAGGACACTCATGAGAATGTGTACTTGGGGTGTGCTGTGTGTTTGGTGGGGGCAGGAACGTGCATTCCATGGAGTTTCGATTTGCCCAGGAGGATTGTGATGTGAGACACAAGCCCCGAATCTGGAGATGTCTGGTGCATGGGAGTTTGTGTGGAAGCTGGAATCGGCCAACCCCTGCCTTAGCCTCTGTCAGAGAGCTGGACGGGCACATTTACTGTCAGAACACCCGCATGCCCAGGCTGATGGGGTCCCATAAAGAGAGATTCGTTCCACATAAAATGCCAGCACTGTCTACTGACCCCAGGAATGGCCCACGGGTACCAGGGGTGATGACCGACCTCAGGACCAGGTAGCTCCCATTACTGCTTGGTGGCTAAAGACTCATGGTGGGATTACTTGCGGGATTACATTGCTTGGGGGATTACAGCGGTGGGAAGGTGTGTCCTCCATAATTTAGAGGAGGCGGGTCAAAAATTGTATTAGGCTGTTCTTGCATTGCTATAAATACATACCCGAGACTGGGTAATTTGTAAAGGAAAGAGGTTTAATTGGCTCACAGTTCTGCAGACTTTACAGGAAGCATGGTGCCAGCATCTGCTCAGCTTCAAGGGAGGCTCAGGAAGCTTCCAGTCATGGCGGAAGGTGAGGCTGGGGCAGACATGTCTCATGATGAAAGCAAGAGTGAGGGAGAGAAAGGTGGAGGTGGGTGTCTCACACCTTTAAAAAACCCGGTCCCCTGAGCACTCAGAGCAGGAGCTCAGTCATCGCCAAGGGATGGCCTGTGCCATTCATGCCAAATCCAGCCCTGTGATCCAAACACCTCCTCCCGGGCCCCTCCAACAATGGCGATTCCATTTAACATGGGATTTGGTGGGCACAAATATCCAAACTACATCGTACGTGAATGAGGCAACATGTATAGCAGCAGAGCAGGACTGTGTCACCCATGGAGCAGGCAGGCCTTGCCTTTCGGAATTACCACCTACCTGTGCCCCTGCCAGGAGTGTGCCCGTCAGAATCACCTGAGGAACACCAGCCTCACTCCACACCGCCAGGACCTAGAAATCCACATTTGGGGCCGAGGCCTGGAAGTCATCTTTCCTTGTCTGGGTCCCCTCCTGCCCCTCTAACTCCATGGTTGGTGCCAGGAAAACCCTGCTCTGCACCTGCTCCCACACAAACTCTCGTGTGTTTCACCACAATGCAGAACTCATTTCAAAAAGTCCTTCCCCTAAAGCAAAGTGCTGAGACTGGCCGGCAGCCTCGGAGATGCCTCCCCTGCAGCGACCAAGAAAAAGGTCCTCAAAGAAGCTTCTGTCTCTCTGACCGGCGGTGGGCCCTTCCCAACACCCACTTAAGACTATTCATAGCATTTCACAAATAGGCTCGTGAATCATCCGATGTGTGTATGCATTCAGCGACTTTGTGGCCGTTTTGTAGCCAGAGAAAGAAAGACGAAAAGATGTTCATGCTTGGCGAGCGTCCGGCAGACGTTAGAGGGACCTCCGGGCTGCCTCATCAGAGACGGAGCTAATCACTTCGCTGAGATGAAGGCGTCCCGGATGCCTGCCCGTATCCTCGTCCTCAGCGGTGATTTCTTGCTCTGAGGGCACTGATACACTAAATTGTGAAACTCATTTTGTTCATGGGTATACTGTAGCATAAATATCTGGAAAATTCTTACATTCCCGATAAGATTCCTACAGAGAAAGCATTCCCTCTGTCTACCCCTGAGAACTGCGAAGCTTGCCTGCTGGGATGCTGCGATTTCACAGTAGGCCGAGGACACCCTCCGTCCGCACTGATTTATTCTCGGCTCCTTGGCTGCAAGGTCTGTCATCAAGCCCGTGTTTACCGGGGTGTGGGTGAGCTTGCTGGCTCTTAAGGATGCTGAGTAGTAAATCTGGACGAGGCTCCCGTCCTGGTGGTCGGGCCCACGGACCCTAAACACTCTCTAATCAAGGCGCTGTGGGCAGTCGCTTCAGCAGCTCATGGTCTCTCAAGGGTTAACCGCGGCAGTGACTGGAGCGTGGGTGTGTGTGTGACCCTCAAAGAAAAGACCCCGAGAGTTCGTACAGCCAGGCCCGGGAAGGGACTGTCCTGCATGGGAGACAGTGGGGCCCCATCATTTCGATCCACCATACGTCTTCCAGGCTGCCCATTTCTACCTCCTAATGAGCTTCACCCGGTCCAAGGCCTGGACGAAGGGGAGTCTATTAAAACATCCGTCGCCAAAGCCCCGCTCACATCATGACCTAGTTCTACAAGTGCCGGCTTACAAAAGACCAAAAGTAGGTCACGGGAGGGAGACGAATGTGATGAGGGGGAAAATCATTTCATGAGCAGTCACTTAGCAATGTTCTGCGCTGGCTTCCAAAGACTCACTGACATGCCGGGGCAGAGTTCCAGGGTCCACTGCCTCACTTCTCAGTGGCGCCCGGGGACCTACAGCAGGTGGCCCTGGGGCCTCCCAGGAACACCCCAGGGGCACGTCTGTGACTTGCTCTTCACGGAAGCTCATGGCTGTGAGCACAGGAAGTGAAAATCCCTGAAAGAAGACTGGCCTGTGAGTCTTTGTGGGGACACGGATGGATTTGTGACCGAGCTTGTTCAGTTTGCTTGTTTGTTTTGGCCAATTACAAATTCAGTCTGTCAGATTCTGATTGTTCACAGTAGGATCAGAGGATCAGAGCACCCGTAGAGTTACGGGTTTTTTTTTTTTTCATTTTAAAAGCACGTGCGCCCTCAAATTGCAAAGTGTATGAAGGGGCCATGCCATAGTGAGCAGTGCAACCCTGGAAACCTCACAGGATTTTGTCCGACAGGTAGGGCGTCCGTTCTTCCCCGTCCAGGCACACAGCTAGCAGCAGCCGTCGGCCCCTTCCGTCTGGCCCGGAGCCCTGTCCTTCTACAGCTGGTCCCAGGGTCTGGCTCTTCCTGCCCCAGGGACTTCCTGTGGCCATCGCTCAGGCCCATGTGATGCCACAGGGGTGCCGGGCGCAGGGTGGGAAGGGAGCATCCAGGGTCTCTGCGAGTTAGGCAGCACCACTGCTGGGGCTGACTTCCTTCTGGGACGGACCCTCTGCTGACTTGTACTCAGTGTTGACAAAGGGCCTGGGGCTGTCTGAGAACTTCTGTATTCATCTCATGCTAACCTCACGGCAGCCCCACAGGCCACGTCCGTGCTGTCCTCTCCAGGCTGCAGGTGGAAACCAGGGCACAGAAGGCACCAGGCCACCAGGTGCATGGCTCTCGGGGAGGGAGCCGGGCCCAGAATGCCATGCTCCCTGGTGTTCTAGCAACAAGGCAGCTTTCTGGGCCTCGCAGCATGCCACCTTCCCGCTAATGAGTCTCACCTGAAAACTGACCAGTTTTCTTTCTCTTAAAAACAGTTTTGAAAAGCATCTGACAACCACAGCCTGTGTCCCAAGGAAGCTATCACCAGCTGTAGGCGAGAAGCAGCCACCCCTTCCCTAGAGTGGAGGCCCGGCCACCCACTCACTGGACCTGTCCCAGGCACCAGGGGCCTGGCCTCTGAGTCCCCCAGCCTCTGTCCTTGTTCCCTGTCACTGTTACTGAATCCATCTGCGGTCCACTTGCCCAGCATCCACACCAAGGTTTCACAGCAAGAAAAAGGAGGGCATTTATTGGCAGGGTGCCAAGCAGAGAGAATTGGGCAACTCCCACTTGAGACCTGACCTCCTTGCTGGCTTGCATGCAAGAGTTTTTAGAGGCAGGGGCACATCTCGGGAAGGCAGAAGCTACCGGCAAAGTCACAAATTAATACATGGCCTAAAAAGACAGGACATCTGGAAGTGGAGGACGCAGGCTGTAGGTGGATTCGTCGATTCTCTGATTTGCAGTTAGTTAAGGATTTGCCTAAAAGCTTGGGGTCGTCAGAAGGAAGGCCCAGGTCTGGCTGCTGGGTATGACTTTCTTCAGGTCCCTCAGGAAGAATTTTGGAACAAAAAACAAAAAGGCGATCAGGGTTCGGGCCTCAGTTTCGTCTTCTCTGACGTCTGCGTGGCAGTGGTTGGCATCTTCCTTCTGTGGGGTGCCCAGGTTTCTGAAAGACAACTTAGGAGTGCAGACCAAGATGTTATCTCTGGTTTCCGCAGGGACGGAACCCTGGGAGGCTCTGCCGTCCGCGCGCGCCGCTGCTCTGGGCGTCTCTTACCTTCTTGCTTACCAAGCTGCTCAGTTACTTCTCAGAGCTCGATGGTGCCTGGAATTTCCCCTGAAGGCACTCAAGATTTTCCTTTCTTTCCATGCTGGGGGCGCCTAATGGGCCCCCAAGAGGGGTCCCTGCCCTGTCTCATCACTGGCTCATGGAAGGACCGTGGGAAAAATGTGTACAAATAAATACACAGATATGACCCTTGGCAATGCAGCTGAACTGGGACCAACAGATTTCTTTTACTTCTCCAAACACAGATTGAATGTGGGCCTCGATATTCGTTGTCTCGAGAACAGCTCTGGAACTGTGGGCAGGAGGATCTGGAGGGTCCTCACTGTAATGTTTTCTACGAGGGGCAGCTGGGCGGCAGCCATGGGGTGGCAGGCAGGGGCCAGGACCTCCCTAGAGGCCCAGGGCGTGCCTCCCTGCACCATTGCCTGGCATCAGGGTGGGGGCAGGTGGCACAGCTGGGCCACTGCCCTGCACCTGAAAACAAGACTCCAGTTTTTCTCAGGCTCCTGCCAGGCGCCAGGCACAGAGCCTGTCATTCTTGATCACGTGGCGAGTTGGGAGAAAAGAAAACTGGGATTTTTGGTTTAATGCAAAACGTCCTGCCTTTGCATTCTGGCGAACAGTTGAAAAGCTTTGACGTCCCCAGGTGGCCCAGCGGCTGCGTCCCTGCCACACTGTCCATTGCCATTTGGGCTCCTGGCTCTGCGGACTCCCCTGTAAGGTCATCCTCGCGACGTAGCCGGGGAACCCATGGTGAGCATACAGCAGGAGCCTGCAGGTCCCAGATTGTCACAGAGAAGGCCGCAGTCCCCAAAAGCTGCATGTCTGATACGGGAGCGCTGCTGGCCGCACACGCAATGCCAGTGAGGACCCTCATGGGCTCATTAGCTCAGATCCCGGTTTCCCAGCAGATGGGAAGGGGACCCTCCTCGTGACAGCTGCAGAAAGACGGTGTGGGGCCTTTCTCTTTTCCCCTCTGAGCTGCAAAGCGCTGCCTGTTGGGAGTCGATGGTCTCTCCCTCCCCGCCCTCCCTCCCTCCCTCCCCTCTCCTTCATAAAGGTGCAATTGAGCCGTGGGATCCACCAGTTAGAGGTGTTGCTCTGCACAGAAATCTCAGGTCAAATGTCCAGCACTTCCCGATGAGACTCAGGGCTCTGGTATAGTCCACCCACCTGGCCATTGCCTCTCTTTTAGCTACAACTAGGAAAGAAGGCTATGATGCCCCGTTACAGATAAAAGCAAAATTATGACATCTGGCTTTTTTTTGTTCTTGTCGGAAATCTACTCTCCTAGCTCCCCTCCCTCCCTCCCTCTCGTTCTCTCTCTGTTTCCCTGGAGACTTGCCCTGTTCCCCTGCAGTCTACCCCATATCCCTCACCCTTCCCGGCCTGTTTCCTGGCTGCTCCAGGGTAGAACGTGGAACCTCTCCAGCCCCATCTTCCATCGGGCTCCGGAACTCAGCCCAGTGTGATTCCGCCACAGGCAGCCCCCTCGCCACAGGGGTTCGCCCGGTGCTCTACCTCATTGCACTGGCATGGGGCAGCACAGGACTGAACTCTGCGGCCAGGCCCTAGGCTGTGGGCCGGAGGGGATTCGGCCACCTCTCTCACCCAAGCAGCTGCTGCAGGTGTCCGCCCTGGGGACTGAGAACAGGGACAGGCCCACAGACCACTGGCCTCATCCTAACCGGAGCAAGGCATTCCTGTTCCTCTCCCCACTCCCTCCTTCTCTGCCCTCTGCTGATGCCACCGTCTCTGAGCAGTCACGGGCCAACGTCTGTCATACATGGAGCCCTGGCCAGAGACTGCGTGAGCTCGTGTGTCACCTCCCACTCCTCATAGCCAAATGCCATTACAGCTTCCTATTTTTTTTATTTCCAGAGACAGAGTCTCACCCTGTCACTTAGGCTGGAATGCAGTGGCGCGATCTGGGCTTACTGCGACCTCTACCTCCCAGGTTCTAGCAATTCTCCTGCCTCAGCCTCCCGAGTAGCTGGGACTACAGGCGCATGCCACCATGCCCGGCTAATTTTTTGTATTTTTTGTAGAGATGAGATTTCACCGTGTTGTCCAGGCTGGTTTTGAACTCCTGAGCTCAGGCAATCTACCCGCCTCGGCCTCCCAAAGTGCTAGGATTACAGGCATGAGCCACCGTGCCTGGCCAGCTTCCATTTTACAGACTGGGAAGCCGAGGCCCAGAGGCAGGGCTGGGGGTGCCCGTGCAGGGAGCCTAACGGCAGCGTCTCACCACCATGGAAGCTACGTTTGCCTCAGTCCTGCGCCCCTGAGTCACAGAGTCACAGAAAACAGTTTACAAGGTCATCTGGCAGAAAGCTCAGTGGCTAAGCTATTTCAGAGCAAAGTCTCAGACCCTTGGAGAGGCTGGACTGATTGGAACAGCACAGGGCCGCAGCGCCGGCTCAGGGTGAAATGTCAAACCACGGCCTTGCCCGAGCGCAGGTGCTAAAAATAACCGGGCGCCGGTCCCAGCTCAGCGAGCATGGGTTCGGGATCACACTCGGCTCCTTCTTGGCCACCTGGGCTCACTGTCCACAGGGCCCCGACTCCCCGACTCTCTGGCTCCTCGTCCTGGCGGGGAGCTCCAGGCATCCTCAGCCTGTCGACCTTTCAGCTCCTACAGCGAGTGCCGTGTTTGTAACACGGGGTGTTTTCGATGTACCGGGATGTCATACACGCCCTGAGAAATGCGGGAATGGTTAGTGCCCAGCCGACAGCTCTGCACAGCCTGCCAGGCCCAGTGTGACCAACACCCAGCTTGAGTCATGCTCTGCCTGCCCTTCTAGAAAGCTCCCTCAGGCCCCTTGCCGCCACCATCCCTTCGCCAAAGGGTAACCGGATTCCGGTATTCCAGCTTTTTAGAGGTTGCCTGACTTTCAGGTCAATGGAATCCCTTTTTGTTTTTAGAGGTGAGATTTCACTCTGTTTCCCAGGCTGGAAGGCGGTGGCACAGTCACTGCTCCCTGCAGCCTCCAACTCTTGGGCTCAGGAGACCCTCCCACCTGCTGTGGGACTGTGCAGCTGGGACCACAGCTGCATACTGCCTCACCCAGCTAATTTTTTTCATTTTTTGTAAAGACAGAATTGAACCATGTTGCCCAGGCTGGTCTCAAGCTCCTGGCCTCACACAATCCTTTCACCTCGGCCTCCCAGAGTGCTGGGATTACAGGTGTCAGCCGCTGTGTGTGGCCTATGGATTTTTGTGCTGGCTTCTTTTAGGAGTCAGACTTGTTTGCAGTCGCCCCAGGGGAGGATGAGTTCGAGCACAAGTCCTGCCTTCTGCACTCCTGACCTTGGAACTTGGCAGGTGGCTGAACCCCTTGGGCTGTGAAGTGAGAATGACAGCAGTGCCCCTGTGGGACCACGGAGGGAATGGACGAGGAGGGGCGTGAGACGTGTTCAGGACAGGGACAGCACACTCAGGGTCACCATTCTTATTCTTCTCAGCTATTACACGTCTCATTTCATGGTTTTTGTCCTGAAATACCTGCTCACTCCAGGATTCATCGCTGTAGCTTCATGACCTCTTATTTCATTTATTTTTCAGCTCCATCCCATGCAGGTGTCTCACAAAACCTGTGTACCCCTCAAGGCCCCTCTCACAAAGGCACAGACACAGCCAGAACAGCTTCTGTGACTGACTGCCCCTGGACGGGCCCCTTGCGTGTGGGGGTGGGGGAGGGGGAGGATGCCTCCGCCCCGGTTACCTGGCCCCTTCTCAGGTGCTGTTTTCTTTTCCCCATGCAGCCGTGGCCTTCCGTTTTCTAAAAACTTGCAAGAAAGCATGACGTTACCGCGAGGGTTTAGTGCTCCTTCTCCCACTGTTTCTGGGACGATAGGTGGCTGTTTGTTCCACCGTCATCCCTTTTTCCAATGCCACTAGTTCCTCAGCGCAGGAGGCCCATGCATCTCCACAGGCCGACCATACAGCGGTGGTACAATTCCCACTATAAAGTGGGGGACTCTGAGGTGTGGAGATGGGCTCTTAACCACCACTTGCCTATGCTAATTATGTTCCCCTACAGGAAAGGTACCTTATCAGATGGGCTGGAATTTGGCCAAATTCTCTATTATGTTGTGGTTGTCCATCATCCGTCCATCACCCATGCATGCACCCATCCATCTATCATCCATCATCCTTCTATCCACCCATCATTGATTCATCAACCATCCATCCTTCTGTCCATCCATTCGTCATTCATCTATTATCACTCCATCCATGTATCCATCATTCATCCATCATCCGTCATTCACTCATCCATCCATCCTTCATACACCTACCCATTTATCCATCCATTCATCCTTCCATCCATCATCCTTCATTCATCCATTCATCCATTATTCCTCCATCATCACCCATCATCCATTCATTCATCCATGTATTCATTCACCATTCATCCATTATTCCTCCATATTCATCTGTCACCCATCCATTCATCCTTCCATCAATCATCTTTCATTCATTCATTCGTCCACCCTTCATCCATCTATTCATTCATCCATCCACGCATTATCCGTCCATCCATCATTGACCCATCATCGTCCATTCATCCTTCCATCCATCGTCCTTCATCCATTCATTCATCCAGCCATCATTCATTCATCCACCCATTATCCATCCATTCATCATCCTTCATCCATTCATTCATCCATACATCATTCATTCATCATCCATTCACCCTTCCATCTTTCTGTCCATTCATCCTTCCATCTTTCCATCCGTCCATCATCCATGCATTCCCAGGACACGCACTTATGAAGCCCTATTCACCACCCGCAGATGGACTTTCTCTACATGGCTGAGCATGACCATCACCCCTCCAGTGGTCAAAGTCTGGCAGCCAGGTGCTTTAATTGAAGTTTCCACCACAGAATTCTGGACTCTTGGCGTCCCATTCACAGTCCACAGGGAAGAAGGGCTTAAAACCTTAGTAACATTTGGGAGTTTCATAGGATGATGTGTGCCTCTGTCTTTGAACACTGACTTCAGTCACTCTTTTGGCACTTAATGACTTGTCAGAGAATTTGATGTCTCCGCTCTAGACGTGAAGCAGTCATTTCCCAGCACTGCGTTTCCAGCCTCTGGGCTTTGGTTTCGTCCCCCTGGACTCCGGTCTGGAGGCGGCTGCACATGCAGGCGTCGGCGGGAGGTCCTCTGATCGTTCTGTGCAAAAGCCTTTTTGACCAAAGGAGCTATCTTTGTTGTCCTTCCATCATCCTTAACTGCTTAAACCTCACGGCACCTTCTCCACGAAGGCCTTGTGATGTGACGGGTGTGTGCTCAGGCTTTCCGAGGAGGCTCCCCGGGGCCCCGACACCAAGGAGGGGTCGTAGCGCCGGCCAGGCAGCACTGCCTCTCAGGCTGCGGCACCAGCATCACAGGGCGATGACCCTGTGCTGGGCTCTAGATGGGTGTCGATTCTGCCATCATTCCTTAATCAAATGCCGCTGGTTCCTAGGCGCAGGAAGCCAGTGCGTCTTCCTAGGCAGATTGCACGGTGATGTGATAATCCCCACCAGAAAGTGCAGAAATCTGAGGGGCAGAGATGGGCTCTTAACCTCCACTTCCTCAGGGCCCTGCCCACTGTCCAGAAGGGCCTCGCCATGCCCACACCTGAGACGTGGCTGCCTTGGCATTAGCGGTGCCCGCTGACTCTGCCCACCAACTGCTGGGCCACGTTGGTCCCGTTCCCCGGAAGTCTCAGACCCATCGTATGCGATTCCCCCGACCCTGCAGACTTGCGTGTCGTTTCCAGGCTGTTGACTCTCCACGGGCCTGCCCGCGTGTTTCTCTCGAGCAGCTTCTTTGGGATTATCCCACCCGGTGCTGGTGCGTGGGCGTCACCGGCAGAAATGCCCATGTCCATGGAGACACCAACTCGACCCGTCTGGTTGGTCTTCCAGGCTGCACGACGGGGGTGCCGGTCGTGCCTGCGTCTGAGACTGTTGCCAGGAGGCCGCCTGTGTGAGACTGCAGAGCCCAGCTCAGGGTGACCGCCGGCAGTGCCGGTGCCGGACGCTGAAAGGCGGTGCTGCCCGACGGGATAGGAGCCCGGGCTCCAGAACCACACCCTTGGGTTCAAATCCCACGTCCATCCTGTGATAGCTGTGCGACTTCAGGGAAGTCATTGAGCCTCTCTGTGCCTCAGTGGCCTCGTCTGCGAGGTGGAGATAATCCCAGTGTCGTCCTGGAGGAGCGGTGGTGGTGTCAAGGGAGCCGTCTGCATGGCGTGCTCAGGCCAGCGCCGGCAAAGCGAGCAAGGCTTTGGCAGTGCGCGTCGTCGGGCCGACCAGGCCCTGCCTGTGGGTCAGGCGCCCGGCGTACCCGGCGTGCCATTTGACCCACGGTTTCTTCTTTCGTCCTCTGAGCAACTCAGACAGCGATGCAGGGGAGGGGAGCTCTCTTCTGCCTTCCAGGCTTCTGGAGGAGAGCTGTAAATCGAGAGCATGCCCAGGCTTCCAGGCCCCAGATCCTGAGACTTCACCACCCCCTGCACGGCTCATTAGACGCCTTTAACCTGAAGGAGCTTTCGGTCTTGTTGGGAAAACAGGATCATAACCATCCCACTCTGGCAGGAAAAGGAAGGAAATAATTCAGTGTTCAAACGGGCAACTGCACTTAGTGGGTAAGAAGCAAACGGGTCCGTGCGGCTCCTCGGGGGCGGCGCCGGGGGGCCTTGAAGGGCCAGTAGAACTGAGGTTGTGGTGGGAACACAGGAGGCTCTTCCAGGCTGCAGGAGGGCACACCCAGCCCCTTATTAAGAATTAACTGTGGTCTGTTCTGATTTGAAGATGGCTGATGTGTTTTGTAATCATCCCATTAGAAAGGCCTTCTGCTTCCCTCTTTGCTGACCCTGAAGCGTTTGTGACGATGACTCCTTTCCAGCACGTGTGCAGAGCTGCACACTTCTGCAGGTCCTGCTGCCTCTGAGCTCCTGCCAGACAGGCCCATGGGGAGCAGGTCTGTGCTCACGCCTCCAAGAGGAGGAGGCAGCCGGACAGCAAAACCAGGCACCGTCTTCCAAAGTGCCATCAAAAGCATCGCTTAGGAAGCATGTTTCAAAAGAAAGAGGGAGGGAGGCGACGTCTCCCCTTTGCTGGAAGGTTTACAAGCTGAGCTCCCATGAACAAGCAGCCGTGAGTCCCAGGGGAGAGCACCACAACCTTCACTCACCCACTTTCCAGGGGGCCACGGAGAAAATGAGTGGCACCCCCCCTTTACAGAGGAGAGGCTGACACAGAAACCTGAATTCAACAAGCTCCAGGAGTCACTGGGAGTTGAACCCACAATCTCTGGTTCATGAGCGTGGCAGAAACTAGCCATCTTCAAATCAAAACACACCACAGTTAATTCGTGATAAGGGGAGGGTGTGGCCCCCCTGCAGCCCAGAAGAGCCTCCCGGGATCTCTGGTTCCTGAGCTGCCTGCATCTCTCTGACCCGGGTTTGGTGATCGGACCCACTATGCTCCCGGCAGGCAGCGCAGTGGCCCAGCCTGCCCTGGTTTTAGTGGAATGTCCTCTGGGAGCTCCGCAGGCATTGCGGGCCGCCTTGCCGTGACCCACAGAGTTTATCTTCCTGCTGCGAGTGAGCACAGATCTTGGTGGAACTGGTTTAAGGTCCGCTTATTAATTCCCATCCATTTGCCAAGAGGGTGCGGAATTGTTTGTATGTGGTGAGAGTTAAGCGACTTCCTGTCTGTGGGGTCTCTTGGGGGACTCACAGACCTTCTCCTGAATTCCCACCTGGCGCTCCCCGTGACAGAGGTGTGGGCTTCTGTTTTAGAGTGGCAGCCCTCTGTGTGTACACCTCCGTCCTCTGTGGTCCTCAGGGGCCTCCGCCCAAGCCTGTCTATGCTGCTCCCTCAGCCCCGGCTTAGCCCCAGACCCAGTAAGCACGTGGGCAGAGCGGAGAGGCCGGGTCAGGAGGCCCCCACAGCAGTGGAGGAGGGTGGGGAGGGAGGCCAGATGCCAGGGAACAGGCTGGATTTCCTCCCAAACCCCTCCAGCTGCTGAAAATGCATGCGTGAGGAAGAGCCACCTGTGAACTCAGTGCCGTGTGTGAGGTGCCGCTCCGTCCCTGACACCAAATGTCGCGTTCGTTAAAGTTTAATTTGATCTTTTTCAATATCACGTTAAAATGTTTCCATCTTGGAAGGGAATGCTTATGGTTAGTGAAAATCTACCATGTACACAGAGACTTCATTTATATTAGCTTCTATTTAACTTGGTAAAAGGTAATTTGTTTTTATTAATTGATTCATTTCGCCCCCTGCCAGGCAGGCGGCCCGGCCCGGAACCGCACCACAGTGAACCCGGGTGGGAGCCGGCTGCCCCCTCTCACCTGGCTGCGGGCTGCTGTCTTCCCTGGAAATTTTAATTGACGGCCCAGTGCCTGTGTGGCCTTATTATCGGCTCCTTCTCCCTTCAGTTTTTTATTTTTTCAGTTATCTCAGCCAGTTGATTAGTCTAACACTCACCGCTGGCTGGGCCGGAGCCCTCTGCCGTGTTCTGCTTTTCTCAGAGTGCAGGAAAAGCACAAAAAGCTGCCAACTTGCAGGCGCATCTGGCAGCGCCCTGGTGTCCAGACGTGGCCTGCAGACCAGCTGGTGGCTCCATCAGCCACTGGCCTCCAGGAGCTGAGGAAGGAGCAGGAGGGAGGGTGCCGGGGAAGGCAGCCCGGACCCGGCGGCGGGTGGCACGCATCCTGCTGCCCAGCACTGGGTGGCACTGTCTGTTCACACTGCCCATCCTCCATCCCTCTCCCTGGACACAAAGGTGGGATGGCGGCTCCGTGCCACAACTGTGCCTCAGTTTCCTCGTTGGTGCTGGAGCTTTCTCACCATCATGAGGCCCTGTCTCAGGCCACGGCCTGCTGACCCCAGGAGAGCCTGTCCTTGGCTCGGAGCTGCTGGCGAGCCCATCCTGGTCTCTGGTCTCTTGTCAGGTGACCATGCGTGTGCCACGTGTGATGATCGTGTGGCGTGGGGTGTGCCTTGCACGCACAGACACACCCTCCCAGCACTCCTGGACAACATAGAGAAGACGTTGGCCTCCGTCATTCCCCGCCACGTGCTCTTCCGAAACCTTCTGTACAGGCCTCTTGTAAACCTTCCTCCCTCCACGGCTTCCACTCAGCAGCCTGACTTTTTACTAAAGTTCATTCTATAAACTCCAGATTGCAGCTGTCGGGCAGGGCATCTCCCCAGATACTTCCCGTGGGGACAAATGGCCAGAGCCAGGTCAGGAGGGCACTGCACGTTTCTGCCACCCATTTAGGGAGGAGACACCACCCGTCTGCCTCCCAGACCGTCCATGTGGATAACTTTGTGTTCGTTATTCAGTAAAGAGTGAGCTCCTGTGCCGGGGAGACCCCTCCCCTCTCCAAGTGGAATTGTAATGCCAAGTTTTTCTTTACCAAAAAAGTCAGGTTAAAAACGGCTACACAACTTCTCATGACTGTAGCCAATAGCTGTTGCTGGACAACACCAGCCACTTTGCTTGGATGGCGTCACATAAAGAAGCAAGATACCTGATGAATTCACCTGTATCTACCCATCAAAGGACCCAGAAGTCACTTCAGACTTGACTTTCGAGACAGGCTCCCTCAAGGGATCTGTGTTCTGTGCGTGGCTAACGACTTCCCCGTCTTATACAGCCGTCATGAGTGTGATGTGTGAACCCTTCACACGAAGGCAGGGCCTGTTATTCCTCACCCATGCAAATACTGCACAGTTAAAACTGGGACAAACTGTTTTCCGTGATTTCAACGATGACACTTTATATGTGTGTAGTCCTTTAAACTCTTTTCAAAACTCTTTTAATATCCATTATGTCCTTTAATCCAACTAACTGAACTTGAACTGGAACAAAGAAAAACATGGATAAATTAATTAAACCTATTCCTTTTATCGGGGCTGGCAGGGTGAGAGGCGCGGCTGTTTCACAGTTGGCTTGTGAGTGGCTATTACAAATGTGACAATAAGGGGGATAGCAGCGAATCTGCACCCCTCTCTGCTTCTGGTGACTTCAATGGAAAAAAAAAAAAAAGAGGTGGGGAAACAGCTTGGTACTTTAATCGTATGAAATACTCAAGGGCAAACCCTGGCTAATTGTTTTCTTACTCTTTTTCTGACCCTCCCTCCACCACTACCCAAAAAAAAGTATGTCTGAAAGTTTCATAATAGGATGTTTTTACAAGAACATACGGTGATAAGAGAGCTTTGCTGGTGAGATTCAGAGACGTTAAGTGAGAGTTTCTTCGTCCCAGCGTGTTGGCCACTGAGGGCCGACCGGTTCTCCCACTGTGGTGGAGGCTGCCCTGAGCCATGGGCTGCGTCCCTGGCCCCCTCCCCTGGATGCCAGCATCCTCCCCCACCCACCTGCCCAGGTGTGACAACCAAAAGTGTCTCCAGACATGGCCTATTGTCCCTGGTCACAGTGAATCATCCCAGGTTGAAAACACTGAAATGGTGACATCCCTGCAAAGTGTTTGCTGAAGTCCGCGACACAGGCCTCCCACACAGGACATGACTTGGCGAAAGCGTAGAGCACAGACCTCCCCGTGGCATCCCCTCCTCCGCCCTCCACTCCAGCTCCTAGGCAAGTCACCACCACTGCCCTGCTTCAGGCAGGAATTCCTTTTTCAGAAATTCACAGTGTCCGAGGAAGGAATTCAGAGAAGCAACAACAGAGAAAACAGAAATAAATGGCTTCTGCTCGGATTCGGAGTCCTGCCTGCCAGAATCTCTCCTCCTTTAATGAGGTGCAGCTGCGTGGACCACTCACGGGAAGCCTCAGGACTCAGGGTCCCAGTTCAGCCTCCCTCCTGGTGCGAGTGCCTCGTAGTGATGGGAAGCCCAGGAGGGGATGGCTTTCAGTTATGCCACCTGAATCAGATGGCTTCCGAGCAGCCAGAGGGCCCTTCCCTAATAAAGCCAAGGCCACGGTTCTCTCTTGGTTCGGAGCCTGGGAGGGCAGGAAGAGCCCTGGAGTGCTGTGGCCTGGAGCAGGGAGCCCCTGCTCACACACCCATCCCAAGGACATCAGTGCTCAGGAGCGGAGGAATCAGCATAGACACAGCCATGGAGACGCGGCCCCACTCAGCTGCGCACTGAGCGCCTGCAGCCAGGGAGACTGAGAGCTCTGATCTGAGGACGCGGGCCCAGAGAGGATGCGTCGGTCCCACGTGCACCCGAGGGGCTTGCCTGGAAAGCCAGTCTAAGCTTCCCCGGCATGCTGGTGGGAAAGGGTCAGGCACACCCTCACACACACGTCCATGCGCAAACATGCACACCCCGTGCACGCGCACTCACATACGCAGAGCTTTTTCCATGCTAACTCCTTGGTAAATCCCGTAGGGTGTGGCTCATTGAATTTCAGGCGGTGAACAGTGCGAGGAGGCTGAAGAGCAGGAGGAGCTCAGGGCGGCGGTAGCTCCAGTGCCCAGGAAGCCCCTGAGGACCACCTGCAGCCTGCGAAGCCGGAGAGCTGAGGCTGAGAGCCCCAGGCAGGGAAGGCTCCTGCTGAAAACAAGTGAATGGTGCATTCTCCTCGTTTCCCAGAGCCTGGTAGCCAGTTTCTGAAGCAGCCTTCCCGCTGCAGAATAGGCCAAGATTGCCAGGAATCGGCTCCTTGCCTTAAAAGGGCAGAGCTCTGTGGAAGCAGGTGCTGGGCTCAGGGAAACTGCCCTGCTGTGCCGCTGCCCAGGGCCGAGGGAGCTCCAGGCAGGAGCAGAACCCTGCGGGGTGGTGAGGGGACAGAAGCTTTCCACTTGTGAACCGTGGGACTTCCCAAAAACACGCAACCGAACTCCGTCTGTCTCTAAACACTGACCTGGGCTAGTGCCGTTTATTAAAGCTAAGGGGGAAAAGCCACACAACTGAACTCCCGTCCCGAGCTTGCTGTGGTCCACAGGGCTGCCGTGGTTTATGCCGCTGGGGTCAGAGGCACGTTGCTATGGAGAGGCGCTGTTTCTACCTGGAACGCCTCCCTGCTGGAGACACAGTCGTACTGGAGACATCCAAAAATATCCATAGAAGGAGGGCGCGTGGAGACCGGGGAAAGCAGAGGAAAGCCTGCACCCGCGTTCGCGGATGGCACCGGTACCCTGTTCCCACTTTCAACCGTGCGCCTGGGGCATGACCCATGGTGTCAGCAGAGGAAGCTGCGTGAGAAATACTCGGGACTCTCGGCACTAATTTTGCAACTTCTGTGAATATTAAACGTTTTTTATGAGACAGGGTCTCACTCTGTCTCCCAGGTTGGAGGACGGGACTGCAATCTCAGCTCACGGCAGCCTCGACCTCCTGGGCTCAGGTCATCCTCCCGCCTCAGTCCCCTGGTTAGCTGGGACTACAGGAACATGCCACCAAGCCCAGCTAATTTTTGTATTTTTTGTAGGTATGGGGTTTTCCCATGTTGCCCAACTATTTCAAAATTAAAATTTAAAGTGCCTTTTTAAACTCCATTCTCTTTCGTTAGATGATACCATTGTAGACAGACTTCTTGAACAAATTCTCCACAACCTTGAACACAAGCCAGAATGTCGCACACAGAAGTGGCCCCTCTTTGCCTCTCCCCACCCTGTCCACATGCACCGTCTTCCATGTAAAAAACCCTCTTTCCACTGTGAACGTAGTCATGTGTGGGCCCCACCCGCTGGCTTCCGTGCCAGCTTCCCGTCGCCCAGTCAGAAGTGCTGCGGGAGGGCCGCCTTCCGAACTCGGTCTCCGTTGCTATTAAACTCAAATGCGGCCTTTGCCAGACCTTGCCGGGCGTGATGATTCCCCCGTTTTCTCCTGATGCCCATTTGCTCAGCCATCCCCTCTATAATTTAACTCAGCTGGAAGGTTCTGGGGACTGGAAACCAGGCTGGAAGAGTGGAGGTTTGGACGGGGAATTGAGCTGCCTGTGGTTTTGGAAGAGCTTCCGTGGGAGTTTGAGAGAAGCTGCAGGAGAAAGCAGGTCACGGGCACTGGGTTCTGCCGTGTTCCCTCGGGTTTGTCCAGTGCTGCCCTGGAAAGCCTCCATCACTCAGGTCCCCCAACAGGCCGGGGAAGCGGGCGTGCTCACCTCCTGCGGGCCCCTCCCGGGATGCTGAGGATGCAGTCAGCAGGGTGTGCAGGCTGCTCAGCCATGGCCGTGAACCCAGGAAGTGTTGCCTTCCCATCCAAGAGCCTCTCCAGCTAAGCCCGCTCCAGCTTCAGGAGCCGGGACTTGCCAACCTCTGAGAGAGCAGGCGGGGAAGCAGATGGATGCGGTAGCTGCCGTGTGCTTGGCTCTGTGCTGCGGCCGTACCTGAGCTCACTTGCTCCTTACTTGCGGACGGTGTTCTTACTGACTAGCTGCTGTGACCGAGAAACCGGAACTCCCAGGGACTCTGCAGGTTTCTCTCTGGCTCATGTCACAGACCCCTGTGGCTGCCCTTTGCCCGTCGTCATTTCAGGGAGGAGGCCTCTCTCCGTCTTAAGTCTCCCAGCTGCTGTGGCCAGGTCAGTCACCATGACTCCTGCTCATATCCCAGAGGCGAGCAGTGCCACCTGGAAGGAAGGGCCATCCCCACTGACCCCGTGGGGGCAGCCCAGCATTGGTGGTCAGTGAATCAGCTTGGCCGCAAAGTTAGCCCTTTAGTTACCTCCCTTTTACAGAAGAGGAAGTAGAAGTCCAAGAAACGAGTTATCTCACCCAGGAACACGTGGTCCCGGAAAACCTCTGCATCAGTGACAATGTGGCTAGTACGTGGGAGGGGACGTGGATGCTGGCTGTTCGTTCCCAGAGTCTCTGCGGGTCCCTCTGTCCCTCTCCTGCTGATGGTCCCCTGCCCCAGCTGGTTTTGTCCAGCTTCTCAGAATTTCCCCTGAGCCCAGGTAGAAGCAGAAGGATCCTTCTTCTCTTTGTAGGACAAACACAACCCGCCTGTTCTCTGTATTAGTCAGTGTCCAAGAGACTTAACTTCATGCAGAAGGAAGCAAAGGCCTTTCTAAAACACAAGTCCCGTGGCCGGCCACGGCTGCTTGGTGGAAGCAGCCAGCCCAGGTGAGTGCCGGACCCCTCCCAGGATCAGGATGCCTCCCCCGATGATGGACTCATGCTTTAATAAGTCTAAAGGCTTTTTAAAAAACTATTATGGGGCAAGGTGATTGATTTCACGATTCTTGGATATGAATGATGGAGACACTGGTTTCAGTTTCATGACTGCAGTTGTCATATTTCCGAACTTCCTAAATAGAGCTTTATTTAAGATCCTACAGTCTTACGTCGAGATTAAAAGGTTGCTGTCAAAATCAAATGGCATGTCAATTTTAATGAGCAACTGAAAAATTAACAAATGTAACATTCTAATCTAATTATGTTCCTTTGGAAAGCTTTTTGAAAATTGATTCAAGTTTGATTTGTCAGGCATTCTACCGCCAAGGCGGCAGTGACAGTGTGTGGGAACCCCGCAGCAGGACCTTCCCGATGGGGCTCTGCTGGCCTCTGGTGTCTCTAGCTTTGGGACCACTCGCCAACACTGTAAAACTTTTCATGAACTACCTGCACATACAGAGAAGGTGAACCCCTCTGTACTTCCCCAAGAGAATCACAGCCAGGTCACCAGCACCCAGACACCCTCGAACCCACCCTAACCTACTGTCTCCCACTCAAGGTAAACACCAGTTTTGAAAAATAAGAGCTTCTTTTAAAATTTGAAGCAGAGTCTCACTCTGTCGCCCAGGCTGGAGTGCAGTGCCACAATCTTGGCTCGGTGCAGTCACTTGAACTCCACCTCCCAGGTTCAAGCGATTTCCTTGCCTTGGCCTCCTGAGTAGCTGGGATGACAGGTGTGCACCACCACGCCCAGCTAATTTTTATATTTTTAGTAGACACAGGTTTTGCCATGAAGGCCAGGCTGTCCGCAAACTCCTGACCTCAAGCGGTCTGTCTGCCTGAGCCTCCCATAGTGCCGGGATTACAGGCATGAGCCCCCGTGCCCAGCCAAAACCTAAGAGCTTTTTTTTTAAAGCATAGCATCTGTGCTTTTTTAGCAGGAATGTATGCAGCAAGGGAAGAGAACTTCTGTCATCTGAAAGTCTATTCAGTGCCCCATGTGGCTGGGAATTCTTCATGCTGTTTCACGTATTTCTATTAAAAGATGGAGAGAGAGTCCTGTCCTGGTGTCCCCAGTGAGTGAGGACCTTGCAGAGACGTCTCATGGTTCTGGTTTCTTCCCCTCCCAGAAGCATCTCAGGTGGTGTCCTTCTGTGTGTGTGCCACACCAACATGACAAGATGTCCTATCAGGGCAGCGGTGCTGGGCAGGAGAGCTCTGTTCCCAGAACCCGGGCCGCCGGCCTCCACCCTTTCTGCGTCTCACTCTGGCTTTGGTTTTGAGAGTGATGATGTCCCATTAGTGCCCTCTGACACTTTAGACAATCTACAGAGCATTATTCCTGGGTTTAGAGATAGTTGAACCAGGCCCAGTTTCTTCACTTAAAGGATTTACTGATTAGCTGGAAAATAGGCTGGGCATGGTGTCTCACACCTATAATCTCAGCACTTTTTGGGAGGCCAAGGTGGGAAGGTCACTTGAGGCCAGGAGTTCAAGACCAGCCTGGCCAACGTGGAGAAACCCAATTTCTACTAAAAATACAAAAAAAAAAAATTAGCTGGGAGTGGCAGCACATGCCTGTAATTCCAGTTACTTGGGAGGCTGAGGCAGGAGGTTCGCTTAAACCTAGGAGGCAAAGACGGCAGTGAGCCGAGATCACGCCACCGCATTCCAGCCAGGGGGACGTCCGAGCAAGACTTCATCTGAGAAAAATAAACAAAAAGAAAAGAAAGATAATATACAGGCTGGGCAAAGTGGCTCACACCTGTAATCCCAGCACTTTGGGAAATCAAGGTGGGAGGATCACTTAAGCTCAGGCTTTTGAGACCAGCCTGGCGACACAGAGAGAGACCTCATCTCTACAAAAAGAAAAGGAAAGAAGAGAAGAGAAAAGAAGTTAGAGGGAAGGAAACACAAAGTCCCCAGAGTGCGGGAGAACTGGAGACCGAAGCCGTGGGAATGGAGATGGATGGCATTGGCGCAGACACGCTGGAAACTGCCCTAGGACGAAGCTGGACGCGTGGCAGAGAGGCAGACTGAGCAGTCAGGGCCTGGCTGCTTCCCGGGCCTTGCTGTCCTGGGAAAGGGAACCCATGATGACCTTGATTTTTTGTTTTTTACAAATGCACGGTCCTGATTCCTTATTATTACGGATTTAGCACAGTCCATAGATGACTTTCACTGACGTGGGGAATTCGACATTTTAGAAAGGTTCCCAGCAGAGGCCAGAGCAGGAAGGGTTTGTAGTGAAATGTTCAGTTTTCAGTCAGCCCGGAGTATTCCATTCCTAATAAAGATCTAATCCCAGAGATTTATGGTTTCAAATCCACAGGAAGGAATGACCATTTTCACGGTGAGACATTGATATTTCATTCCTGAGACCCAAAGCCACCTTTGTAACCTTTTGAGATCCTTTTTGATTGTACAAACTTCAGAAGTCTAGAGATCTTAGCCATCAGGAAGATAAATTTACATATGTAGGCGCCATAATTCTTGTTCCTCATATATTTTATATTGCATCATTTACATATGCTTTAAATATCCAATGAATTGTAATAAATGGGAACTCATAATAAAACTGGTAATAAAATGGATTATTCAGGTGATGCTGTTTTATTACGGTCTCATTATGATTATATAATCCTTATTAAAATCTGGATCAAAGATGAATTTCTCACCGGAGGCGCTTCCCAAGTACTTTAATAAATTCTATTTGTTGCACAATCCCAGGGTGAATATTGGTTTTTATAATTTCATACAAATGTATTGCAGTTCGTCATGGAATCTGTCTGTAGGATTCCTTGAGAATCTGTGTGGTGAGGGAAGAGAATCTCTGTCATCTGAAGGTCTGTTCAATGCCTCGTGTGTTCTGGGAATCATGCCTGGTGTTTCGTATGTTTCTGTTGAAAAACAAGACGAGGCCCCGTCCTGGTGTTCACAGTCAGTGTGGCTCCGTCCCTTCCTGGAGGTGTCTTGGGTAGCCTCTTCAGAACCTCTCGTTCTTACTCAAGATTCTTTTACTGGAAGAGCTGGCTGACGTGTGGAACACACTCACCCGTGTTATTTTTCCTTTTTTTTTTTTGAGATGGAGTTTCACTGTGTCTCACAGACTAGAGTACAGTGTCGCAATTTCGGTTCATTGTAACCTCTGCCTCCTGAGTGCAAGCTGTTCACCTGTCTCAGCCTCCCAAATACCTGTGATTACAGGTGGCTGCCACCATGCCTGGTTAATTTATTTGTTTTTTGTTTTTTGTTTTTTGTTTTTCCAAGACGGAGTCTTGCTCTGTCGCCCAGGTTGGAGTACAGTGGCGCAATCTCGGCTTACCATGACCTCCGCCTCCTGGGTTCAAGCAATTCTCCTGCCTCAGCCTCCTGAATAGCTGGGATTACAGGCACGCGCCACCATGCCCAGCTATTTTTTGTATTTTAGTAAAGACGGGGTTTCACCATGTTGGCCAGGCTCATCTCGAATTCTGACCTCAAGTGGGCCACACACCCCCAGCACCCCTCTCAAAGTGCTGGGATTACAGATGTGAGCCACCACGCCTGGCCTTTTGTATTTTTTAGTAGAGATGGGGTTTGACTATGTTGGCCAGGCTGGTCTCGAACTCTTGGCCTCAGGGGATCCACCCACCTTGGTCTCCCAAAGTGCTGGGATCACAGGCGTGAGCTGCCATGCCCAGCCAGCATTATTTTGGATCTTAGCTGTTAATGACTGTTACCCGGTGGGCCTTCTTTAGAACCCTGTTCTGACACAGTCTGGAGCCTTTGGGTCTTGACTGAAGCCACACGTGGCAGAGCGGAGTCCCACTGAGTGAACACCATCACTGTGGTGTAGGGATGTGGTGGCCAGGGGACCCTGCAGGGTATGAAGTGTGAAGTAGTCCGTTCCCCTGGTCCTCCAGAAAGCTCTGTCAGGCCGGACGAGAGCCAGAGTTTTCGAGGAAGAGGCAGAGTAAGCCAGGGAGCAGTGGAGGGACAGTGGTGCAGGCCCTTGGAAAACAGAGGGGCAATCAGAATGCTTTGGCTGGAAAGGGGCTGCATGAGAAGTGTTCTGCATCATGATGTCAACGGACCTGTTACCCTAAACCCTGGGTGCTGGATCCAGGAGGCAGGGCTCGGAAACAGGTGAGCACAGCGTGAGAACCAGCGAGGGCCGTCCTGCCTTCAACCAGATCCAGCAGCAGAGACAGGAACCTCCAGCACCTTGCTGCCCTCTTCACTGTTTGATCCACGGCTGCTGCAGCCATGGCTGTCCATGGAGGGGGTGCTGAATACATGTTGAAAAGAATGAGCTGCTCCGAGATCGTTAGCATCAGGACAACCAATATCCACACAAATCGTTCCTCTCCAGGCCCCCAGATGGGTGGAACGAGGGAAAAGCGGGGCTGAACAGCCTTCAGGTGTGGGGAATTTGGTACGCAGAGCTGCTGAGTAGAGAGAATGGCACCAGAGGGAGACCTTGGACCTGGCCTGCTGGATCTGGGCTCAGGGGGTTCAGCTCTCCAGCTGGGTGGCCTCCTCTTGCCTCACTTTTCTTATCTGTCAAATGGGTATAGCAGGCAAGGCACAGTGGCTCATGCATGTAATCCCAGCACTTTGGGAGGCCAAGGCAGGTAGATCACCTGAGGTCAGGAGTTTGACACCAGCCTGGCCAACATGGTAAAACCTTGTCTCTCCTAAAAATATAAAAATTAGCTGGGTGTGGTGGTGAGTGCCTGTAATCCCAAGTACTCAGGAGGCTGAGGCAGGAGAATCATTTGAACCTGCGAGGCAGAGGTTGCAGTGAGCTGAGATCGTGCCACTGCACCCCAGCCTGGGCAACTAGAGCAGGATTCTGTCTCAAAAAAAAAAAAAAATGAGTATAGCAAAACGATTTGCTTGCATTTGTTGTAAGGATGGAATGAATTAATATGAAAGAGCTGAAATGTCTGGCACATGAGGATGTGTGTTGTAAAAAGCTTTGCTAAATTAATTTAAATAAATATTGCTAAATGAAGATAAATAAATAAATGGCACTCACGGGGCATCCCTGGGGTGGGTTGAGGGCAGCGCCGCAGTGTGCGTGGACCTGGTTGCAGCGTGGCGGACCCCCAGCTGACAGAGACCATGGATTGGTTTTGAGAAGAGGCCGGGATGAGTCTTCAGCCTGATACACAGCCCGGAGCGAGCGCCTCAGAATGCAGACTGGAAATTGGATGTGGACACTCGCTTCGACCAGCACCGGTTGGGGAAGCACAGTTTTAAAAGCAGGATTTAGATAAAATGCTTATTAGTAAAGTGAGGATTATCCAGGATTTTAAAGTTTGTTCTTATCTTCCGCGCCACTCAAGTGAGAAAGCGAGGTGGCTTCAGCTCTTGGTGGAGGAGCCTCAGCTATGGAAAGCGTCGGCCAGTCTCATCAGAGTGGCGCGTGCTGCCGGCCCTCAGGCCCTGCCGCTGACAGGTGTGAGCAAGACCCTCAGAAGCTGCTGCCCTGGGTGTCCTGACTGCATGAGGACACACCATTCACACCACTCTCAATCACCTGCAGAGCGTGGCCCCCACAAAGGGACCACACAGGAGGCCCCAAACGCTGAGAGTGCTGGGCTTTCCTCTCTGTCCCTCCTCCAGGCAGGACTGCACCTAAACTAATTCATGTCCTGGCTTCCCCGTCCTTCGGTGTTCTTCACACATGAAGGAGGTCCTGTTTAAGAAGTTCCAGTGGACCCTGGCGGCCAGTTAAACACTAGGCAGCAAATATAAAAATGGAGCCCGGTGTGAAAATGAACCTCATCGGTTTCAGAACTCAGAGACCCTGAAATCCGACCCCATCCCTTATGCCACCTGTGACTCGTGTTTAGCAAGCACCTCACTACCGATCAGTAAGAACAAGTCCATGCAACAGAAAACAGTGGGTCAGTAGACAAGGGATGTCAGTGCAAAACACAAAAGCAATGTGAGCAGCAGTCTGTGAAAATGCTCTCCCACCTCAGAAATTGGTTCACAGAAACCAAAGCCCCACATGTTTCTAACCCGGTCAGCCGGTGTTTTAAGGTTTGATGTGAGGCCGAGCAGGCTCTGCGGAGACGGGTTCTCTGGCCGGGTTCTAGTGGAGATCGGGGAAGGTGGTTTGGCGGGATCCGTACGTATGAAAGGCACACGGTGAGTTTTCCGTGTCCTGTGACCGATTCCCAGGACTAGCAGCTGATGCAACACCCCTGCGTCACCTCGCAGTCCCACAGGCCCCGAGTGCCGCACAGCTGGCTGGCTCACTGCTCGGGCCTCCCTGGGCTGTAAAGAAGGTGCGGGCCGGGCCAGGCTGTGGTTCTCACCTGAGGCTCAGGTTCACTCCCAGGCGCACTGGTTCCTTTGCCTGCTCTCCAAGTGGCCTCTTCTGCAGGAAATGCCAGCTGGCCTGGGGCAGGGGGAGACAGTTTCAAAGTGAGGACCTGAGAGTGACAGCGGAGGAGGCTGCAGAGGAGGAAGCTTGGAGCAGGCACAGAGAAGAAGGGGACTCGAGTGGGGGGTGGCTCGGGCCACTGAACTGAAGGCGGCAGCCAGCCTGGAGGAGCTGGAGGGGTCCACAGCAGCTGGCACCAAGGCACAGCCAAAGAGCGGCAGGCAGGGCGATGGGGGCAGGGCTGGGCACGGCAGGTGTGTCTGGGAGCAGCACGGGGAAGGAGCGGACACCAGGAACTGCCAGCCAGCTCCGAGCCTGCAGGAGCCCCTGGGCAGGTGATTGCGGTCGCACCCTGCTGATGTAAAGCTGTGTTGTCCACGCCCTGCTGCAGAGGCAGCTAGAGCTGAGCTCGTCCCTCCATCCCTTCCAAGTGGCCTGAGTGGCAGGGCGTGCCTGAGGACCTGGGCTCAGCCTCCCTGGTGGGGCCCTGGCTGGGGCCGCTGGATGCAGGAGCGCTGCTCCCTGGCTTCCTCTCCCCACGAGGGGCCTCTCTGGCTGCCTCTTTCTGCAATCAGAGCGGCTTCAGGGACAGGCGCCGTTAGCACCGCCGCCTCCTGTTTCATGGTCGTGCAGGCTCCCATGACACCAGATGGGCCCTCGCTCTCTAAGAGGAATAGATGGGGTGAGAGCGTGGCCATGGGGAGCGTGGGCTCTGCAGACCTCACATATATGGAACCTAATCATCCATGACCCTGGCGGGAAGGTGGGAGCCAGGCAGAGGTATTTAAAGCCTCAATATGGGACCAAGGATGCTTCTAGAAAAGTCTCCCTGATTACTGCAGAAACGTCTGCTGTGTGCCTCACCGTCCAGACTGTAGTTCGGAGGCATTTCTTTCCATCGCTTTTGCTTTCAGACGGGAATCCCCACCTCCTTCTGTTTAGAGAGATAAATGGACTGAATGCTCACAAATTTGTTCCGTTAACATATTCAGCAGTAGGCAGGCATGAGATAGCATAACTCAATTTCTATCTTAAATCATTGTTTTAATCTCATACTTGAATATCATCATTTAATTTGTACATCCAGCTGGAAATATTGATTTTTGGAGGCATTTATTCCGTGCATTATGTAAAATTCTATTTGCACTCTGCTATGGAAATATTACTTTGTGGCTTAAAATATGATTGAGACTGTTCCATTTTTTCTCCTCCTGTCTCGTGCAGATGGGACACTGACTTTGCTGTGGACCTGGGAGGGTGTCCGGGGCAGGAACGACCACGGGGCAGGAGGGTGGTTTGCTAGAGGAGGCAAGGAAAAAGAAAACCCGTGCTGTGGTGGCTTGGTTTCCATGACTGTGCCACTTGCTCAATGCATTCCCTATTTAATGCACTATTTTAAAGCTGGTAAAACGGTAGATGACAGGCTCACCACCATGACCAGAGGCTGAGAGCCGGGAAGAGCTCCCAGCCAGCTGTCTGCAGGCACCTGCCGTGGGAGGGCGCGGGACAGGGCCAGAGGCCGTGGCCCTGCTGTGTTGCTGTCTTCTTCTGCAGGGATCAGATTCTGGGTGTGTGTGTGTGTGTGTGTGTGTGTGTGTGTGTTGAAGTGTTTCCCTAAACGTGTGCCATCTCTGTGGTCAACCCAATGGCCTCCCTTGCTCCCTTGGGGCAGCCTCTGCTTGGGCACTGGCAGAGATGCCTGCTCATCCTGGGTCCATTCAAAAGCCAGCCCTGCTCACTTAAAGAGACAGTCATATAGATGAATCCCCGTCTTCTGGTTAATGCAAACCTTTGCAGAGTGACTCGTGGAGGTTCTGGCCTTAAAACCAACCATTCCCTCCAAGGGGCATGGCTGGCTGGCGCTGGTTGAGCCCTCACCATAGCTGATCTGCTGGAAACCTGTGAAGGGGCTGGGCGTCGCCGTGATTCCCATTTCACAGGTGAGGAAGCCGAGGCTCAGAGGTGTGGCCGATGCCCTGTGACTTCAGTGGCAGATCCATAGTCTCTGCTTGTTCTCAGCAGCCGCAGGTGGGACAGGCTGAGTCAGGTGCGGGGGTGCCCTGGCCAAGGGGACAGCCCCGGGCGGTCCTCAGGCTCAGCCTCCTGTGTACAGATCCCATTCCCAGGCTCAGGGAACAAGGAACCGCCTGGCTCTCGGAAAACCCAGGGCCGTGTGTCCAGGCAGTTGCTAATAGAGAGGAAAAAATGGTTGTAATGTCAAACTTGGAAAAAAACTCAATTTGTAGTTGTCCCAGAAAGCCTTTTAAGTAGAATGTTTTTAGAAATAAATTATATATGGGAAAGTCAGAGCAGTGACATAATTTGTGGGGCCCAGTGCAGAATGAAAACATGGGGGCTTTGTTCAAAAAGCACCGGGACTTCCAGACAGCAGCAGCAGAGTGTTCATCCGGTGTGGGGGGCCCTTCTGAGCGAGGACCTGGGCCGCACGCCCCTGAGCTAGCCCTGGGGAGGGTGTGCCAGTCCTCTGGGCGTTTGAACCCTCTGCCCTCCTGCCCTGCGCTGTGCTCCTCTAGGCTAGACGCCCTTTGTGTTTCAACGCAGCAAGCAGCACTGTCCTGGCCAGGAGTCTGAGCCACGTCCTGAAAGATTAGGGTGCTTATCTCCGTCAGTGTTTCAACCCAAAGAACCCCACACTACCTGCTCCCACTCTGTACTTCCTATGGCATCAGGAGGTGCCCCTGAGCCCCACCTGAGCCTGAAGACCATGGGAGTGGCCCAGTGGGTGGCCCAGACTCCCTGAAGGCATAGAACCTGGCCAGGCCGGCTAGGGCCCAAACCAGCTGCAGGAAAGGTCTAGAAGCTCAGAGAAGCTTCCACTGCCTTCCTCCTGTCCCTCGGGTGCAGCAGACGCATCTCAGATCCAAAGCTGCAGCTTCCCTTCCCTCCTGCCCCCCCCAAAGAGGTCCCGAAGCACTTGAGGGGCTCTGCCGACAAGGCTGGGAGCACAGACACGGCTTAACTGGGGAGATGGGTCCACCGGGCGGTGATAGAGCGGAGGGGACCACGTCCAAACAGAACGGAGGCCACAGCGTAACCCACGGCAAATTCCACCATGAGACAAATGATAATGTTCATGATTACTGAGGAGGGAGAGAGGGTGGGGAGGGAGGAGGACGGGGGGTGGGGGAGACAGCCTCAAGAGCACTGACAGCCCGCAGACGCCCAGCCGGGGTCCTCACCCCTTCTAATGCCCCCCAGGCACCCCCATTGCAAAGGCCACATGCAAGCACAGCAGAGGAAAACAGAATTCTGATCCTTCTCTCGTGAAATAAAAGAATGCTTTTAATTGCGTATCTGACCACTGACTACAGTGTTATTTTAGGTGCATACTTGTGTGTAGGTTGCATGCATACAAACACACAGACATATGTGTCGGGAGACAGCTCCACTGCCCCATCTGTGGGCAATGCCCCGGCGTCTGGTGGGCATATTTAGGGATGCTGCCCCACACCCCACAGTGGCGAGAGGAAGGAAGCAGGGCGCAGCAGAGAGCTGGATGGGCCCGGTGCGGTCAGCACGGGGGCTGGGCCCTCCCCTCAGGGAAGAGACTGCTGGGTTCCAGGAGGGCCCTGGCTGCAGGTGCCCCCACACGCCAGTGTCTGGCAGTGGCTGACTCAAGACAGACGGATGGGTGTGAATGAATGAATGCTCTGAGCACCCCCAGAAGCCACTTGGAGACTCTGTGTCCCCTCCCTGCAGGGGTGGGAGACAGACGTCCGCTGGGGGTGCCAGGTATGGCGCTGTTTCACCTGTTTAAAGGCTCAGGAGCCACGTTCGAGGCTGCCTGTGCGCCCTGAGGTCTGTGTTGCTGCTTTTGACTGTTCACGTTCTTCCCCAAGGGCCCTCTCCTGCTGCCTTTGTCGCGTGTACAAGGTGTCCGTGGAATTGTTAAAATAGTTGTTCTTAGGACCCCTTAGAAATCTCATACTTGAAGTCCGACATTCACTCATTCTTCGCTGCTTGCAGTGTTTCTCTCCTCAGTGACCGCTGGGTAGAGAAGCACCGCACGGCACTAAGCAGGCGCCCCGCCCTGAGGAGAGAGGGAGACGCTGGCTCACCGAGCAGGGCCCAGTGACGTGTTCCAGGTCGTCGTGGGGGCCCAGGCCAGCTCGGAGGCCTCACCCTCCCAGCCAGGTGCCCTCAGCAAGCGCGCTCTGCCTGCTACTTTCTCCACTCTAAACATAAAGCTAAGACACAAGCCGGGAAGGAAACCACCATATCCTGGCCCAGAACTTGAGGAGCCAGGAGCAATTTAGAAGCAGAAGTGGGTTTGGCGCACAGGCACCCCCGCCCTCCTGCCCGCTCCCGAGGCGCCGTGCGGGGCGTTTGTTCAGCCATTCTCCCTTTCTGTGCTGTCTCAAAAGGCCTTGTGGGGCGTAACCAGCTGGGCCGTTCAAAGGAGAGCTTGGAAAGCCGTGTTGAGTCGGACGCCGAGGGGCTCTGGAGTGAGACGGGGGGGGGGGGGAGAAGGGTCCCCTCGAGTGACAGAAACATCACAGGGCCATGGAAGGGGCCGAGCGACTCGGCCAAGTGGCCCGCTGTCTCCGGTTCCTCTCCGCAGTCTGCACCCCTGGGAACTACCACCGGGTCGTGGTGGGGTCAGGCCAACGCAGCCGCATTGCTGCCAAGACAAAGTTCTCAAACTTGAGCAAGAGTGCACCCCTCCTAACTTCTAGGCCGCTTGATTATGCACAAAGCCAGGCCCGCGGCCGGTGCAGAGGTGCGTTCGAACAGCAGCTGTCGGAGTGGCCACGGTCAAGTCCACTCAGAGCTGCGTTTTCCGGGAACGCCCACACGCCCGCTTGTCTGAGATGTCTGATGGGCTCCCATTTTCCAGAGAGCTTTCCTGTGAATCTCTTGTGCTGTGAGCAGCATTTTCTAGGGCCAATCCAGCAGGGTCCTTCATCCCTCCGGCTGCGCCCGTCACTCTGGGAGGACACCTGCCATCTCCCCTCCCCAGGGTCCAGTGTGTCAGAAACTGGCGGGCGAGCAATTGCATCAGGTCGAGAGGTTTACTCACAGACAGATTTGTTCTGCTCTGATACACAAGGATAGAACTAATATCTGTGCCTGAAACCCAGCCCTGCTCCGGACCTCATCCTCCCTCACCTGCCTCTGAATGAGTGAATGTCAGATTTCAAGTATTAGATTTCTAAGGGGTCCTAAGAAAAATTATTTTAACAATAATTATCTTAACAATTCCACTGACACCTTGTACACATGACAAAGGCAGCCCTCCTTCTCTCCCCACTCATCCCCCCTCCCCTGCCTCCTGCTATCTTCCCCCATCCTCTCTCCCTTGCCTCCTGTTCTCTCCCCACTCATCCCCCCTCCCCTGCCTCCTGCTCTCTCCCTCCCCATTCTCCCTCCCCTGCCTCCTGCTCTCCCCCCCAATCCCCCCCTGCCTCCTGCTCTCTCCTCCCTCATGCCACCTCCCCTGCCTCCTGCTCTCCCCACCATCCTCCCTCCCCTGCCTCCTGCTCTCTCCCCCGCCATCCTCCGTCACCTGCCCTCCTGGTCTTATTCCTTTTAGACATGCAACATGAAGAAATCATGTAGGTGAGTTTTTTTGTTTTTTGTTTTTAAACAACAAAATCATTGTTTCAAGAAACAGTGCCATAGACTCCTCCACATGTCACTGTGGCGTCAGCAAGTACTTTATATTGTTCTTTGTATCCCGAATCAGAGTCTACAGGGACATTCTTCATTTACTTGTAAATAAAATATGAATCTCAAAAAAAAAAAAAAAAAAAAAAAGACCAGCGTAGAAAGGGAACACTGTGATCTCCTTCCTTCTCCAAAAGCATGGCTATGGAAGGCGGCCTCCCTTGGTCACGTGTTTGTGGCTTTGCTCTGTTGTGCATAGACAGAAATTATGCTGGAACTTGATGGCTTTTGCTTTTCACTTACTGCTGCCCTGAGCCTCTCCCGGTGCGTCCATGTTACTCCGGCTCATTTCAGCGACTGTCCAGCCGGGGAGTGTGCCAGCATCCCTCTCTCTCCTGAGGACTTTGGGTTGTGTGTGACACTTGCTACTTCCCGGCCATATTCCCGCCTCAGCCCTCCCTCAGGGCACCTGGCAGGGTTGCTCTGTTTGCCCCTGGAAGCTGAGTGGGGCTGTGCGGCCTGGTCTGGGCCATGAAAGGTCAGTGGGAGTGGTGCCTGCCACCTGCTGAACCACCGAACCGCCCTGTGAGCCCGCTCTGGGCCTCATTCTTACGTGAAAATCCAAACATCACAGTGGCTGGGACTGCCGGGCCACACCCAGAGGGCAGCTGGTCTGGAGACCACACTCCACCTGCTCTGAAAATCAGCTCGTATTGGTTTAAGCTACAGAGATGTGGCGGCTGGTGTTTGTTCAGCAAAACCCACCCTGTCCCGACTGACAGAGGCTGCTTCCGATTTTCCGTTGTTATAACGTTGCGCCGTGCTGGCCTGCACATGTGGCCAGGTCTCTACAGTGGACCCCTGGACTTGCTGAGTCAAAGGGCACCTGCTGCTTCTGTTTCCTGGGTTTGCGGTGTGTCCCTCCCGCAGCCTGGGAGAGAGACCGTCTCACATCAGCTCCGGCACGTTGGTTTAGATCCTGCACGTTTTCTGGTCTGAGGAGTGTGAGGTTATTTCATTGCTTTAATCTGTGAGGGATACAGCCCTTCAGAGAGGCAATCTCAATTATGGGGCTCTGAAAGCCTAGGGTTTTCCATGATGATGAGAGGAACACCTTTTTAATGAACAAATATCACATTTTCCACTACACTGGGGAATGTTTTTAAGTTGGCATAAGAAAACAAAAGCCCCTACCAGTTTACTCTTTCCAAAAGTAAACTTTTGGAAAAACGAGGGACTGTTTATAAGCAGAACACCTAAAAAGGGTTTTCTTTTCCTCTTAAACAGCTCCAGCCTTGTTAGAAATCGGTATGAGTCAGGGTTCTCTTTGGAGACAGAACTGTTCCCTTTAGGGACAGAACGAAAGGAGAGATGAATGCACGAAGGGGAGTTTGGAGTTTATAGAACTGACTTCCGTGATCACAAGGTGAAGTCCCACAATAGGCGGTGTGCGAGCTGAGGAGCCAGGAAGCCAGTCCAAGTCCCCAGATCTCAGGAGCAGGGAAGCCGACAGTGCAGCCTTCAGTCTGTGGCCAAAGGCCCGAGAGCGCCTGGCAAACCCCTGGTGTAAGGCCAAGAGTTCTCAAAGCCAAAGAACTTGGAATCTGATGTTCCAGGGCAGGAAGCATCCAGCTCGGGAGAGAGATGGAGGCCGGAAGACTCAGCCGGTCCAGTCCTTCCACGTTCCTCTGCCTGCTTTTATCCTGGCCACGCTGGCAGCTAATGAGATGGTGCCCACCCAGATTGACGGCGGGTCCGCCTCTCCCAGCCCACTGACTCAGATGTGACTCTCCTATGGCAACACCCTCACAGACACACCCAGGAGAAGTACTTTGCTTCTTTCGATCCCATCAGGTTGACACTCGGGATTGGCCCTCAGCAAGTGGGTACGCTTGTTATCTCAGGATGGAAGTTGGAACCGAGCACTGGAAACGCTGGAGTGTTTGACGTGACTCTGTAAGCGATGTTTGAAGTTCCCGTGACTTAGAAAAGTGACAGTTTCATTTGTCAGTAAGTTTCGATGGCAGTATTTGGTGAGTGATAAAAATGTTAGTAATTCACTGATGTCACTTAACTCTGCTAATTTCGCGACCTTAATAGGATTCATTTGTTACTTTATGACATTGCCAAACCAACCATTAACTTTCTATAGTCAGTTATAAAATTTAAAAAATAATAATAGACAAAGCTGATGGCGCCTTTATGATCTGTTCCTGCTGAGACGCAGGCTGAGGTTTCAGTGAGGGGGGTGCTGTGGCCGGGTGACCCCCAGGAGGCTACATGAAGCCTCATGAATGGCAGCTGTAACGAGCTGTTCTCTTAAAGTAATCAGGCGAGTGTAAATTGGCCTCCTGTGAGATTCGTGTCTCTGAGCTGGTGCCTTCCTTGCCCTCAGGCCACTGAGGTGAAGCTGGACCAAGACTGCTGACCTGATGGGATGGGGCTGGCAGCCAGCCCTCCATGACCCTGGGCTCCTCTGGGATTCTAGGAACAGCTCAGATTCTGATTGGGGATCTTTCTGTCATCACAAAGATGGGCTCTCCACAGAGCTAAGAGGATATGGTGGCACAGCTTTCTCTCGTCACAGCTGAGGTCCTCAGGGAGGCCACCCCACACACCCCGACCTCACTCCTGGCTCTTAGCACTGAGGTCCTCAGAGGCCACCCCACACACCCCGACCTCACTCCTGGCTCTTAGCACTGTACTGCCTGGTCCCACGGCCATGTGGTCTCTTGGTATCTGTGGTTCCCACTCAGCGATGATGCTGCCCCATCTCCCCAGGAGACACTGGCAATGCCAGAGACCACAGTTGTGTGTGTGTGTGTATATCGGGGGTGCTGCTGACATCAGTGGGTAGAGGTTGGGTGCTGTGAAACACCCCACGGCCCAGCACAGCCTCACAGCGGAAGCACCCAGCTCCACGTGTCACCCGTGCCTAGGCCGAGAAACGCTACGTACAAGTCCAGCTTGCCCAGGAGAGAGGGGTGGGACTCCTGGTGTTCACCGCATGGATGTTCTGTGGTGGGGGCACGGTGGGGGCCACAGGGCGTCTGGGATCTTTGAAGGAGAGCCCGTGGGATATCACATCTGGGAATTAAAGCAGTCCACGCGATGGCATCTGCCCAGCAGAGATGGTGGCGGGATCCCTGTGTGGACAGTGGTGTGACCGCGCGTGGGATGGGAGGCACCAGGGGCAGACAGGGCCCACCGCACCCCACACTGCTCCACTCCACCCTGGCCCCCCGACCCGTGCTTGACCACACTTCTGCCTCCTGCCACTGGGGCAGTTTGGGATAATTTTGGTGGAGAAGTTTGTGCATCCACCTGAATGAACTGGCTTGGTCCGTGGACGGGAAGCCTGACCACCCACCCCACCGACAGCCCTGCCCTGAGGAAGGAGCCTTGAGCTTTAAATTCAGGGGAGGGACGTGCCCCTAGGGTTTGGAACTTGGCACATACACGAGCTGGGTAACGTCACGTGTGTGGCGAGTGCTTAGATATGCAGATAGACGAGGCGTGACTAGCAGATGACTTGAGCGGGCCCTGCCGGGGTGCCCATGGACACACCACACGCCCCTGTGCTTGGGCCGTCATAGACGGCAGGGCCACCCTCACTTCTGTGCGTCTGACGCGGAGGCAGTGTCCCCAGGCCACTTTGTGAGCCCACAGGGGCTTAGCAAACAGAAGATTCCAGAAAGCAGCAAGCTCCGCCACGCAGCATCGGGACAGGGGTTTATTGCTCCCATGTGGGAACAACCACAGCTTTTTTAAAAGACCGAGCAGTTTTCCATGTTAAAAATTACCTTTAAGTTGCTAAAGTGATGGCCACGTCTGACATGTGTGTGTTTGGGAAGTGGTGGTGAATTCCGTGTCACACCAATTAACATTCCACAATTCTGCCGGCTGTGGGCTGGAACTTCGTCCGGCCTGTCGGAGTGAAGGATGCCTTTCCTCCAGGTCATGGCGATCAGCCTGTCACGGGCAGGACGCCGGCCCAGTGCCCGCCAGCCTGCACGGCGTCTCCCACGGCTGGCGCCTGGCATTCGGTCACTGTCTGAGCACCCACATCTTCCCCACTCTGTCCCGTTCTCTTTCTTGGAAGGGCTACTGCTGACGTGGACTTTGTTTTCACGATCACCCTACAAATTGATTTCTCTTTTCATCTGTCATTGCCCAACATTGGAGCTGCTGGCAGAGCCGTCAAGAGAGCTGGAGGCTTTGGCAATAGGTGCCACTCACGCTTAGCACTGACGGGCAGGCGGCAGCTTTGTCCTGAACACCAAGACAGTGTGCTTGTGTGTGTGGGGGGGGGGGAAGTGTGTGCATGTGTGTGGGGGGGTATGTGGGATACAGTATGTGCTCACATGCATGCATCGTGTGTGTGTGTGTATGTATGTAGTGCATGTATCTGTGGAGCTATGTGGGATACGGTATGTGTTCACGTGCGTGTGTGTGTGTATGTATAGGGGTGTGTATGCATGTGTGTGGAGGGGTATGTGGGATATGGTATATGTTCACGTGTGTGTGTGTAGGGGAATGTGTGCATGTATCTGTGGGTCTATGTGGGATACAGTATGTGTTCACATGCATATGTGTGTGTGGAGGAGTGTGTGTGCATGTATGTGGAGAGGTATGTGGGATATGGTATGTGTTCACATGTGCATGTGTAGGGGTGTGTGTGCATGTGTGTGGAGGGGTATGTGGTATATGGTATGTGTTCATGTGTGTGTGTGTAGGTGTGTGTGCGTGTGTGTGGAGGGGTATATGGGATATGGTATGTGTTCATGTGTGTGTGTAGGGGTGTGTGTGCATGTATGTGGAGGGGTATGTGGTATATGGTATGTGTTCACGTGTGTGGAGTGTGTGTGCATGTGTGTGGAGGGGTATGTGGCATATGGTATGTGTTCACGTGTGCGTGTGTAGGGGTGTGTGTGCATGTGTGTGGAGGGGTATGTGGGATATGGTATGTGTTCACATGTGTGTGGAGGAGTGTGTGTGCATGTGTATGTGGGGGTATGTGGGATAAGGTATGTGTTCACATGCATGTGTGTATGTAGGGGTATCTGTTCATGTATCTGTGGGTCTATGTGGGATACAGTATGTGTTCACATGCATGTGTGTGTGTGTAGGAGTGTGTGTGCATGTGTGTCGAGGGGTATGTTGTATATGGTATGTGTTCACATGTGTGTGTAGGGGTGTGTGTGCATGTGTGTGGAGGGGTGTATGGGATATGATATGTACTCAACTCCATGTGGTGCGGTGTGTGCACTCGAGTGTGCATGAGTATGCATGTATGCGGAGGTGTGTTCATGTGAGATGTGTATAGATGTGCGTGCGTGTGGTATGCATGTGGGTGTGGGGTGAGGTATGTGTCCACACGTGTGTGCGTGTGTGTGTGTGTGTGTGTGAGAGAGATGCCCACACTTTGTGTTGGTGACATTCTAGGTACTCAGTGTTTCTAGGATCAGTGCAGTGCTGTGATTTGCAACACTCTGTAAAGGCCTCGCCTGCCTCGAGCACTTGCTGAACTAAACTGCTCTGAGATCCTTCGTGTTTCTCAGACAATTTTGTACCTGGAAATCGAGGTAGGGAGGGGTGTGTGTTTCCCTCTCTGCTGCAATAGACAAGCAGACATGTCATGAGAGAACACGGCTGGTGTGTGATTTACACGCTGCCTGGAAATCCAGCTTTGAATGTGATGAGCTGGCCTAGGTCTGAAAGATTGAAACCTAGAGGAGAAATTCACCAGGAGGACCCAGGGCAGCTTCCTTGGAGGAGGAGAGAAATCTGACTGGGAGTGTGGGCGGAAACGGGCGGGCGGGCTGGGCACCAGGGCAGTCCCCTGGGGCCTCCGTTACTGAGCCACTGATGGCTGGGGGGCTGCACGGGGGACACGTGGGTGGTTTTGGAGGGAAGTGTCTCTTCTTCCACCTCAGCACCCATGCTCCACGACAGGTAGTGGCTCAGAAAGTGCAGAGTGGTGATAGGCGGCACTCTTAGGATGCTGCCGGACACAGGTGACTTAGGAAACCAGCAGGTCACTGCCTCCCCCCCTTCTCCGTCCTTTCCAAGTTGACGGTGTCCTCACTTACCGGAGCGGGCCACGCCTCCGTCACTGAGTCAGTCAAACTCCCCCAAACCCCCAAGGGCAAATGGCTTTTATTGGATTCAGTCTCACGTGCTCAGTTAGCCGCAGAGCTCTTCCTGCTCCAGCCTGTGATTCTCTGCAGGGCGTCTCCTGCCACTGCTGACCCTGGGATAGGAGGCAGGGGGTGGGGCAGATACAAGCCTGGCCTCTCCCAATGCTTTCACACCCCTTGGCCAATCATGACACAAGGAACCTTTGAAGTCAGAACGTTCCTGAGCTCCTGCCCCTGCAGACAGGGCAGGAGCAGGCCTTTCCTGCCCGAGGCTGCCTTTCTAGACGTGGCCCTGGGCCACCTCGGTGCACACCTGAGCATCTGAAATCGTTTCACGTGCATGGACACGTGTGTGCCTGCACACATATGCGCGCATGTGTGAAGTGTCACTGCATGGAGCGGTGAAGCGACTGCACCCATGTGTGCACATCTATGCCCAGCAGTCTCCTGGCATGCAGTAAGCTTCAGATAAATGTGTGAAATAAATAAAAACGAAGTAACACCTCCCCTTGGCCTTGAGCTAGGGAGGCCTTTGCTTCCTATGACTCCTTATGGCTCGTGGCTGCGGCATCAGACCCACAGAGCAGGGCTCCTAGTCCGTGTCTGGGCCCAGCCCTAGGCCAGTGCCCCATGCCAGAGAGTAGGACTGGAGGCCCAGTAAGGCCCAGTCCCCAGGGCCCCGTTAAAGGTAGAAAACAATGTAAGAGGTTTCTGTGCATGGGTACGTAATGGGAGAAATACCCCAAAACTTGCACAGTTATGAGCAGAGGAGTGCTTTCACTCTGAGACTCCAGGCAATTCAGAACAGGGCCAGAGGGGAGCTGGGAGGGCTCCAGGCTGAGGCTGGAGCAGGCAGGATGGGGCGGTGGAGGGAGGGAAGAGAGCCCAAGTCATCTACCTTCTGACTTGGAAGTAAGGAGCTGTGGTCACCCTGAGAAGAGAAGATAGACAGAGTGTGAGGAGGCGGAGGAGGAGGAGGGGAAGGGGAGCGGTGGGCAAATTGGTTTCAGGTGTCGAGATTAGTCCCCCCGATCACAGCTCTTGAATATTTTAAAATGTAATATGAAACTATCAAGCAGAGTTCTTGGGACAAGATTTTATTCAGATTGGTTGCATTTTAGTGGCTTAAAATGTCATTAAAAAAATTAAAGCATGTTTACAGAAACTTAAATTCTCAGGGTGTAGCAAATAAATTGCCTCTAAAAGCGCCCGTTTTTAAGTAGTTCAAAGAGAAGGGTCAGAAATGAGGAGCTTCTGATGGCGCAGTACCCCATCAGGTTTTAAAGACAGTTAACAGGTACACCGTGACGGTTATTCTCCTAAAAAGAAATGTCACAGATTAGGAGCTGAGAAAAAGGAAGGCTGGGACGACTGCAGGAGTCGGCAGGTGATTGGAGCATTATCATTAAGAAGTAGTGGGTAAAGACGGCTCGTTCAGGGAATCGAATTAGGAAGATTACAGGTCAGAAGCTTTGAGAGAGTACAAGCCACGTGTCTCGTTATATAAAACTATAAATGGCTTCAGGTCTTGAGCGGAGAGGCGGGTGGAAGCCTCCGTCGGACGGAGGGAGTGGGGGCCCCACAGGGGCACACACACATTCAGTGCCTCTCCACGTCTCCACTTTGCAAACGTGAACAGCAACGTCCTTCCCTGCTTCTTAATGTTACAGTGAGAGGCCTTGAGAAACAGTGCTTCTGACCCCAAGGTTGAGCCAGTAGCAATTGGCATGAAATGCACTGTGACAGTCGCCAGTTAAAGTGGTGGAGTTTTGTGAGCATAAATGTGGGTAAGGAACGGGGCCCCTCACTCCCATGTCACCCCCTCTCATCATCCCAAACGCCTGATGAGGAACGGACTGGAGACTTCCGTGGCTGAGAAGGAGCGGACGAAGGCTCTGCGGACCCACGCATCCTGCTGGTGTCCGTTCAGGAACCAGAGCCAAGACAACTGTGCCGAACTGGGCGTTTCTTTTTTTAAATTACTAGGAGGCTTTGAAGGGAGGTCTGCGGGGGCAGGATGCGAAGGCAGAGATCTGGCCGTGGTTTGCTTTCTTTGAGGACAAACTTTTCAGTCTAGATGTTCCTTGTGCGTTCCGTGGATGTGCGTCTGTGAGGACTGGCAGCCTCTTTATCCTTGCCCATTTCGGGAAGGGACGTCAGCCACATGCTGGGAAACTAAACAGCGAAGCCTCCAGGGTGTCTTGGGCACTGCTGGGTGCCAGGCCGTGTCGGAGACACCAGGATTGCAGCGTTACACCGAGGTGCTGCCTTCATGGGTCTCAGAGTCTAGACACGTGAGCACTTAGCACATGGGAAATATTCCCCAAACCACAAAGAGGGTGCCAGGACTGAGGGACAGCCCAGGACTGGGGCAGCAGGTTTGCTACACAGAATGGGCCCTTCCTGTGCTTGTGGACAGCTCCTGCCACCCACAGCGAAGGTGCCAGCTGGTCCTGGAGACCTGGCTACTCCTTGGAGAAGGTCTTCCTCCCCAGTGGCACCTCTCTTCCCCTAGACTCACTGCAGCCCTGGCCTCCTTGTCCTGGCCTCCCTGTGCAGCCTCTCTGGCCTCCCTGGTCTTCCAGGCCTCCCTGCCCCAGCTTCCATGGCCTCCCTAATCTACCTGCCCTGGCCTCCCTAGCCTGCCTCCTTGGCCTCCCTGCCCCAGCCTCCCTGGTCTCCCTGGCTGCTCCCAGCCACTGCCCCCTTTGCTTCCCTTCTCAGGCCATTGGGAAGTCTTCATGACTCTCCACTTGGCACGATGGGAAATCTCTTCCCTCTGCCAGCTTCCAGGGCTCCCTGTAACTGGTCCCATCCCATCTACTCACCCCTCCAGTATATCTGTGGGACCCTGCCCTTCTGATCATCCTTCTCATGGGAGATGCCCTCTATCCTCCTCCCTAATAGTTCACATGCTACGGGGTGCCTAAATCTTTTTCCCACACCCACCCAAGGCCCTTCTTGGATGCTGCAACCCTGCATCAGAGCTCTCTTCTTTAGGCTCCTTGCAGTGCAGAGAGCTCCATGGCAGTGTCTGTGATCCTGCATTGCCTTCTGGATTAGGACCTGGCCTCCTGGTGGAAGATGAAACAGCAACACTCCTGGAGCCTGCAGTGCCCAGGGGTGGGCAGTTGAGCAGGAGCAGAAACACTGAACAGAAGGCAGTCACTCAGCCAGACACGGGCCGGTGCGCAAACAGAATCTCCTCTTGCAGCTGATGGGGAGAGTGGAGGAGTGAATTCTGCAGTCAGTCAGCCGGACGGTCAGTTGAAATCTCAGCTCCTCCACCCACTAGCCTTGTGATTTGGGAAAAACCACTTAATCTTTAAACTCAGTTTCCTCAAATACAAAGGCAGATACTAGATATTCCCTCCTCCTGGGGATCGATGATGGTGTAATGAAAGCATGTCTGTGAAGACGTGGATTTGTGCGTGGCACATCATGGGCACTTAATAATCGGTAGCTAATATGCATATAGTTATTATTTTGTGTGCTTCAGTCCACAGCATACACTAACAGCGGGATGATGTGCCAGATGAGTAAGCGATGCCCTCTCCTCACTGTCTTGTCTGTGCCTTGGTCACGTCAATTCAGTCTTGTTCTTTTAGCTGGTAAAATTTATTGGAGCATAAAGTTGTACAGAAAGTTTCACAAATCACTAGTGTACTGCTCACTGGATTTTCATAAAATGAGTTTGATGTGTAATCAGCACCCACAAAAAGGAACAGAACCTTCCCAGCATCCAAAGCCCCTCAACTCTCTCATTCAATGTCCCCCTTCCCATCCCATGGGTGGCCACTCTCCTGGCCTCTCACAGCTCAGAGAACCTTTGCCATTGGGGAACTTCCTGTGCAGGGAACCACATGACTTCCCCCACCCACCCGTATGCTTGTGAGACTCATCCAGCTGGTGGGAGTGTGGTCCATTCATTCCCATCTGCACAATAGTGTCCTGTTGCACGTGACAACACAGTACGGTGAAGAATCTTCCAGTCCTTAATTCCAAAATTTACTAGAAAGCTACTGTGATCAAGATAGCATGGTACTGGCATAAGGATAAACATACTGATCAATAGAAGTGAATTAAGGGTCCAGAAGTGAACCCATACATCCATGGTCAATTGACTTTTGATAAAGGTGCCAACACCACTCAACAGGGAAAAGACAGCCATTTCAACAAATTGTGCTGGGACAACTGGACAGCTATATGCAAAGAATAAAGTTGGACCCCTACCTCACACCATATACAAAAGTTAACTTAAAATGGATCAAGCACCAAAACGTAAGGCCTAAAACTATAAAACTCTTAGAAGAAAACACGGTTATAAATCTGTGTGACCTTGGATTAGGCAGTGATTTCTTAGCTATGACTCCTAAAGTGCAGGCAAGCAAAAATGAATAAACAGACAAGTGGACTTACTCACAATCAAAAATGTCTGTGTTTTAAAGGATATCATCAAAAAAGTCAAAAGGCAATTCATAGCATGACCCAAAATATTTGTTAATTGTATATATGAATCTAGTGTCAAGAATATATAAAGAACTCTTTCAACTTAACAGTGAAAAATACAAATAACTTCATTTCAAATGAGCAAAAGTTTTGAAAATTTTTCCAAAGAAGACACAAATGTCCAATAAACACATAAAATCTACGCAACATTATTAGTAAGTAGGGAAATGCAAATCAAAACAGCATTGAGAGGCCTAGTGTGGTGACTCACGCCTGTAATCCCAGCACTCTGGGAGTCTGAGGTGGGCAGATCACCCCAGGTCAGGAGTTCAAGCCCAGCCTGGCCAACATAGTGAAGCCCCATCTCTAGTAAAAACACAAAATTAGCTGGGCATGGTGGCACATGCCTGTAATTCCTAGCTACTCAGGATGCTGAGGCAGGAGAATTGTTTGAACCTGGGAGATGGAAGTTGCAGTTAGCCAAGATCATGCCATTGCACTCCAGCCTGGGTGACAGAGCAAGACTCTGTCTCAAAAAAACAATGGTAATAAAAAATAAAAAAAGCCAAGAAAACAATGAAACAAAAACAACAAGAACAACAACAAAAAACAGTGAGATTACACACCCACTAGGATGGCTGTAATTAAAAGGACAATAACAAGTATAGACAAGGATGTGGAGACATCGGAACCCTTATACATTACTACTGGTGCAAATGTAAAATGGTGCAGGCACTGTTAAAAAAAAAAAAATTGTCAACTTCTCAAAAAGTTAAAAATAGAGTTAGCATTAGCAAATGACCCAGAAATTTCACTCCTAGGGATCTTCCCAAGGTAGTATATCCACACAACAGTGTGTATTTGGATGTTTACAGCAGTACCATTCATAGCAGTCAAAAAGTGGAAACAGCTTGCATGTCCATCAGCTGAACGGTAGATAAGCCAAGGTGGTGCATCCAGACGGCGGAATCTTCAGCCACATAAAGGAATGGAGTCCATACGCAAGCTACAACACGGATAAGCCTTGGAAACATTATGCCAAGTGAATGAAGACAGACACAAACCCATGTGCTGTCTGATTCCACTCATCTTAAGTGCCCAGAAGAGGCAAGTCCATAGAAACAGAGAGTATCTTACTGGTTTCCAGAGGGTGAGGAGAAGGGGAAGTGGACAGAGACTGCTGGTGGGCCTGGGGTTTCTTTTGGGGGTGGTGAAAATGTGCTGGATTAAAAGTGAAGATGGTTGCACAACCTGTAATTCTACTAAAAAACACTGAATTATACACCTAAAAGGGTGGATGTAAATATGTGAAGTAAAGCTTAATTTCACAAAGAGAGAAGCAGACTTTGAGTTGTTTCCATTTGGGGCTGTTGCAGATAAAGATGTGTGAACACCTTGTGCATGCCTTTTGATGAGCGTGTGTGTACGTCTCCGTGGCAGGTCTGATTGCCGGGTCGTGGAGAGTGCCTGCACCTCTCTTTGCGGATGTGGAGCAGATTTCCAAATGGCAGCACAGTTAGTGTCCCACCATCATTGTATGAGCATCTCACTTGCACCACGGTCTCGTCAGCACTTGAGAGTGTCTGTCTTTTCCATTTTAATTATTCTAGTGGGAACTGTAAGTGTTTCCAACGCTATCTCCCTATCCCTTGTCCCAGGAGGTTCCCAAAGCTGTGTTGTCGCTGGACCTTGCTCAGTAGATATGTGTGTCAAATATGAACAACCAGGAGGCGCGCTCCTTCCAAAATGAGTCATGCCCCAGAACTGTAAGCTTCAAGGTGAGCCTCAGATGCAGCTAATAATTCACAGCTTTGTGGTGAGCTCTGTGCCTGCAGGGGCCAAGTCTCTGTCCTAGGAACTGTTCAGTGGTTTCCATCTGCTCTGAGGAGCACCTGTGGTTCAGAGCAGGACTTCTCAGGGCAGGGGCCGGTTCTCCCCAACCCCATCGGCCAGAACAGCCTGGCCTGGCTCTACCTTGTGTTTCAGGAATCTTCTGTAGAGGGTTTCATTTGAATACAGGACTATGATGTATTTGCACAGCACTAGGTCCATTTCTTTCTGTTGTTCTTAGATGGTTTCGTTAGGGTCAGAGCCCTGATTTCCATTTTCTTCTGATTCACATTGTCCTTGGATTCGCAGCTCCAGTAGGTGAATTGGACTCGCAGCTGATGAAGGTGAATTGCTTCTGTGATGTGGGTGAGGCAGGGGGCTGTAGAGGAGGCACAGGCTCCAGTGGGTAATGGCGACCCAGAGCCACATGGCTGCCTTGGCAACATTATGTTGTCAACAACCAGGACCCAAGAGTTCAAAGCCTATTTTCTCTTAGAGTTAACTGTTCAAAGTCACATGTACATCAGAGTGCACTGAGTGCTGGGAGAGAGCCATAAGGAGCCTTTCCACGTGGGGCTCAGCAGTCTGGAGAGGGTCCCAGCCACAGCACTGCGTTTTGTTGCAGAAACCCAGCCAGGCTCACAACATGTGACCACAGACTCACAAGCTGGCTGCCTGGGAGCTGCAGCAGGTACTGAGCCCGCACTGGGTTAGGTCAGCCGGCAGAGCAGGAAAAACACCGTGGATCTGTTTTGTGGGTGTTCCTGTGTGTGTACAGGTACAGCATGCATGAACATATATGTGCATGTGTGTGGTGTGAACATGTTTTCACGTAAATGCACATCAACGTGTGTCTGAGAGTAAGTTCATTGTTCGTGTGTACATGTGTGTGTAAGTTCACGTGTTTGTGTGTACCTTTGGGAGTCCGACAGTAAGTTCACATTTGTACATGTGTGTCACAGTAAGTTCATGTGTTTGTGTGTATATGTGTGTGTCTGAAAGTAAGTTCACATGTTTGTACATGTATGTGTGTGTGAGTAAACTCACATTTTTGTGTATACATGTGTGTCTCAGAGTAAGTTTATGTGTTTGTACATGTATGTGTGTCTGAGAGTAAGTTCACATGTTTATGCATGCATGTCTGTGAGAGTCTCAGAGTAAGTTCACGTGTTTGTGTGTACATGTATGTGTCAGAGTGAGTTTGCCTATGTGTGTACATGTATTATGTACATGTGTGCTCATGTGTGTGCATGCATTCTTGTGCATGTATTTAGGTGTGCAAATGTGTTTACACACATTTTATGGCAAATATATGTGAAGGTGCCTTCCCAGTATTACCTGTGTGTATGCATGTGCACTGGTGTGCATGTATGAGCATGTGTGTGTCTCTGTGCTCTTCCAGTATGATGTGTGTGTGTGTGTGTGAACATATGTGTGTGTGCAGGGCAAATGCATGGGGTTGTCCTTACAGTGGGTGCTCTTCTGGTATGATGTGTGTGTGTGTGCATGTGTGTGAACATATGTGTATAGGCAGGGCACATGTGTGGAGTTGCCCTTACAGTGGGTGCTCTTCCAGTATGATGTGTGTGTGAACATACGTGTATAGGCAGGGCACATGCATGGGGTTGCCCTTACAGTGGGTGCTCTTCTGGTATGATGTGTGTGTGCATGTGAACATATGTGTATATGCAGGGCACATGTGTGGGGCTGCCCTTAGAGTGGGTGCTCTTCTACTATTATGTGCCTGTGCGTGTGTGTGTGCACGTGTGTGAACACACATGTACATGCAGAGCACATGCGTGGGGTTGCCCTTAGAGTACAAGTTGTAGCTGCTCCTTCATCTGCTTGCTTCTGAGACGCAGGCAGCCGCCTGGTGAGTGGTTTCTGTGAGTGTGTGCAGAGGTCCTGCCAGGAATGAAGATGTATTTATCTTTAATTATGGTGAGGATTGGGGGTGAAGCAGGAGGGCAGCGGGGCATGTTGGCATCAGCCTTGCTTTCTCACCTCACAGCTGAGTCTGGTGCAGGTAACAGGGAGGACCCCACCCGGGGTGATTTTCTGTGGGAAGTGCAGGGCCGTCCCGTCACCTGGAGCAGGACACTCTGAGGGCGGGACTCACCCTCTCAGCGCCTCCCCGACCTCCCAGCCCAGTCCTTTTGCCATGACGAACCTGCCCTACACCCGGGGCAGAGGCAGTCCCTTCCTGTCTTTCTGGTATGTTCACCTCTGCAGGCATTTGTGCAGAGGCTACAACGGATTTGATGTGATTAATCACAAAATCACACCCTTTATTCAACAACACTTCATACATAGCAATTCCATTTGGAATGAATTGGACCCACGCGGTGAGTTATGGGCTCATTAGAGTAGCAGAGCACCTTCCTTTATCATATTAAGTTTATTTAAATCACACAGAATGTTCGGTTTTAGAAACAATTCATACTTAGCTTAAGGAATCATCAGCATTGCTCCAGGAAACACGATACAATCCCATTTTCAACAGGATTCACACGGTTTACAGTGGTGTGACAGTGCGATTCCATTATGCCTTCCCTATGGGGACAGCCCATAAAGATTGATTATACATTCAAAACGGCATTAAAGAAAGACAGCACATAGCGGACGTGCCTCCCGGTGGCTCTAAGTGCTGAGCCACCCTCTCTCTGCTCGGGTGCATCCATGCTGGGCTCACCCTGGTGTGCCCTCCTGTGAGGACACACAGACGTTCCCCGGCCTTTCTCGGGCAGAGCAGCCATGACCACAGAAGTTTGCCAGGGTTGCCTTGAACTTTGGCAACAAGAATGTGCATTTGGGCATTGGTGTTTTCAGTGCTTGGATCTGCTCTAGAAAATCTGTCCACCCAGGGCCAGGGTGATCTGGGTGCATGGGGGCTTTGTCCTCTAGTGAATTCCCACCGTGTGTGTCACTGAATTCCGAACTCAGTAGAGAATCTCTCAGGCCTTTTTATGATTCAGAAGAAAGAAATCCTGGAGAGAGAGGCTCCAGGGGCAGGGGTGGGGACAAGGATGGCACAGTCCTCCAAGCGGAGGAGCTGTGTGATCATCACCACCAGTATATCTGGGTGTTCTGCACACACACTTTTATTAAACAGCAGAAGGATCTTTTACGAGAAACAATGAGAGTCCAGACAGAAGCTTGAGTGTTTTCTTAACTGAGGCACAGCTGAGAGCAGATGGAGCACAGGGGGCCTCTTCGCCATCACAGCGCACTACTGTGTCTAAAACTCCCATTTTCGGTAGCATCCCACCAGATGACATGCAGTCTGCAACTTGTGCATCAGAACCATGCTTTCCAGAGGCCCCTCGTGTAAACCCCCGCTTCTGCAGGGGCCCCGCTTGAGGTCCCCCAGTCTTGGCGCCCCCACTTTGGTGCTCTGCCCCCAGGCAGGTGGCCAGGGGCTCTCCTCGCACAGCTGCTGTCAGACAAGGATGGTGAAACGCCACGGAGCTGCAGTCGGCCCATCCTCGGGGCAGCAACGCCGAGCGCATGCGGGGTGCTGCCATCCTGCTTGTCCGGGGCTGGCCCCCGCCTCAGTTTGGGGCCTGATAAATGGAAATGTCACTGGAGATGGATTTTCAATTTAATCGAAAGAAAAACTTCTCTCGGGGGCTTTCCAAATGCAAGGTCATCCCCTGATGAGTCTGGGAGAATGTTGTTCAGTTTAGCCTTCCCCTTGGGTGTGTGTGGGTGTTGTGTTCATGGGTGAATGGGCCTCCTGCAGGCCATAAGCTAATCCTGAAAAGGTCGGGATTGACTCTGAAGTGGACCAGTTCTGTGATGGAAGACAGGAGTCTTTTCTGTAAAGGGCCAGGGAGTACGTGTTTGAGGCATGGTGACCACGCAGCCTCTGTCCCAGTGGCCACACTGCCATTGTTGCAGAAACGCAGCTACAGGCAGCACCCGGGCAATGGGAGTGGCTGCCCTCCTGCAGACATACTCACACACCAGGTGGCAGGCCCCTTGCAGCTGAGGTCCAGAGTTGGCCGACTGTTGGGTGACCCAAGACTCTTAGGTGTGTGTGACTTTCACTAAGACCACACAAGGTTGTGCAAAAGCCAATTCCGTACCACCGTTGCCTTCTAGTGGGAAGCAAATGTTATGCTCTCCGGGACCTGGTCTGCGCGCTGCACATTTCTGGCACAGATTAACTGAGTGTCTTCTTGCGATAGCTATTATTCGGATAGCTTAGAGGAACGAGAAGAGATAAAACTCATGAGAGAAAATGCCACTCTTTTGCATTCTTGTTCCGAATCGCATCTTTGTTTTAGCGGAATGGCCACACTCTTTGGATGGGCTTGGATTTCAGGGGGGAAAGGGAACCACGGAGCACTGCTTGACTGTTTGCAATCGTCTTGGACTGACGGCTATGCTGGAATCTGAGAAGGCACATTAAGGGTGTGAACATGCAGCTACCTGCATGTTAATCACACGAAGACAAACTCCAGCCATTCTGTGCTGGTGGAGCCTCACTAATTCTAGTTACGCGGTAACAGCGCGGCGCTGGATTTTAGGAATTAGGCCTCCGAGATCCATTAGCTGTGTGGTGCGCCGTCGCCGAATGAATGGCCGTATTATTATCAAGGTAATTCAAAACAAATTTCAAGCTGCGACAATAAAATGGTTCTTGTAGTAGGTTGGGGTTTGTGCTGAAACTGCCAGTTGGAATGAGAACAGTTATGTTTTCAAGCTAGAGTTTAGGTGGACTCATTTTACTGACTCGTTTTCATTAAATTCTGAACAAATTTTTTATTAATGTGATAATATCAGACTCGGGCAAACTGTGATTATTGGTTAATAATGAAGTGGTATCTCTTGCACCCCATTTAGCTCCTAGGTGGTTTTTGGTCTAAGATTACACTGTTCTCACCTGTGGCCAAGATAGAGAAGAATACTCAAGAATTCACACCAAGACCCTGTCCCTGGGTGGAGTTGGTCCCAAATCTAGGACCATCCTTTCAAAGTCCTCATGTTAGTGGCACCTGCTCCCAAGTCCCATTTCCATCCCCGTTGCCCATGCTCAATGCCATCAGAACCCACGGAGAAATTCTTTTCGGTGGCAGAGGTGTAGATAACTTCTTAAATCCTTTATCTTATTTCTAATGCTAAGGGGATGGAAGAAGAGGAATCTGTAGCTCTCTGGGGCTGCCTGGCCATCCTCGGAGCCCACACTGGCTGCAGCCTCTGGACCTGCCCCCACCTCACCCATGTTGCCTCATGCAGTGCAGGAGACACTCAGAAAATACCCATCAGGCACACGAATGAAGGTCGTGGTAGTGATCATGTTTTGAGAAAGCCTGTGGGCTCTGTCACAGAGCACAAGGAAGTGGTCCCAGGAGAGCCTTGAATAGCATCCCGCACATCCTGTCTTTACCCAGTTCCCGAGACACATGTCGACACTCGTTGTAGTAACAAGAAGCCATTGCCTGCATTTACCAACGTGTCCCTGCAGCGCACACAGCAGCCTCCCAGAAGGTCTCACCTCTGGAGTGACCAGCATGCCACGGTCCCTGTGGCAAGCACTGTGGGGTCGCTGCATGGCTTTGCTGGCTGCTGGCTGGCTGCAGCCTCGCGATCCCTCACTGATGAGTCACCAGCTGTGCTAAGTGGCTTTAAAGACTAAATTCTTTTCTTCCTGTCAGGCAGACCTGGGAGAAACACAACGGGAAACGAAAGCACTGCTGGGCCAGATGCAGCTGCTCACGCCTGTAATCCCAGCACTAAGGGAGGCTGAGGTGGGCGGAGCATGAGGTCAGGGGTTCGAGACCAGCCAAGCCAATGTGGTGAAACCCCGTCTGTACTAAAAATACAAGAAAATTAGCTGGGCGTGGTGGCTCATGCCTATAATCTTGGCTACTCAGGAGGCTGATGCAGGAGAATTGCTTGAACCCAGGAGACGGAGGTTGCGGTGAGCCAAGATTGCACCAGAGCACTCCAGCCTGGGTGACAGAGTGAGACTCCATCTTAAAAAAAAGAAGAAATGTAAAAAAAAAAAAAAAAAAAAAAAGCACTGCTGCTCGTTGGAATACTGATGGCCATCACTGGGGCCGGACTGAGGGGAAGGACGCCCAGGAGCTGCCTGCAAGAGACAGCGTGCTGTCAGGAGGGAGGTGCTTTCACTGGTCTGATCCAGCAGTTAAAGATCACCCTGTTAGATTCCCCTTCTTTCTTAAAATTCATTTTTTTTTAATTTAGACACAGAGTCTCACCCTGTAGCCCAGGCTTGAGTGCAATGGTGTGATCTCGGCTCACTACAACCTCCGCCTCCTGGGTTTGAGAGATTCTCCTGCTTCAGCCTCCTGAGTAGCTGGGACTACAGGCGTGCGCCACTGAACCCAATTAATCTTTGTCTTTCTAGTAGAGACAGGGTCTCACCACGTTGGCCAAGCTGGTCTTAAACTTCTGACCTCAAGCGATCCACCCACCTCGGCCTCCCAGAGTGCTGGGATTGCGGGTGTGAGCCACTGCACTAGCCAGATTCTCCTTGCTCCGTGCGTGTCCAAGCCCGCCATGCTGCTGCCTTCCCGGGGCCTCTTGCGTGCCAGTGTTGTGCGCACCGGCTGACCTGGCCCTCCTTGGGAGAGGGAGAGGCCCTCAGCTGCATGCACCGCAAACCTCACAGCACCACGTCTGATCCACGAACCCCTCCACCATCGACATACAAACTATTTGGCCATCAGGCGCTAGGTAGCCCGAGTTCCCAGCGGTGTTTGTACAGAGGAGATCGACCCTGCCACAGGAACTTCAGAGTCGCTCATTTGCTCTGCTTCTGTGGTCAGTGGAGGCAAAGGAAGTCCCCCTGTGGCAGAAGACCCTGGGAACCAGCGCCGTCCGCATCACAGACAGAGACTCCCTTCACCTGCGGGTATGCCCCGATCTTATCAAGGCCCAGGTAACAGAGTTAAAGAGCACGTGACTTTTTAAGTTGTTATGTTAGTTTGAGGGGGTACATGTGCAGGTTTGCGTATTGCCTGATGTCTAAATGTACACCCTCAAACCACGGAGATCCTGGAGCCAACAGTAGCAAATATTCTGCTGGGCGTGTGACTCCAGCCATTGCGTGTGAGGAGCTAAGCTCATTTGAAACTTCGTAGGGGCGCCTCACGGTTGTGGTGGGAGTTATCCCGGAGATGCTTCCAGATGCCGAAGCCACGTTCTTAGGAGCCACACAGCTCAGACGCCCGGGGCCCAGCCCTGGCCGAGGTGCCCAAGCGGGTTAGTCACCCTGCCCTGCACTCCAGCACCATCATGTGGAAGATGAAGGTCACAGAAGCCTTGCACGGAGGGCCCTGGCCAGGGCTGAGTGCATGGAGACCTGGGGACGCTGCCCAGCAGGGCTTAGCTCCTGGGAACAGGAGCCATCAGCAGATGCCGGTGATCCCCTCGCCATGAAGGCAATGCCCCGGACGGAGCCTGGCTCTCAGCCTGGGGAGGCCTCAGTCTGTTCCTCCGGGGATAGGCCCGGCCCTTGCAGCGGGAGCGACTCAGGCCCTCTGGACATCTGTGCTGGGTCCTGCAGCTGTGAGACATGGAGCCAGCTGGCCTCTTACTCTCCCGAGCCCAGGTGGGAGGGGCAGACCGGCGGTCACCCCTGTGACCAGCCGTTTGTACCCAGATGACCAGGGAGGGGATGTCATTTTGTGATCCTGGAGATCAGGCCATGGCTTATGCCCTGGGCCCAGTCCCCACCCACGGGCAAAGCCTCTCAGGAGCCTGAGCACTACAGGAATCATCCTGTCACCATAGTTCCACAGAGCTGCCCCCACCCCCACCCGGGGACCTGGGTGCACAGACCCAGGAATTCAGAATTATCTCTTTTCGTCATGATGGTGAATACGGGGAATACAGTGTCAACTCTGTTCACGTCCTCTGCATCTGGTGACCACACAACCCACACTTGTAGGATGGGGACTGAGCCGGAGGCCCTGCTGGGTGCACCATGGGACTCAGACCTTGTGTTTTCACCACAGCCCTAAGGGGAAGCACAGGCGTCAGCCCGTTTCGCAGCCACACGGCGGGTGCAGGCAAAGCCAGGGCTGGAGGCCCCGGTGCGTCCCTCTTCTCATCTCCTCTGAGTGGCCTGTGTGTGTCCAGTGCACTTACAAAAGGAGTGACACTTCAGGAGAGTCCCATGGAAACACAGTGGCAGGTGGGTTTCCGCCTTTATCCCGGTGGGTTCCGTTAAGGGTAGACTGTGGCCCAGGAGCCCGAGCGGGCCTGCTGCTGGCTTTTACAAATAAAGTTTTATCGGCACTCAGCCGCGCCTGTTTGCATCCTAGCCTGCCTTTGTGCTACGAAGGCAGCGTGGCAAGAGAGTAATGTAGTTACAAAATGAGCATATTGACTATCTAGCCCTTTACAGAAAGCATTTCTGACCCCTGGACAGGAACACAGACAGAAAGAGAAAAACAAACCAGCCTGCAGAGTTCGTAGATGCTCTCCTGTGCTGAGGACTAGCTCTTCTCGGGGCCCTGGTGGCCGCACGCGTGGTGTGTCTGGGCAGTGGCCGTGACTGTGATGGTGGTGAGGCAGTGTCTGGAAACCCCAACCCCAGGGCTCCCAGCGAGAGACGGAGCTTCGTGTGAAGCGGTGGCGTGTAGCTCTTTCATCTTTGGGACAGTCATCGCCTGGGAACCAGGGGGATTGGTCCCAGCCCACCTCATACACCCCAGACCTGGTGCATCCCCGCAGGATGTGGGCACAGAACGGTCCGCTTGGGCCTGGGCGCCACGCCTGCAGCACAGGGAGAGTCCCTGCGGAATGCCACTGCGCAGACCTCGTGTGGCTGAACAGAGCAACATGGAATCTGTTCCAGCTGCTCCCACCTTGCCATGGGAATGGTTCTCTGATTTATTATTTTAATTACAGGCTTTTAAGCTTTAATTAAAAAAGTTAAATAAGCTCTCTTTATATGTAAATCATGGTTCAGTGAGTTATCACACGTTGCCAGACGCACACTCGGATGGGAGAGCACTGGGCTGTCCGGGACCACAGTCCCTGCATCTTCACTGCTCCTGAAGCAGCAGCAGGACCCACTGGGGTCAGCCCAGGGATGCTGTCCAAAGCCCTCCAGGAGCCCAGCTGGCTCCAGGGCACCAGTGGCTCTGGACCATGCTCACAGCCGTGTCCAGCAGCACCCAGAGCAACCTCTCCTGACCTGTGAATCTACACGAGGGCCCGCCGGGAGCCCAGGCATGGCTCTGCCGCCTCCAGCAGCCAGCCAAGGCTCCATCCCTGCCTGGACGCTGTCATGAGGATGCTGCTGGCAGAGCTCAGCTGCCCGGGGTGAGGGTCTCTGGATGCCCTCTCTGTCTCCCTGGGGTTCTCTGGCCACACATGCACTGTTGCCTCCCACCTGGTCCTTGTCACCCATCAACTGCGTGCCACTGATGGTGGCTCAGCCCTTTCTCAGGTGCACAGTGCCACACCCAGTGGGCATCTGGTCCTCTGCTTCCATGGTGCCTAGGGCTGAGTCTCCTGCTGTGGCATCGCTGGGCTGCTCTGGCCTCCGACACACTCATCCGCTCCTTCCACCCCTGCGTGGTCCCAGGCTTCATGCCCTTGCCAGGACCGTGTGGCTCACTCCTCTGCTGTCTGCCACCGTGTCTGACCGTGAACCACCTCTCAGGAAAGCATATAGGACCAAGTGTTTTCGCCTTTCCGTTGCTTTTGGTTCTTCCAAAGATTTTGAAAGCAGTTGGAAAACACTTCTATTTTCTTAGGGACCATTTTTCAGCTTCTCTACCAAGGATGAAGAGTTGGAGTAAAAATTAATTACATCCTGGCAGAGTAAACATCCACCTATTTACCATGAGCCGGAGACTTCCGGCAGATGCCGGTGCAGAGACTTATTTTTATTAACCCCATTTCCTTTAGTGTCACCTTCCACTGACGTGGACAGGCCGCGCACGTGGATGTGGGGAGAGAGGAGAGCTCTGTGCTCTGCAGCGCTCTGGCATCCTGCAGGACAGGGCAAGGTGGCCCTGAGGATCCGTCAGCGCCCACAGCGTGCCCATAAAACTTTAGCAATGGTACATATTTACTCAGACGCCACTAAATCACTTTCTAATTTACCAGTCATTGCTTGAGAGGCCAGAAAGATTGAAAGCCCACGGAACTGAGCAGGGCCGATTCTGCTGGGAGAAGGGGCCACCCAGACACTGAGTCGCTCGCTTACGGGCAGCTCTGGGCCCGCACCACGTTGGGGAGAGCTGGGTTTGCTTGGAAGGCAGGCGGCCCGTGGATAAGGCAGGAACGGATGGCGTGTCTTCCTCCCAGCATCCTCGGCACACGGCTGTTGCCAGCGGTGGTGGCGGGCTCACCTGCCTGGGGGAGCTGATGGGAGGAGCAGGGAGCTCTGTGGACCCTGAGGAACTTGTGAGGTGGGGAGCAGCTCTGTTCGAACGCCCATGTCCGTTAGCATGAGACTCAATCTGTCACCTAAATCCCACCAAGCTGCCATCCAAAAATCACCGTTTCATGTATCTGCTAAAAGTGGCATGTTTCAAAGGCACACAGAATTCTGAAAGCCAGCAGCACACAGCCGGGCACTTGTCTCCGAGCTCCCTGGGATCGGGCTCTGTAAGCTCTTCTCGGAGGGACAGCGGCGGTCACCTCAGTCTGTCTGGGCTGCTGCGGCTGCAGGCAGACGGGGCGGCTTAGAAACAGGAGAAATGTGCTTCTCACCGTTCTGGAGCCTGGAGTCCAGGCCAGGTCACCAGCAGGTGGAGTGCGGAGTGAGGTCCTGCTTTCTCCTTCGTAGCTGCTGCCTGCTCACTGGGTCCTGGCATGGCTAGGGACAGGGATCTCTCTGGGGCCTCCTTTGTAATGTAATTAACCCCATTCAGGAGGGCTGCACCCTGGTCCCCTTCCAAAAGCCCCGCCTCCTGATATCATCACCTTGGGGTTAGGTTTCAACATATGAACTTCAGGGACACAAACATTTAGCCATAGCACCAACAGACTTTTGCAGACCGTGCTGGGTCCTCCCCCCGGAAGGAGGAGGGCTGGGGGAAGTAAACTGAGGCATATGGAAATAGGCCGGGGATGATGGCTCACACCCAAATCCTAACACTTTGGGAAACTAAAGCTGGAGGATTGCTCAAGGCCAGAAGTTTGAGACCAGGCTGGGCAACACAGCAAGATCCTGTCTCGAGAAAATATCAAAAAGTTAGCCAGGGATGGTAATGCACACCTGTGGTCTCAGCTGCTTGGGAGGTTAAGGCAGGAGGATCCCTTGAACCCAGGAGTTCAAAGCTACAGTGAGCTATGATTCCACCAGTGCACTCCAGCCTGGGTGACAGAGTGAGACCCTATCTCTAACAAAAATAAAATAAAATATATTTTAAAATTTTAGGTAGTCATAGAGGAGATCAAAATGAGAATTAATGCCTATTGTTAAATACTGTTTTATGGAAACCTAAGGAGAGAAAAGTAAAGCTCTAGAGGCAGCCTTTAAAGCAGGTGAACCTTTCCTGAGAGAACATCGTGTTGCAGACACGGTGAGAGGGGTTGGCTGTGTCCCCACCCAAGTCTCACCTTGAATTGTAGTTCTCACAACCGAATTATGGGGGTGTCTTCCCCATGCTGTTCTCATAGTAGCAAGTTCTCACGACATCTGATTTTATAAGGGGCTTTTCCCCTTCGCTCCGCTCTCATTCTCCTTACCACCACCATGCGAAGAAGGATGCGTTTGCTTCCCCTTCCGCCATGATTGTAAGTTTCCTGAGGCCTCCCAGCCATGCTGAAGTGTGAGTCAATTAAACGTCTTTCCTTTATAAATTATCCAGTCTTAGCTATGGATTAACCGTGTGAGAACGGACTAGTACATGTGGCCAGACGCGGATCTTTTTGATGTCTGGAGGATGCGACAGCAAACTCGCGTGTTCTTCCTGGTCTCCCCACCTCCCTGCCATGCTCCAGCCTTGGGGCCCTGACACTCGTTCCTTCTGCCTGGAAGGTGCTTCCCCACACAGCTCCGTCCTGCACTTCCTTTGGGTCTTGGCTCAGACACTGCCTTTCAGTGGGGCTCTCCTGACCCCCCAGCCCTAAGCTTGAGCTGTGCTCTTCCGTCCACGATGCTGGGTCTCCTGGCAGCCATGCTCCTTCCCAGGAGGCTGCAGCTCACACACCCTGCATTGCACACATGCGTTTTCTTCACTGCTTTCTCCCCCAGTGAGAGCAGAAAAGGCTGATGACTTTTCTGCTTGGCCAAGAGTGCACCTCCAGTGCCTGGCACACGGTAGCCCCTCCCCCAAGACTCAGCAGATGAAAGCCCAAACCTGAAATCTGAAATCAGTGGCCCAGTTGAAGGACAGCTGGAATGCATGGGCCACAGGGGCAGGAAGTCAGTTTGTGCTGTCTGGAGCCTCAAAGACCCCGGGTTCAAATCCTGGCCCCACCACTTGTCTTCCTGTGGGTGAGCAACTGATCTTCCCTGAACCTTGGTTTTCTCATCTGAAAAATGGGCCTCACATCCCTCACCTTCGGGGCGTGGGAGGCGTGATGATTAGCTGAGATGAGACGTGGAGTTTCCCGAACACTGCCTTGCGCATAGTAAGTGCTCAGTTAAGGCTAGCTCTGATTTTCATCTCCTGTGATTCTCATTTTAACTCTTATTTGGAGACAATTTTATACTTAGAGGAGTTGCAAGAATAAGACAAAGAAGCCTCTTATTTTCTTCATGACTCGTCACCTGTTATTTCCCATGGGTCCTGTGCACAATGCTGCTCTAGTCTCTCTGTCTCCTCTTTCTCTCCCTCACCTCTCTCTCAGGATACACGCACAATATTTTCCCTGAATCATTTGAGAATTAGTTATGGATATCACACCTTTGCCCCTAGATACTTCAGGCTGTATTTCCTAAGGATGGGATATACTTTAACTACTGTGCAATTACTAAACTCAGGAAATGTGTCAATGATACGAGATTCATATCTAATCTAGACATTTCAGTTGCACCAACTGCCTCAAAAATGCTTTTTGTGGGGACAACCTCCTGCTAGTCCAGATGCCATCCCAGAGCAGCCATTGCGTTTACTGTCGCACCCTTTCATCGCTTTCATCTGGAACATTCCGGGGCCTTCCTTTGTCTTGCCTGACGCTGGTGTTTCTGCAGAGCAGAGGCGAGTTGTTTTTGGAGGGCGCCTCCAGTTCAGGCTCAGCTGATGTTTGTTGATGAAGCTTTTGTTCTTTTCATCAGTGTTATCATTTCAGAATTGAGGGTCTCTTTCCACAAGTACAAGGCCGGTTTTCTGGGTGAAACGCTCATGTCTTTAACCAACCGGTCCCTGTCTCAGCACCGGTCTTACGTGGCCTGTTGCTCGCTGGAGTGACACGAACGGTTACTATGGTGCCGTTACGCATGGGGAGTTACGGGGGAAATGCGCGGCTCGCCTAAAACAAGTGCAGCAAAATATTGAGAAATATCTTGGGCCTGTCACTCAGGGAGCGTTGTAGAAGTTTCTGGAGAAGGCATTGAGACTATAATTCTACTTTAATGAGCTGGGCTACCTAGAGTCTATGGTACAGCGAGAGAGGCTGTTTGTATGCCCCGTATGTACGTGCCTTACTTGAAATTCAGAAAGAGAATCTTCAGGTGCCAGCATGCCTTGAAAGCCTGGTGAAGAGTAAAAAGCCACTTCCCAGGCCAGACAGGAAATAGTGCGTGGTTGTGACCAGACAGGCCTGGCTGCAGGACCCGCACTTGGGGCTCCAGCTGCCCCGCTGCCACCTGGAGCTTGGCCCGTGCTGCTTCCCCGAGGCCCGGTCTCCCCACACACGCTGCTCTCGAGGATGGCAGTGAGAAGGGGGATGAAAAGGCACACTCCCTCTGAATCCGAGCATTGACTTTCGTGGCTTTCGTTACCCGTCAGTCTGCCCTTCAAAGGGTCCTGGTGTGTGGGAGTGGGATGGACGATTTTCCTTTAACAGTGGTGTTGGGCTGTTGATCCAGAACCCAAGTTCCAGGAAAGCGATGCCGGAGTAAACGGGGCCGCCTCACGGTGGCGGGGAAAACGCAGGGGGTGACATCCTTGAACCACGGCTCGTGATGATGCCACTGTAATAAACGCTAATTACCTTCTCTGCTGCGCCGGGGTTGCTGCTGTTTTCTCCTCTTCCAAGTGTGTTGCGTTTGGATATGTAGTGGCTGTTAAGAAGTTTGACAGCTTCTCCTAAGAAACGTCAGCGTGGAGGCGCTTAAGTGGGTCTGGGTGGGTGCAGGGCTGCAGGGAGGCGGTGCGTTTTGTAGCTGGAAGATTCGCTGCGTGTGTGTGGCGATGTGGAGAGTGTGTGGCGGACACCTGGCTGCTGCCTGGCTCCTCTCCGAGGGGACGAGGACTGTGCAGGGGGGTGGGGCTGACAGGGCTTTCTTCCCCATGTCCTCGGTGGCCGTCTGAATAACCCGCCTGCAGGCCCTTTCTCGTGTGCAGCCTCTGCCTCCAGGAATACTGGCTCTGAGGATGCACTGGCTGCTTGTTCCCTGTGGGGTCTGCCTTCCAGGTGCATTTGGACTCTGGTGGTTCTTTGACAGCCTTTTGATGCTCGCGAGGACCCTGGCATCCTCAGGCACACTCAGGTGTGTAACTGCTGTTGGCTCAGAAGGACTTGCCATGAGCCACACGTAGACAGTGCTGGCCTTGACCTTGGGTGAGCGTCTCCTTGATGCCCAGAGGGTATCTGGGTCATAGGTTTCCAGGTGCCAGGGCAGGGAGTGACTGCAGGACCCAGCTCCATGGGCCACGTGATCAGGGCTGAGAGACACACGCAGTCCCCTACTTAACAGGCAAGCCCTGTCCCCAAAACCCACCTGCAAGGGATCAGTACAGGAACTGGCACAGTTTTTTCTGCAGCAACAGGGTCCTCACCACCCCCACATTCTGTGCCAACTCCCAGAAGCCTGGCACACCCCAGCTCCTACTGAAGGACCTTCTGTAGGAGCTGAAAATGAAATAAGACCACACGGCTGTGGTGGACAGGAAGGATGTGCTTCTCCTCCTCCCCCTTCCCTCCCCTCCCAGTCCCTCCCCTTCCTGCCCCCAGCTGCTCGGGGACTCTCAGAGTCATGCCATGTGCCAGACACCACACTGTGCAATGTCACTGAGTCACATGTGGTATCCCTACCTCTGTGCAGTGCATGTCGAGAGGAGGAAACTGAGGCACAGACACATCAATTCCCCAGGGTCTCACAGACGAAAGATCAGGAGCTGGGATTCAAACCCGGGGGCCTCTGCCTTAGAGCCCAAGCCCTTCCTGAGTGAGTGAGACCGAAGCAGCCAGCTTGCGCCTACCACAGTTTCATCCTGGGGGCTGCTGCCTCCAGAGCGCAGGCTTCGCTCATGAAGGAACTGGAAGCCATGGAGATTCAGGTGACCTCTCTTCGGCTTGGGGTCAGTGACATCAGCTCCGTGTTAAGTCCGATTTCACCTTAAAATGGATTTTCCTATTTCCTCGAGGTGTGTGTGTCCCTTAGGCTATTAACCACAGATAGTTAATACATGACATTATACGTGTTATATCTAAATAGACAAATATTATTTGATTCATGAGAATGAAGGCTGAAGTTTCCCCAAGTGACAGAGCAAAAGCGGGAGGGGGAGACAAAAGGGAAGGGGTGGAGGAAGTTTGCCTGGATTCAAAGAAGGGCTGGTCTGGGGTGCCGTCAGCACGTCCTGAAGGACTGAAGGAAGGGGGCGGCTGGGGTGAGCCTCCGCCCTCTCTTCTGGAGGAGCGGGAGCTTCAGGTCCTGCCAACTTCCACCCCGCGATGCTTGGGAAGCGTCCCATCTTGGGACCCGCATGGGCAATGGGCAGATAGACGCCACACAGTGAGTCTGCCTGGTCCTGAGCAAGGCCCCCAGGACAGCATGTCTTTGTATGAAAGACTCCATATTTCCACCATCTGAGTCAGTTTTCATCACACACAAGAGAAGTCCTTCTGAGCTTAGTATTGAAGGTAGACCTCAGAGAAGACAGCCCCTAGAGGAGCATGCAGCCCCAAGGGGTTAATCTTGTCCAGATGATCCCTCTTTCAGAACATTATGGATATATGGATGGATGGATGGATGGGTAGGTGGATGGGTGGATGGGTGGGTGGGTGGGTGGGTGGATGGGTAGGTGGATGGGTGGATGGGTGGGTGGCTGGGTGGGTGGATGGGTGGGTGGGTGGATGGATGGATGGGTGGATGGATGAGTGGGTGGGTGGATGGATGGATGGATGGATGGATGCACGGTTGGATGGATGAGTGGATGGATGGATGGATGGGTGGATGGATGGATGGGTGGATGGATACATGGGTGGTTGGATGGATGGGTGGATGGATGGATGGGTGGATGGGTGGGTGGGTGGATGGGTAGGTGGATGGGTGGATGGGTGGGTGGGTGGGTGGATGGATGAGTGGGTGGATGGATGGATGGATGGATGGATGGATGGATGGATGGGTGGCTGGGTGGGTGGGTGGATGGGTAGGTGGATGGGTGGATGGGTGGGTGGGTGGGTGGGTGGGTGGGTGGATGGATGAGTGGGTGGATGGATGGATGGATGGATGGATGGATGGGTGGATGGGTGGATGGGTGGGTGGGTGGATGGGTAGGTGGATGGGTGGATGGGTGGGTGGGTGGGTGGGTGGGTGGGTGGATGGATGAGTGGGTGGATGGATGGATGGATGGATGGATGGATGGATGGATGGGTGGATGGGTGGGTGGGTGGATGGGTAGGTGGATGGGTGGATGGGTGGGTGGGTGGGTGGATGGATGGGTGGGTGGGTGGATGGATGAGTGGGTGGATGGATGGATGGATGGATGGACGCATGGTTGGATGGATGAGTGGATGGATGGATGGATGGGTGGATGGATGGATGGGTGGATGGATGGATGGGTGGTTGGATGGATGGGTGGATGGATGGATGGATGGATGGATGGATGGATATATGGGTGGGTGGATGGATGGATAGATGGGTGGGTGGGTGGATGGATGGGTGGGTGGGTGGATGGACAAATAGATGGATGGATGGATGGGCTAGGCAGATGGAAGACCACAGGAAGACAGTTCCCTCCCAGTACTTGGAGCCAGCAAAAGGGGCAGTCAGCCAGGATTCTCACCAAGGACGTGGCTGCCACTCCATCTCATCTCGGCCTTGCCGTTGCTGTCCATGGAAAGACACCAAACAAAACCCCCAATCCAGCTGATAGGAGCTAACGTCACTAAAAATATCGCTCCTCTCATCCGGTCCCTTCTTCCTTACATCATGATTTTAGTCTTTACTTTCAGACTCATATACATGGCCCGGGGCAGGTCTAGATCCTCCAGTCAAGCAGTAAGACAAAAGGCATCCTCCCCCGTCCAAGGAAAGAGAAGGCTTCTCTGTCATCCATTCGGTCTTGTGGGAAGGAGAGGGTGCCTTTCTTTCCAGAACCCCTGGGCCAGGACTGAGTCCCATCCCCACCACTACCGGGTGCTGAGGATGAACAGCCATGATCTCTTCCATCCTGCAGGGCCACACAGGGCATGGACAGGCATCCTACCACTCCAACCCCACACCTGAGGGTGGAGGATGGGGCTTCCCAAAGGAAATTCAGGGTCCCAAATGGGCAAATAGATATTCACACTCTCAGAGTTCTTCCAGAACTCCTCAAAACTCACTACCCCACTCAAACAGAAGAGACTCTACTCACAGCTAGCAGGCAGTTGGGGGAGTTGCCTCTAAATCTCCCTCAATGGAGAACTTTTTATTTATTTATGAAACAGTCTCACCTTGTCACCCAGGCTGTAGTGCAGTAGTGTGATCTAGGTTCCCTGCAACCTCCACTTGGGTTCAAGTGACTCTCCTGCCTCAGCCTCCCAAGTAGCTGCGATTACAAGCAGCTGCCACCATGCCTAAGTTTTCTAATTTTAGTAGAGACAGGGTTTCACCATGTTGGCCAGGCTGGTCTCAAACTCCTGGCCTCAAATGATCCTCCCACCTCAGCCTCCCAAAATGCTGGGATTATAGGTGTGAGCCACCGCACCTGACCCCGATGGAGATGTTAAAGTCTACCCTGTCCGTGATTCCAGGCCCAGGGTGTGTTCCATGAAAACAGAGGCCACATGTAGCTTACCTCCCACCACCTCCTCTCTGCCCCTGACGCAGAGCACAGAATAGGCACCTGATAAATGCTTGTGAAGTTAAATAGAGCTACAGATCTGTAGGCAAAGCTAGATGACATTTGCCTTCCTACTGAAACTTAAGTAAAATGCACATCTAGGGCTGAGGACCAATGATGAATGCAAATGTCCCTCTATATTATAGTTATTCAGAAGCTCCTGGAGCCAAAACGTACTGCCTTTTTTTGTAAAATAAGAGGACTAATTAAATTGCAGACACTTTCTGAATTTAAAAAAAAAAAAAAAGCTGTAAAATGAATATCTGTGCAGTTGAGGCGCATCCAGCACCTTCCCTGCGTGTCGCGTGTTGATCGGCCGGGAGGCAGCTGACTGGCGGTGCCACGCCCTCTCCGTTCAGTGCAGCGCAGGTAAAGGCCTGGATTTATAGACTCGCATGCCACCAAAAAAAAAAAAATGGAATCTGTCTAAAATGAAGGCAAACGTTGCTTATTTTGGCTGGGCGTAGCGGCTCACATCTGTAATCCTAGTGCTTTGGGAGGCCGAGGTGGCTGGATCACCTGAGGTCACGAGTTCAAGACCAGCCTGGCTGATATGGTGAGACCCCATCTCTACCAAAAATACAAAAATTAGCTGGGTGTGGTGGTTCATGCCTGTAACTCCAGCTACTCGAGAGGCTGAGGCAGGAGAATGGCTGGAACTAGGAGGCAGAGGCTGCAGTGAGCCGAGCTCTTGCCACTGCACTCCAGCCTGGGTGACAGAGTAAGACTGTCTCAAACAGAAACAGAAAAATCTTTACTTAAAACAAATTGCATGTGGTTTCTGACACCTTCATGAGTGTCTGGTTGATGCATGCAGACCTCTGGCACCTTAATGAGCTGCGTGCACGACCCTTCTCAGTGCGTTGCCGTATGCTGAAGGCAGCCCACTGGCCTTTAAGTTTGGTACTCTAGGGGGTTAATTAGCCCCCTCCGTGACTCCCACTGGCTGAAGGGGGATCCGGGTTATAGAAGGCTCTAGCATCATTGTTTCTAGACCAGCACTGGTGGCAGGAGGTGGGCACACGAAATGAGCCATTAGCAAGGGGTGGCACCTAATGGGGCTTACAAAGTGGGCCGCCCCCAGCCCCAACAATGTTCATGTGGATAAAGCACTAGGGCCTTGACTCCTCCTGGAGTAGACGGGAGTCCAAGGCCTCACGAGTCCTGCACCCCAATAAATGACAGCACCCGAAGACCTGAGGATAAGTCGGGGTCCCCTAAAGAGAGTCCATCCTGAAGCCTGGATTCCAGATCTCACGTGCATTGCAGCTTCCTCCAAATGAGTGGACAAGTGCACCATCCAAGGAAACTGGAGCCAGGGTCTGGCCTCTGTGTGCTGCGGGCGGGGAGGGCAGGTGGGGTCTTCCTCCTCGGAGCCCCCTTGCCCCCCGCCGGCCTGGTCTGCAGAGGAGGCAGCAGGCGCGCCTGGGCAGGAGACGGGTGGGAGCTGCTTGCCAGGGCCTGGCTCCAGGCACCCGGGCATGGTGTCTCACCATGTATGTTAGTTTCCTGTGGCTGCTGTTACAGCTGAGCACAAACCAGGGGGCTTCGAACAACACCGGTTTGTCCTCTTGCGGTTCTGGGGGTCAGTCGTCCAAAATCAGCCTCAGTGGGCCAGAGTGGAGAGTTGGCAGGGATGGCTCCTGCTGGAGGTCCTGGGAGCATTCATTTCCTCATCTGTTCCAGCTTCTGGCGACGTGCTCCTTGGCTCCGGGCGCCTCCTGCATTTTCACAGCCAGTGGGGCAGCCTCCTCCGGGTCCTTCTCTACTCCAGCATCATCCCTCCTCCTGCGATGGCCCCTCCTTCACCTTCACGGCCACTGAGGCAGCCTCCTCCGGCCTCTCTGTGCTCCCCAGATGTCCCGACGGTGCCCAGCACACCCGCCCTTCATTTCTTTAACAGTTTTATTAAGGTGTCATTTACACACCCGACCCTCCACTCATCTAAGGCATGCAGCTCAACAACTACATTCAGGGTTGTGCAGCCGCCACCCCAGCCCACATTAGAATATTTTCATCACCTCACAAAGAAACTCCATATCTTCAGCTGTCCCCCTTCTGCGCCCCCATGGCCCCCGGCCCCAGGCAGCCACGAATCTACTTTCTGTCTCTGTTGACTTCCCTGTTGAGGGCTCTGCACGTGAGGGAATTGTACAGCGTGCGGCCCTGCCCTTGGTTTTGCAGATGTTCTTGGTGTTTGTGGTGGACGTCAGAGGGGAGGGGAGGGGAGGGTGGGAGAAGAGGGGACCCTGCATCAGAAGGCTCTGCAGAGGGCTGGACGTGAGAGGCAGCCAGGTGGTCCGATGGTGCTGGCCCCACAGTCATGTTTGGGCACTTGCCTGTCCCCGAGTGGAGAGCAGTGAGGTGCGTCAGATGTTTACGAGGTGACCGGGGTTGCCACACACGCGTTCTCTGCAGACCATTCCCCAGGTCCTGTGGAAGGCATCGAGGAGCAGGGGCAGAGGCGGTCACAAGGTGGGGCTAAGCTGGCATCCAGAGGGAGCGGAGGAGGCTGGGGTGAGGGGCTGTCCCCGGGGAGCCCATGCCCTGGAGAAACCGCCCCACACATGGCTGGGTGCCTGGCCTCTCCAATTTCCTCGCTGACATCACATTGCCATCCTTCATTCCCTCCTCTCTCAACGTGTAGGGTTCTCAACTTTGATGTCTTATTACTCAGTGTCCATGAGACGCCTCTCCTGCTGGCCCACCTGTGTTCCCACCCTGCACGGAAGCAGGACAGCATGTCCCTGGATGGACCAGCCTGTACAGCCACATGGGCCTTTAAGATGACAGAGTGACATTTAAAATATGCATCAGGACAGGGCACGGTGGCTTACACCTGTAATCCCAGCACTTGGGGAGGCTGAGGTGGGTGGACTGCTTGAGGCCAGGAGTTTGAGACCAGCCTGGCCAACATGGCAAAACCCTGTCTAAACAAAAAATACAAAAATTAACCAGGCATGGTGGTGCATGCCTGTAGTCTCAGCTCCCTGGAGGCTGAGGTGCAAGAATCACTTGAACTCGGGAAGCAGAGGTTGCAGTGAACCGTGATTGTGCCACTGAGCTCCACCCTGGGTGGAAGAGCAAGACTCTGTCTTATATGTATGCATCCAGCAGAGAGGGTCCCTGCTGACATCCTCCTGGTGACCTTCCTACTCCTCAAGGCTCTAAATGGTGCAGCCTCAGCCTGCTCTTGTACTTGCCTTCCTGGGTCTGGAACGTTCCATCCTGGCTTCTCGGTACCGACAGCATCATCAGCTCTGCAGATTTTTGAGAAGCTCTTCCTCAGAGAGGCCTTCGGACAACCTCACAAACCAGAATGCCTGCCCTTCCCATTCATCCCACACGCCATGCTTTTCCTTCCCAGCTCTTCTCGCGCTAACAGTTCTGCCTGTTTAACAACTGACCTGAGGCCTCTTCCTCCCACTAGAAAGCCCACTCCATGGAGTGGGAGGGCCCCTCTCCCATCGGCTGCTGTCTCCAGTGGACAGCAGGGTACCTGGTCACATCCTGGTGATACTGGGTGCTGGGGCCACCTCATTTGAATAAATGCATGAATAGATTTTTACTAAAACAACGATAAAATATAACATGAGCTCAGCAGATGCCCTTGAGAGTGTGTGCTTAGTGGGAGTGGGGCGTGAGGATTAGAGGAAGCTACAGGAATGAGTGTGGGGGGAGGGAAATAATGACACCTGTAATCCCAGCACTTGGGGAGGCTGAGGGGGAGGAAGCAGGGACCCAGAGCCTGCAGGGGCTGATGGCTACGAGCAGGTGCACAGGACGCACTGCCTGGGCCAGCAGCTCTCGCACGGGACACTTGCCCACGGGTCACAGTGAGGCCGGTGACATGAGCAGGTGCCTGGATGGAGCCTGCTCCTAGGAGCGGGGGCGTTTCCCTGGGAAGCCACCGCCAATGTGCAGCCCCCCTTCCGCCACCTCCACAGGCCTGCGGGCAAGCACTGCTGCCTCTGAGAGCTCGCCAGGCCCGCTCCCCTCCACTTCTCCACCTGCACGTCGCAGATAAGGAAAACCAGGCTTGAGAGTGTGAGAATCTTGGCTCAGGGTGACCAAGCTGGATCCCAGCCCTAGGTCTGCTCTGAAATGTTCCAATCAATGATCCTGCTGAAAAGCACCATGCATGGACGCGTGCTGTGCAGAGCAGCGAGGCTTGCTCAGGCTGAGGGGCCATGGGTCCCTTCCAGCATTTCCCTTCGACCTTGAGGAAGCCCTCCCGCCCTCAGTCTTTCCTGCCACGCCATCCCTCCTACGATCATCTCCTCCTGCCCTTCAGTTCTTGACCCACCCCCAAGATAGCTTGCATTTGTTAAGATCCTGTTTTAGGGCAGGCCTTTATTATCTGACGTACAGATATTTGTATTTTACAAAATGTTTATCATGTTGTGCCATTTCTCTCTTGATTTTCAGTCTTCATACTTAGAAGAAGTTTTATCTTTTGAATTATTTGATCAAATTCAATTTAATAGGAATTTATTGCGGATCTATTGTTGGATACTCCCCGGACATGGTGGAGCCATTTGAGTTGATGGTGATGATGGTGATGATGGTGATGATGATGATGACTGTGATTTTGATAGTGATAGTGATGACCGTGATTGTGGTGATGGGGAGGAGGATGATGATGTTGATCATGATCGTGGTCATGATTATGGTGATTATGATAGTGATAGGATAGGGATGGTAGTGACAATAACAGTGACATCTGTGCCTCACACTCTCCAGCACTGGTGGGTTTCTCAGCACAGTTCAAGCCCCTTACAAGCATTAACTTCATCTGATCCTCCCTTACCCTTTCCCAGCGGACCCCGTAACCAGCTGGCACACCACATCTTCCACAGCTATTGTGTTTCTGTGGCCTCCAGCCAGGGAGTGCCTAAGGGGGTGTTAAGGTATAGGAGACCCTGGCCACAGGGTAACTCAAAGGCAGATGGTCTTGCAGTAGCCCACCCAGGTCTTAGCACCTTTTCTGAAGGAAAATTAAGCAGCTTTGATCCTTCATTTGATTCTTTTGTAGGCAAAGGAAGTTGATCGGCCCAGCCAGTGTATGGCAGAGCTGGCATCTAAACCCAGGTGTCCTGAGACTCTAGATCACACTCTCAATCACCATCCTGTCTGCCCTTGGAAAACTCACCAGGTTATGGGGAGACAAGACACACACATACACACACACACACACACACACACACACAGTAGTTATAACAGTTCAAAAAATAATCTACTGAGGCTCATTAATTAACTTATCATTCAACAGACATCAGAGTGCCTACTGTGTGCGAAGCCTGGGTATAAAATCATAGATAGGCAGCCGTGCCTTTGTGGAGCTTGGGAGCAGAAGGGAGACGCTGCTCTCCCAGCACCCCCTGGAGTGAGCTGTGCTGAGGAGGGAGGCGTGACTGGGAGTACCTGCAGGATTCAGGGCAAGGATGTCATCGGAAGCTGGAAATGGTGGGCACGGCTTCTTGGCATCAGTAGATTTGATCCAACGGCTGAAGAAAGGCTGAGAATCCGAGAGAGCCAGTGCGGAGGACCAGGTGGAAGCATCCAGGCTGCGGGCGGGGGAGGGCGAGAAACCCGTGGGGAAGGTGAGGAAGTCTGGATGCTTGAAGGGGAGCCCCCGAGTGACTGGCGAGGCCAGGCGGGTGGGCACTGTCGGGGTGCTCTTCCTTCCGCCATCTCTGCCTTTGTTTTCTGCCATCTTCCTCATTCCCAGAGCCCCCTTGACCCCCGCTCATGCTGAGTGAGGGGCAGCAGGGTCACAGCGGCTGCTCTGCTGGATTTTTAAAAAGTTTCAAATCAGCTTGACCAAGATAACATTGACTCTAGGGCCTGGGCACCAGGACTGGCTCTTCCGGTAGAGTTCGTGGTCCTGGGTCACCCACTCGGACACTGTGGTCCTGCTTCCCGAGGCAGGGTTCTGGGCAGAGCACAGGGAGGTGAGGGCTCAGGGACAGAATGATTCCATTTGGCTCTGCTGCCTTTCCCAGCTGACCCCATAACCAGCTGGGGCACCATGTCTTCCACAGCTATTGTGTTTCTGTCACCTCCAGAGGGACCCTGGCCAAAGACAGACGGCCCACCCAGTTCTCAGCACCTTTTCCGAAGGAAAAATTCAGCAGCAGAAAACAGCCACTTTCACTATCATTGTTTTAATTCATTTTTTTAGTTGCACAAGCAACACATGAGTGATTTCTCATCACGGAAGACTCAAAATGTACAGTTTGAGCAATAATCCCCCACTCCGCCCTCGCCCAGGCCCCACGTTAAACTGATTCTCCCCCCAGAGTCAACCGGTGTTTTCTGTTTCATGTGCTTACTTCCCTGTGCAACTAAAGCTGTATGTAAAAGTGTACAGATTTGTTTTCCGTAGCATTTTAGAACATAAATGATGTGCTGGTGCGGCTGTGCAGAGCTGGCTGGTCCTGCCGAGTTGCATGCCCCGGAGGGCCTTCCGAGAAGCCAGCGTGCAAAGGCTTAGCCAGGCGCTTAGCATGTCGCGACCCTTCTGGAAATGTTACCTGTTATTATTATGAATTGCAGCAAGTCAAAACTGGGAAAGAGACTGAACTGGGGTTTGTAAACTGGGAACACTCCAGATTTTTAAATTGATTTCCAAAATGGTTAAACCACGATAACACTGAGTCTAAGACCTAGGAGGTAAGGCCTAGGTCTTGCAGCCTCCATCGCTCATGTGATCTGCAACGCGGGTCCTGCTTCCAGAAGGTCTGGGCACAGCGGGAGGGAGGCACAAGGGCCAGTTCTTTCTCTGTCCTGTTCAGCTCATGCCAAGGACCAGCTCTAGGCCCTTTGCAGGGAGAGAGAGAAAAAAACAAAGACCATGAATTCTGAGTGGAGTGACCAGTTCCAGAAACAAGCAGCTATGGTTTGTTTTGTTTTGTTTTGTTTTTTTGAGACGGAGTCTTGCTCAGTCACCCAGGCTGGAATGCAGTGGTGCAGTCTTGGCTCACTGCAACCTCCGCCTCCTGGGTTCAAGCAGCTCTCCTGCCTCAATCTCCCAGTAGCTGGGATTACAAGTACCTACTACACACCCAGCTAATTTTTTTTTTTTAATTTTTAGTAGAGATGGGGTTTCACCGTGTTAGCCAGGCTGGTGTGGAATCCCTGACCTCAAATGATTCACCCGCCTTGGCCTCCCAAAGTGCTGGGATTACAGGCTTGAGCCACCGCACCCAACCACAGCTGTGTTTCATAAACTTGGCCAGTGACTCGTTCCCCAGTGAGGGGAAACAGAGTCATGCTCAGATCTGTGGCACCCGAGGCCTTTGGCTTTCTTTTCCCAGGGTTCTGCCCTCCCCAGACCACACCAGCCGGCTGCTCACCCCTTTCTCCTCCGTCTTCAGCGCTTTTATCTTTCATTCAGCTTTCCCCCAAAACCACCACCAGTCCAAGGTGGTTCTCAGTCATTTGGCCTCCCATTCAGTTCTGTCTTTCCCTGGAAAAGCCGACAAAACCTTGCACCTCATAAATTTTAACAGCTTTTCCAACTGATGTATTTCATGTCTGAATTGTTTTATCTGTCGTACTTTGATTGTAAGCCTCGAGGGCTGAGACCTCGTCCTGTTTCATCTTCTGTGCAGCTCCGAGCACACCGTTGGCATTCTGTTGGTAAAAACACACGCAGAGATAAATATATGCAAACATTGGTAATTGTTTTAGTTGGAGCCGTTTGATGGCAGATCAGAGCTGCGGGTGGACCCCTACCTCTGAGGCTGGAGTGGGATTTCAGTCCACATCTTAATCTGTTCCTTGGGTATTAGTAATTTGTAAAACATGATTTATTTGCTCAGAATTTTTCTTCATAACTTTAAATGTGTGCATAATATTAAATCTCTGATTTCTGATTAACTTTTGCCAAATAGGCTTCCCAGAGTAATGGATGCTTGCATGGTGACTCATAACCAAGACACAAAGCATTTGTCTTAAAAACACAAGGCTTCCTTCTGTGTAAGCTTGAAGTGATGTTAAAACAAAACAAAAAGGTTCAACATAAACTTAAGAAAGACACAAATTAATCAGGAATGGTTTCTTCTTGGTCTGAATTTTAAATTGTTTGTGAACGGGTCATGATTGAGCCGGCTTTGTTTTATTCCATTTAAGTTCGTGTCTAATGTGTAAACTTTCAGATGCTTTTCTGCTGGAAAATTCCTCTTGGTGCATATGATGTGCCTGTCCTCACACAGTTCACCAGGTGGCATGCAGAAAAACAGGGTGAGCCCCGCAGGAACCATCCAGAGCTCTTTCCTTCACTCCGTGTTTGCTGAACACACACTCTGTGCCAAGTCATGAGCTAGATGGCAAGAATTCATGGGTGACATTGAAAGACAAATTTCAGCCCCAGGGAGCCACAGACATTGCTGAGACAGGGAACAGATGACCAACAGGATTCACAGGAGTGGTGGGAACGGCTCTCAGTGAGAGGGGTTGGCCGGGAGGCCAGGGTCAGGGGGCAGCCGTGCCAGCTGGGCAAGGGTGTCTTGCTTGGGCAGGGTGAGTGCGCAGACCCTGGAGTGGGGAAGGACTCGGTGAGCTCCCTGGACAGAGGGGAGTTGAGCCGCTCTCTGTTATTTCAGGAGCAACAGGAAGCACTAAAGGACCTCCAGGAGCCTAAATGATTGTGGTTCCTCTGGCTGCTGTAGGGAGGTGGACCTGGAGGGATGGGCAGGGGAAGGGGGATGGAGAAGTCTCCTTCAAGGAGATTCCCAGAGGCAGGATGGGATGGGGACAGGGCCAGGGACCTAGAATTGGCAACACAGGAGGAAGCTACTAGAATGCAGGCCTGAGCTGAGTCCTCTGATTGGAGATTTAAATTTACTTTTGCTCATGGTGGCAGGGAGCTGCGATGCCCCAGTGGGTCCAGGTAGCCCTGGCGTTTCCTGTGTCTACAGCAGGAGGTTCAGGCTCAGGCATCTACTCACACCCGAAGGAGGGCACTCTCCCCTACGCTGCAGCAGTCAGCCCAGCACCCATGCTGACTCTGCCTTTCTTCTTTATAAAAAATAAAAATGTGTCTCTGCATGCTGCAGTCTGGAACAGTGGAGTTGCTGAAATCAGATCATCCGCGGCTAGGGAGGAGAGGGGCTGGACAGGGCATGGAGCCTTCCCCCAGCTGGGCTCTGACCACGGGCAGCCTCCCTGCCTGGGGACCCAGGTCAAGTCAGGGAGCTCGGGGAGCAGTTCACGTTCAGCTGGGTGGGCCCAGGTCAGGGGCGGGGATTCAGTTATCACACCCTCTACCTTCATGGCTGTGTTGAGTCCCGTCATCCGGGTTCGGAGATATAAATACCCGACCTTTTAAAGTGAGCACTCTAAACAACCCACAGCGAGTACTTGCCAAAGCCTGGTCTTCCCCAAAGCTGTGGGGGCTGGTGGGGGTCCCCGGGCCTCCAGGCTGCAGCTCCATGTGATGCTTCCTGACCTAAGGGCAGTTGGTCTGCATCGCCAATGCTAAGCCATGAACAGCACCCAGAGGGCATCCCTCCGAGGCCCAGGGAGATGGCTCCTTTATTCCCCAGCACAAGGGCTAGCCCTATTGATAAGTACCAGGGCTGGACTCACTGCTAGGTTCCAGGGCTGGACCCACTGGTAGGTACCAGGGCTGGACCCACTTACTGGCGAGTACCAGGGCCAGACCTAATGATAATTACCACATGACACATCAAAACCCAGACATTTGAGAAGTAGTGATTAATTTGTTTTAAACTATCAACAATAAGCCCATTCCATGTTAACATAAGTAATGTAATTTATGAAAACAAACTGTGTTTTCTAAAACACCACCAGCTTAGTGAGAGAGTGGCATTTTTGCCAATCTCTTCCATGTCTGGCATCACAGAAGCTGGCTAGGTTCTCTGGGTTCTGCTTCTGCTTTCACTGTTGTGATACATTGTTTGGGTTGAAATATATGAAAAAAACTCAGCCTTATTCAGATGTGTAGATGGGAAGGGAAGGTTATTTTAATCTCCTTCTCAGATGATAGTGGAAATTATTCTTTGATATTACTTCAAAGGTCAACAAGGGGTAGTTTCCTATTTCTTAAACATTAGTTGCTTTATGAAAGCTGAAGCCACATAATTGAACTTCTGCTCTGTTCTGCTAAACTCCATTGATCTCTCTTGTATTCTGAACGGATCTTTATCCCACACATGATTTTGTAGCATCATGGATTCATCTTATGAAATTGTTGGTTTTCTTAATTATGTAGGTCTTCCATTATACCATGGTTTAGAAATCACATTTGTTAACATCACCACCAGCCTCACCAGAAAAGTCCTTCATTATTGGGAAGCCATTGAGCTTTGCATGGCAGACACAAACTTTCCAAAATTCTGTTTTGCTTGAAAACTCTGAGTTTCTCCTTGCAGCAAATACCATCAGCTCTTTGCCTCAAAGCAGCAGACTCCCTTGTTCCTTTTCAATTAGATATCTGCCTAGCACTCAGACATGACTACCTGCAGCTTGTCTGTCAATCCTTCTTTTAAGCAAAAACAGGTTTTCCATAAAGAAGTAGCTAGTTGAGCTAGTAATTCAAACAGTAGCCCAGGTGCTTTCTCCCAGCCATTTATTTAGGTGTGAGTTTGTCTGTACTTCCCATTTTGTCACATGAAGTAATGAGAAATCTATTCAAGGGTCAAGAAGTCAAGACGGTACAATTGACATCACTGCTTCTGCTTCATTCTCCACATTTCCTAGTGGAATGATGTTTCTCCCATAGCCCCAGCATGGTGAGGCAGAGCAAGAGGATGACTGGGCACCACTCAGGGCCCTGCAGTGGTTCCATAGAGGCACCCATCTGTGCAAAAGTCACCACCATGAAAATAGCCAATGGTATGGTATTTTTTTTAATAAACTTGGTCAAAAATACAATTCACACACCTTGAAATTCAGACTTTGAGAGTGTGCAATTTATGGTGATTAGTAAATTCAGAGTTGTGCAGCCACAATTCAATTTTTAAAAATTTTCAAAAGAAGTAAGTGAACCCCTAAAAGAAACTCCATCCTCATTAAGCAGCCACTCTCCATTCCCCCTCCACCCTGCTTTTCCCACTGGCCCTAGATAACCACCAGTGTACTTTCTGTGTGTGGATTTGCCTGTTCAGGATACCCTATGTGAACAGAGTGGCTCCCACATTGTCTCTGGGTCACCTGGCATGCGGCCATCACGACTCATCTGTGTCCAGTGTCATTCGTACTTCGCTTTGTTTTTATTGCAGAACCACTTCATAGCGTGGTGAGGAAGGAGAAATAATGACCCCCCCAGATGTCCACATTCTGATCCCTGGAGCCTGTGAATATGGCATGTGACGTGGCAAAGGGACTTTGCAGGAGTGACAAAGTTTAGGACCTTGAAATGATCCCTGGTTACCTGGGTGGGCCCTAAATGCACTCACAGGGTCCTTATAGGAGGGGTCAGGAGGGTCAGGTCAGAGAAGTGGCAGTAACATGGGAGACAAGGAAATGGCTTCTCCCCAGAAGGCTCCAGAGGGGCACTTTCGACTCTGACCTGCAAGACTGTACAGTAATGTGTGTGGCAGTTGAAGCCTCGGATACTGCAGTAATTTGTTACGGCAGCAAAAGTAAACTCACATATGCCCATGGGCTACACTCTGTCCATCCCAGCCTGGGCTGACGCACACAGGATGTGCTCCCACTTCCTGGCTGGGAGAAGTGAAGCCGCGATGAACACTGGTGTGCCACATTTGTATAGTCATGTGTTTTCCTTTCTCTCAGTTCTACCCCTGGAACTGGAATGGTGGCCAGGTCACAGGATAACTCACATTGTTCAACATTTTCAGGAACTACCAGCCTGCTTTCCAGAGTGGCTGGGCCATTTTCCATTGATACCAGCCATGCATGACGGCCCCAGTGTGCCCACATCCTGGCCAACATTTGTTGTGTTCTGGTTTCATGTTTTAGTTTATCCGAAGGGCATGAAGTGGTGTTGCACTTGATTTAGTAGATTTTCTGGAATGAGAGTTGCTCAGCTTGCTGTATACACTTAGGACACTGTCTGGAGGTGTTGAGTGGTGGATGTTTTTAAAACTTTTTACCAGTTATGGTTGTTTCTCTGAGGACAAGGTCTGTGGAAGTCCTCATGCCTCCATTCTGGAAGTGTCTTGAAGCAACATTTGAATGTTATTATAAAGATTCTTGGACATAGCAGAACCCCCTGGGGATGCCCAGGGGTCTAGGCCATGCCTGAGGTGCAGCTGTGACCTTTGGTGAGGTGCGTGCTGCTCACTGAGGGTCCCCCCAGCATAACCGAGCACCTCCCTGGCAGGGATTGAAGTTTTGTTTGCTGAAATCTCCCCAGTACACATTCAACATTCAGCACACAGTGAGCTCATGGATGAAAGGCCGTGATACATGAGGAAATACAGGTTCAGAGGTGGGAGAGAGGGAGAGAGGACGGAGCTAGGGGGGAAGAGGGATTGGGGAAAGGGGGTGGGGAGACTGAGCTGAGGTGGGGAAGGGGGTGAGGGGAAAGATGGTAGGGGAGAGGGAGTTGGAGCAAAGGTAGGCTGAGCTGAGTGGGGGAAGAGGGTGGGGGGAGAGGGAGGGGGGAAAGGGGGTTGGGGGCTGAGCTGAGGTGGGGAAGGAGGGGGAAGGGGGGCTGAGCTGAGGTTGGGAAGGAGCTGAGGGGGAAGGAGGGCTGAGCTGAGTGGGGAAGAAGGTTGGGGGGAAGTGGGGGGGGAGAGGGAAGCAGGGCTGAGCTGAGTGGGGAAAAGGGTGGGGGAGGCCATTTCCAATGCTGGTGCCTGACGCCCAGGGCCGGGCACTGTTGCCCTAGACATAGGGGGGAGGACGTGTGCCCCTCGCAGGGCAGCCCCCACCGGCCCACCTGGGTCTTCCCTGGCTCCTGTCACTGCCCAGAGAGGAGAACAGGACCATCATATGCATGTCCCTCAACTTCGACAGCAGCCGGGGTCTACTAAACGGCATAAACGGTGTGTCACCTCTCCCGTTTGAATAGGCTTGAGCCACCTCCAGGTCGGTACATCTCCTACCGTGCTGCAGCCCCAGAGGTCGCTCTTGGACAGCTGGCTGCGCTTCTGTGTCCTGCTGGTCAGCACCACCCCACCCTGTCATGCCACTTCCCATCCCTGCAGCCAAGGGCTTTGCCCTCTTTCACCGCTGAGGGGGCAGCTGTGCTGGGTGCTGGACTGGGGGCCTCCTCCTGGGGGCTCTGCAGACAAGAGGGGGCACGCTGGATGGATGTGCCTGAGGGGCAGGCAGGTGGCAGGCGGCAGAGCCAGGCCTCAGCCCTGCGCTTTCTCACCCGCCGTGTGAATGCATCAGCGTCCTGCACGTGCACCCAGCAGGGCTTTCTAAAGGCCTCCCCTCCTGACCCCCCGGGCCTCCTGGGGCGGCAGGTGTGGGAGCAGCAGTGACCGTGGAGAACAGACCTAAGCTGCCGCCTCTCCCAGATCAGAGCAGGAACGCTTCGGCCGCGCGGACAGGCAGCATTTCCCTCCGAGACCATCGCCCTGTCCCGGTGAAAGACAAGAGTGGAGAGGTCTCGGCATCGGGGCTCCCTCACCCGCTGAGGCCCCGCTTCCTCCCGACGCGGCTCTGCTTCTCCCACGCGCAGTGCTCCGGCTCCCTCCTCTGTCCCTCGGCCTTAAAAGACGCTGCCTCTCTCCTGTTCCTGGTTGAAGCCGAAGCCCGCGTCCCTTCGCCGCGCACAACGCAGGAGCAATCGTCTCCGCCGAGCACTGAGCACTCGCGGCCTGGAAAATACAGGGAGAGAAGAGTCGCAGCCGCAGGAGCGGGGAGGGGTCTCCCTGCAGAGACGCTGCTGCCCCTGAGCTGAAGTGACAGGTACACCGTGTTAATGACGGAAAGTGTGCAGGGCTTATCATCACGTGAGAGCCTTTCTATTCCAACAGACTTGCCATCTAGAGATGGTTCTCAAAACCAGCTGGCTCCCCGGATGCTGCTGAGAATGAAATGGGGAAGCCGGGAGAATGCAGGCAGGTCCCAGGCGAGGGCTTGGTGGCGGGGACGTGGCAGGGGCGTGGCAGTGGGGACGTGGCGTGGGCACCTGGCAGCGGGGGTGTGACAGGGGCGCGGCAGTGGGGGCCTGGCGTCGGGGTGTCACGGGGCGTGGCAGTGGGGACGTGGCGTGGGGGCCGTGGTGGTGGGGGCGTGGCGTGGGGGCTTGGCGGCGGGGGTGTCACAGGGCGTGGTGGCGGGGCCGTGGTGGCAGGGGCGTGGCAGCGGTGGGGCGCAGTGGGGGCGTGGCGGCGAGGGCCGCAGAACCCAGGCCCTGTGCGTCTCATTTTGGTGAAGAGTGTTACGGAGACAGAGGGTGACGAGTTCAAGGACCACCTGGATCCCTGGACTCCTTGCTTTCCCGGCTGCGAGCGCGCCCCATTTCCCAGGGCGGGGGTGGCCCAGCGTCCTCTCTGCAGCTCGTCTCCTGCGAGGCGCAGGCACGTTGTGGATGAGGACACAGACTTCGGTGCCGGCCGGGGGCCTTCCGGGTACTGGCTCAGGGGGTTTGAGGGAGTCACTCGGGTCGCTGAGCCGGAGCCATCTCTGCAATGGGAGCCACAGTGGTGCTCACGTGGCAGGACTGCCACGAGAATCTAATTCAGAAATGAACGCCCACAGGGCACCCTGGGCAGTGCCTCATGCGCAGGAAGCACTCAGCCAGCCACTGCTGTCTTCACAGCCGTCGTCCCTCCATACGGGCTGGGGGATTCATTCCAGGCCCCCCGCGGATACTGAAATCTGAGGATACGCAAGTCCCTTATAGAAGAAAGCCTAGTATTTGCAAGTAACCTATGCACATTCTCCCGTATACGGTAAATCAACTCTAAGTTACTTATAATGCCTAATATTATGAAAGTGCTAGGTAAATAGACTGTGTCTTTTATTATTACATTGTCTTTATTTTTTTCAAATATTTCAATCCTCAGTTGGTTGACTCTGTGGGCGCAGAATCTGCGGGTGTGGAAAGCCAGCTGTATTTCACCATGACCCTGTGGACTTGTTCCTAGCCCCGCCTGCTGCCTGGCGAGCTCCTACTCAGCCTTCAGCCCCTCGCCTGAGTGCCCCTCCCTGAAGCAGCTTCCCTGGTGTATTTGTCTGTTCTTGTGTTGCTGTAAAGAAATACTGGGGGTGGAGTGATTTATACAGAAAAGAGGTTTAATTGGCTCATGGTCCTGCAGGCTATACAGGCATGGCACCAGCAACTGCTGCGCTTCCGGGGAGGCCTCAGGGAGCTTTTACTCGTGGTGGAAGGCAGAGCGGAAGCAGGCATCTCACATAGCAATGGGGGAACACAGAGGTGGCAGGCACCGCACACTTTTAAACACCTGGATCTCATGAGAGCTCACTTGCTGGGTGAGGACAGTGCCAGGCAGTGAGGGACCCACCCCCATGACCCAAACACCTCCCGCCAGGCCCCACCTCCAACACTGGAGTCACAGTTCAACAGGACATTTGGGTGGGACAGACATCTAACCTGTGTCCCCTGGCTTCCCTCCCCTGGTGCCTGGTGCCCCACACACCTCACCTGGCCCTCCCTGCAGGTCTCTGGAGTCACCTGGGCGGCCTGTGGCCCCACACTGTGGTGCTCTTTGTCAGACCCGGCCTAACCTTTGGCTCTGCTCTTCCCCAGGACTGTTTGGATGCCTGTCCACTGACCACCACACACCCTCTGCCCTCCTGCGCACGTGCCCGCCTCTCCTACAACACCGCAGGGTCATGGGGAGGGAAGGCGGAGACTGGGCCCTGTCTGGCTTTTCCTGGCCTGTTGAGTTGCGTCTGATAGGGCGCATGCCGCCCATTCTCCACCACCCAGGTCGGTGCAGGGGAGGTGGACACGTCCCCTTCCATGGGCATTTGTTTACCCCAAGCTCCATCCATAACCTTGGTGCCTGGGGATGCTCCGGGGCCACATGGCTCTGTTCCTCAGCATCCAGAAAGCAAAGTGTCCTATTCAGTTGGAAACACAGCCCTATAGAAAAGTCAGCCAGAAATATGAGAAAACGGAGCACAGCAGGAGGGACGAGAATGGCAGGATGCCGTCCGCCCTGACGCGTGCCCGCAGTGCCGCCCAGAGTCAGACTGCAGGATGCCAAGGAAGGGGCTGACGAGGTGCCCGACTCCCAAGAATGCCCCTTCTCCCGGGGGTGGAGATGCACCGTGCCCAGGCGCCTGGCCCGTCCTGGGGGCTGCTGGTGATGCTTCCTGGTAAACGCAGTGGATCCTCATCATGTGCTGGACCGGGAGGGTGTCCAGCTGAGCCCTCCTGTGTTAGGGGGTGCTGCCAGCACGCTCACTGACACCCCAAGCACACATTGGATCACCAGTTTCTTCCCTTGCTGCATTTCAGCAGTGAGCTTACTACATCACACAGGCAGACACCTGGTCCCCGGTGGGGTGGAAAATGAGAGAATGGCCTTAAACTTCCAGAAGGAAACTTGCTCTGAAAACCACCGGGTCCTCCATAGAAACTCAGGCGTCCTGACTTCCAGGGCTCCACTGTGGTCACGAGCAGCTGGACAGACATCTTGGTGGAACCGGCCTTGCTTAGGAAGGAAAGGAAGCAGCTGAAGAAGAAACAACATAATAATAATCACAGGAAAAATAGTCGTAACATAGCCTACAGTTCTGAATTTTGCAAGCCTCCTTCGGGGATGTTTGGTGAGCTGGAAGGGGGAAACCCATGCCAGCTTTTTAGGGGAAAACCCTGAAGCTGTGGCCCATTCTCTGAATGGCCTTCTGAGCATTCTGGGTTCATATATTCACTTTATTAAAAAATATTTGAGCGCCCACTATGTCCCAGATGCTGCGTGCACCAGGCCAGCACCAACATCATGAAATTATTCTGAAATTGTGTCTGGCCTGGCGAACATGCACACAGAGGAGCTGCTTACTGGGGTGCACGCCTGCAGGGCCCTTAGTTGATGAACCTGTTAGAGTTTGACTACTCAGTATGGTCTCCAGACCAGCCAATGGGGTGCCTGAGAGATGCAGCACCTGGGGCCGCACCCTGTACTCATGTTCACCAGCTCCCATGTGATATGCAGGAGTCTTAGAGAAGCTCTGGATTGAGCAACTATTTTGCACCATACCCTGTGCGAGGCACTGAGAATACTCACTGGGGCAGCGTTGCCCCTGTCCTCGGAAGCTCCCAGTCTAGTTCAAGAGGTAGCTAAACAGGAGCACAGTTCTTCATTCTCTGGGCACCCCCGTGAGCCAGGTCCAGCCCAGGACACTAGAACGTGGCCCGGATGACACAGACAGAGCACGTATCACAGAGCTCCCACTCTGGCTGGGAGACAGATAGGGAAGTCAGGACGGTGTCAGGGTATGCGCAGGAGTGGTTAAGTGTCATGGAAAAAGCAAAGCCAGGTAATGGGGCAGGGTCTTCAAGGGGGGCAGCCAGGGTCCCACACCACTCCCGATGGCCCCGGAAGAGACACAGGTCCCTGGGGAAGCTGGCTGCAGACAGATCTGGGCAAGGAGACTCCCAGAGAAGGAACACAGGCAGTTGGGCAGCTACTGTGAGAGCCAGGAGAGGGCCAGCATGCTGGAGGGGAGGCCGGGCCAGGCTGTGGAGGCCAGGTGTGCCCTGCCACAGGTGGGAGGGAGCCCTGAAGCTCAGTGAGCAGCAGGGCCCATCCCAGGTCCTCACCCGCTAGGTCCCATGGTCCCCATCCCTCCTCCGTGCCCACCCCGTCTGCCCAGGGCAGGCTTTCAAGTGTGCAAAGTGCCAATGGAACACAGAGAGTGAGCAGCAAAGTGCCCGGGGTGCTGTTGGAGGCTTCCTGGAAGAGGTGACATTTGAGCTGGGTCAGGAAGCCTGCCTGGGTGTTCTCCAGGTAGAAAAGGAACGGGCTGAATGCCTGTGACCTTTTGAGGACTCAGTGAGGAAATAGGAGAAAATAGGAGAATAGATGATGTGGGGAAAGCAGCAGGGGTATAGTAAGCCCTGGGAATGCTCCCCTACACATGCGGGTATGCAGCACGCACGCACGCATGCACACGGGCACACGCGTCTGCTCACGCACACAGCGGGACTGATCCTCCTTCGAACCCACTGGGAACTGCCGCTATTCCCACGGCCAGCTCCCTGCCGAGCTGAGCCTTACCCACATCCTAACAGGGAGCCTGGCTTTGTTTAGATGCAATTGACTCCCAGTCCAATGTGCTGATGCCATTGTTTGCTTCCTGATTAACTTTTGTGTCCAGAGCTAAGAATACATTATTTTTAGGCCCTGGAGGAAGAATCCTGAGCCAGTGACCATCTCAGGAGTAAGAGGCCCAAAAGCTTTGGTAGAAGCCGAGATGCAGACTTCATTTCAGCATCTGCCCTGGCGGCAGCTGCAGCGCCTGTCTCTGCGCCTAATGAGCCTTTCTGGGTAGGGACGATGATCTCCGCTGGGTTATTTAAGCTGCAGTGCTGCTTAAATATTGCAGGAAGAGCACAGGACTCAGCGCGAACATGTCTGGCAGTGGAAGAAATGCTTCCCGGGCCTCTCCTGTCCGCAGATTCCCAGGTGAGAGGCCCGCCGAGATATTTGCTTTTAGGGTATTTTCAGCATTTCAAGTCTTGTAGAAATCGTCTCCCCATCTCTTGGGTCAGGAGGGAGGGGAGGGAGCGAGGGGCGCCCTGGCTTGGAAGGCGTCTCTGTGGTTGATGTTTGTTCTTACGGGTGCGTCTCCTTCCCGCACACATTTGCGAGCACCCGTGCACACGCCTCCCTCTGACACACACACGTGTAGATTTGTTTTTACTGTCATTTCTTGGACAAGGCACTTGATAAATGGGCCGTTCTTCCATCCGGCAGCTTGCACTAATGGTCTAATTAGAAGCTCCTGGTGAACGTTGCTATCGGCATCACTTCAGGATAAATGGAAATAGGCCAGAGACTCTGGTATAATTTGGGGAAATGGACGATGGGAAGAGAGAAGGCTGGCCAGGGAGAACAGTTCCTGCCGTCACCACCACCGCCTCCCTGAACAGGGGCTAGATCCAGGCCTGTTGGGGGCCGGGTGAAATGTTTCCACTATTTCACGCTGGAGATGGTGGTGCAGACAGGTGGAAGGCTGGCCTCTCACGCTGCCTGTATTCACTTCGCCATCAAATGCAATTCCACGCGCTTGGGAAGACGCCGCCCTTAAGGTCAGGCAGTGAGCGTGAGTAACTGTTGTTGGAAGGAATGACTCCTGCCTGCCGCTGGGCACAGGTAGGCTGTGAGGCATCTGCCACTGAGGAAATTTGGCTTCTGATGAATGCCCACAGTCTACAGGGGTGACGAAGGCCCCTCTGTGAAGCAAGGCCCAGGGCCCTGCTGCTGAGTGGACCACTCTGCTTCTCTCTGTGTCTGCCTCCCTCTTGTCTACTTCTCTCCCTCTCTGTATCTCTGTCTCTGCCTCTTTGTCTCTTTCTCTGGCTCCCTGTCTCTCCCTCTCTCTGTCTGTCTCCCTGTCCCCCCGTCTCTCTCTCTCTCTGTGTGTGTGTGTCCCTGCCTTCCCCTCTCTCTGTCTCCCTCTATCTCCCTGTCTCTCCCTCTCCCTATCTCTCTGTCTCCCTGTCCCTCCTTCTGTCTCTCTCCCTCTCTGTGTGTGTCTCTCCCTGTGTCTCTGTCTCTCTCTGTGTCCCTGTCTCTCCCTCTCTGTGTGTCTCTCTCTGTGTCCCTGTCTCTCTCTCTGTCTGTCTCTGTGTCTCTCTGTGTCCCTGTCTCTCCCTCTATCTCCTTGTCTCTGTCTCTCTGTTTCTTTGACTTCTTCTCATTCACTCCTTCCTGCCTCTCCCACCCCGCTTTTCCTCTGTAACTCCTTTCCACGAAACAGTAAGTAGACTGCCATTAGAAGCTGTGACCTGTGGTGCAGAATTCAGGTTTTGCACCCGAAGGAAGGTCTTTGCAACATCTAGAATCTGGACCCTTGTTTGGAAAGAGCAACATTTTGTTCCCAGTAGTGGGCGAGAATGTGGAGAAAAAAACAGGAGATCAGGCAGTGTTAAGCTGTTAAGCCAAGCACCTTGGCCTGACTCGCCCCTGGGATGAGGGCCCTGGGACGATGGGCTGTGCAGCCAAACCCGCCGGGCAGTGGCCGGGCAACGGCGTCCCGCTGGCTCTGAGGACACGGGAGCCCAGGGTGCCTCGGAGCCAGGGCTGCCCGTGTGGGTGATAGGCACAGCAGAGCCCTGAGCCTGGGTTGAACAGCAAAGAGTGGCGGCAGGGTTCGCAGGGCACCTCCCTCTGTGGCCCAGTGTCCATGCAGCAGATGCAGATAGAAGGTGGCCAAGCAGACGGAGAATGGCAGAGAGACGGCCACGCGGATAAGCGCCAGCCGCGTGCCAGGCTCCCTTCCAAGTGCTCTGTGCACTACCAATCCTTCCACAGCACTAGGGAGAGCTATGGTGATCGCCCATCCTACAGACAAGGGCACCGAGGCACAGAGAGGCTCAGTGACTTCCCCAGAGTCACGTAGCAGGCCAGGTGGGGGAGCTGGGATTTGAACCCAGACCCAGGCTGACTCCCAGCTCCCCTCTGTTGCAAAGCATGACAGTGTCAGTTAAAATAGGGCCCACAAGCTCCTGCAAGCGTCCTGTCCTGGTGAGCACAAGGCGCGCCTCCCTCTCCCGGTTCTTCTGCATATCCGAATGAGTGCTCTTGGCAAAAGGGCCAGACCCCCAGGAAATCGGTGGAATTGCTGCCTCCTGGCGTGGCCTCAGTGGCTGTCCTGAGACGCGCACCCCCTGCTCCTCGGCTGTGTAGATTGAGGGGTCCTTGGCTGCCCTGGCTTGTGTCACGCACACATCAGCTCAGGGCCAGTGACATTTTGGGGTCCGAATGTTGTAAGTGGAAAGAACAAATTTCTGATTTGCCTGAGGTTAAATGACTCTGCGTGGCCTTGTGTGAAGGTCCCTGGTGGGATGAGTGGTACAGGACACTGTCCCCTCCAGTCCAGCTCCAGGCTCCCACTGGGATGTCCCATTGGGCCCAAGATGGCCAGAAATGATTTCTCCGACTGGCCTGTGGGAAACGGAGTCAAAGGTCTGCTGAGCAGCTTGGGGCAGGGTTGAGGAGGGATGGAGCCATCGGCCGGTCTGTGGTGGGTGACAGTGACATGTCCGTGTCCTGCTCTGACACCGTCACTGTTGTGACCTGCCTGAAACCCAGGCGCCAACTTGAATATACAAGTTAGATGAAAAAACAAATACACCCCTCCATGCAGGACCAGATAGGTTTCTGATCCGTGCATATATAAAGGTGGCGTTTCCCTAGCCCTGGGATGCACTAACTGAGATGTTTTCCTTGCTAATATTTGTTTGCTTTTTTCCTTTCATAAAAGCACTGGGTAATACCATGACCTTCTGAAATGCAAATAGATTTTTTTTATTCAGAAAGGCTTTTTATTCCACTTAAGATGAGAAGGTCCTGTTTGGAAAACGCATTTGATGCCTCGTACCCATTATTTATGATTTTCTCATAAATTATTTTTCTCATAGACTTTTTAAAAAATGGATGCGAAACCTGACACATTAGTGCAGAAAGAGGGAACAGGAGGCTGAAATGGTTAGCAGCTGCAAAACAGGTGAGGATGCAACAAGATTAGGGGGAAAAAGCATCTTTTTTAAGGAGTTTTTCCGACACCTGCAGGGTCTCGAGATAGCATCTAAGAGGTCCCAGGTGGAGAGGAATCAGCATCGTCACTTCAGGGCCAAAGACCCACTGTCCCCGGGGGCTAGGTTCCCTTTACCTGGGTCAGGCCACCCTCGGAGATGGGTCTGGCTCCTGCCCAGGTTGCCGCTGGACAATGCAAAGGTTGCCTTGGGAAGGTTTCAGCAGGAATGGGAAGTAGGTGTCCTTGGTAGGCAAAGACAGAAGGGAGGCTGCTCTGATGCTTTTGTTGCATGGACAGTTTGGAACCTGAGCCTGCCAGGTTCAGCCTGTGTCTCACGGGGCTGGGTCTCCCTACCCTCCCAACCCCCACACTTGGGTCTACACCTGAGGCTTCCTCCTCTCCCTTGTTCACATTCCTAGAACCCCGCCTTTGTGAGATTTCGAACTCCACCAGCTTACAGCAGAGCCCGTCCCTCTCTGCATCTCCCTTTTCCATCTTTCTCCCCCTACCCCCCGCCCCCAGCCCCAGCATGTGTCCTGTGCTTCTGGGCAGATCCTGGGCTGCCGGACAAGGTGAAGCCATGCCTGCCGAGGGGTTTAGCCTAGATGTGTCTGCCTGTCATCATGCTTGATTAACTAGTCCAACCAGCGTGCCTAATTTGGCTGAGAGCAAATTTATTTCTAAGCCACGCAGGTTGGCAGGGAAATATCTTGATGTTATCTAGAAAGAGTTAGCAATAAATTTGTCAAATGGCTCCAGTCAAAGAGAAGTTGAGCTATCATTCTGAGAACAAAAGAGAAGAGTCTTTCAAGAGATGCAATCCACAAAGAATCCTTGTCCAAGTAGAACTGCTATGACCCCCAGTGCGTGTCCAGCAACACCTGGCCCTGCAGCCTAGAGCCATCAGGACCCTGGACAGTTCTCCAGGACTCATGCCTGGTGAAGGAATGACTGCCCCACTGGGCGTTTTGGACTGTAATTCTTCTTTCTACTTGGTCCTCTCAACTTTGCTCTATGGCATAGCAATGCTCAGTGCAGCTAAGAACATGGTCTGCCGCAGCCTGCACTGCTCCCCTGGTTTTGTTCAGAAAGATCTGCGTGATGGACACTCTGCTCTCCTGGTCCCTGGCCCCCCACCTGCACTGCCTCATCACTCTGTGGCTGGTGGTGATGATGGGCAGGCTGCAGGCATCACCGCTGTGGGTATCTGGAGGTATTTGCCAATTAGGCTGTCACGTGATCAGCTAAATGCAGGGTGAGGAGCATGACCTCCTAGATCACAGAGCAGATGTCCACCTTCCGTGTGCAGAGCCAGGCTGGTAGCTGGGGCCTTGGCCAACGCTGCCGTGTTTGTACTGTGGCACCTGCATCAAAGATGGCCCTGTCAAGGCCAGGCTGTGCAGCTTCACACCTCCGGGAGGGCTGGTGGGGAAGCACGAGACCCCGAGCTCACTGCGCAGCTCCTCCACCTTTTGCTGAATCACAGGCCAGCTTTTCTCCTCAGGTTTTGGGGTTACAGGGACCCCCTCAAGCATCATGTGTTTAGGGCATACAAATGTGGCATAACATTAGTCCAATCAAGCCATTAGAGAAAGGGCCTCTCAAGCACCGTTGTAAAACCAAACACACATGAGCATGTTCCAGCTGCTTGTGATTGGATGTTCCAGATTTGCTGGTGTGATGGCTGCGAAACCAGCCACGGAAGGGACTGCTCCAGAATCACCTCCAGTTTCTGCTCCACTGGGCAGCCTTTGCTCGTTGCTTTTCCTGTGATTTTGTGAAAGGAGCTGGCCCCGTGCAATGCAGTGGCCTCCGTCCAGGGCTGCCTAAATCTGAAGAGGGTTTTTTTTTTTTTCTTTCCGGTGTTTGTTTGTTTATTTGTAGAGTACTTTTGGCAGCTCCTTCCCAAGTTGAAACAAATTCCAAAAGAAGTGCCCTGGGGTGGCCCTCCCCTGAGAGAGGGGCCTCTTGGAGACCCAGCACCAGGACATATAGCAAGTTCCACAGGGAAATTCCAGGAGATGCCACGTGCTCCCCATTCTCTGTTGGCTGAGCCTGAACCGGGCAGCGGGCAACCACGCTGGGTCACCTCATACCTTCCCCAATCCAGTGGGCGTGTGTGGCCTCCCTCTACAGCAGCTCTTCACACATGCGCGCCATTTGAGTGACCTAGTCTGTGAATTCTCCCCTCACATCCTGTGCCATTTAAAATTTGTTTTTCCTGTGTTTTTCCTCTAAGTTTTTCTGTCCTATTAATATATTAGGTATACATATTTTGGGGACACGTGTGATATCTTGATACATGTAAACAGTGTACTGTGATCAAACTGGGATCATCAGGGTATCCATCGCCACAAACATTCATCTTTTCTTAGTGTTGGGAACATTCTAATTCCTTCTGGCTATTGTGAAACATGCAGTAAATGATTGTTAACTATTGTAACCCTACTATACTATCAGACACTAGAACTTATTCTTTTTATCTCACTTGACGTTTGTACTTGTGAACCATCCTCTCTTCATCCCTCCCAACCCCCCAGACACACTCCACCTTCCCAGCATCTGGCATTCACCATTCTACCCTCTGCCTCCATGGCATCCACCACTTTAGCTCCCACACAGGAGTGAGAACATGCAGTGTTTGTGTTTCGGTGTTTGCCTTATTTTACGTGACATGACCTCCAGTTCCAGCCATGTTGCTGCAAATGACAGGATTTCCTTCTTTTTATGGCTGAATAGTATTCCACTGTGTCCATGTGCCACATCTTCTTTATCCACTGGCCACTGGTGGCCACTGAGGTTGATTCCACCTCTTAGCTATTACAGATGCAGTGGCAAAAAACGTGGCAGTGCAGCTATCTCTTCAAGACACTGTTTTCCTTCCTCTAGGATGAGTGTCCAGCAGTGGGGTTGCTGGGTCAGAGGGCAGCTCCATCTGTAGACTCTGAGGAGCCTCTGTGCTACTCTCAAGGTGGTGGTCCCACCTCACGTCCTCTCAGCAGCATATGAGGGCTCCCCTTTCCCTGACTCCTTGCTGGCAGGATTTTTCCCTTTGGGTGAGGTCATATTTCCCCAAGTGTTCTTGATGCCTGTGGACATGTGACATTGTCCATGTTGAGGGATTAGGTGTCTATTTTAGCCTTTGCAGTCAAGTGTCCTGTCCTTCGTCTTTGAATCCATTTCCTGAGCCTGTGACCCCTCCCTGTAGCCATCTCAGCACTAGAGGATGCTGTGAGTCCAGGCTGGCCACAAGGCTTTTGAGGGCTCCAGGGTGGACCTGCAGAAGACCCAGCGAGGGTGCTGGAGCTGTGTGGAAATGCTGGCCAGGGCTTGGAATCCAGAAGACCATCTAGTGGCCCAGACAGCCGTGCCTTCCAGCAGGTCTCTGCACAGGTGCAATGGGTCCCTGCCTACAGCGAGAGGGGCTGCAGCCGAGATGGGAACCCCCTCAGGCTCTGCAGTGGGATGAACGCTGGAGAGGCTGGTCCCATTGGCTCAAACGGTGCACATCTCCCAGCAGGTTGGGATAGTTCTCCAACTCCAGCAAGTGTGGCCAGAGCTGAGGCTGGATCCCCAAGGATCTGCCATGGGATAAGGTTGGTGATCCCAGATTGCTGAGCCTGACAGGGAGGCTTGGACTCCCAGCCTCTGGATGTGAGCAAGGCTCCCTCTCCGTCCCTGTGTGAGCAGCTCTTAGCTGGAACCTCAGCTAAGTGGGGCTGAAGCAGCGCCTCTGGGCCACATTCAGGTTCTCTGCCAAGACCCATGTCAGCAGTCACAAGAATTTTTCTTCCAACCCACTAGCATGCGTGATTCCTCCTGGATGTCTTGGCAAATGTCTTGTTTGCAGGCTCAGGCCAAATGGGGCTGTAGCCAAGCTGCTTGGGGGACGGGGCCGTTTCCAGACTTGAACCTGGAAGCAAGCTCAGTGGGGCGGATCAGCCACCTGGGTGTGGGTCTGAGCTCTTGAAATGACCCTCCCATGTCTTGGGCTCCGCTGGGGATTAATAAACTCCTGCCTGAATCTGGAGGCCCCCACAGAGTGACTTATGACTGTGGATGGGTGAAGACTTCTTGTCATGTGTGGGGATATGGGAGAGTCACCTGCTGTGACACCTTCCTGGTGGCATCTTTGGCTCATGCATTTTTTTTGTGTGGTTTTGCAAAGGTTTCTTGGCTATGACACATGTTGATTTCGCCAGATAGCGAGTCTCCAATCTAGTACTCATTGGTTAACTCTGTCAATTATGGACTTTTAAAATTTTTTGAGACATAAAAATGTGCATATTTTCAAGGTACTTGTGATAATTTGATATACTCGTATAATTTGTAAAGATGAAATCAGTGTAATTGGGATATCTCATCACCTTAAATATTTATCTTTTCTTTTTGCTGGAAACATTCAAATGATTCTCTTTTAGCTACTTCAGAATATACGATGGATCTTGTAACCTGTAGTCACCCTACTGACCTGTCAAACACGAGGTCTTATTTCTTCTGTCAAACTATATATGTGTAACCAATAATCAGCCTCTCTTCCTGGTTCGTCTATTTTTGACGCCTGACGTATTTTGGGCAGGACTTGCCTTTTTCTCATAGTAGGATGCTGTGGGCATCCTCCATATCAGCAGCCATGCCTCTCATCCCATGTTAATGAGGGTGCCATATGCATGGTGTGGTTGGATTCACACTTATGAAGCCAGGGACAGCTGTCCACATGGTCACTTTTCCATGGCACCTGACCTTTCCATGGGATTTGTTAAGGCCATCCTTCCTGCTCAAGCTCAGAGTGGGGACATAACCATGGCCAATTATGGACTTTCCCAAATGAAAAGTTCTTCCTTCCAATGTTACAGTTTAGGGTCTTATTTAAGGACTCTCTCCCTAGCTGCTGAGTTGCAAACAGCCTCCTAGTTTCTCCTAATGTGATGTTTTTGCATGCTGCATTTAGGCCTGTCACCCACAGGGCTTTGCTTTGGCGTTTGGCGTGAGGTAGGGATTGTATACCTCCACATTCTCCTCATTGGTCGCTTTGGTCTTTGGCCATTTCTCTGCCTAATTTTTATTACCGGGAACTCAGCTCCTCAGGAGCATTCTTCCATCATCTCTGTGCTGTGTACAAAGCAGAAAATGACCTTAAACAGCCAGCCACACCTCCAGGAGGGCAGATAAAGGTGTGAATTAGAGGTCCCTGCTCACCCAGGGAGACAAGCTTAGAGTGTGAGGCTTCTCCTGCCCCTGCCGAGAGCAGGTATTCGCCTCATCTCTTCATCTCTTCTCACCTCCACGAGTTTCCTCGGAAAAAAAAAAAACAGGAGCTTTTCTTCTTCTCCTGCCCACTCTTCATTTCAGACTCTCTGTCCCCTTGATAGCCCCTAGTCTTTACTCAAGTGCTTCAGAAAACAAACACAGTTTAAAGTCATTTAAAGACCAGAGAGATACAGACAGAGTGAGCTGGGGGGCTTCACTCTGAGTTTCTGGAGTAGCTCATCTCCATGTGGTACAGAAGTTCTCACCAGATCTGGCCCAGAGCCATGTGCCTGTGCCAGTCGGTGGAGGAACCTCAAGTGCCAGGTAACAGTCTTCTCACCTCCTAATATCACTCTAGACACAGGCTTGCCTCCATGTGGAGCATGTTTTCTCCCTATCACCTCCACAGTGGTGTTAGTCATTTGTAAACTGTCCATTTGTGTGCGGAATCTAGGATGTGGTACTAAAAAATAAATCGGGAAAATAGGCTTCAAAAGAAAAAAAGATCTAGTGAACTGGATACCTAAACCACTAGAGAAATAATTAATTTCAAGAAGCTAAAAGAAGCAGAGCGACGACTTGCATGTGGGGAAGTCATTGGCTGTGCCTGCCTTCACTGCTTTCCATGTGAGCCCTTGAACCTGATTCTTGAGCCAGGCATGCAGTCCACCCTGTTTGTGGAGCCATGGGCGCTACAGACTTCCTACTCTTTGGAGCTTGTTTCCAACATCCCGAAGCTTGTTTGCTTGTTTGTTTCGCCACAGTGGTTGCTGGCGCTTGATTTTCCAAATGCAGCTTAAATGTTTGTGTGTCTTGGGTTTTCTGTGATTGCCAACATGACTAAGTCTCTGGTGCAGATGTTTCATCCTGCAGGTGTGTGAGAGGCGAGGGGGCAGGGATGGACGTGTGGTGGAATAAGAAACTGACTTGGTCTTTGTCCAGGTTCCTGGCTCAGAGCTCCCAGAGCCCTGGGATTTCACAAGTGTTAGGACCATCTCTGTGCCTGTGAGTGTATGCTATGAAGTGATTCAAGATGGACCCCTGTATATTCTAAGATGGGGCTGGTCACCAGAAAGACCTAGAGATTATGGGAACTTTTTGCCCAACCCTCTGACCCCCAGGAAGAGGAAGGAAAGGAGCTGGGGCTGGAAGCTGAACCCTGTGAAAACCCTAGAGCAGGATGATGCAGAGCTTCCGGGCTGGGGAGCACAGCAGGGGCAGGAGGGTGGGCTCCTGGAGGGCAGGGAAGCTCCCACACCCCCCACTCCATGCCTTTCCCCTCTCCATTTGTCTGTTCAGTAAACTTAAGCAAACTGTCGCCAGGAGTCATTCTAGCAATGGACTGAGCCCGAAGAGAGAGTCCTGGGAACCGTCAGGCAGAAGCACAGGTGGTCAGGATGTGGGACTGGCCTGTGGGGAGGGCTGTGTGGTGGGACCCAGCCCTTATCTGTGGGGTCTGCGCTGACTGTGGGTGATTAGTGTCAGAATTGAATTGAATTCTGGACACCTAGTTTGGGTGTTGGAGAACTGGAGAATTGGTTGGTGTCAGAGAAAACACCCCAGAGGATGTGAGAAAAAAGCAAGGAAAAAAGAAAAGCCTGTTGTCAAACAAGCAAACAAATACTGCTCTCCAAGAGCCTAAAGGGAAAGATACTGGGTTCAACTAAATGAACTTAAATTCCTGACCCCTCTGGGCCCAGGAAAGGAAAGGTGCACTGGGTACCCCTTCAAAAGATGGATGGACAGACGGATGGATGGATGGATGGATGGACGGACGGACGGATGGATGGATGGATGGGCAGAGAGACAGATAGATGATGGATGGATGATAGATGGTAGGTAGATTAGATAGATAAACAGGTAGGTAGATGGATGGATGGATAGATAGATAATCAATGGATAGATGATGATGGATGAATAGATAATGGATGGATGATGAAAGAAAGAAAGAAGATACATAGATGATGGATAGATATATGGATGATGGATGATTGATAGATGATGAATGGATAGATGGATGATAGATGATGGATGGATAAATAGATGGATGATGGATAGATAGATAATAGATGGATGATAGATGGATGATGGATGGATAGATGGATGATAGATAGATAGATAGATAGGCAGAGAGACAGAAATAAAGAGGTGGACAGAGAGGTACACAAATCTTGCTATAGCAGGAAGAATCATGGTGAAAATTGCTACTTACCAGCATGCTCCAGAATTTATTAACAAAGATATTTAAATTATTTTAATTTTAGTTCATTTAATTGAAACCAACATCTTTCACTTTAGACTCCTGGGAGAGCAATGTTTGTTTGTGTTTGCAGAGGCTGGTCTTGTATTTTGTAATGAGAATCAGGTAGAAAATGGACACATTCTCCCTGGCCGTGCCATCCCTGTTATCAAACAGGAATGCCAAGGCCATTTTCCCAGCTCCCAGGTGAGTGCCCCCAGACAGCTGAGAGGTGTTTCTTCCATGCAGGAAGGTTCGGTTTCACTGGGTCTCTGGTTCATCCCAAGTCAGGCTGTTTGCTCTCCATCACGTCTGTAGGTTTGTGGAGATTTCTCTGTGTTCAAAGAAGCGTTGGCATCTGTTTCTGTTTTCCAACCACACTGTTAATATTTGTTCTGGTGAAACATATCTTAAGCTGGTGCTGTCAGTACTTCTGTAGTCACAGGTGAGCGTTGTGAACTCAGATTTCCATGGAAAGCTGACCATCAGGCGGAGTGGGCATATAAGAGAAAGTCTCAAATGGACCCCGCAGCTCCAGGTCGGGGCCTGCTGTTAGTGCTAGCTGTTTGCTTCTGCACCGCCCTGCTTCCTAGAACGCGCTGTCAAGATCTGTTTGACATTCTGTAACTCTTTCTCCAACAACAGCCTGTCTCCTCTGCTGACAGCGAACATGCCTCCAGTGAAAGTTCATTAGTCTATTGAAACATATTCAGTTAATTGCAAAGCGAGAACCCAGAATTGTCAAGTTCATATTTCCATCTGTGCATGAGCATGGTAATAAAGAATTTTTTGGACAGGTTAATTTGCCTAAAATACCATGCAGTCAATCAGAGTAACAGAGTTGTTGCTGCCTGCATCTGTCAGGCAGGGCTTTCATCACCGTCCTTCTGCGGGAGAACATCCTGGGCTCGTATGAATTGGCAGAAATACAGCACGCAAGAGCGTCAGCTGCAGAGGGAAATATTATTCCAGCGCAAAGCACCCAACAGCTGGGCGTTGTGCTAGTGAGGCTGGCTTGCAGTTCAGGGTCTTTTTTGGAAGTAAAATATAGTCATCGAGACAGAAGATGGCTTTAATATTTAATTCAGATTGCTGAAATTATTTACATTTGTTAATTTTGTAAATATTTTCTTAAGTTGCCACAGATGAAAACCCTCTTTGGAGTGAAGTGTGTGAGCTTTCCTCTGAAGATCCCTCATATACAGAGGTGTTTAATTTAAAAAGAAAAACAGAGTAAGTGCATAAACTGCAATTACTAAAGCAGGCTCCTGTCAAAGCTCCGTGTTCCCATCCACAGAGGAAGCGCGCTCTGGAGGTCACAGCAGCCGGCCGTTAACCCCTGGTCATCACCTCACATTGTGTCCTGCCCTATCAGGCCAGGCCTCCCGTTAGGATCAGTACTTGAGGGTCGGCTGCCCACGGAATGCCAGGAATGTCATCCAACAGCAGCACATGCCACCAAAGGAGAAGCTGGGTCAGGTGCTCCGTGTCTGGCACTACAGAATGCAGGCTGCTCCCGGTCGCCACCGCACTGCATTCCAGGTGCCACCGCCTCCTCCCCACCCGTGTGTTTAGGGAGAAATATGCTTATGGAGAGGGCCTAGGTGGCCGCTGGGTTTTATCCATGGGGGCCACCCCCTTCCCTCAGAAAGGAGAGAGCTCCTGCTCTGCACTCCCTGGGGCAGGTAGTTTGCTGAGAGCTAAGAGACGTCAGTCTGTCAGGCATAGCCTGGGTACAAGAAATGAGACATTTCTTGGGCGGCGGGTGTTTGAGAAGCTGACATCGGGACATGATGGAGCTTGGCTGCAGCATCCGAAGACCAGACACTGGTGGCCTGTGCCAAAGAGATTGTCAGAGAGGCAGAAGAGACCCAGAGATGCGCAGCACAGCAGCCTCCTGCTGCATGTCGTCCAGGCCCTGGCTATGGAAGACTCACCCAAAACTCTGCAAACGGAAGATGTCAGTGACAGGGCCAGCATGCAGCTGGAGTGGGGTTTCCTGACCTCAGCACTTGTGACTGGGCGACTCTCTGCAGGGGCTGCGCTGTGCACTGGGGGGTACTCAGCGGCATCTGTGGCCTTTGCCCACTAGATGCCAATAGCACCCACTCTACTCTTGTGACAGCCAAGACCATCTCCAAACATTGCCCCGTCCTGTGGGGCACAGAATCGTCCCCTGCTGAGAATTCCTGCACTTGAGTTAGTGGGGACCTGAGTCAGGGGAGGCGACTGCAGAGATTAAGAGCCTCCTCACAGTCATGGTGGCCCAGGAGGCCTGGAGCCCTCACTTGGAAGCTGCTTAGGACAGTGGGATGAGCCCGTTGTCAACATGGACCACAACCAGTCATGTAAGATGGTCCGGGAAACAAACTGGGAAGTGTCTTCAATGCAAATGTGCGTTGAAAATAATGGCATAAAACAAGTGGGCTGAAGATGGATGCAGAGAAGTGGAGTTTCCAGATGAGGATGTGGAGGTGGGAGTGGGAGGGCCTGGGTTCAAATCTCGACCCTGCCTGTACCAGCTGCTGGTTCACCCCGCCCCCCACACCACATGCCACTCACCACACTGCGGTGCCCGCTTTTTCCTGGAGCATCTGGGACGTCTGTCATCACCAGACAACTGCTGCTTTCCTGGAGGAGCCTGGTGACGGCTTCCTGCCTGTTCCCTTTCCCCACTCCACCACGAGGCCCCCTTTCAACCCCCTTTTAGAATGATGATTGAAGGTGCTAATTTCACATTGTCTCCTTTACATAGATTGTTCCTTCTGTTGAAGCCTTTAGAAATACGATTACAATGCAAACAAGTTCAAGAGCAAATTGATCACCTAAAATGTATAAATGCACCATATAATTAATTAAACCGCCTAAAGAGAGCCGGCACGGTCATCGAGAGCGAGACCCAGAGGCCGTGTTGCCTTTTCCGTACCTGAGCACCATTTGGTGAAAGTGCATCACAGCTGATTTTGGGGGAGGTTCAGACGTGGCAACACGTAGCCCTGGGACCGGCCATCCACAGAAAAGGCTGGTTTTAGTGCATCACTGAGCACAAAGTAATTTTGCGATCAGAAAATAAAGTTTACTCAGAATCTGAACAAAAAAGACACAGTTCCTAGAGTGAGGAAGAGTGGAACTCCCATCAGACATCTGGGTTCAAATCCAGACTCCCAACACTTCCTCACCCCATGTCTTCGGGCAAGTATCTTATCCTCTCTGCGGAGCTGCATGTCCATCTGTGAAGTGAGGTGAGCATGGTTCACAGCTCAGAAGGCTGTCGGAATGATAAAACTCCATGACCCAAGCATCCAGTCAGTGTTCCCCAAAGCCGTCATGCTAGGCCATTCTCACCTGGGACTCCTCTCAGGAATCAAGAAGACTCTAACAGTTGCTGAGTGGTTTACTGAGAGAGGCCTAAATAAGTCACATACTCTACTGTTCTTTCCCACAACTGCTGAAAGCCATAGCAAGGACTATTGGACCCAAGGTATCCCGTGACCAAGTCCCCACATCAGACATTGAATGAGGGCTTCTGGGTCATTGAATTCCCCTCTGGAATCACAGATGCTCCCCAGGAGAGAGGCTTGGCTCACAGCAAGGAACCTGGCTTTCTCCCTTCCCCAGCTCCCCAAGAAGGCAATTCAGGCAGGAGTGAGGCTATCCCACGGGCTGTGTCCACCAAATGGCATCCAAGGCCAGGCAGCCAGGAAGCCGAGCCTCAGTGGCCAAACCCAGGGAAGGACTTAGGTCCTCAGCTTGATGAGAGGGTGAAGAGAAGAAAAGACAATGCCAACTTCGAGGGGCAAGAAGACTTCAGAGGAACTGGCCCAGGGGCCCAGGGAAAGCAGTGGTGGATTCTCTGGCGAGGAGAAAACAGCCAGGTTTACAAAGAGCTGCAGGGCGTGCTTGCAGAAGAGAGAAGAGTAGGGAGAGTCCAAGCTCTAGAGAGCCGACGGGGTACGGGGAAACCTGCAGACCTGCTTGGACAGCCCCTCACCGCCTGCGGGATGCCCTCGCCACACCGGCCCCCTCGATCCCAGCAACACCATCTGCAGAACCTGCAGCACAGGAGGCCAGGAGACAGGTGACCAGTTAGCCCGGGCCACAGAATACCTGGCAGGTGAGCTGAGCCCAGTTAACTGACGATCCTGGTTGCGAGGGCGCTGCATTTCAGGAGCCACCGCCTCCTCCCCGCCTGTGTGTTTAGGGAGTCACATGCTTATAGAAAGGACCTAGGTGGCCGCTGGGTGTTATGCACGGGGAGCCACCCCCTTCCCTTAGAAAGGAGAGAGCTCCTGCTATGCACTCCCTGGGGCAAGTGGTTTGCTGAGAGCTGAGGTGTCAGGCACATCCTGGGTGCAGACACATCGTAAGGCTCAGAACCCAAGTTGAGCAAGGGGGGCTTTTGTTTCTAAGTCACGGGTCTGGGGATATTCCTGGGCCTCTCGACGTTCCCTCTGAGGCTAATGTGTCTAATAGGATGTTTAAGAATCCCCGCAAAAGTCACCACGGCGGGGCATCCCTCCCGAGCTGTGCCTGGAGTGTCTGTGACCTCTCCAGAGGCACCCGGCCCCGGGCGTGATCCTGGTCTGCTCGCTCCATGGCAGGGAGGGACAGGCATTTTGAAGAAGTTTGTTTCTCTTTGTATTTAATTAGTATATTCATTCAACATTCAAATATTTAATGAGGTTTCTTTTCCTTCTCCATGACATCAGAAATCTCTGACATTTGCTGAACCAACTTGGCATCTTTATTATGGATTTGGACGTGAGGCATCCGCAGTTTTGAGCAGTCTGTGTGATAGTTTGTTCCAAAAAGCCCATGTGGGAGTCTGAATCATGACAAACACAGGCTATATTAGGGTCAGAAATAATGATCATCTGCTTATCATGAGAACCAAGTATCAGCAGATCAACGAAAACAAATCTGAAGGCAGCGAAAACAACATGATTTTAAGGAGGAAAAAAACAGGGTTTTTGCATTTTGTTTTTCAGGATTGTTTTTAGCCTTGGGTGTGTGAGCAGACACTGTCCAGATGCTCGCAGCCTCCACACTTCACAAAATGAACGTTGTAACAGACCAAAGAGCCATCATCATGGGCTCGTCTTCTGAGCCGTGTTCACCTTCAGCACAGGGCAGTTATACCACGGAGCCTTCACTGACCAGTTAAGGACATCAAGGCTCAGGGCGACTGTGACCTGCCAGGGTCGTGTGGCCGAGCTTGGCCCGAGCTTTCCCGTTGCACGTCACGTGACTTGGCTTCTCTTCCCAACTCGTGGGGTTGGCTTGAGGCTCCAACAGGCCCTGGCCAGTCCGGATGTGCCGCACCCACGTTGGCGCCCCTGCTGAGTGCTGGGCTGGCATGGGCCACTCTGCACAGTGATGCACCCTCAGCCCTGCAATGTTTGAGTGCTTACTGTGTGTCCAGCAGAGTCCTGGGTCCGGGGGTTTTAGCAGGGAACAGAAGAGACAACAGCCCTGCCCTCAGGAAGTGGACATTCCAGAGGTGCCAGTGGGAGAGCTGGTAACCACTAGTGATCTGCCAGCTGGGCCGGGGAGCAGTGGAGCAGGCCACGGGTGGGGGGTGGTTTTAAATGGGTGTCGGAGCAGAGGGGATCATCTGGAGGTGACCTCTGCACCCTGCAGAGACCACCGGGAGCTGCAGAGGCCAGTCTCCCTGGGCTCATGGCCTGTCACGTTTTCTGTATGGCCTTGGTGGGGGCTTTACTGGCATTTGATTTGGGCTCATGAGCCAAGAATGTGTGCACGTGACTTTCAGAAGTGGAGCAAGCGCTGGTGTTCCTGAAATCAGCACGTTGTGGGGGGTGGGGGTGGCACAGGAGGGGTTAGAGAGGACAACGGGTACGCTGCTTCATGACAGGGACAGGGCAGAAACTCCTGTGCCAGCTGGCCGGCACCCAGCCTTGCCCGTCCATTCCGCTGGGTCAGGCCTCTGCCGTGCCCTGGCTTTGCCAACACAAGCATTGGGCCTGCCCCGCACCAGCCCAGCCCAGGGGGTCCTGGAGCCATAGACAGCTTGGTTGCTCCTGTTGAGTGAACAGGAAGGAATGTGTGACCCGTCGCCCCGCCTGCAGACAGACTGAGAGGAAGGCAGGAATCATAACTCGGAGCCCCTGAATTTTTTAAATTGCGCTTGAAGGGTCAGAAACACGGAATTCAGCCCAGAGAATGAGCAACTCTAGAAAACATGCCTTCGGGTTCTTCAGGAGCCACTGAAAATCAGGGCTTCAGAGGCCCTTCAGGACCCTGTAGGGTGACAGCCCCTGGCTCACATGGCGACGAGAAGAGCCTCAGCTCCGATCGCTGAACCAGACAAGCTTTAGGGAAAAGTCAGAAGAGGCGACGTTTGGAGGAGCGTGGGTGGGTGCTGAGAAAGGCCTATCAGCTCAGCGGCTTCTGGGGCTGCAGGAAGAGGGGCATACTTGTGACAAATTCTGCCCAGACACAGGTCGGAGGGCCCGTTCCAGGGGTGTGCCCTCTGGAGATTAGGCACAGGAGAGCACTGTCTACACAGGCCAGGTGTCGAGTTTCTCTGGGTCCATGGGGGATGGCCCGGGTGCACCCCACCCAGTGGGCCTGTTGGGTGCAGCTGCCAGGCTAGACTCAACCCCCACTGATGCGATATCACACAGAGGCTCGCAGCCAAGAAGACAGAGCCTGCTGCCCAGCCCTGCCCCTGCATCCCCGCCCGGTCCTCTCTGGACACCTGCCATGTCATGGGCACCAGCAAGTGTGTGTGGGCATGAGGAATGGCGGATGGGGCCCCCTCCTTCCCAGCTTGCACGCTCCTTTAGGGTAAGATGGTGTCTTTTACTTTCATCTCTGCACTGCCATCCCTGGCCGTGTGCTGCATACAGTGGGGGCTTGATAAATGCTTAATGAGTGTGTGCTGGCGAGTGCCTCTCAGCCAAGGCATCTAGGAAGCTCCCAGCCTCTCTCTGCGGGAGCCGCCTCTGATCCACACAAGCAGGTGGGAGCTGGGCCGAGCAGGCTCCACTGCAGTCCCCGAAGCAGGCGCCGCCTTGGAGAACAGAGATGGGCTGGGAGGAGGCGCGTGCCCGTCTTGTGAAGCAGGTCGGAAATGGCCACTGGAAGGCCAGGCAGTGCGGGTCAGGGAGCCCCCTGTGGCTCTGTGCCCCCGGCCCAAACCCCCACACCAAGTCTCTGGCCAAAGGCTTCGACTCCGGCCAGAGTCCCTGGGAGCAGCCGCCAGGGAGAGCTGGAGACGGATGTTCTGGGAGCTCACTGATGCCAGAAATGAAATAAAAAATAATAATTAAGAGCTTGGACTCCAAAGGTCTAGGGATTAAAATTCCCCAAGGCAAAAATGAGCCATAATCAAAGGAATGGTGTGCCGTTATCTGTCCTCCACACTTGTCGCCCTGGCACATGTGGTTGGCTTTAATTATTGATATTTCTTTTTAAGTTAAAGATGAATTTGAGACAGCTGCGAACTTGGAAGGTTTATCTTCCAATTACAGGGAAACCTGTTAATAATGATCACTTAAGGAAGCCGTGGTTTTCCCAGCCTAACAGAGGTGGCCAGGGCCATGGAGAAGAATCTAGGAGTCCCAGACAAGCAAAGCTGCCATCTCCCTGCCGAAAACTGGACAGTTTTGCAGCTCCTGTCCTTGGTGCCTGGTGTGTCCAGGCTCCATCCTCCCTGCAGCCCAGGGCCTGGGCCTGACTTGGCCCTTCCCTTAGACGGTCTTCGGGCCTCTGCGAAGGGGACCGGCCAAACAGGAGGCAGAGGGTCAGGGTCAGGGAGTCCCTTGTGACCCAGCACAAGGAGTCAGGAAGACAGGTGACAGCCTTGTCCCCGCTTTCCACCTCTGCCTGGGCTCCAAGGTGGTGCGAGGCCTCTCAGAACACCCTGATGCCCAGGGGGCTTGGCAGAGGCAGCATCAGCCCCAAAAGGTGCGGCCACTGAGAGCCACGAATACAGGATGCAGAGCCGCGCTCAGAGGCAGGCCCACCCCAGTCCCTCTTGGACCTCTGCTGCTGTACCCAGCCAGCCCACCCAGGCATCGCCAGTCAGCCTCGGCCTGTGTGCAGTGTGCTCTGCATCCTCCGAACACTTCTGCACTGTGACCTCATGGCTGTGCCTGGTACACCTGGGAGCAGGACCTGGCCTTGGAGAATCTGCCTGGGCCCCACTCACAGCAGCCACCGGGGCCCCAGGACATTCCTGACCACGGCCGGCAGCGAAGGGCGAAGTGTCGGAGAGCCCCGGAAACCTGTGTGGCTCAGGGCATGTGGTTTTGCTCAGCAAGGGACGCTCAGCTGGGCAGGTCAGGCAGGGCCTTGGTTCGGGGCTCATGCCTGCTGGGAAGGGCGCGGCCGCGCCTCCAGGCTCCTGGCTGTGGGTTCCAGGCTCCCGGGTGTGCCTTGCTCTCACATGGGGCTTCAGCACCTTCCCCTCCTCCTGTGGAAGGTGTGACGGTTGGTTGGAAATTGCCTTGTTTTATAATTTAAAATTCTCCCAGAGTCCAAGACACTCCAGGATCCCAAAGTTAGTGTTGGCAAGAACCACCTTATGAATTATAATTCTGGGACAGGTTCAGATTCTTCCTGATGCCCATTTGAAACAGATATGATTGTCTAGGTAGAAAACAGGTTCAGTTATTCATTCAGCAAATACCTCCGGAGCCTTCCAGGTGCTGGGGCTGGGGATAGAGCAGTAAACGGGGCCCTTGCTATGCTTCTGTGCCTGTGGGAAGGTAGATGGGTGAAACCCACAGTTACTGACAATGGAGGCACAGGGTAAGAAGGAAGTGAGCAGGGACAGGAGGTGGGTGTGCCCCAGGAAAGCCTGGAGGACCTCTCTGAGGAGGTGACATTGACTGAGGAATGAGACGGGCTCTGACATGTGAGGACAGAGGAGACGTCTGGAGGGTCCCAGTGGTCTGTAGTTCTGTCTACTGGGTGCCACTGTGTCCGGGGTGGCCGAGCCGGCACCAGGGATGCACAGAGAAGCAGAAGGCAGCCTGGCTTCCCTGGAGGCCCCTTCCTCTCCCACCGCGATGACCACTAGGCATTAGCGTCTGTGTTCACTGTGCACATCGCCATGGTGCTGGGGACGGGGAGCTGTCTTCTTTGGAAGAAAACCATGGACTGGAGCCGGGGCCTGAAGTTCACTGGGGCCTGGATGCTTTGAAAGTGGGGCCCTGGCCAGGTGCAGTGGCTCACACCTGTAATCCCGGCACTTTGGGAGGCAGAGGCAGGCAGGTAACCTGAGGTCAGGGGTTCAAAACCAGCCTGGCCAACATGGCGAAAACCCCCCTCTACTAAAAATACAAAAATTAGCTGGGCATAGTGGCATGTGCCTATAATCCCAGCTACTTGGGAGGCTGAAGCAGGAGAATCGCTTAACCTGGGGGGCAGAGAGTGCCATGAGCCAAGATCACACCACTGCACTCCAGCCTGGGCAACGGAGTGAAAAGAACAAAGTGGGGCCTAGGAATCTGCATTCTCAGGTGCATGCCTGTGATGCTGACTCACTCCATGAACCACCTGTGAGGAGCACCCTCTAGGCTGGCTTCTGCCATTGTCTGCTGCAGCAGCAGCTTTTCCTCCAATGTGACATGGCTGAAGGTGTGGACAGCAGTGCGGGAGGCATGGGTTCTCCGGGCTGGTAGTAAGAGAAGGAGCCCTTGGGAGATGTGTCCTCCCTCGAAACTGCAGACCATGAGACAGCACCTCTGCACCCAGCCGCTGCCATAAGGAGCCCGGTGTGGGTGGAGCCACACAGGTCACATCCATCAGACGGGGGAGCAGCACCCAGCGTGGTGTGAAGGCTGCACAGGTGTCTGTCGGGGTGATGCCAAGCTCTGCAGACACGTCAGATCGTCTGCGATGGGATGTGCTGGCACAGGCACGCACATGTAGGCTTCTGTGATGTGCGCAGTGCACTGGGGCAGGTTCTGAGTCTGCATGCTTGAGTTTGGAGCCTCCACGGGTGCGACCTTCAGAAGAAACGCTCCTGGGACAGAGCGAAGCTCAGGGCGCGTACGTTCAGTGCAGGCTGTAAAGGAGTGTGTTGGGATCAGGCTTGTTTGCATGGAAGCAGAAATTCAATTGGAGGCCTCGCCCTGCCTGCCTGGAGCATGGCCCGAGCTGTGCACTTACAGAGACCCCCCTGCAACCCCTGCATCACTCCCAGCAATCGACCCTGCGCTTTTCAGCAAAAATGTCACCAATCCTTCCGACTCTCCACCTGCAGGTGCCAGGATGGGTGGGACCGCTGCCCAGTTAAAGGATGGAAACATCCTTAACGCCGAGTCTCCGGGAAATGACCCCACACCAGGGAGCCTCAAAGGCCGCTGGAGGCACGTCAGCTGAGGTCCCCTCTCCTGGGCTGGAAGGCCTCTCTTTTGTAGAGGCAGCCCCTACCCCTACCAGGAGCAAGGCCTTTCAGGACTATGTGCCAGGCCTCAGAAGGTGGCCGAGAAGGAAACATAGCTGGCCCTTCCTCATGGGCGGTGCCAGCCTAGCTTCCCTCAGCTGCACTTCACAGGGACCTGGGTCCCTCCCTGTGGTGGGACAGAGGGGTGCCCATTGCCACCCCAGGCTGTGCTAAACCACCAGGCCAGAACCTGGATGTGGCCAGAGGCATTTCCAATGGCAGTGGTGGCCAGAGGAGGCACTAGAAGACCAGAGCGGCCCCTGCCACCCCAGCAATGGCTCGGACTGATTCCTAGTGTCTATATCGTGTCCATCCCAATGCACTCAACTCTCACCTGCTCCCAACCCAGGTCTCCTGAATTAAACTGCTGGGGCGGGTGAAGAGATACATGGGTGTATCTCCTTGGTAGGCCTTTCCTGACCTCCAGAAACTATAAACCACGACCACCAGTGATGGAGGTATGGCCCCTCCAGCTTCTAACACGAGCTCACCCTGACATGCAGTCACTTCAGCTGATAGCTCTGTCCTCCCTCCACCACACACCTACCTGTCCATCCATCCATCCATCCATCCATCTATCCATCTGTCTATTCATGCATCCACCCACCCACCCACCCACCTATGCATCCAACCATCCATCCTCCCATCCATTCATCCACGTATCCATCAATTTTTTCAACCATTAAAATTCATCCTATCTACCGATGCATCTAACTGTCCATCCATCGATTTGTCCACCCATTCATCCCATCCATCCATCCATCACCAGGTTCCAAAACATGTAAGACAGCCTAGATCTTCCCAGAGGCCACCTATCACGGTGGTAAAAAGCATGGTTTCTGGAAGAAGGGTGGGTTGCACAACCTTCCTGCGCCTCCATCTCTTCATCTGGGAAAGGAGGTGACAGCAGCACTTGCCTCTTGGGGTTACGGTTGGACTGAGGAGACTGTCGATGCGATGCCCCTGCATGGAGCTCAGTCCAGGGCTGGGGCTCAATGACGGAACCTGGAGTTAATGTGCACTGAGTACCGGCTCTCTCCCAGCTTCCATAGTGTGCTTTTTAAACAGAGACATCTAATTGCTCTCAGAACACAAGGAGTTTCTCTTGTTTAATAGCAGGAGGGTCTGATGGGAAAAATCTCCAGTTCAGATTTTAAAATGACACCAGCAATCCTAGGTGATTTTTCAAGGCTGGGTCTGCTTCTCTCTGCAAGTCACTTTTGGGACCCAGCCCAGCCCGGTTTTTCACCTCTAACAGGGAGGTGCTGTTATTTACCTGACCCAACTCAGTGGATTGTTTAGTATTAAATGAGTGACACATTTCATGAAAGTGCTCTGCAAACTGTAAAGCTCCATAAGCAGCTCAAGGCAGGGGCCACCCACAGCCGCACGCACGCACGGGGAGAGCCTCTTCACCCTGCGTACCCCTCCTTCCTGTGTGTGGACAGAGATGGGCTCATTTGTGCACTAAACACACAAGCAGCACCCTCCAAGTCCCCAGAAGGAATGGAAACAGTGGGAGGATGATACAGTCCAACAGAGCAAGGGGCAGGTGCCTAACGCCGTGACAGCTCAGGCAGAGAGCGGTCACCCCTCACCGCACCCCACACCAGTGACCCTGACTTCTGGAGAGTTTTCTCCACACCCATAGATCTGCAGCTTTAAAGCAGCAGTGCACGTAGGCAGCGGAGCAGGACGCCCACCTGGGATCCCTGGGGCTGGCGCAGCCTTTGCAGGAAGCATCTGGCCGTGGCCTCCTGTGCCCATCACAGAAATGTGTGTGCAGCACCACATGCTCCTGGGTCGCCCCTGCCCTTGCTGGTGACTTTTTCCCACTGTGATAAACTACACCTAAACTAGGCATTCGTTTTATCACTTTTAGCTGCACAGCTCTGAGGCGTTAGTGTATTCACATTGTGTGACCATCACTACCGTCCTCCAGAATTCTTTTTCTCAAAATAAAATTCTGTCCCTATTAAACATAAACTTCCCATTTCCTCTCCTTGGAAGCCGCTGTTGTACTGTCCGTCTCTGTGGTTTTGACTGCGCTATGCTCACATAAATGGAACCTTTTCATAATTGCTCTCTTGTGACCAGCTTATTTCACTTAGTATGATAATGTTCCGAAGCGTGGGTCAGAATTGCTTCCTTTGTAAGTCTGAGTGGTTGCCATTCTGTGTAGCGGCGGCTCTTTGCTTCTGCGCCCGTCGGCCGGTGGACACGGGTTGGCTGCATCCACGTTTGGGCGATGTGAATGGTGCTGCTGCTGTGAGCGTGGGGGCAGACCTGCCTTCAGGGCCTGCTTCCCGTTCCCTAGGCTGTCCGCTGGGATGTGGGATGGCTGGGCTTGGCAGCAACTCTAGGCCCAGCTGTGTAAGGAAGTCCAAGCTGTTGTGCACAGTGGCCTCAGGGTTTCGCCTCCTCACCAGCAATGCGCAGGGGCTCCCCTTTCTCTGAATCCTTGCCAACACTTGTAAACGTGTTTTTTATAATAGCCATCCTGAGGGTTGTGAGGTGGTGCTCGGGCTTTTTGCAAATATAACCAACCCAGTCACTACCCTGGGGAGAATGGGGACTTGGCTGCTTCGAGGTGGGAGGGGTCCCCTCACCCATCCTGTGCCCAGAGGGGCTGGCAGTGGGAGGGCCTTTTGCCTGCATTTTGGAGGCAGATCTTTGGGGTCTCGGCTGGGTCTTCTGTGCTCCACCCCCATGTTGTTTGACTGTGGTCATCCCCGTGGTCCCCTGAGAAGGACAGGGCACAAGGGAACGGGGGGCAGGCAGGGGCCCAGGGTCTGGGCAGCAGAAGCAGCGCTGTCACCACTAGAGAGGGTGTCCTGGGGAAGCCAGCCGCTTGGAAATTCCGGGGGTTGGGGCAGGAGGAGAAAAATTCTCTAGAGGCTGACCAGCTCTGCACACACCTGCGACCCACTTCTGCTTGAGCACTAGGGCTGCAAGCACGTCTTACTGGTCCGCACCTGTCCCCAGGATCTCCCCACTGAGCCCCCAGAGCCTGCCTGCCCATGGCCTGTCCCACTAGACTCCAGAGCAGGGGGCACGACACAGGCCTTGAAGCTTTGGGAAATGGCTTAGAGGCGGTGGGGGCTTCCCAGGCTCTGCCAGGGGGAGGCAGAGAGCATTTCCCTGCGCCCCAAAAAGCGTGGCCATGACAGCAGCAGACCCAAACCCTCTCTGGCACGAGCCAGGTGGGACGCTGGTGGCCCGGCCTGCTAATGAATGAAGGCGGCTCCACGCGTGAGGGAGGGCACCTGGGGTCGTTCTGAGTTTCTCCTCGTCTCATTTCCAATACAGAAAGCTCCCTGCCCTTCCTTTGGCAACTTGGCTAATGGCTGTTGCCGAAATTTTTAGGCAGTTTACCCTCTGCGGATTCACTTATCTTGAAACTTCAGACCATGAATCACATAAGAAAAGCACTCCCAGCGCCTCTGACTGGAACCTGGCGATAGCACAGCCCTTGTGAAAAGGCAGGAAGTGGCTCCTGTTTAATCCGGGAGAGTTTGGCTCCAATCATTCAAAATGAGAGAGAGAGACCCGCTAGGGCTCTTGTTCCATTAAGAAGCCAAGTGATTTTTAAATGAGGATCTTTGCTTGAATAATTCGTTTTATCATTCACCACCTAAAAGGGAGCATCAATCCCGTTCCCGTCTCCAGGCTGTCCCGAGGGGCCTTGCTGCCTTCTTCTCTTCTCCCAGCCCAGCCAGCAGGGCCTTTTGTCCGTCTGAGAGGAGAGGCTCTGGCCGCTCTTCCGCCGGGCTCTCAGCACAGGTGCGGCCCAGGCCGGAAGGCAGGAGACGGGGCTGCCCCTCTTCTCCCAGCGCCTGTAAGCTCCAGAGCTCCACACCCTCCCCCGATGCCCCAGATTCCTGAGTCACTCTCACTGCAAAGCGCTGGGTGCCTGAACCCCAGAGGGAAGCCCAAGAAGCCTCTGCAGGGGCAGCAGAATGGCAGGCTTTGCAGGAAGCTTCCACAGCTGGGCCGCATGGAAGGCAGTAAGCTGGGGGCTCACCCTCCCTGAGCCACCCCAGGGCTGGGCCACTCACCTCCTCTGATGGTCCCCTGCAGAGACCACAGCGGCCTAGGCTAGAGGCCCCTGCCAGTTCTCACCCAGGCCTTTCGTGCAGAGATCACCTGGACTCCAGTCCAGCAAAGGCTCCTGGGTGCAGTGGGGGGCAGGCAGGGGAGCCCCGGTGTAGGGTCTTTGTTTGTTTTGTCTTACTTTGCTTTTTGCTTTTTTTTTTTTTTTCAAACTCTGCTTTTAAACTTTTTATTTTGAAATATATAATCACAATCCATGGAAAGTTGCAGGGGTGGCACGGGGGTCCCAAACACCCTCTCCCAGGAAGGGGGCACCAGGAAGCCAGTGAGGGACACACGTGTGTGTCTGACTCTCCATTTATCACACGGGTGGATTTGTTTAATGGCCGTCAGGCTGCACAGCTGCTCCCACAGCCAGAGAGACCTCCCCTACCCCACCCTGAGGCTGAAGCCAGGGTTCTCCGTGTTCACCCTGGGTCTCCTCTGAGGGTATCTATGAGGCTGAACCTCCCAGTGCGACCATTGGAGGTGCCCTGAAGAGCTGCCCTGGTTACCTGCTTTTACCTTAAGTGGCAGCTCTTGCTTGCCGGGAGTCACAGCTCTTCGCTGTAACTCTAAGAAGCTGCCTGTCACTGCCCCGTGTCAGCTTCTCTGTTAATTCCACCTTCTTTCTTTTTTCTTTTTACTTTTACTTACTTTCTTCATGTCATGCTCCCATTCTCCCTTAGCAAGCACCGAAACCATATAAAATATTAGCTTTGTTCTCTTCCAGCATAAAGCATCTGTGATACGACAAGAAAAATGACATGAAAATATGACTGGGCGTGGTGGCTCACACCTGTAATCCCAGCACTTTGGGAGGCCTAGGTGGGTGGATCACCTGAGGTCAGGGTTCGAGACCAGCCTGGCCAAAATGGTGAAACTCTGTCTCTGCTAAACATACAAAAATTAGCCAGGCATGGTGGCGGGTGCCTGTAATCCCAGGTACTCAGGAGGCTGAAGCAGAACTGCTTGAACCCAGGAGGGAGAGGCTGAAGTGAGCAGGTATCGTACTGTGGCACTCCAGCCTGGGTGACAGAGTGAGACTCCATCTCAAAAAAAGAAAGAAAAGAAAACAAATAGCACATTTACTGAGTTTGTGCTTTTGCAAAAACGAGGTTGTCCTGTGCTGGGAAATACTGAATGAGCTTTAGAAGAGTGACTGATGACAGATGACGGCTTGTGAAGGGAGGGTCTCAGTCACAGGTGTCACCGATGTGCAAAGCTTCCTTGCTCATCCTCTGCTCCTCCAAATAATTCCCCACCACGGCTTTGGCTGTCTCTGAGTCATGCGGCGGAACGTGAACCAATGTTTCAGGCTGAACCTCGGGTAGATGCCGATTTTAGGGACTTTTTGTCCTGTGTGGATTCTGGATAATTTTTTTCACCTAAAGTTAGTTTCTCTGAGTCCAATTGAAAGACTCTCCCCGCCTCTGAACCTTAGAGTCTTATTACAAAAACAAGCCTGGGATACGACCCTCCTCTTGTTCCGGTCACCTCTCCTTTATCCAGCGTAATTGATTTTTAAAATGACTTGTCTGAAGCTCATCACCGCAGCATACTCTGGATGGAACTGTTGTGGACAATTACCAGAACTTTATAAGATTTGTTCCCCAGTTTACCCATCTGTCAATTCACAGTGCCACGGGCGTGTGGGAGGTTAGGTGGCCATGGGACAGGTCATCGTTTGACCCAGCTCAGCCTTCGGTCCCATGGAGGTCGCTGGAACCTCCATGTACTTTCTGTCCTGGATGTACTTTTCCTGGGTGGTCCCACTGGCCAAGCAGCTCCCTCCTCAGGCCATGCAGATGAGCAGGCACTGCTCTGTGGCTGCTGCAGCTGGCCTGGAAGGTCACCCCGTTAACTGGGTGATCAAGCCAGCCTTGGTGCTGCAGGCAGGCTGGTTCCGTGAATGCCATTGCTGGGCGAAGAGTGGTGTCCGATCACTGGACTTGCCACAGGCTGAGTTTATGACAACAGAGTGCTGGAGTGCTTCCATCTCCAACCTGGCTTCTGCCCTTTGGGACGGCTTCTTCCCTCCTCCCCCCTCCCTCCTCCCTCCTCCCTCTGGCAAGATCGTTTTGCCTTTCCTGGTCATCTGACTTGCTAACATTTGTGTACAGTCTTCTGGACATATGGCCAAGTGCTTCTCATTAACCCCCAAGGGGCTTCACTCAGAAAACTGGCCTGAGGCCTGACCTCAGCCTGGTGTGACAGTGACAGCCTTCTGGAAGCTTCCTGAAGAGGAGGCCCTATCTCAGCTGGAGGTGGAGTGTGTCTGCTTCTTAGAAAGTGCATGAAAAGTGGCAGGAACCGTCAGGACAGCAGCAGGTGGGTCATGGACCCCAGCCTTCGGGGCAGTCGGGGCCAGAGTGAGGGTGTTTCTCCATCACTGATGGCCTCAGAATCCTCTAAATCAGGCGTCCGCAAACTACGGCCCACGGGCTGCATGCAGCCCCCTGAGGCCATTTATCCGACCCCCCAGCACACTTCAGGAAGGGGCACCTCTTTCATTGGTGGTCAGTGAGAGGGGCACAATGTGTGGCGGCCCTCCAATGGTCTGAGGGACGGTGAACTGGCCCCCTGTGTAAAAAGTTTGGGGACACCTGCTCTAAATGGAGCTCAGAACTTTTCTCTTATAGCGCATTGGTTCTGAATTGTGTATTCCTAGAGTCCTTAAGATGGGGTTGATGTCCACAGACCTTAAACCCAGAACACTGCTGTGTACACCCAAGGCATCCTATGGTACCTGGGATGGCAGCAGGCGGGCCCCGCCCGGCCGTGGGCCCTGGTTGTGGGGCTACACACGGACCTCCCGGGGCTGGCCGGCTGCGCGGCTGTGTGGGCGGGAGGCGCCGCCAGTGCGGTCCTCAGGGACGAGCTGGGAGGCCCTGCAGGAGAGCAGTGGGAGCCCAGCTGGGGAGGGGGTGCAGGGCGACACCACAATGATGAGGAGTGGGTTCCACGGGGAAAGGAGGATGCAGAGGCTCGTGGTTGATACCCAGGCCCAAGGAATGGTGGTTTGACGATGCTGGGACAGAAGACAGAGGCAGAAAGGTGGTTTTATGTTGGAAGAGGGTGAGGAAGCCTGAGTTCATCCGGCGCGTCTCCGCACGCTCAGAAATGTGTGAGGGTAATGGCCTCTGGTATTGGGGTGCACACAGGGACTGTGCTTGGCATTAGAGGATCGGGGGTGGGGATTCCTGCCCTTATGGGATTATGTGTTGGGGAGACCAGCACAGGACACAAGCGCTTGGATCAGACCATGAGAAGGAACGCTGTGAAGACAGTGGGTAGATGTAACTGAGAACTGATGGCCGGATGGGAGCTCCTTCTGAGCGCTGTCCAGGGAGGGGACCTCTATATTGAGGATGAGCAGACCTGAGAGGAGCCTGAAGACACTGGAACAGCAGGTGCAGACGGAGGCCAGAATCCCAAGGGGCACACAAGCCAGGGGGTCAGTCAGGGCAGAGACTCAGCTGCAGGGACAGACGGACCCTCAGCCTCAGTGGCTTCACACAACCAAGGATCATTGCTTGTTAATGCAGCATCCAGCACAGCCCTGCTGACTTGGCTTATCTTGACCACACACCTGGAAGAGGCAGCTCCCAGGTCGCTGCAGCAGCAGAAGCAGGGCTGGAGGGCCCTGTACAGAGGGCCAAGGGCCAGGATGGCGAGGACACGCTGTGTGCAAGGCCAGGGTCCAGGCAGCCAGCAGAGAAGAATGTGGCAGGTGGAGGTATCCACAGGTAGTCAGGTGCTCCCTGTGCTGGCGATGACTGTGCTGAATTTAGCACAGGCCTGTTTAATACAGTTTTGGGTCACTTTCTTGTGCCACCAAAAATTTAATATTGATCATGTGGCATGAACACAAAGTCTTTGCTGCTGCCAGAGGCCAAGTTTGTCTCTGAGATGCCTGGATTTGAGTGGCTGGAAAAGGACAAGGGGCTGTCAAAGCAGGCAGGAGGAGTGGCAGGGAGAACTGGGGATGTGCCAGTCATGGACCCCCATGGCAGAAGAGACCCAGGAAGGAACTGGCCAGCGGGGAAGTAAAGGGGAAGGAAGAGCCAGAGAGGGGTCTCACTCAGCACTCAAGCGCCTGCCCACCAGGGAGGTCCAGCAGAAA